>NW_027315801.1:9092214-9692214 GCF_026437365.1 Eucyclogobius newberryi | reverse complement strand
GCCCACCTGTGACGTAGTGTGTGCCCCACAGCTGTCTGCTCCGCGCGAGTGAGTGAGAAACGATAGAACTTCAGATCAACACTACTTTGAGACTAAATACATCTGGTGTTTATTCTACAGCGTGCTCAGAACATATATATATATATATATATATATATATATATATATATATATATATGGGAGGGGGGGATGGTGATGCGTGCTTGCCCTTATGATGCGGTCTTGCAGCCACCGCCCGTCAGTTTGGAGATTCGCGGAAAGGAGATAGTCTGTAATATAGCTAAAAACTACGGGAATCAATAAAAAAAACACTCTGGGTACATATATTAAGCACAAATATCAATGTAAGAAGGTTAAAAGCTCTGAAAAGTTGATTTTGCATGTTGTTATGGGACCTTTAAAGCTGGCCTAAAGAGGCTGGACTTGGCCTGGAGGCTGGAGTGGGATGGTCCCAGTCCATATTTGGTGATAGTGATTCAATTACTTATAACTGCGGCATTCACAATCCCCTCCTGTGTGGGAGATGTTTGTCGTGGCCTTATATCCAGGCAATGAAAGAGGTGAGCAATAAAAACGATTTCCTGTTTTTCAATGAGTTTCAATAAAATATTCAAATGCAGCCTTTTCTCTCTGACTTACCCCTGCGGGGGTTGGGTTTTGGCTCAGCACGCACGCTGAGTTAAAGCTTGATCAAAGGAGAAGATCCGGCATAATGCAGCCATTGTCTACCATTAACATTAGGTCACAGAGTCACAAAACAGTTAAATGAACATGTAGAACGCAATAACAGTATGTACAGTAAATCTTGTGGACAAAGTCGGCAATCAGATGATTGATAAAACCGCATAGTATTTTTAGCATTTGTAGCTTTTGTCTTTGGAGAGAAAATAACTGAGTTCATTTTAATCCAAAAGCAGTCATTAGATGGGAAACGTTTTCCCAACGTTCAAACGTGAAGATTTTCTTTCTGGCAAAGAATTATGAATCTCCAGTACCATGGTACAACTTACTCTCACATTCCTGTCCCCATGGCAACATTCAGAGGTCATCTGCAGGTCCCTACATTAGTAATTTCAAGTAAAAAATAAAAAAAATAAAAATTAACAAGACCGCGCATTTCCCCTGCATTAAGAATGCTACACTGGCTTCCAGTCTCTAACAGAATTCATTTAATTTTCTTGTATTGGTCCACAAATGGCTAAATGGTAGAGGTCCAACTTATCTGGCGCTCCTGTTGACTCCTTATGAGCCCCGTCGGCCCCTGAGATGTTAAGTTGAGTCAAATGTATTAGTAAATGTATGTAGTATGTATTTATTTATTTCAAAGTATTCTTTGTATTTACTGCAAAGAAGTAAATTGTGTGAATTATTTATATTCTATGAAAAGCACTCTGAGTTGGCTGTGTGCATGAAAAGTGGTCTACAACTAAAATTGAGTTTTTAGTTTGAGTGAGTTTTTAAATGTTAGTGTTGAGTTTGGGTTTATCCTAGGGCTTCCTGTTGAATAACCAGTACTTTTATCGGACTTTGTCAGTAGCATCTTTGCAGCAGCTGCTCGCCAGTGTAGACAGAGTTTGTTGTAAAACTTTATTTCTGCCGCTGTCCGTGATATTTGTTCATTTCTTAAAATCCTTGATTTATTTTAAAAAGTCAGAATTTAAGATTTATGGAAGACAGAAACTGATTAAAAAGCAAGATAAATATGGAAGCAGCTATAGCAAGCTGGAGCAAGCAAGGAAAGCGTCTGCACTCTTCGGAAACAGGAAACACTGTTTTTCTAAACAAATATTATATTTCTTGTTAGATATATGTATTATTCTAAAGTCTGGCTTATGACCAAGGTTTTGCCCCTAACAGCGCATATACATGCGATTTAAAGTCTGGATGACTAAAGGTATAAAGGTTTTCTACCAGATTTGAAAATAAAATTACACAAAAAGCTTTGATATGTTGAAAGAATCTTTTGACCTGGAGAAACAGAAACAGGACTTTTATAGGTATTTACAATCAAAGAGTTATTATAACCAATAAATTAAACTAACCAAAGCCCACCATAGCCCTCTGCCTGAAATATTTATTAAAGCTTATAAATCCAAACTTTCAAGGAGAACAATATCTAAATTATACAAATGTATTAACAATTTGGACAGCCCATTATTCACAGGGAAATGCAGAATTTTGGAGAAACTGTGGTTGCCAGGAAGCAAACCATTTCCATGTATTTTGGGAATGTCTGGTTGTTCTGAGATATTGGACTTCAATCAACAAAGATCTACAGACAATTTTAGGCATTGCCATTCCATTTGATTGCAGAACTGTGTGTCTGGGCCTTAAAACACCTGCCATAGGCACAATAAATGGCTATATTTAGAGCATAATCCTCGCTGCTGGAAGGAAGGCCATTATAAAGAAGTGGATGACTCAAACGGTACCGACAATCAGGGACTGGACTGACATTATAACTAATATACAAAGTATGGAGAGGATTACATTTGGACTAAATTTGAAAATTAGTCCAACAAATTTCCTTGCCTTGTTATAATTACAATTTTATGTGCTCTCTGGTTTTGTACATTTTTTTTTCTTCTGTTAATTGTTCTAAAATTTGAAAAATTTAAAAAAAGAAAAGAGGAAAACATGGAGTTCTCACTCGACCAGAAGTGCAATTACAACAGAAGTGCAGATCCACGGCAAAAACATGAAAGAGTGGGCAGAGCGGAACAAGGTCAATTGACATACAAACAATCGGTTGTATAAACTGGAACCAAACACAGCAGTTAAAGTTGGACTGAGCGGGGCTTGAACAGGACCAAACCAATGAATCATAGTAATTTATAAGATGAATGTCTTACTTATTGATTATTTAGTTTGCTATGCAGTATTCTATACAGTGATTCCTCAGCTGTAACATGTATTAAATGTGTACTCTGTACTGTCTCTTGCTGTGTGTTACACTAAACCACACTTTACACAAATAGCTACAGACATTTCAATCAAAAGCTCGTCTCAGTCAGCTCCTTTATTTGCTGCATTGAAGTCATCCCTGCTTTAAAGTATTGTGTTCTGGTCGACACTCCAAGTTTAAAGCAGAAATAAGTACTTTAAGTGCCTAGCGGTCACACATAAATAGAAATTCAGAGCTTGGTCCCCTACAGGCCTGTTTGAAGTCAGGAATGACAGCCCACACCAACAACCATTATATAAACAAACTATTTCAACTTTATCAGAAATATCATCCAAAGTTTTGCTCCACTTAATATTGCATTCCATAAATGTTCTCATATTTCATGAAATAATAAACCTGGTTATGTGTATAGTTACCCATTTGCTTACACAGTGTGTTATGGAGACTGGACGTGCTCACAAAGCACTTTTGACTGCAGCATGATGATGAAAATAGTGTTGTTCATGTGAAACCTATAGTAACAGGCCATTATCCACAAGAGCTGGAGGAAGTAATTGGCATTTGATAAAGTTTGCCAAACAATAAGTCGGTTCACTTTATAATGAGGTTGTTTTCCGGCTTTCACCTTCAGACCCAAGTCCTACTATGGCCAAAAGTAGTGGGCCAAGAGTACTCAGAATCCCGGGAATCAAGTCAAGTTTGAGAAATTTAAAAATGTTTTACACTTTCACCTTTACTCTTTGTTGAGTCCTTGAGTAAGACACTTTACACACAAATCCTAAGAGTGAGATGTGAGTGACAGAGTGGAGACTTGTCAAGATTACTAATATCCACCTTGTCCATCTTATTTCTTCTTCTAACTTTTGGTCGAAAAGAAAATACATCTCTTACAAAAGTGGTTTCCCTAAAAGAAATAAGATCTATGTGGTCAAAATTGTAACACACAATACAATGTAGGGCATTGTTAAGATTAACATAAGGCAATAGAGATACGCATTATATTGAAATTTAGACAACTTATATTACTGTACTTTTTTTTAATAGACATTTTTAAACCTCAACTACTGTGTTTAAAGACTTATTTTAATACATTTCTGTTTAATCGGTATAATATTGTTGGACTATTGTTATAGGGATGCTCCAAACAAATAAGATAATAATTTATGTCTATCACCCACCTTTACGTGGCAACATGGTGCAGTTTTCTTTTTACTTTTAAATTGAAAAAAATATTAAATATATCTATGAACATTATGCTTATGTTAACAGCAATGGCTTTGAGTTAAAACAGTTCATAAAGGTTGATTTAGCAGAATATAGCCCCTTTGGCAATAATTTAGACCAGCTCAACAGTGTTAAATCTAAATGATAATGTAATGTTGCCTGAAATTGCTAATTCAGTAGACTGGGTTTGGCTGGTCATTGAGGCTGCTCTTGTTGTTCACGCATGCCTCTTCACTGAGAGAAATCTGTCCATAATAAGACACCATTAACCTCTGTTTAAAAGGACCAGTTTAAGCTTCGTCAAGCCTGAAATTGTGGGGATGAAAACGCAAGAGCTCAATCACGGCGCTGCATAATAAATTTGGCTTTGCATGATAATTTCATCAAAAGACAAGAATGAGTCGTGATCAGTGAGATCTTAAGAAAATGTGTTTGTGCTGACGAGAAGCTGAAATAATTTTTTGTACGTAACAGGTACATGTAGAGAAAAGGTTAAAAAACAGCAAGCCTTTTAAAATGATGTTGAGGATAGTGATGTTGATGACAATTTCCATGCAAAGACAATTATCTTAACTGTTTTCTTTTACTTGGAATTTGAACATCATGGACAATATGAAAAAAAGCAGAAAGCATTGAAGAAATTGTATAGTTAAACACATTTAATCAGTGGCTGCCATGTTTGCCTCACAGCTAAAGGTTTTTGTGATTTACAAACCTTAAAAGAGAATTCCTTGGTTTATTGTAGCCTCATTTTGAACATATGGGCTCTTCTCTTCGAACATTTAAGGAGAGATTGGATATGTTCTATGAAAAAAAATCCAACAAATCGTGCTAAAACCTGTTTGTTGTCTAAGGATGTCACAATGTCACATTTTAGTGCTACAATTATTAAGAAGAAACGTCTAAATTTTACGATTATTCAGTGATGTTGGCACAATATGACAACAGTAACAACAGTGAAATTCTAGCCTAGTTTTATTAAATCAAACATTCTGAATAAAAATGTGATGCTATTGTAACATAAAGTACTGTACACATTGTTCTACTTTTTTAGTGTATAGATTGAATTGAAATAACAAATTGTTGCTGCCCACAATTCTCACGATCATTATTTTTTAATTGTTAATATATTGTAAACTGAACTTTCACGATTCTAGATTAGGCAGAGCAAAATAATATGTATGTTTGCCGTAACCCGACCGAGCCGTCAAAATTATAGCCGACTGAAAAAAAAATCAGCATTTTGTCAAAATTATGCCAAATTCTTTTATTTTTCTTATATTTCGCCGACTCACCGACCATTTTTTCAAAAAAGCGCCGTGTTGAATAATTTTGTATCACTGGAACTCGCTAAAAATATTACGAAGCCAAAAAAGAAATGAAAATGAAACTTAACACGAGCGGAGAACATTCAACTCATTGTCTGTTGAAGTATGACCCCTGGCGGTCACTACAGAATAGAAAAAACGGGATTTGACAGTGGCTGAAATATGCAGAATTAGTCATATATGATGACCAAGACGTCGACGATTCTACGACATGAAAATGGCCAAAAAATAAAATCATTTTCCTGTACAAAAATAGTTTATTGGGTGGACTTATTCATTTTTTTGTTTTGTACATTTACGGTAGCATCTCTTTTGATAAATGATAATATTAACTTAATTTCATAGGCAAATCATCGTTAAATTCTATACACAAATTTTGAATTTTTTATTTATTCTTTGAAGTAAAAAATAAATAAATTAATACAATTAATTTACCTTCCTACCTACCCACTTGAAAAAAATTGGTAGGGTTACACCAAACATACAATTAATTTTGAATATTTTTTTGCCTTCAAAGTTTAAAAAAAAAAGAATTTACCTACCTACTTACCCACTTGAAAAATGGTGGGTTGGGTTACAGCAAACAGACAATTTATTTGGGGCAGCTTTAACCAAATAATCTTTGCGTCCTATTGTCGCTTACCCTTTATCTTTTCAGTGAACAAGTTGCACCAATTACACCAAGTCTTTTGAAAGCTCCCGATGTCCGTACAGCTGCTTTATAACCAGGTTTCATCCTTCAGAAATAAAACTGACCCTTAGCACTGAGCCGTGTTCTGTAACTTTCTGTGATTTTTACATTGAAAACGTCTAGTTCTTAAGTGGCTGAGCACATAAAGAGTCATAAATCTTAAAAGCACTTGAAGCCTCTGTAAGAAGTAAACATGCAGTCTCTTGTCAGATTTGTTTGAATGAGACCCCTCAGACACATCCCTTTATGAGAGAGTCCTCTTTTCCTCCTCTTGTAGCATCTATTCCTCCTCTTGTATCGTCCTGTTCACATTTGAGTGTCGTTCTCGAGTGTTCATCGTCAGACTTCAGTCCCGGCTCTTGTTCTCGCTCGGCGACGTCTCGCATCGCTGACCCTCTGTGAGCACACACCATTATGTGCAAGAGCTTGCACCACATATAGTACGTATATGACTCCTATAGGGAGAGCAAGTCAGTTCAAGACTTCTGCCAGCATCACTTTTCTTACTTTTCTCGGCACAAAACGGAGTGAACAAGGCTCCTTCTCATCCCGAAACGTAACATTTTGATGCATCTTTCTTTCAGGTTTCGCAATTGATTAAATGTTTTACTTATAGATGCAGACGACTTGCTGTCAAAAAGTGCCCCTTTTACTCCAAAATATGAGAAATGTTACTCTTTTCTAACAATAAAAACGTTGTCAAAAACAAACTTTAAAAGATTGTCTTCAAGTAAACTGTCAGAGAATTCAAGAAATAGAAAGAGGTGGGACTCCAGACACCTAATTTTATTCACAGAATTGTTACAAATGCAAAAGAAATGAACAACAACTTCTTAAGAAAAATAATGTTCTATTTTTATACAAGCCACTTTTGCTTCCATATAGTCTGTATTTCACACAAATCCTCACACTCACAAACTGTACACACAAAGAGATTGATGCCTCAAAGCAGTGTCCATTCCCAGGGGCCTCATTAACAGCACCGGGCAACAAGGGCTCGTGTTCACCAAACAACACACCAGCTTCAAATGCCCACACAACATTCTCACCACTTAAAGGACTCTAAATACAGCAAACTATAGGAGTTATGCATTCATTTCAATGTAAATATTGTGACAAATGACCCCAAAAATGCACATAATCTACTGTACACAAGTTTGAATGCTTAATATGCCAGCGTTTTCAACAACGTTCAGAACAGAAACAAAGGCGTATCTTCATTATGTCACTTATTGCCTGGAATGTTCCACAGTACAGCGTTAAAATATTCTGTTTAATTTTTTTCTAATGCAGATGTTTTGATGCTCAAAAAGACATTTCTTATAGTGAGTTGCTTTGCCACGGATCAGTAACATGGCCTAGTAGTGTACTCATCCGAGGAAGTGGCGAAACGTTTAGTTTATTCCTAAAAACAGTCCAGATGACTACTACTAAATCTTTTTCTACAATGGAACACTCCTGGACAAATAAGGGATCAAACCGTCTTGGCCTAGTGGTGTAATCTATTTCACCCTGGAGAGACAAAGAGACCACGAGAATGGACTGTTTAGCAAGCTTTATTTGCGAGTTATTTGGCGCTCAGACCCCGGCGGAAGACATGGCAATCATGGGCACTCCATGATCTATTTGTATTAGATGTCTCCCCCCGGAGCCTGGAGACTGGTGGTGGTAGATGTGGCGAGGAGGTAGAGGATGAGGGGAATGTAGAGGAGGAGCTGGGGAGGTGGTGGGTCGCAGTACGGTTTGAGCGGCCGAGCCATCTGCCTGAGGGCTTAAATGCCACCGCCTGGTGCTGATTGGGAGCAGGGAGGAGTCACTGGGAGCGTTGATTGGGGATGAGGAGCAGGTGCGAGGGCCATGGTACAGACGCCCCCTGACCTTTCACCCTACTTCTTTGGCCAGGAAAAACTGCATAACCTCTTTGGGATAAGCGCAGAAACCTGGGAGAGTCCATGGTGAAGGAGGGATCTGACTCTCACAGACGGACAGGCGGGCGCCCGCTTGAGTGCGATGATGGCGCTGGGGAGCAGGGTCCTTCCATGGTGGCCTTGATGTAGGAAGGAGTTAGGTCTTCCAGGCTGAATTTACGCAGGCTTCATTTCACCCTGGAGAGACAAAGAGACCACGAGAATGGACTGTTTAGCAAGCTTTATTTGCGAGTTATTTGGCGCTCAGACCCCGGCGGAAGACGTTGCAATCATGGGCACTCCATGATCTATTTGTATTAGATGTCTCCCCCCAAAAACCCGGGGTCTGAGCAGCTTTGTGCCAAGGTTATTACGGATACTCAGAAAGAACAGGACAGCAGATACTTAGAATAGAGTAGACTGGTCAGGCCACGAGGCTGCCATTGATCACGTGGTGGCCCGAGAGGGGCGGATGCGTAGCGACGGGGAGAGTAGGGGGCAAAGCCCTGAAAACTATAAGCGTGTGAAATGGAGGCCTCTATTCACGGAGATGTGGTGAAGGACCGAGGACGGGAATATGAAGCGCCTGGAGTAGATAAGAAATGACGTGGACACGTGGAGAGCTAGAGGATGCGACTAAGGAACAGGTAATGAGGAAATATGAACCACCACCAGTATTTGTTGCGAGACGAGACTTACTCGAGATGCGAGGAGCGTTGAGCCACCAAAATTGGAGGCAGGTAGGGACGAACGTACGGGTATGGGCGAAAGGGACTGTCGCCCGAGTTGTTAGAGGGCTGTGGAGGATATGCCCTGAGTGGCCGCGGATGTGGCGGCTCCTATTCTAAACCGGTGCCCGGTGAGACGAGGGGGCGGATTGCATAGGATCGATGTTACCTTCGGGTATTTCCGAAACCAGGGGGCTGCCTCTGGAGTTAGGAACGGCGGGAATGAAGTGCGCCGTGGTTTGACCCGATTGGGAATTTACCCGATGCCCTGAGCCACGTGTGCGTGCTGTGATGATGCAGGGGCTTTACCTTGAAAGTTAAATTATAATAGAATTCTGATTCCCCCCAAAAACGAAGGAGGTGGCAGATGACAGAGAGTGGAGGTGCCGGCAGACGGCGGAGAGTGGACTGGAGAGCGCCGGCAGACGGCGGAGCATGGACTGGAGAGCGCCGGCAGACGGCGGAGCGTGGACGGGATAGCGCCGGCAGAACGTAGACCTGAAAGCGCCGGCGGAACGGCAGAACAGAAACCTGGAAGCGCCGGCAGAACGGAAACCTAGAAGCGCCGGCAGAACGGAAACCTGGAAGCGCCGGCAGAACGGAAACCTAGAAGCGCCGGCGGACGACAGAGCGTAGACCTGGAAAGAACGGCAGAACGGAAACCTGGAAGCGCCGGCAGAACGGAAACCTAGAAGCGCCGGTGGACGACAGAGCGTAGACCTGGAAAGAACGGCAGAATATAGAACTGAAAGCGCTGGCAGAACGGCAGAGCATGCACGCCGGGGCAGATGGCGGAGCGTGCACACAGAGCGCCGGGCAGATGGCGGAGCATGCACGCAGTTGCGCGCAGTGCGCCGAGCAGACGGCGGAGCGTGCACACAGTTGCGCGCGCGCGCAGGGCGCCGGGCAGACGGCGAAGCGTGCACACAGTTGCGCGCGCGCGCAGGGCGCCGGACAGACGGCGACTCGTGCACGCAGTGCGCCGGAGCAGACGGCGAAGCCCGCACGCAGTGCGCTGGAGCAAACGGCGAAGCCCGCACGCAGTGCGCCGGGGCAGACGGCGGAGCCCGCACGCAGTGCGCCGGGGCAGACGGCGGAGCGTTCACGCAGTGCGCCGGGCAGACGGCGGAGCGTGCACGCAGTGCGCCGGGCAGGCGGCGGAGCGCGCGGGCAGTGCGCCGGGGCAGGCGGCGAAGCGCGCGGGCAGTGCGCCGGGGCAGACGGCGAACGTGCACGCAGTGCGCCGGGGTAGACGGGAGAACGTGGACTGACAGCGCCGGTAGACGGCAGAACGTGAACTGCGAGCGCCGGTAGACGGCAGAAGGTGAACTGCGAGCGCCGGTAGAAGGTGAACTGCAAGCGCCGGTAGACGACAGAAGGTGAACTGTGAGCGCCGGTATACGGCAGAAGGTGAACTGCGAGCGCCGGTAGACGGCAGAAGGTGAACTGAGCGCGCCGGTAGACAGCAGAAGGTGAACTGAGCGCGCCGGTAGACGGCAGAGCGTGGACTGAGAGCGCCGGTAGACGGCAGAGCGTGGACTGAGAGCGCCGGCAGGCGGCAGAGCGTGGACTGAGAGCGCCGGCAGGCGGCAGAGCGTGGACTGAGAGCGCCGGCAGGCGGCAGAGCGTGGACTGAAAGCGCCGGCAGGCGGCAGAGCGTGGACTGAGAGCGCCGGCAGGCGGCAGAGCGTGGACTGAGAGCGCCGGCAGGCGGCAGAGCGTGGACTGAGAGCGCCGGCAGGCGGCAGAGCGTGGGCTGAGAGCGCCGGCAGGCGGCAGAGCGTGGACGGGAGAGCGCCAGCAGGCGGCAGAGCGTGGACGGGAGAGCGTGGACAGGAGAGCGCCAGCAGGCGGCAGAGCGTGGACAGGAGAGCGCCGGCAGGCGGCAGAGCGTGGACAGGAGAGCGCCGGCAGGCGGCAGAGAGTGGACAGGAGAGCGCCGGCAGGCGGCAGGGCGTTGACCTGAAAGCGCCGGCAGGCGGCAGAGCATAGACCTGAAAGCGCCGGCAGGCGGCAGAGCGTAGACCTGAAAGCGCCGGCAGGCGGCAGAGCGTAGACCTGGAAGCGCCGGCAGGCAGCGGAGTGTAGACCTGAAAGCGCCGGCAGGCGGCAGAGCTGGAAGCGCCGGCGGGCGGCAGGGCGTAGACCTGGAAGCGCCGGCAGGCGGCGGAGCGTAGGCCTGGAAGCGCCGGTAGACGGCAGAACATGGGCTGAGAGTGCCGGTAGACGGCAGAACATGGGCTGAGAGTGCCGGTAGACGGCAGAACGTGCGGTAGGCCTTAGATTATAATAGAGTTTTAATACCCCCCAAACCAGAGGAGGCGGAGCGACCGTGTAAAAGCGCCGGGAGTCGGAGACGGAATGATTTGTCATGGAAAAATTTAAAAAACGTTCCACTTGTGGAGGAGGCGGGACCGGAAGTGAGGTGGGGCCGACGCGTCGCCAAACAGATGAGTCGAGAGGGGAGGGGGCGAGCTAGCCAGGTCGCGCAGTGTGGAATGAACACTGAAGTAAGATGGCCTTGGAGGAACGGATTTGGCCCATTAAAACGACCAGAGGGGCCCGGAGCGAGCAGATTCCGGGCAGAGGGACAGTAAAGGAACAGTCTGTGGGGCTGGACCGACTGGACCGGTGCTGTAACTCCTGATACGCGCATGCGCGAGTAAGCCGGCTTGACAGGCAGTTTGAATTGAATCGCGGGCCTTTTTGTACGGCGCTTGCGCTGATCGCTTTGCGACGGTGAGTGTAGCATGACTAGAATTCCCGTACTTTCGGCTATAGAAAGGTGCGCCAGAAAGGGAGCTGCCCTGAGATTTGGGAAGTTTGAACATAGCTGGCCGCACCGTCATGTGCCCACGGTGTAACGTGGGATATTTTAAACGTGAATGTATATTACATGATGCGACGTAACAGTTGTCTTTTGGACCGGGGGATTGAGGTGTGCCTGCGGACTGGCCACAAGACCCATTTCTAGTGAATATGAGTCTGAGACATGCAGCGCATTTATTTTATTGTTTGATTATATATTTATTATTAATAAACCCACAGAGTGTTTGGGAAAGCTGAGGAGCAGATACACTTCTGATGAATGAGATTGGAGCGAGCTGAATAAAAGGAATGAATGGCACGATATGTACAATGCATGGAGCTGCCTCGATCTGCTCCACAGGAGCAGCCTGCGTGAGGTGAGAGGGCGGAACAAGGATGTTAGGAATGAAAAGACGAAAAGTTAGATTGTTGGAGACCCGTAGTTGGGAACCTTGAAATCTTGCTTAAGATTGTGATTCAAGCAATATTCTCGAGATGAAGACAATTTAAAAAATACTTAATTTCGACTGGGGAGATCGCTGGGCGTTCGGCCTGGGGGCCCCGTATGGCCAGCGGCGGGCCTGGGACAGGCCCCTGGAGTCGAGGACAGAGCGCTGCCGCGTGTTGGAGCCTGACGTGGACAGGAGCGTGTTCTGGAGCTGGACCCGGTGTCACGTGATCCGGTGGAGACAGCTGTGGCGCGGGAGGAGCCACGTGAAGGACACGTCCCGACGCTCGATGCGGAGGAGAGGCCCAGCAGCGTGCGCGGAGCGGCTGATGATGATTTCCTGGTTCGTGCCGCGGGGCGCGCGGCAGGTGGATGGGACGTTTCGAGCAGAAGTGAGGAGTCTTGTAATGAGAGAACGCGGCGAGACGCTCAGCTCTTCCACCGGGTCGGGTGGATGCGCTCTTCCGAAGCCGGAGGACCGCGGGAGGACCCGGGGCCCCCGTGAGAGGAACACGGAGGGTCATCTGATTTGAAATCTGACATGATATCAGTCGCAGTACGGTTTGAGCGGTCGAGCCATCTGCCTGAGGGCTTAAATGCCACCGCCTGGTGCTGATTGGGAGCAGGGAGGAGTCACTGGGAGCGTTGATTGGGGATGAGGAGCAGGTGCGAGGGCCATGGTACAGACGCCCCCTGACCTTTCACCCTACTTCTTTGGCCAGGAAAAACTGCATAACCTCTTTGGGATAAGCGCAGAAACCTGGGAGAGTCCATGGTGAAGGAGGGATCTGACTCTCACAGACGGACAGGCGGGCGCCCGCTTGAGTGCGATGATGGCGCTGGGGAGCAGGGTCCTTCCATGGTGGCCTTGATGTAGGAAGGAGTTAGGTCTTCCAGGCTGAATTTACGCAGGCTTCATTTGTCTCAGAAAAGTTACATAGGGCCCCTTAAAAAAGAAAACAAGAAATATTTTATCAATTATGTTACCATTGAAATAGGCCATTTTTGTTGCAGGCGTGCTAAACGTCTATAGAGATACATCAACCAAACCAATTTAAAACAGGAAGCAGTGGTACAACCTGATAAACAGCTGTGTCACTAATGGTAAATACATGAATCACTATATTGTCAGAATACGTGTTATTGAATCCTAAATTTAGAATTGAATATTTTAAAATCTCCATTGGTTTAACGTTAGCTCTAGCTAGCGTTAGCTCAAGATCAGGGTCACACTTCTACTACCATTTGAGCTCATAAAAACTTACTTAATTCACAAGTATTGTGATACTACAGCTTGATAAATGTATTTAGTATGTGATTCAACAGCTTATGGAGTTGCTCCAGGGTTTTGACTATGGATATTTTGTATACTTGCAACCTGGATGGTTTTGCCAATAACTTTTATTTGATCCTAAAACAGACTTTATGAGCTGGGAAATAGCAAGATTACATCAGTCAGGCAACAATTGTTTAGTGTTACATTTCTTACCTTCACTGGCAGAGGTCCCGGGCTTAATTGTTTAGCAAAGTGTGCCAATTTATGGGTTTTAGCCTCCTGCTATACAATATTTTTTCCCATTAAAAATGTATAATTGTGTAGGGGTCCCATATGTCCCAAAAAGACCTTTGAAAGACAGCACCTTTAACACACTGTTGCAGAAATCAAAGCATAGTGTTGGGTGTAAAGGAATGACCCCCCAGGGACAGGACACTGTCTTCACCGGAGCCCTTCCCCCTGAATCTGATACGAGACATTCCTCAGGATTAAGTTTCTTCATGACTATATTTCACATCTAAATCGACTTAATGCTGACTGTGTGATTTAAACTTGTGACTAAATCATGTTTTAGTTGTGTTTGCCACAAGAACTGGTTTGAAGTGTGTTCATGTCGTACTTAATGTACTTCTTCATTACCTGCTATTGATGTGTGTTTGTTGACAATGTTTTTTTTTAAAATTATGGTTACATGTCACTTTTGCTGGTTTGAGTTAAATTTGCCTAAACTGAGTATGAGTTGATCAAGAGTTAAAGCCACTCCCACTAGGCCACTTCTCCCAGGTCAATAAAAGAGCAGACTCAGTTGTGCTCCCGCTCTTCATCCCGTCGGCACGTGACCTGCCACGACACACCGGGGCGGGGACCTCCGCAGGGGCCCCTCAGCCACCAGGGGGGCTGCATTGTCTTCCAAACTCTGCTTTCACTAAACAACCCAAACATCTTCATCGAAAAATGCACAATTCAACGGACCCTGGACTCATCAAACTCTTCGAATACTAAACCTGCTCAAGCATCAGCACTCCGGACAGCTCCAAGGACGCAAAGACGTGGGAGGCCTTGCTCCACATCCACCTTGGACACGTGAGACCTGAGAGTGGCTGATATTTACAGAGTGTCATTTAAAGACTTGAATTATTCCCCAAAACCAATCAAAACCTAATTCTTAATACCAGCATTTCTTTTAACTAAGTTGAGCCCAGGCACAGCCTGTGTAACCAAATGTGTCATTAATTGATTTTATATCTTTGCTTATTAAACCACACAAAATCATCCTGGTTTATAGAGCCTTTGTATTGATCTTTATAGAATTATGATTGTCGGTCAATGAATCGTGTACTCCCCTTCAGAGAATGAGACTCAGTAGATGTTAATGTTTTGCTGAACAAGCTTCAGATGGTGCCCTTTTAAAAATAAATATGAACATTAACTACCTAAAACGCTACACGTGTTGTCCACAATGTAATGGCTCGTCCCAGAGCATATACATTACATCTTGGTACAAATGTGTGAGCAGGAAACGAATATAATTACCCTACAATTAGTTTGAAATTTTTCATCTTTACATGGCAACAGTCCTAATTATTCATGCTTCTGAAACAAGCCAGGGATATTTTAACCATAGTCTTAAAAGTATTTATTCTTAATGACACTAAAGCTATCATTACCCTTCTTTATTGCTTTTGAGTACCATTTGGTGAAAAACGTTCACATTTGAGAGTGGAAAACGTTTGTTATACCAGTCCTAACATGTGTTGAGCATCCGTTTGACAGGAAATCTCTGTAAACGGTTTCGTCATTCACTCCACCAAGCCTTGAGCAACCATAAATCCCCCTTTCAAATTCTGTTTCTATTGTGTTTTATTGAATCATATTTTTAATGTGTTGTGCAAATCCATCCCATAATTACACTTCACTATAGCTTGTCTATTATGCCAGAGCATGCTTGCTGACTGGAGAGATTTTGACCAATTTGATGACAATACCGGACATTACACAGTATTGTGCATTGAATAAATCTGCCCAAACTGTGAAAATTGAGTAATCCAAATTCCTCTGAGATAATGATGACAAAAAGTTTTTCTACAACATTGAGACTGAAAGAGAAAGAGTGAAGTCGTGTACTTTGCACATACATATCTAGCACCGTGGTTTCCATGGCGCGCATTAGATATGTATTTGAATGTGTTGGGTGCTTGCTAAAGGCTAACAGTTTAAATAATGATGATTTAGCCTCTGGGACTGCGTGCTAAAGGAATGTGTTTTCTAATTAGAACAAGTTACTTTTCCAATTTGCTGGCTGCTTAAGCATAACGTATGGCACAGCATCACAGCCAACCCTCGTGCCTCAACAGTACAATCGCATCGCCATGGAGACAATGCATCTCATTCACATAAAGAGGAAATGTGTGTTGCTCTTCCAGTGGAGGGAAGGCCGTTTCTTTGGCAGTTTATCGAGCATTTGGCTGCAGAGGCGCTGCATCGCATTAGGCATACCAGGCAATTGCCTGGGGCCCCAGGCCACTAGGGGGCCCCCGCGAAGCCGCCCGTGCGCTTAATATATGGTTTATTTCTGGTGCTTACTGACCGTGTACTGTTGACACAGGATTACGTAATTTCTAAACTTCTTCCTGTGCGCGATAATCGACTACTGCCCCTAGTGGACGTTGTCGGTATAAGTTTCGTTTTTTGGCCTCATGCATTCAGTCAAGCATGTCCGGCTCCGGCAGTGCAGCTACTGACAAAAAACATCCCGTTTTCTGCCTTGGGGTATCTTTGTCCGTAAGTTGAATGTTTTTCTGTGTTATAATGTTGTTCTACGTTTGCATATATAAATTTATGTCAAACTTAAGCTTAATCTGTACTTCCTTTGGAATGTTGGTTGTTGCTAGCTGCTGTGCATGTAGCCTTGTCACATTTTAAGCTAGGCTATGTGTTCAAACCTTTATTTTCATTGCTCTTATATGTATCTGTTCATGTACAATTGATGTGAATGTACATTTATAAGGTTTACATGTGTTTACATGTGTTTTTATGTGTTTGTTACAGTTTTTACAAAATTCCAATTGTCAAAGAGAAAAGTTGTGGGGGAAAGCGTCTTAAAAGACGCTTCTCTACATGGTCGTTGGACTCTCTTTTTTGGATGTTCGCCATCTGTCTAGCCCTGGTAGTGACACCACAGTGAGGACAGAATAGACCGCGAAGATTTTTTGTGAACACTGGTCGGTAGGGCCCCCTAAGAATTTCTGCCTAGGGTCCCCACACTCCCTAGAATCGCCCCTGTTTGGATGCTGACTGTAGATGTTTTGGTGTTAATGTTTGATGATGGAATGATTCTTGATTAGATGTCTCTAAGATGATGTCTCTGAGCGAGGAAGAAACTAATGCATTGGATAGACTGTGAGATAGGTCGAAATGCAACCTACCAAACCTACCAACCAAAAGGAATTAATTATTGGTTGTTGTGGATTTTTGCACCGTTAACACTGGGTTTATACCAAATGTGAGTCGGGTGTTCTTCGGGATCAGAATCGGGATCAGAACTGTGTAAAGAATCCACAAGTTAATCTTCCTTGGACACTGCTGTGGTCAGGAGCAGTTAAACGAGTAAATGAGTACTTTTCTGTACACTGCGTTAGTCAAAAATGCACCGCAGTACTCCAGAGCTCACGTGGAAAGTGGTCTGCAACCAGCAAAATATGTACCAAACCTATATTCAGTGTTCTTACCTAAATGAGTTTGATGTACAGGGGCATTTACTCCTAAACTTATAGGAACAGTATGTGCTGGCCCTACCATATAAGCTAAGGGTGTTCAAACTTTTTTCACTGAGGGCCGCATTTTGAAACTTATACGGAGCAATCAAACGACCTGACAATATCGAATTTGTTGAATGACAAAGTGAATTATTCAAAATTGTGCATTTGACATAGTTTCGATGAGCCTCCACACCTTTAAAATAAGACTTAGAACATTAATATTAGGTTAGTACAACATCAAAATGCTTATTTTTTCCAATTTTACAGTGAAACGTACTACTTTTTGTTGTTTGGATCAACTTAGTAGGAAGCAGGAGGGCCAACAAAAATTGGTCTGAGGGCCGCATTTGGCCCCCGGGCCGTAGTTTGGACATGCCTGATATAAGCGAACTAACCAGCTGCTTAGGGCCACGAAGCCACCAAAGGGCCACTAAGACACATAAACTTAATTGCAAATGATGATAAATGTTGCATTCCACATTCGCCAACTGGATAATCTGGTATACATTTCTTGTGGATGAATATATATTTTTCTACCTTGGTATTTCATGTTGATGTTGGTAACGCAGTCAGTGATTACAGCCGTGCCATGTTGAGCCTGAGTGAGATTAAGTGGCATGTGCCATTAGAAACAAAGAAAAATAATCCTCTAATAATGGTCTGCTGTTTGATTTGTTCTTAAATGTTTCTTATTGGTCTGAATATTTTTGTGATTTGTGTGTCTTTCCTTTTGCCCCTGGTCACCCATGTAAAAGACTTCAATGGGTTCTTACCTCACGTTAAATAAAGGTTAGTAAAAAAAATAAATTATATCAAGGCATTGCATGTTTGTGTACATAATCCTGCTGAGTTGATAAGCCTTGCAAGCACAAGCCTGAATAACTCTGAGGATTCAAAGCAATGTGAAATTACCAGCGTCACAGACAGTTAGGATCCATGACTTTTCTCTAAAAACAGAAATATTTTGCATTCATTTATTAAGAGGAATAACATGAGCCATCATTAAAAGTTATTAGACATTTCTTAACTGTAAAAGAGTAGTGGCATAAATAACTTGAATTTCTCCTCTTTTTTGTAAAGCTGCACTTAAACAAGAAAACTTCTCTTCAGCTGACTTGACTTTCCCATTGAACTGATGCCTTCGTTGATACTTGGGACTTCTGGGTAATGAGTCTGACATCGCCCAGTCTTTGACATTTGACCCCGGTGCAGCTCGGGGAGAAACAAAGTGGTGAATTTATAATGAGTGCAATGAAACAAGAGGCAAGTTTTCTTTCTCTCTCATTGGTCTAATAACCAGCATCACTACTGTATCATGGACTGTCTGGACAAGGCGCTCATAACACAGGATTTCATCATTAAAACTACAACTTATTCTTGTTCAGAGAAATAACTGAGCCACGACACAATATCACACACAGACCGGCGCTCTTAATTAGCACTTATGTGACCACCTATGTGAGGTTAAATATAAAATCAAATCAAATCAATTTATTTTTGTAAGGCCCAAAATCACAACAACAGTTGCCTCTGAGGGCCACAGGGAGAAATGAATCAACAATGTCTGTGGTAGCGATGAAGTCAGACAATGTCTGTGGTGGCGAGGGACGATGTCCCAGGGTCCTCTGTCCTTAGACTCTCCTTCTCGGCCAGGAAAAACTACAAAAAAAACCTCTTTGGGAAAAAAGCGTAGAAACCTGGAGGAGTTCCAGTGAAGGAGAGATCCGACTCTCACAGACGGACAAACGGACACGAGGGAGACTGGAGCTGGACCCACTCTTCAGGCAGAAGAGGGACCGTCGGAGGCGAACTGGAGCCACTCTTCAGGCAGATGAGGGACCGACTGAGGCGAACTGGAGCCACTCTTCAGGCCGATGAGGGACCGACTGAGGCGAACTGGAGCCACTCTTCAGGCAGATGAGGGACCGTCGGAGGCGAGCTGGACCCACTCCTCAGGCCGATGAGGGACCGTCCACACAGGGCAGGGACCACTTCACCAGGAGAAGGACATCTGGGTCCACAGGTCCTCGGGAGTGAGAGAAAGAAAAAGAAGGCGGTGAACAGTTTGCAAGTGGAATTAAAAAATAAATATTGTTTGATAGCATAAGTAGTCAGAAGAAGAGGATAGTGCTCAAGCTGTCATACTTCCCCCAGCATAGTTACTCCTAGGGCAGCGTAGCTAAAGCTGTGGGTTTATGTTTCTGTTCCTAACTAGTCTGACCATAAGCGATTTCGAAGAGGAACGTTTTAAGCCTGGACTTAAATGAAGAGACTGTGTCAGCATATTTAACATGGGTCGTGAGCTGATTCCATAACACAGGAGCTTGGTAGCTAAACGCTCTATCTCCTACAGCACTTTTAGAGACTCTTGGGACCACCAGAAGGCCAGCATTCTGAGAGCGAAGAGCTCTGTTTGGATGATATGGTTCTATAGCATCTTTGAGGTAGGATGGGGCCATGTCATTTATGGCTTTGTAGGTCAAGAGTAGAATTTTAAATTTGATTCTAAACTCGACGGGGAGCCAGTGAAGAGACTTCAGCACTGGCGTAATGTGCTCTCTTCTTTTTGTTCCTGTTAGTAATCTTGCTGCTGCATTTTGAACCAGTTGAAAGCTTTTTATGGAGCTTTTAGGACACGCTGCAAACAGGGAGTTACAGTAGTCTAATCTAGTCGTTACAAATGCATGGATACGTTTTTCAGCATCGCTTTTTTTTTTATATGAGCTTTAAATGAGAGCTCCTGGTCAAATAAGACTCCAAGATTTCTTACAGTAGAACTAGAGGCTACACTAACATTGTCCAGTGTGACTATCTGCTCAGATAGACCGTCTCGTAGATGCTTAGGGCCAAGCACAATGACCTCGGTTTTTTCAGGGTTAAGAAGCAGGTAGTTAAGTGTCATCCAGGTTTTTATCTCCTTCACACAAGCACTAAGTCTGTCTACTTGATCGCTCTGATCAGGTTTCATTGATAAATACAGCTGAGTGTCATCTGCATAGCAGTAGAAGTTAATGCCATGCTTTCTGATAATGTTGCCTAATGGCAGCATATAAAGAGTAAACAGAATTGGACCGAGTACCGAACCCTGTGGCACACCGTAAATTACTTTAGAGCATGGTGAGGAGCTCTTGTTTACATTAACAAATTGGTACCTATCAGATAAATATGATTTAAACCAGCTGAGGGCTGTTCCTCCAACACCTACATCTTACATTATAACCTCTGCAGTAGAATGTTGTGGTCAATGGTGTCAAACGCTGCACTGAGGTCCAACAGGACCAGGATTGAGACCAGTCCATCGTCAGCGGCTAATAACAAATCATTTGTGACTTTAACTAGTGCAGTTTCAGTGCTGTGGTGGGCTCTGAACCCTGACTGGAAAACTTCAAATAAGTTATTGTCCTGCAGGTGGCGACAAAGCTGTTTTACTACAACTTTTTCAAGGATTTTAGAGACGAAGGGAAGATTTGAAATAGGTCTGTAGTTTACCAATAGGTCGGGATCTAGATTAGGCTTTTTCAGAAGAGGTTTAATGACTGCATGTTTGAAGGACTGTGGAACATAGCCACTTTCGAGTGAAGTATTTATTATATTAAGAATAGGGTCTATAATTAGGGGAAGAATGTCTTTGAGGAGTCTGCTTGGAATGGGGTCTAGGACACAAGTTGAGCTTTTAGAGGACATAATGGCTGAAGTTATCTCTGCTTGATCAACAGCTGTGAACCTTTCTAAGTTTACAGGTGGATTTATATGGGACGTTAGATTTACAGCTTGGGCTAGTTCAGGGCTAATAGCGGGGGTAATTTCATCTAATTTATCTCTGATTGTTTTTATTTTATTGTTAAAAAATAGGAGGAAATCATCAGAGCTGAGAGAAGCTGGGATTGAGGGCTCTACTGCACTGTGACAGTTTGTTAGCCTAGCTACAGTGCTGAAAAGGAATTTAGTGTTACTTTTGTTGACTTCTATTAGATTTGAATAATATCTGGTTTGGGCCTTACGCAGAGCCTGCTTATAGGACAGCAGGCAACTTTTCCATGCTTTTAGGGATTCTTCTGTGTGAGAGCGACGAAATAATCCCTCTAACTTTCTAACTCTTTGTTTATGTGAACGCAGTTCTTGGTTGTACCATGGGGAGGCGCGCTTTGGCCTAATGACCTTCTGTTTTAACGGCGCTACAACGTCAAGAGCAGACTTCAGAGAATTCATGGTCAAGTCGACAAATTGATCACTTATACTGGGACTAAAACTATTCTCAGCAGGATCACATGACATGTCACTGAATATTGGCTCTATTATTTCTTTGAATTTTGAGATAGATTTTTCAGATATTGTCCTTTTCATTATAACTTTATTTTGTGGGACTGGATGATCTTCAAGAATAAACTGAAAGGTAATTAGGAAATGATCTGACAATATAGGGTTTTGAGGGAGGACAATGAGGTCACTAATCTCTGTTCCATACGTTAGGACAAGATCCAGAGTGTTCTTGTGAGTGTGAGTCGGTTTATTTACATTCTGAGTGAAACCAATGCTGTCTAACGAGGCGCTGAAGGCATTACTGAGAGCGTCATCACTCATGTTCAC
Organism: Eucyclogobius newberryi; assembly: GCF_026437365.1. Taxonomy (NCBI): domain Eukaryota; kingdom Metazoa; phylum Chordata; class Actinopteri; order Gobiiformes; family Gobiidae; genus Eucyclogobius; species Eucyclogobius newberryi. The sequence goes on along the minus strand of NW_027315801.1, from coordinate 9,670,554 downwards.
GTGGATATTAAAGTCTCCAGCTATAACTATTTTATCCCAGGCTAACACTAAGTTTGATATAAAGTCAGAAAACTCTGTTAAAAACTCTGAATAGGGACCAGGAGGTCGGTAGATAACTATGAACAAAACTCCTTTTTGTTTTTTCATATTTGGACATGTGATTGACAGCATAAGGCTTTCAAATGAGTGAAATTCATTGTTAGTTTTATAGAAGCGCTGCAGTGGAAGCTTTCTGTTGTGCGGTTGCATTATAGATATAGATAGTTCAGCTGGAATAAATGTTTGGTTGTAAATAATAATCCATAATTGAGATGTGCAAGGCAACTTAATAGTGCACAGCCCACCACTTTCTGATAAAATGAACAAAACTAAGAATATTTAAAAGTTTGATGCCTTTGCTCGGGGCTAATCAGGTGGTGACTAATACCTATAAAAATCTGTTTCAGATCAGTGTTACATTTTGTTATAGACAGTTATCACAGCTGGTTATTCTTCAAACTTCTAATAACTAAACTGCGATTGTGTAATATAGTGACTTTAATAGTTACTAATTGAAAAAAATAAATTATTAGTTAATATACACTGTCCCTGTCAATCAATGGAAAACAACTCTTTTCCAGTGCATTGGTATGTGAAGGTTTCATCTAATTTAAGGCCTCTATTTTATGCTATACTATAGAACAGGGGTCCCCAACCTTTTTTGCACCACGGACCGGAATAATGTAGGTTTTATTTTCACGGACTGGTGTGCCAGTTTATGTCGCGGTCAGGTTAACTTGCGCGAAAGTGGGCGGGGCTTAGGCTTCCATTCGACGAAATGTTCTCAAAAGACGCGTTTGTACATTATTAAGTGTACCATACCAAAAGAGTACATAACATAACATTACGTACAGTTACACGTGTCCTCACTGTTCTTCTGACTGGTGGAAGCTCATCAGAGAAATATGGCAAAAACAAGTGCATAGAAATTACAACTCACCACAGGCTGAATCAGTGGGGGCTCTGCACGTGTTTCTGTTTTTGTGCAATGAGATGGTCCCATCAGGAGTGATGGGAGACAATGACACCCGCAGTGTTTTTCTAGTTTTGTCTTGTTGCCATAACTGCGTGTTGGAAATGGTAGTAAGGTTTTTAGTGCTCTTGTGGCAATGTCAGGGTATTCTGGCTTGATTTTCATCCAGAATGTCAGCAGAGTTGTTGCATTCAATCTCCAACAGCTTATCCTCTTGTTGCACATGCTCGATTCGCCCGGTTTAATGGGTCGTGGATCCATTGACTCGCAGTTTGCGGATCTTTTGCGTTCGGGAAGTAGCGCTCAAATTCTTGTAAAAGTAAACACAGGTGATCACGCAACAGTTGCAGAATGCTGGCCCAGTAGACGTGTCCTCCAAAATCCTCGCTGGCTCCTCGTCTGCTCCTCGTCTGGCTCCTCGTCTGCTCCTCACTTGGCCTTTTCCCCTTTGCAAAAATGCTCTTCAAAGACTTTTGTTTTTTACTCATTTTCGCTGGCTTGTGGGTGTACTTTTGGGCAGCGTGTTTGATGCGACGCATCCGCGATGACGCATCATGTATAATGCACGTATCAGTTATGTTATCACGCAGGACAAGAGCAGATATAATATACTTCATTATATTTAATGGATTTCATTGGCAATTTCCTATAAGGCTTTTCATTATATATCCACAGACAAGCTCATTCGTGTCATGAGTGACAGGCCAAAGTTACGTCAGAGAAGATGCGTCACTGATAGATTATTTCCAGTTTTTGTGCGGCCCGGTAGCAAACCGGCACCGGTCCCCGGCCCGGTGGTTGGGGACCCCTGCTATAGAACTCATTCACTTCTTCCAAGATATGTTGCTTCTGACCAATCAGCATATGAAAGCATAGTCAGAACACTACACACACAAGTCAAGTCAGTAAAAGTACAGATTGATTTAAAGTGCTTTACCGAACAGAAAGATACATCATGAATCACAATACAAACTTTATCAATGCAGTTTTACATTTGACTCTAAAAATATCCCAGGACTTGAAAACTTCCCGTCTTGACCCAACGCTGCATGTCGACACCAGCGTTGGGAAGCACTGTTGTGGTGGATTCTTCACCTAAATCTGAGCCAAGTTGTATTGTCACTTTCCTCAGTCTTGTTTCTGATGTTTGGGCCAAAATCGCAGACGACCATGTTGAAAGTATGGACACTGCGGCGCGTCCCGGTCACCTCGGCGACTGATGGCACGCCAAAATCCACACTTACAATCTGGCTTCTCCTTCAGCTCTCCACATTATCAGTTTGTTTCTCTCATAATTAAAAGTTATTACTGTAATATTTCCACTTTGCTGTGTCGTAAATACTGTGTGCTAGTAAAAAAAAATAATAAAAAAAGAAGGGTGATAGCATAAAGCGTCACAGAGGATTGGAATGAGTTGGATGGCAGCCAAAGATATTTCCCCCATTTATAGGCATTTCAGTACACGGGTTTATAACGGCTTTATAATTATGCACCCAAAACATAATCTTCCAAATGAAAGGCTAAAATGGGGTGGAAAGAGATCTTCTTTTCACTGCAGCTGCGTCAATGTAAAATTCCACATATGAAACTGTCTTAATTAGGTAATATTGTTTGTTAAAAAGAATAGCATGTTATGTTTACACCATTGTTGCAGAGAGAGCTTATGATTTCATTAGTGGAGTTGAACTGACATGACTTGAGGTCGTGTGGAAACCTTAATTGGCAAATTAGGCTGATTACATTAATAAGAAGCCAAGAACAACATTGTAATTGTAAATGTGTGAGAGGCCCCTTTGATGAGAAACTGTACAAAGAAATGATGAAAAGCTTTGATATGTTGAAAAAATCCTTTTGACTTGGAGGAACAGGACTTTCATTGTTTTTTACAAATAAGGAATTATTATAACCAAGAAATTAAGCAAATCAATGATATTCATAGTTATATATTATATACTACCAATTTCCTTCTTTATCTCATTTACGTTTGATGTACAGAGTTGTGCAAAATTGTTATTAAGATCAGTAATGCATTTATATTGTTTCGATTTGCTTCTCCTGGAGAGTTCTGATTGAAATGCTTTAATGAAATAAATAAATTAGAGAACTAGAGTTGTGGACTAGAGTTATACTATAAATCATTCCTGGTATAAAACCTTTACCTGGAACCTGTAAAAGTTCTGTTTCTGTTTGCTGGTTTTCCAATGGGATTTTCTTCCTTTTTTCTCTTTCTCAATTATGAAAACCAAACTGAAAACACGTAGAACATGACAGAGTGAGAGAGAACAAAACAGACAATAGCGGCACAGGATGTAAAACATTTCACGCTATAAATTGTCCAACGTGTCCCGTTTAGTCCAAAGTCTGTCAAAGTCCATTTACAAATTGAGTCGGAAGGTCATTATTTTCCATTTTATGAATGTCAGTTATAATTTGTTTCAGTTTGTGTCATCCATTTCTTTGTTATAGTCTACTTCCCTGCTGCCAGAAGTATATCACAAAGATAATCATTTACAGAGTCCACGGAGTTTTTAGGGACGATAGATATTGTGTTACAGGCTCAAAATGCCTCAAAATATCCTTAGTATTTATTTTATTTTTATTTTTTTTCATCACCAAACTGAAATCACATTTGAACAGATATTCCTAATAAGTGAATAATTTAGCACACAATCAGTCATAAATATCAAAATCTTTTCTTATCCTCATGGACCTGATCTTGTGTCTCATCTCATAAAGTTTGTTGAGAGACAAGCTTCTGTCTTATCTCTGTTCTGAATGGACTGTAGGTAAATTTGAATTAAAATGTAAGCAAATGAGCACAAACTCAAACAGTTAAGACCAGTTGCTCTCAGGACTAATTTATATGGACCCACATACTTTTCCAGATTGAACCATGGCTAATTTGGCTCACAACTTGTCCGCCCATCCGTAACTTTGCCTCTGTCCTGAATCCAAAACACTTCAGTAATGCAATTCACTCTGAGGTAACCCGCGTGAAAGCTCATAGGAAATTCCTGTGGACCTGGTAAAACCAATTCAACCTGAAGAGACTCGTCCGTGAGACTTAAAATGTGTTTATTCATTTCACCAACGGGAGCTTGGTCACCCAACAATAATAATTATCTTAGTTGTTCAATCATCTGGTAATCACAGCGTCAAAAATATGCTAAGTGAAATTGAAACAAAATCTTGCAGTGTCGCGGCGTTCTGACTGACTTGTTATTCAATGGAGAGATTCATTGATCTGTGCTAAAATATTCGTCTTCCGCTGGGGGTGCGGAGCCAGGTGATATCTCAGTCTCTTTCAAGCTCTCCAAAAGCTCTCCGAATTACATTCCTCCCTCTCTACAGAGGTGTTATTAACGCCGGCGTGAAGAGTGGTCTGTCAGTTAGACCTGATTTCAGCATGCGTGCCGTACTTATGGAAATTTCACTTCCTCACGTAATCTATTAAAAACATGACTGCCACTGCCGGGTGAAAGTTTTATTTTAAAAAGTTCCCTGTTCTGATGGAGTTGTGTAAATGAATTATGGGGAAAAGTTGAATTAAAGGTGAGCAATTTTTATTTATTTATTCATTTTTTAAGTCATTCGCATTGAATGTGAGGTTGATTAGTCGGGTCACTTCTTAATTTTGTAGTTCTTCAAAATACTTTAATCATGAGGCTGCATTAAAGACAAAGGGCAAGTCCAGGTCAATTTAAGTCAAGGGCAAAATTAAAATTATATATATATTTGAGTCATATTGTAGTGTCAGTATGGACCACCTCAAAACAGAATGAATGCCTCTCAGACTAATTGAAACAGACATTTTTTGTTTCATTGTATTAATTTTGTCATTTTAACTATAGTGCTCATTTTTGCATTGCATGTCACTTTTTTAAGACGACCCTAGGAAGAGTGGCAGTTGTAAGTTGTGCAGCAAATTGGGATCCCAATAAAACAATAATGGATTTTCATTTGTTGTAATGCCAGCAACTATTTGAACTGGAATACATAATAATACATAAGTGTTGAACCGGATTTTTCCTGACTTAAAAACATGAAAAACAGAGCGTTTTACAACCGTAAACTTACTTAATGCAATTACCTAACCTAAGCTTCAGAGGTGAGCAGAGTTTAGCAAATATCATATTATATTAGCTGCGTCTGGATGATTTTTTTTACCGGTGCAGGGTTTGTTTTTGGTCCTTCTTCCAGATAGTGAAAAGTGTAGATACGTTACTGGAGCACTTCGGCCTCAAAAAAGTTCAGCTTTGTCAAACTTTTCAAAACGCAGGATTCATGCTGTGAAAACGCTCAATACACGCTGCAAAAATGCCGGACACGTCCACATAGACTTTGAATGTAAACTGGACGCTTTGATGTTTTATCATCATATTCTGCTTAATTCATCATTGCGCAAACCATTGTGAAGGATATGGCAGATGGTGGCAAAGTGGTCAAGCTAGGCTTTCTGAAGTTTGGGAGTTTGAAAGTAAACCAGAACAAATTACCTTCAGTGGCTATCTGCCTTTTTAGTGAAAAAAGGTCTACATACAATGATATGATATGATTTAGAACTCTGAACAACTGACAGCAGCACTTGTACTTTTGCAGCAAAAACGTTAGTCCCTCCTCTGCTGATCCATCCATATCTCTCCTGCTGCTTTGGCTCTGTCTAGAAGGGAATCCGTGTGATGCCTGATGGGCCAGGCTCCAAGTGCAGTGTTGTGAATTCGATTTCACACTGTACTTTCCTGTCAATACAGCCTATGGGGTAACAACATCTAAAAGAAAAAAAAGGTGTGCCACTCACTGCCCCTCTTTTGACCATTCAAAGCTCCGCGCCGCGTGCACGTAGTAATGTGCACGAACAGGTACATCTCATTCACACATAAGAGCCTGAAGCACAATGGAAACTATCTGCAAATAGATTCCTGCCTAAATAGGGTTAGGTGGAAGCAAACACAACAAAATGTATTCTGTCATTTTGAGTGAATTGGAATTGGAATCAATAAGGCACAAATTGCGATGTGAAGAGTGCATGCAGTGTTTTATAAAACTGGGGTTTGTGTGGTGTACGCCTCTAGAGGCCAATTAGAGTACGCACTTCCTCAGCAAAATTCCTACACAATCTGTCATACAGTAGATGAGACCCCTGGTTATCACTTAAGTGTTGTTTAACTGTATTCTTGTCATTTGTATTGAATGTGTGTCATAAGTATCTTGTGTCTTGTCCTGACCTCGGATGGAAAGTAGACAAGAGACAAATTCTGGCATATTTGCTTCATGTGTTCATCAATATACACTGTCCCTTTTAAAAGTTTAATTAAATGGATAAAATATATAGTAACACATTATGTGCTTTGCCAGACATGTATTTTTTGATTGCATGAAAATCAACTCCCATGATGCTTTGCTGTAAATTTTGAGATTTTTAAGTGTTTTGCATCTGCTTCACGTTTTCAGCTGTACTACTTGACATTTGGAGTCAGATGTGCATTTTTAGAGCTGCAAATTTAAATATGCCACTGCAATCAAACTGCTCATTAACATAGTGAAGGTACAGAGTAAACACAGGCTTTTTATCAGTGCTTTTAACCCCAAAACCCTGCAGTTTTCTCTCTGAAATCACCCGTATCTGCATCTGTACGTGTCTTTAAACGCAGTTTGTGGTTTGTGGATTAAAGCACAGCGGGTGTCATCGTCTATCCTGATAGTTGACTGTGAGGAGAGGCAGACAGCGTTAGCATCTTAATGTTTAATTCATAGGTTAAAGTGTTGATGAATGATTGAAAAACAGGTACAGCACTTTTGGCACATGCAGCTGTGAGTGAGGCCTGAGTGACAGAAGATACAGTATGTGATGATCAACGAAAGAAACATTTGTGCACCACGGGAATCCCAACAATTTTCAATGAAAGATTAAATCTATTTTATATTCAAATCAAAACTTTCCCACAGAGGTGATGTTTGGGTGAATGTAAATGTTAAAAGTGTTGCCTGCATGATTGGGTTTTTGATAAATCAGGTTAATTAAACGGCACAGCATTGCAAATCTGTACTCTAAACGGAACATTGGGATTTAACAAACTTTGTAGTTGAATAAATTCAGCGTTTACCCCCGAAATTAAAATGATAAGTATATGTACAGTAAAGTAAAGGAAGTATTTGAAGACCCTCCAATTTTGCAACCTAAAAATCATGGAGGGGTCTGAAAATAACATTGTTAGTGCATTTCAACTGAAAGAGAAAGAATCTAAAAAAAAAATATTGTAATCACATTGTATGATTTTTAAATAATCTACTTGTATGTTATCGCTGCAAATAAGTATTTGAACACCTGCCAATCGGCAAGAATTGTGACTCTCAAAAACCTGTTAGTCTGCCTGTAAAAAGTCCACCTCTACTCCATTTAATCTAAGTTAATGGCACCTACTAAAACTCCAGTCTCAGACTCCAACCACAACCATGGGCAAGGCCAAAGGTTCCCCCGATTAAGTCAGCTCATGTCCAGGCCCGTCTGAAGTTTGTCAGTGACTGGATGTTCCAGAGTAGTCATGGTAGAAAGTAATGTTGTCAGATGAGACCAAAATATAACTTTCTGGTATAAACTCATGTTTGGAGGAAGAAAAAGGAAGAGTACCATCCCAACAACACACTGTGAAGCATGGGGGTGGAAACATCATGCTTTGGGGGTGTTTTTCTGCACATGGGACAGGGCGACTGCACTGTATTAAAGAGAGAATGAATGGGGTCATGTATTGTGAGAGTTTAAGCAACAACCTCCTTCCCTCAGTCAGAGCATTGATGACATTGACCCAAAGCACAGAGCCAGGAGAACCAAGGAGTGGCTCCGTATATCAAGGTTCTGGAGTGGCTTTGCCAGCCTCCAGGCCTAAATCCAATAGAAACTCTTTGAAGGGAGCTGAAACTCTTTGAAGGGAGCTGAAAACTCTTTGAAGGGAGCTGAAACTCTTTGAAGGAAGCTGAAACTCTGTGTTGCTCAACGACAGCCCTGAAACCTGACAGATCTAGAAAAGATCTGTGTAGGAGTGGGCCAGACCTGGTCAAGGAACAGGAACAGAGAACATGAATAGGAAACCTTTGACCTCTGTAATTTTAAACAAAGGCCTCTGTACTAAATATGATAGGTGTTCAACTACGTATGTGTAGCAATAACATACAAATAAATACTTTAAAATCATACAATGTGATTTCCCGATAGATTTTTTTAGATTCTGTCTCTCACATTGACAATGCTTATACAATCACATCTTCCCTTCAGAATATCTAAGTGGGAGAACAAGAGTGTTCAAATACTGACTTTGCTCACTGTATGTAGGGCAGGGCAATTTGGAAAACAAACTAGACTTAGTAATGATTGAATGAACATAAACTATTGAGATTTTTAATCTGTACCATTTAATTCATACAACATTCAAATTTCTTCCTCAAAAGTCTGACATATGTTTTTACTGAGAGGATCAATTGTGGACCCCTTGATTCAAAAACCTCTGCCAAATAAATTGATGATTTTGAATGACTCGATCTTGATCTTTTGATTAGTTGCCCAGCCCTAAGTATATATGTATTAATAACAGAACTGAAGAACTAACTGATTCTGATTTATGTTGGACAAAGAAGAATACATGTAAAATAAAGGAATGAAGTGTCTTGCCCAATGACACAATGGCAGTATTCACCTGAGGCATCTGGAATCACCAGATTATATGCTCAAACTGCTCATCCAAGGGTCTTTCTGTTAAAAGCAGGATTAAAACCACTGACTTTTGGATCAGAAGACGACCACAACTGAGCTACTGCAGAACAGTCCAACTGAAGGTGAACGAAATAGCACAAACCACATGACCTCTTTATTACACTATTTACACCTATAAGCATCAACTTATATTATTACACAGTAGCTTTTAAAAATACCGGTACAGTTATTTGCTGTTGCTTGCAATGTAGATAATATTACATTACAGCTTTCCTTTGACAGCTATAATATTTTTTAGTGCTGTAGTTTAATTAAGCAAATATTTGCAACTTGATCAACTTGACTCTTCATATTTGTTAGTTGAATTTAGATACATAAAATCTGCAAAAATATAAATAAAATAAACCCCAGCTCCATCTTTCCAAATCACAATACACGTCTACACACGTCTTGATCATTTCTTATCAAACAAAAAAGAAAAAAAGAATTATAAGCTATGTTTTTTGTTGTACTATGTCTGTTTTCATCGCTAAACCAGAAACATATTATCTTTGGGGATGAACTGCGGATGCGACAAGCACTTATTCTTGTATCTTTGGGAGCGGATAAAAAGTGAAATGAAAGAACCTAATACATATTCAGTGACAGCAACAAAGTTAAAAGCAGAGGTATGACATCTAAAAACAACCCATTTGTAAAAAGACATTTTCCCATCTGAAAAGTAAGTAAGATAAGAAGTAAGATGTTTTAGTGCTAGTTGCATTGGACACTCATTGTATCACAGGAAAAGGTCTCCACAAAATAAAATGCTGCTTATTCTAACTTTCTGGGCCGGGAAGCAGTTCTGTCTGTCAGTGGCACAACATGACTGCGAGGCAAATTTAATTACTTTTCTTATTAGAAACGTAATTTTATTCAACAGCATTGTATAAAGAGAAGCCTGCCTTAAGCGCTTTCACACTTGAGTTTAGGAGTTTGCTTGTGCATTCATTTCACTGGATCATTGGAAATCTAAGCACTTTTTTTCCTGCTTTCGCTGATCTCCTGCTTATGTCCTAGCCACAGGCAAAAGCTCAGCAGTGGATTTAGAACCACGGTTTTCTCCTGGTGATTTAATTGTGCCTCCAAAAGCTCCAAGCAAGGGACAAATTAAACTGCGCATGTGCAGCAGGAAGATGGCGACGCAGAAAACTTTCAACAATTGACTTTAATGACAAGTCTTGTTCTAGCTAAGGCTATGTTTGTGTTTCTAATGATTTAGAAGTAAGTTAAAAATGCAGGAAGTCATTTACTGACATAGTGAGCCAGTTTGGAGCAATGGAGGATCCCGGGCTGAGAAGTGAAACGACAGCATGTGGCATTAGCGGGGGAGCGTTTATGACACGACACTATTTTATGAAAAAGCAATAGCAAAGGAATAACGGGTGATGAAGTGTGGCTGTTTTGAACCAACTTCACTTGGGAAATACAGGATGTTTCTTCAAGAAAGACGTTGTTTTATTTGCATCTGGGAGTGACAGGTGAGATTTATCATGGATGTTGTAATGCATAGATGTTTCTAAGGTTATGTTTGTGGCAAATGAAGCATGATTATAAATGCATCTGTTTGGACAGTACGCTGTTATTGTGAGTATCTTGTCATACATTTTGTTCTGTTCAGTTTCAATCAAGTATTTCCCTCAATATCGAATACGGAATTAACAGGTCTAACATTTTTATTATTTAAAGCTAAAATGTTTGTACCAGTTAACTAATTTAATATTTTGACTTTTTATGATTTCCTCTGTCTCATTATTGAAACGGAAACCTATATCTTCACTTCCTGCATACATTTATCTTTGTTTCTACTTTATTTTAGAGCTCACTTCACACTGACAGTGGAAAAGGCATCAGTCGCTTACACATTATTCTTATGGACAGTTCTTGAAGCAGAATATGGGACGACTTACCAGACTTCCAGTCCCGCAGCTGGACCGTTGGGAAAGCACAGCTCCGACCTTCAGAGAGCTGTTTGGGACTGACCCTTGAGTGACTCCATGTGGTACCAGGTCCAGTCGGGTCGAGGAACGGCACCGCTGCACACGGGAAACCAGAAGAGTCCACACAGTGAGATGAACTACTGTTCCTAATCTCTTAATACCTCAAGGTGACCCAAACCACTGTCAATACATTTTTTAGTGTAAGGGGGATAAATTGCCAGGCCAGCGAAGAATACACACTTCTTCAATACTTTACAAAGACCATCTTTTAGCCCGCAGTTCAGATGGGTATGATGATGTAGATTAGCCTTGTGGGTACATGCATGGCAAACAACGCAAACTGCATATGAGGAAAAAAGAAAGACAAAAATAAGTCTGAAAAAGTACTGTTTTACCCACAACAAGAAATGAGGAGCAAGAGATGACAAAACCAGGAAAACAAAAGACTGCTAACGCTATGGAAACTAAAAAAACGTGACTGATGGTCCATGGCTCCGGTGAAAAGCAGCTTGTGTGAGACACAAGCTAACGACGCTAACATGGCTAGCGGGCCTGAGGCTGACTTACAGGCTCAATGCATCAGCTAGCAACACGCTTTTGGCCGAAAAGCAAAGCTTCGTCCCTGAACTCGGGTCTCCAGGTTCGCACTTGTCCAAGGGGAGATCACCTTACACCAACTGGCCACTTTGATATATGAAGTTAAAAGTGAAATACAGCGTGACATGGTGGCCCGGAGGACGGAAATGCGATCAGTGCTTGGAATTGAAGAAACCATCTCTTATATAAAAGAGATAAAAGAGGCAGGAACGGGTGGCGCACACATGGATGAGGCTGAACAACATATTTCAAGACAATAGGGACGAGCTGCAGACTATGAGGGCCAAGACGGAGGCACTGCAGGCCAAGGTAATGACTTTGCAGACGGAGAACAATAATATGAAAAATAAGATCCTGGATTTGGAGTCCAGATCACGTTGGCCTAACCTTGTGGAAGGAGAAGAGGGATAGGATACAGAAGGTTTTTGGGTGAAGATTACCCCTGAGCTTCTTGAAGGCTCAAGAGTTGAAGTTCCTCCCATCACAATCAAAAGAGCACATCGCCTGGGCAAACCAAGACCAGCTTCTGATAAACCATGAGGTCCGATTATGAGGTTTCGTAAAGATTGTATGAAGGAATGTGTCATGAAGACAGCCAACGTTAAAGGAGACCTCTAGTACAAAGGCGGGTCTTCTTTGCCCCAGATATCCCACACGAGGTTTGTCAACAGCGAGGAAAGTTCCGCCACATCTGTGAGAAGCTCACAAGGTGAAAACCCGCATTTTTTTGTTGCGTTTGACCAGAGAGTCTAAAAGTATTCAGAATCTATCAATGGAAAAATCAATACGATCAATCCAATGGTATCAGATTTTTACAGGTAGTAAACTGCATACTGAACTATCAACAATTTTAATCCAAATTGGAAAAGAAAGAATAGACATTATTTTACAAGAGACCAAAATAACATTGAACATCAAAAACTAACCAACATTTTTTATTACAATTTTATTATAATAGGGGAGTTGCAATACTGATTTCAAACCAAATAACTTTTGATTAGAGTTTTTAATGTAACGACAAAGAGGGCCGATATGTACTGATTAAAGGATGCATTAATGGTTAATGTTTTTACTTTACAGGGAGTGATATCACCTTCTATACAGATATTATGGACCTGGACAACAAAAGGTTTTTTACCAGACTGTAAATAAGAATCATCTGAAGAGCTTTGATGAGGTGAAAGAATCCTTTGGCTTGGAGAAGCAGGACTTTTATAGGTATTTACAAATAAGGAGTTATTATACCCAAGAAATCAAAAGGCATGATGACCATCATAGTCTTTTGACTGAAATATTCAGTAAAGCATTTATCGTAACTTTCAAGGAGATTAATATCTAGATTGTATAAATGCATTAACAATTCATCACAATACTGATTACATTAAGGGCAAATGGGAAAGAGAGGGTCTGTTTGTTTGTTTGTTTGTTCTGGCTGATGAAGAGTGGGACAGTTTATGTACATCTCATTGGAGGACCACAAAGTCACATGTTTGGAGGGGATACTGTTGGAAAAGTGTGTCTCGTTTTTCCATAACCCCATGTCAAAGTGCCCATTACTCACAGGGAAATGCAGACTGTTGGAAAAACTGTGGCAGCCAGGAGGCAAATCACAATCATGTGTTTTGGGATTGTCCTGTTGTTCACAAGTATTGACTGAGATCAACATCTTAGACAATTTATTTGGATTTGAGAACGTATTTGGGCATCAGGACTCCTGCCATGGACACGATTGGCAGCTATCTCTAAAGCATCCTCCTGGCTGCAACAAAAAAGGTACAAAAAATGACAGAATGCACCGACAATCAAGGACTGAACTAACATTATAATGGACATTCATAAAATGAAAAAGATTACATTTGGTCTTAATTTGAAATGGTCATATTTGACAGACTGTGGACTAAATGGGGAGTTTACTTCGGGTTCTTTGTGCCATGATTTTTCTCTTCTTTTATACAAAATGTATGGCAGTTATTGGATGTCTGCTTATTTTTGTTTCTGTCTCCTCTCACTGGTTGTGTTCAATTCGTCTGTGTTTTGTTTTGTTATCAATTTGGAAACATGTCAGTGTGAAGAAAATTGTAAAGAGCGGTACATAGGAGAGAATAAACAGCCACTTCACAAGAGGCTTTATCAGCACAGAAGACATGCAAGTTCAGGACCCCAGAGCGCCGTGCATCTTAATCTTAAGGGAGTGTCTGCAGAGCCGCGGCGCGCGGCCGAAACTGCCATGTTATTTTTGTGCCGGCTGCACGCCGCGGCTCCTGAAACTGCGCCGCTATTTGACCGCGTTTTAGCGCCGTTTTAGACCGCGCCGGGTTAAGGTTAGGGTTAAGGTTAGGGTTAAGGTTAAGGTTAAGGTTAAGGTTAAGGTTAAGGTTAAGGTTAAGGTTAAGGTTAAGGTTAAGGTTAAGGTTAAGGTTAGGGTTAGGGTTAGGGTTAGGGTTAGCCATGAGGCTATAACGGGCTATGAGGGAAATGCCGCGGTTCCTGAAACTGCGCGGCCATTTGACCGCGCCGCGGCTCTCCAGCCACGGCCTAATCTTAAAGCCACTAACCACTCTATTGAGGACAGTGAGGTGAAGATTCTAAGCAGGGGAAAACGGTGGTTTGAAAGGGGAGATACAGAGGCTATATTTGTTAAAAGGGGGCATGCAGTGATTATGACGCGTTGTAGTGAGTAGGCCCTGTCCGTCTGCAGATCTGAGGAAAAGGATATGAACTGTACTCTCGCTACAAAAAAACACTTTGGGCACAATATATGAGGCACCAATAGCACTGTTAGAAGGTTAAAAGCTCTGAAAAGTCGATTTTGCATGATATAGAACCTTTAAATAGAAACGGTGGGTCCCTGGAGAGGTAGACGCCCAGGGCATTCGGATGCTAATGAGTTATACAGGGAGGAGAGAGAGTGAGCCAGGTACAATAGGAGGCTTACAGCCCATTACAGGACTGATAGGTTACAAAAAGGCTAGTTGGATAGAAAACAAAAAGGTTTAGTTTCTGGTGAAACCAATAACACATTTTATAAGGAGGACTCAGAGTAGGAGAAATATCGGAGTTTCCGGTCTTGATTTTCAGATTGAGAATGACTCTCGGATGAGTGTCAAAACGTATAGTTTTAAAAAAAAAACAAGTCCAGATGAGTACAACTGAATCTTTTTCTTTTTCTACAATGAATTTGGAAAATAAAAACATGTGAATGTAAAAAAACTAAAAAAACAAACCAACAGTTCTGTTTGAGTTTGACGCAGAGATCCCATAATAGGATAAATAAACATAAATTGTAGAAACGATTTTGTCTCTACTGATTGCACAATTTGACTGCAATTTAAAGATTTCAGATGCAAAACATAAGAACAGGGTTTATTTTTTATTATTTTATTCATTTTTCAAGGGGATACATTGTAGGTCATGTACACACGTAGTCAGGGATTTTTATAAACGCATATCCTTTGCCCTTTGTTTTGTAAAAAGTATTGCGTACACACATAATCACTTTATTCCATCAACGCAAACCCGTATAATTGCGCTCTTGAGTGCGGTCATAAACATGTCAGACCTATAATAGTTGGCGGTGTTTACCTAAAAGTTAGACCCAATCCATCCAATGAAAGCAAGACTTTTCTCGTGGTCACAAAACACAAAGCATGGTGCCAGGAAGTTCATTCGTGTGGACCGACAAAGAGGTGAAAAAAGCATTTGTACAAACAAAACCAACACACTTCTCAAATGATTCATGTTGTCCACTTTCAGGCATAAACAAGGACACATCTGCAACAATGAATGCATTAATTCATTGTGGCAGATAGTGATGTTTGGGAACTTAAAATGCTGTTTATCCATGTGCCCACTGAAACACAAAACCGGAGTTTTCTAAAAACTTCACTTGGTCGGAGCTTTCTAAAAGCTCAGTTTTCAAGGGCATAATCCTCGGGTTATGTGTGGACGACAGGTCAAATCGTAGAAAAATATATGCGTTTTATCAGATACCCAGCTACGTGTGGACAAGGCCTTAGCCTTAGGCTAATTTACCTCTGTAGTCACCTGGCAGGGAAATGAACAACCCACAAACATTTGACAATACAGAAAGTACACACGGAATATGATCTACACTCTTTCACACACAGATACAGACACATCAGTGGCGTGCGGTCAGGGTAATCAAGGCAATCTGTGATTGGCCAATAAAATCCAAAATTACTGTGTGTCACAACTATATATAAATTGTTCTAAAATATATCAAAAGAAGCTTGGCTGAAATCACGTTGTCTTTAGTGTCCGCTGCAGGCACCTGGGCATTACTGCGTGGGAAGCGTGGTTCTGCTTTTACCATAGCCGTGTTCAGAGGCCCGTTCATGCTCCGCTCTCTAACATGAGCTTTTAGAACCAGAGTGGACAGCAGCTTCTTTTAGAGGCCCGTGCCTGCGCTCTGAGGACCACACAGCCTCAAACCCATAGATCTAGCCTCAAACCACGCTGAACCAACCCATGGTGGGAATCAAGGATGTTTGCAAGTTTTGCCCTAATGCATGTGCGAGAAGAAGTGAAGCAACAGCAGTCTTTGTTTGTAGCTAAGGTCATTTAACAACACAGAAGGCTATTTTTTTATCATCAATTGGTCAATGAAGTCAGTTTATTTATCCATTTAGCACACCAATATGGTATGTTAGTATGTCAGTTTCTTAAACCACTGAGACATATACAGAGCCAATGTCATTTGAGATGTCTTTGTTCAGTTTTAAAGCTTTAGCTTGCAGCACATGTCCTTATAGAGTCAGGCAGAATATTCACTGTGTTATGGCCTTCACTGAGAAAGCTGACTGTCCAAAAGGAGAGTGACGAAAAGGTATGATGCAGCCATAAGAAGATGACATTCTTGTGGACTGTACAGAGTAATCTGTAGTCGATTTAAGAAGTTCTACTAAAGACTAAAGACACGCCCTGTCAATTGATTTGTCAACTCAAGGAGAAATGGTTTGAAACTGGCAAAGGCTCTCAAAACTTTTCTGTACCTCAATGAGCTCACTCTACACAGTACCTTCTAATTTCTACTATTCTATTGTCCATATCCTTATACTCTAAAATAAGATAATCAGTCAACTAATGCAAATTTTTGTCGACACAAACACTATTGACTGACCAATCAGCCATACAGAACTGACAAACCTCTGTAACCTCTGCAACTCTGACGCCCTCATGTTGATTCCATCTAAATCTTTGTCTTACATAATACAATAAGAGTACAAATCCTTTACATAATGACTTTATATTTCCAAGTCAACACTGGTAGAATGCCGTGTGAATCCCTCTTTCTGAGTACTTCTAGAGTCATAAATTCTCTGGGAAATCTGTGTCCAACCAACCACTATTCAACTTATTCCGGAAGCTCGTCCGGGCGCCGCCATGAGACGCAATCTTTCTTCTAGTTGTATTAAGTTTACATGGGGCTCCCGACCTCGAGCGAAAATAAGTTCTATACAGACTAAAAAACGCTTTCAGGCCGCCCAGGGAATTGGTGCATTGTTGACTTGTTAGTGCACATAAACTGTGGATATTTTACACAAATAAATATACATTATAGCATATTTAGACTTTTCCCTCTTTCTCCATTCAAACCAATGGAGTTTCCGCTGGACCAGACTTGCGATTACAACGGCAGTGCCGATCACGTGGGAAAAGAGGGAACAGTGGGCGGGGCGGAAATAAGGTTAATAGCATGTTATATCCAAAATCCCTTTACTTTTATAATTGGACTTGCATACAAGTACAAGTTGCATGAGCTAAAAAGAGCTGGCAAACTTCTTCGGGTGATAAATCTGTGTGCCTGCCTGCTGCTGTCAGGGTCTCTCCACATTTGACATTTTGATGAAAGCTCCCGTGTCATAAAACACATCTGAGCTATAAAATCCCCCAAATGGCTCATATATTTACAGGATTTGTTACAGATTGCTGACCGCTGACTGCAAACACAATAAAATAACTGCTTCTGAATATATTTTTCTCTACATCAGTGCTCTGTGGATGCGTGTTGCTTGACTGATAACTGCAGCAGATGTGTCAGTTTGAGTAAGTTTCTCCACTTCGCTACCCCGCCATCGATGAAAATGGATGACTATTATCAGGAGAAACCTCAGAGGTAGTCACTATGCAAACGCACCATATGTACGCCATCGTGATTCTGACTTACCACTTTAGAAATACAACCAAAAGGCCTATTAGTTTTTTCCATTTCGACACGCTCTCCTTTTGATACACAAGCTATCCGCTGCACATTGTCTGCTTTGTAAAGATACTTCTCCCCCTGACAAGAGATGGGGAGGAGGCAGTGAAGGCTTTTTTCCTCCACTCGGGAGAGTAACCCGAAAACTGATAAACAAATCAAGTTGAGCCCTTCACGAAGCTCTGAAAAGCAATTTCGTTTTGAGAAGGAACACTGGCCATCTTTTACCTGCAATGTCTTTTCTCAGATGGAGGTGGCGCTTGGAAGAAGAAATGTTATCTCGCAGGTTTTGTGAGTACATATACTTTTTCATTTGAGAAACCCATTTCTTCTTTTCTGAATGTAAGACACTTGACCTAACAGCAGTTGTGGCATTGCTTTAAAACTCAGGAACTTCTCAATTAGTGTCTCAATGCTGTTAAACCTATATGTAGCATCTCAATGCTGTTAAACCTATATGTAGCAGAGTGAAGAGTGAGGGTAGTATTTTTTTTACTTAAGCTGTAGCCAAACAACATAAATAGCCAAACAACGCCACCTGATATAGGCTCAGGACTAATGACATTGGGGCATGAAAGTTTGTTGTTGAGGGGACAGATGCAAGGTGTTTATAGGTCAAATAATATTGTTAATAAAGACGTTTTTCTTAAAATAATTCAACCGTTTTTGCAGGAATGGGATTTTAGTCATCCACTATTATCTATTACAGTTCATCACATGGCCAAGTAAATCCCAAGTCAGTCTTGTTTTTGAAGTTGTTAGACATAGAGGACATTTTATGGGGGTAACCACAACAAAAACACATCTCAATGGCATCTTATAGAAAGATGGATTAGTTATTTAAGATAAGATAAGATAAGATATTCCTTTATTGTCCCACATGGGGAAATTTCATTGGTGCAACGCAGGTAGATACAGAGGTAGATACAGAAGAACAGATCACTTATAGGAAGTCTGAAAAACACTTTCAGTAGAAGATCTCCTATAAATAAAAACTCCCATAGACAAATAAATAAATAAATAAATACCATTGCATGTGATCACGACAGTAATTGCACATGAATATGTGTCACGACAGCACATAGATTGCACATGAATTTCACAGTAATTGCACCTGAATTGCACATGAATTCCAACAGCAATTGCACATATGACAGAATTGCACATCAGTATTAGGTTAGGTCAGTATTGCGAGTGTTCAGTACTAACAGTTTTTGTTATAAAGTCTGACAGCAGCAGGAAGGAAAGATCTACGGAACCTTTCCTTCACACAGCGAGGGTGGATCAGTCTCTCACTGAAGCTGCTCTCCAGAGCGGAGAGAGTGTCCTGCAGGGGGTGACACTCATGGTCCAGCATAGATGTGAATCTAGCCAGGACCCTCCTGTCCCCCGCCTCCTGCACCGAGTCCAGAGCACAGCCCAGGACGGAGCTGGACTTCTTGATGACTCTGTCCAGCCTCTTCCTCTCCCTCTCTGTGATGCTGCTGCTCCAGCAGGCCACACCGTACAGGAGGGCTGATGCCACCACAGAGTCGTAGAAGGTCTTCAGGAGTGGCCCTGTCACTCCAAAAGACCTGAGTCTCCTCAGGAGGTAGAGCCGACTCTGGCTCTTCCTGTACAGTGCGTCCGTGTTATGAGTCCAGTCCAGTTTGTGGTTCAGATGAACACCCAGGTACTTGTAGGAGTCCACTCTCTCAATGTCCCGTCAATGTCCCTGGATGTTCACTGGTGAGGGGGCAGTGGGGTGGCGTCTGCGGAAATCCACCACCATCTCCTTGGTCTTCCCCGCGTTGATGAGGAGGTGGTTCCGCTGACACCAGTCCACAAAGTCCTGCGCCAGTCCTCTGTACTCCGCGTCATCGTCGTCCGTGATGAGTCCGATGATGGCAGAGTCGTCAGAGAACTTCTGCAGGACACAGCTGTCCGTGTCATGTCTGAAGTCTGCAGTGTAAAGGGTGAAGAGAAAGGGCGCGAGGACAGTGCCCTGGGGCGCCCCCACACTGCAGATCCGAGTGTCAGACACACAGTCCCGTGCTCTCACAAACTGGGGTCGGTCTGTGAGGTAGTCCAGGATCCACTCCGCCAGGTCATACTCCACACCAGCCTCCAGCTTGTCCCTCAGGAGCAGCGGCTGGATGGTGTTGAAGGCGCTGGAAAGATCGAAGTACAGAATCCTCACAGAGCTGCCAGGCTTTTCCAGGTGAGAGAGAGAGCGGTGCAGCAGGGAGATGACAGCGTCCTCCACTCCGATGCCAGACCGATATGCAAACTGCAGCGGGTCCATGGCTGAGCTCACGGTGGAGCGGAGGTGGTCCAGGACTAGCCGCTCCAGTGTCTTCATCAGGTGGGAAGTGAGAGCCACTGGCCTGAAGCTGTTGAGGTCTTTGGGGTGCGGTGTCTTAGGCACAGGTACCAGACAGGAGGTCTTCCAGACCTGTGGTACCACCCTCAGCTTCAGGCTCATGTTGCAGACATGCTCCACAACTCCACACAGTTCATCTGCGCAGGACTTAAGGAGCCTGGGGCTGATGCCATCAGGTCCTGCTGCCTTCCTCACTTTAATCCTCTTCAGCTCACTCCTCACCTGTGCTGCTGTGACAGTCAGTGGTTGGCAGGGGGACCGTGTGCTGGGGGGATGGGTGAGTCCAGGCGAAGTGGGGAGCTGATGGGTCCGGGGCAGATAAGCGAAGAGGAACAGATGCAGGGCATTGTCCAGCTGTGGAAGAGGGAGCATGCAGCTGTGCAGGGGGAGGGGCGGGTGACCGATCAAACCTCAAGAAGTGAGCATTTAAATCATTCACCCACTGTAGATCCCCCTCTGTCTGGGCAGGGGGGATTTTGAAGCCCGAGAAGGTTTTCAGGCTCCTCCACACTCCCTGAATGTTCTTCTGCTGCAGCTGCTCCTCCATCCTCCTCCTGTAGCCGGCCTCAGCCTGCCTGATCTTCCTCCTCAGCTCCTTCTGCACAGTCCTCAGCCTCTCCTTGTTCCCTGACCTGAAGGCTTTCTTCTTCTCCTTCAGCAGAGCCTTCAGTTCACGGTTAATCCATGGCTTGTTGTTTGGAAAACACCGCACCGTCCGGGAGGGAACAATGTTCTCAAAACAGAAGTTGATGTAGTCCGTGATGCACTCTGTGATGGTGTTGATGTCCTACCCATGTGGGTCATAAAGCTCAGTCCAGACAGTGGTGCTGAAGCAGTCCCTCAGAGCCTCCTCGCTCTCAGCAGACCACATCCTCACCTCACGGGACACCACAGGCTGCCTGCGCATGATGGGTTCATACACAGGCCTCAGATGTACAAGGTTGTGGTCCGAGCTGCCCAGGGGAGGGAGGGGGGAAGAGGAATAAGCCTCCTTGGTGTTGGCAAAAAACAAGTCCAATGTTCTATTCTCTCTGGTGGGGCAGGTAACATACTGGGTGTATGTTGGTAGAACAGAAGAGGGAGAAGCGTGGTTAAAGTCACCAGAGATGAGGAAGAGAGCCTGTGGATGCTGTGTTTGCAGCCTACAAGTGCAGGAGAGCAGTGCTTCACAAGCATCTTCAGCATTGGCAGACGGGGCCACATAGACTGCGATCAAAATCACATGTGAGAACTCCCGGGGCAGATAATATGGCCTCATGCCAATAGCCAATAGTTCAATATCCCCGTTACATAGCTGCTCCTTCACTGTGCAGTGTTCGGGTTTGGACCAGCTCGTGTTCACATACACCGCCAGACCTCCACCTCTTTTCTTCCCGGATTCTCTCGTTCTGTCCGCCCGCAGCAGATAAAAATTGTCCAAACCTACAATAGAGTCTGGCATTTCTGCTGTTTACCAGGTCTCTGTGAAAATCAAGACGCTGCTGTCCCTATAAATCCTCTGGGACCGCATGAGGCGCGCTATTTCCGTCATTTTATTTTGAAGGGACCTCACGTTACCCATGACTACGGCGGGAACCGACTTCCTGTTTGTCCCTCTCTTCTCTCGGAGTTTACGTCCAGCCCGTCTGCTTCGTTGCGTTTTCCTTAGGATGTCCGCCGGGATAACGTGACCATCTCCGGGTAAGACGACTGTTCTCCGCAGTTTCATGAGTTCCTCCTTTGTATAAACGCGGTACGGCGCCGGCCGGGGGGCGGGGCCGGAGCCGGGGGACTCAGAGCCAAGGCACATAGCAACGACACGACGAAAACACTCAATCCAGCCGAATAAAGTCAAAACAAGTTAATTTAAAGCGATTCCAGTGCGTGTCCCGATCGTTCGTGAAGTTCCTCTTTCATATAAACGTGTACATAAACGTGTACCGACGACACGCCGTACTTTAGCGCGGCCGGAGGGCGCGGGGGGGCTGGTGGGCTCGCTCGGAGCTAGCTCATGTCACAACAACACAACGAACGCAACGAAAAACGCTCAAATCCAGCCGAAAAAAGTCAAAAACAGTTGAATTAAAAAACTATTCCAGCGCGTGTCCCTGTCGTACAGTAAAGTAGAAAAAATATACTAACTATATTTACAAAATATAGGAAAAAAAGCACAATAAGTGTGAGAAAGAAGAGAGAGCGTTTACACCGGGCTGCCAGCTGTACCAGCGCCTTATGACGAGATTTGACTAGATGTTCTGACCATGGACCTAAAAATGGGCATTACGCTTGGTTCTACAACAAAAGTGCAATTTTTTTCACAGAAATACTAAGTTTTCTATACTACTTGTAGATGAAGCGTGGGAGTAGAAATAAGTGAGGTCAGAGGGTGAATTACACGACTGAAGCGCTTCTATTGACTGGCAGCTGACACAAAACTGCCAATTGAAATCCACCTTTTAAGTGGGACAGCCGCCACATATATATCTGAGTAAACCACTATGACCCCGCTCGCCGTTTCCAAGTCACAAGAAATATAGTAGATAATAAAAGCTATTGCTATTTTGTTTGCAACATCTTTTGAGTAATACCAAGTAAATACAGTCACATAGGGGTTAGATGAAATCAGAAATGTTCTCAGCAAGGCAACATGGTTAAAAGTCGATTTTTCATCATATGTCTCATTGGCAAGTCTAGTTGTTACCTTGAGACAGCAGTGGGACGTGAATGCTAACAAGTCATTTAATTACACTGAACGCACAACTGTTTATTGAAGGGGAAATGCTTTAATTTGGTATTATTTGACACTAGCAATTAACTGTCGCTTTTTAATATTCATTCT
Source organism: Eucyclogobius newberryi (assembly GCF_026437365.1). Lineage (NCBI taxonomy): Eukaryota > Metazoa > Chordata > Actinopteri > Gobiiformes > Gobiidae > Eucyclogobius > Eucyclogobius newberryi. Next base: position 9,647,861 of record NW_027315801.1, on the reverse strand, counting down.
AAATCTCATGGCACTTTATTAAGCCCCGATTCTGTAAAAATATTCCTTAAATATATTTGTTTACCCACTCTCCGGATGCCAAACAAAAAAACCAAAGAATCATTACTATGACTAAATTAATACCTTTTCCCAAGCTGTTTCTCCAAATCCACATTAACGTCATAATGGATTTCAATTTTGAGACCAAGAGCGCCAATTAAAGGTCAACTCTAATGTTTTTTTAAAAATCATTTTAGTAATTTTGCTCAAGCGCATTTGCTTTTTTAAAAGATGTTGTGGACAAAAAGAAGGCTGTTATTTGCACATCCCTTTTGTGTATTTGTGCTCACCAGCCTGTGACCACAACCCAACAACAGCTAATCCAAATGAGCCTGGATAATACATTCCTCTGCTCATTAGAGACTCCTGACAAGGCATTAATAGGAGATGATGAAGTCCTTCGAACACTTTTTTTCTCAGTCTTGGATGATAACATCTCACTATTTGCTTCATATTAATTACAAATATCTGGCACATTGTAAGTGATGGCTCTGACAAGGAGTCAAGCGCAACCAGATTCTGTCAGCCAGACCTGCTTTCTATTGAAATGAAAAATCTGCTTGTCCAGGTCAGTATTTGGTGAGATTAATGTTGGCGAATTACCTATTTTATTATTCCCTGTATGTTTGTTTGTTTGTTTGTTTTTTGTCTGTAGCTTTATTTGACCAACCATGTTTTCCCTGTGTCTGGGTGGGTTTTCCCCATCAACCCACAATGCACAATAGGGGAAAATCATTTAGCGAAGGTAGTTCTGACCAAGCCGAGCTCAAAGATCTGGAGATGGTCCCTGGGCGCTGCGCTGCAGAGAGCACTGCTCCTGATAGGTTGAACCAGCGGCACTGGGTCAAATGTAAAGGACTAAATTGTATAAACTCTGAAGAGTTGGCAAACAAAACTGTAACATCAACTGTATTCTTGTTCTCCATCGGTGTGATATACATTTCGAGTTTGCCAATTAATGATTCAACTCAAGAAGCAACAGGACAATAAAGTATAAATAAAAAAGGATAAATACGGGTGAAGAGTGAGGATGTAAGCAGCGGGAACCATATCACAACACTGCAACACTGCAACTGCCACAGCGCTTGGCCTATGTGTTGCAGTTTTGACCACTCGGCCACTAGACAGCACTGAATAGTCAGTATTTTATATATGTTAAGTAAATACAATAAGTATCAATGAATGTGCCCATGCAGTGTATTGACATGCAAACATGAACAGCAAAGGAAACCATGGGACACCTCACAACATTTTGGATGCTTGTGCTATTTTTTTTGTAGACTATATTTACATGTAATTAATAGTTCAATAGTTGTCATAATTAGTAGTAAAGTAGTAAGTAAATGTTTTCTTTATGTCAGTAGCGACAGCTGTGTTTTGGACATGCAGTTCTGTCTGAGTCTGGTTTGTATTGAAGAGACATGGGCATTTTTAACTAGTGTGCCAGGGACCACAAAAGTGCCTGGAGAAATTGTCTGATGTGCCAGGAAAAAAAACCCAGAAAAGGCACAAAAAGACCACTATTTCAAAATCCAAAGAGCCAGACACAGTGACATGCACATTATTAGTACCTTTTACTTCTAACAGAAGCAATTTGGTGATGTTTTAGTGGTTATTACAGCAGAATCTTTTACACACACAAAAAAAAATGTTCTGAAGGTTGAAACAGTGGCATAAACAATCCAATTCAATAATGTTATTATCTTTTAAATTCCACTGTAACAAAATTGGTATAATCATGTCCTTCAGTGTTTCATATAAATCCTGAGAAAATGGTCTGTTCACTTCATTCAGGATGGGTTAGGGCTAACCCGAATCTCTAGTTACTTTATGTTTTGAAAAGGAAATATAATTTGCCTTTCATTTTCTTTGACATTCAAAAGGAAGTAAATAGGAAGCAGCTATCTTTATAATTTAAGATACATACAATGTGTGTGGTTTACCAGATTTGATATTGCATTGTGCCGGTATTGGCTTGTGTATGCATCTGTAATATTATTCAGCTAGTGAACATTTCATATTGGCTGCATCTCAGCACGCCATCTCCATCATTGGTATTCTCCTCGTGCTGCCAGATGGATCACACAACTTACAATAACTGCACTGTATGTAACAAATGTGCACTTTGAATCTTGCCAAGGGACTCGTTTTCTGGAAACCAAATTACAACTTAGAATTAATACACACTTGATTTGCATGCAAATCTTACAACTTAATATTCTTTTTCCATTTGACGGAGGCTGAAAAAAAAAACCCAAAACGATTCGGTTATCATGTTCAGCTCCCCAGAAATACCTGCGGAGAATTCATATCTGATTTGGAAAATTGTGACTGTGGGTATCTCTCTGGAGGCAGAGATTCATTGATGTAGTGATATCAATATATTAACAATTAGCACTACAATCGCTAGGAACACATTTTCACATTTTCAGGAACCTGTCTATACTATCTCACATGCTGCTGACATCTTGGGAAAATATGCATTGCTTGAAACCTTCCATTTCTAGTATGTGATTACTTTGGAGCTTTGGGGTCCTTGTATTGAGAGACTATGGGACTTAAGTCAATGTACCCGAAATCGGAGTCGGTGAACCGTTGGGTCTCCTGGAAGGGCGCTTTTGTCACCTGCTCCTTAGTTTATAGACTGAGACTTGCCACTTGCAGCCATTGTCACGCTAACAGACTTGGGACAGCAGAAGGCATGTGTTCAGAGTTTTCAGGGACGCTGATTCTGGAAGGCTTGGAAAGATGAGTTGGTTTTCATTCTCATCTATCCCCCAAAAGGACAGGCCAAGGCACAGGAGCAGATGTAGAGGGACGTTATAGTTACAGAGTGCAGCAGTTGTAGTGGGAGGCATGTCAGGCAGTCATTTTGAAGTAGAAGAAATGGGTGTTGTTGCCACAATCTGTCCCGCTAACAATGTATAGAAGACCAAGACTCCAGAGTAGCACAGGAGTTTTAGGTAGAGTTGATACATTTGCCTCATGGGGGATTGGATATTTGACTGTGATTAAATATTGTCCTGGTTCAATCCCCTGTATGAACTTTTTTTGCAATTAAACTGTTTACGTAGTGTTTTAATAGCATATTATTCTGTGTTCTAGTCACTTTCCTAACACATTCTGAGCATGCAACTTATACACCACTGTGAGTTTTTAGGGTCGTTTCACAACTTTCAGAGGTAAGAGCAGAGTTTTGTCATCATGCAACTGCTAACAACAATCAGCGTCTTAACACCAACACTTTATATTTAGATGTGCTGTACTGGAGAAAACATATATTTTATTTAACATTCTTGACACATACAAAAAATAGGACACAGCAGCTTTAATGGAATTTGATCTAATTGGAGTTTGAAGTGTTTATGTCAGACCAATCACACAGTTCCTTATTGGTCCAGACTTCCTCTCCTCCCTCACTCCCCTCTTCAGTCCTCCAGGCACTACCCAATTCAACTGCTTGTTTTGGCTGTTGCTGTGGGCGGGGTTTAGGTGTTAAGCCTGACTTTAAAACACAATTTATAGTATATAGTTGATCTAAAAGTAAAATATAGATGCAATATTCATAAAACAAGATAATTTAGTACTGAATGCTTTGGATCCAGAATACACACAATTCTTTGAGAAGTGTCTGGTCCCTCTGTTGCCATTCCAGTCAAACTCAAACTGTACCGTGCAATCAGATATTTCCATCATTTACTACAAAATCAAACTGATACTGATGGACCAGGCTTGTCCCTGATTGGCTAATCCACCTGTCAATCCCGCCTATTTGAACTCTGGGAGAAGAATTAAGTGACCAAACTGATATCGATCAGACACGTGGAGACATGTGGATCACTGATTAGTAGCTATGTTTTTAATATAGTAATGACCACTACATTTCATGCACATCACTTGAAAAATTATAACCATCTTCATACTTCCTATTATTATACATATATAATAGGAAGTATGTAGCCTCTTTAAGTGTTTTAAGCAGAATAACTTGGCTCATCTTCAGAGCAGTTTCCAGTGACAGGTGAAACCCGAGCGAGAGTGATGTCCACCAACTCAACCAGATTTATGAGAAAACAGGAAACATTAGGTTTTCGACCAATTGCGTCACTCATAGAAAGTCTTTTATTGCAAGAGGAAGTCAGTTTCCTTCATGTAAATGTGATCTATGTATAGAAATCATCACATCGGAGGTGATGATAGCTGCTGCGATGTCTTCTGACTTCATTTCCCATAACAATTCTCGATATTCCTCATAATCATTTGGTTTTATATCCTCAGTCTTTATTACCATTCTATTGTTCAGTGTGAAAGTCCCACCAGTAACCACTGCTGAGTCTGATCTGATAATGACTCACTTTTTCCAATAACCTGAAGATTATGAGGCTGTTTTACATGAGCGGCCACCAGATAATGCCCACACATCTCTTGCCACTGCCAAAGTATTTAGAGAGCGCTTTTATCTACAATACGATGACATCTAATGTAAGTGCTCGGACTGCCACTGGGAAAGCCAAACCAGGGCATGTCAATCATTTAGAAAACATTGAGGTAAAATTACCCTACAACTATTCACACTAAGAGTGAAAAACAATTGAGATGTACTCAAGAAGAGGTTTAATGTAGATAATATTGTGAATGTTGTTTTGAACGTATGCGAAATTTAAATATCAAGTCGTTCACAAGCAAAGAACCACGCCACAATAATGGAATATGAAGAATGTTTATTGATAATAGTGACAATGGAGCGACGATGGAGCGACGATGGAGCGACGATGGAGCGATGATGCAGCGACGATGGATCAGCAATGGAGCGACGATGGAGTGACGATGGAGCGACGATGGATCAGCGATGGATCGACGATGGAGCGACGATGGATCAGCAATGGAGCGACGATGGATCAGCAATGGAGCGACGATGGAGCGACGATGGAGCGACGATGGATCAGCAATGGATCGACGGAGTGACGATGGAGTGACGATGTAGTGAAGATGGAGCGACGATGGATCAGCGATGGATCGACGATGGATCGACGTTGGAGCGACGATGGATCAGCAATGGAGCGACGATGGAGCGACGATGGAGCGATGATGGAGCGATGATGTAGTGACGATGGAGCGACAATGGAGTGACGATGGAGCAACGATGTAGTGACGATGGAGCGACGATGGAGTGACGATGGAGCGACAATGGAGTGACGATGTAGCGACGATGGAGTGACGATGGAGCGATGATGGAGCAACGAGAGTTGGCTGGGTAGAGACTCAGGATGGGGGCTCTGTCTCGGGTAATCAGCCCAACCGATTCAGAACCCCCCCTCCATAGATGGTTAAGTGTTAAGGTGAAGATGATAGAGACATGGGGTGGGAGAGACGGCAAGAGATGCAGTGGACAGGCCTTAGAAATAGGGCTTCTGGGTAATTAGAGGTGTGGTAAAAGAGCGGGGCGTTGTTAATGGAGGAGTAGAGGTTGAAGCGTGGTCCTGCTCCCGAACCCAAGTTGACGATTAACATCTCCAACTACACTTATTAGTCAAATTAGCTTTAGAGTTTAAAGTGTTATTACGGCACTTTTGTGGATACTTTTATGGACATTTCACATGTACTTTTACCTCAACTAATACATTTAAAGACACGTTTTAACACATTTCTGATGGACATTTGATATGATCTGACTATTGTTGTATCGGGATACAATATTGAGATGTTCATTTTTGTCAATATCGACCATAGCAGAAAAATATAATTGGTATCTGAATTAAGCTTAAGGTATACTTTATTGTATCCATATAGAAGTTTTGTTCTCTGTGTTTGACTCATCCTTCTGTGCCACTATAGCAACCTGTCAGAAGCAGATGCTGGGATCCAGCTCCACAAGGATTGATCAGTAAAACCCTGGCTGAAATATTTGCCTATTGTGGGCTTTCTTGCTGTGAGTCAAGACTCTATGCCAAAAAAAGATTAACTTTGAATCAAACATAACAAAATATTTTAAGTCGGGCTACCAGATTTGATTCTTGTGAATTAATAAATTTACACAGCAAAATGGGCAGTGTTAATTTCTAGGTGTCAATTTTATTTGGTTCACAGCAAGTGCTAAAATAACACTGTGGAAAGGAAGAAAACACTATTGAATTAAGAAAACACAACACTGTTAACATGGTGAAAATGCAGGTTTTGGTGAGACAAGAGCGTGTTTTTGTGCTTTGCTTCAGTAATCAGTGCACATGGTCTAAAGATTCATGCATGTGAATACCAGTGCCCAGGGGTTTGTGAGAGTTTGACAGATTTGTTTACCTACTTCCCTTCCACAATTTAAAATGCTGATACTCCTGCTTTAAATTAATAATACTGGTCAAATAAGAATGTATCTCCTAAAAGTCAAAGGGCAAACATTTATAATCATCTTTATTACTCTATTCTTTGAGTAGCTGTGTGATTTCTCATTGATCGGTTTTCAAGGGCACATGTAACCACTTCCTGTGAGGGGACAAAGCACACAGCTTGCTTCACAATGGAGGCCTATATACTTTCCCAGCATGCACCTGTCCATTGACGTCCTGCACACAGCATGATGGAAGATGCCACCTGATGAGGCAGCAAACTACACCTAAAGAAATGAAGGATGAAACATTTGTTTTCCCCCTGCGATGGAACAACTACAGATCAACTTGTTTGTGGTGATTTGTTGATTTTTGTTTTTAATAGAGTTTCCCTAAAACTGTATATATATAGAGCCTATTGTTTTTGGACAGATGAGGTCTAGAATTTAAACATTGGAAACGTTGAATGAAAGATAGGCATTGAAAGATATGGTACGTTTTTGTGAGGTCGTCCTTTGCTCGAACGATAAATTGCGTCTGTTAGTTATTTAAGCACTGAAATCATCCAAATGAGCCTTGAGTCCTGTGTGTGTTCATTGACTGCAATCAATCATTCAGGTTGACACAACATTATACTTTATAACCTTGTTCTGTTCAACACAGTTTATAATTATCCAAGGCTGCAATTTTAGTGGTTTGAATTAAAAGTTGGAAAATGACTTTGGTGCTTACTTTCATAGTCGTGAAAACATCTTCTGAACTTCTGAAATGGCCTTGCTAATATTTTTGCATATTTGCTAAACTTCTTTCAGATTATTCGAAATGAAGGTTTACATCTGATAGTTTGATAAACAGTTTGAAATATAAAGCAAGTCTCCAGCAGCATCCTTTTCACCCACAGCGCTCTCTAATACTCCCGTCTTGCCTATATCATTTTGTGGTCTAGAAACCTCTATTTGTCGAAATGACGGATATTATGCTGCAGAACATGTCATATTGAGCACTGATTTCAAATACAGATGATGCAGTCAAAGGCCCCTGCTAGGATGAAAATGTGCATGATCGCAGCACTGACAAGCCCCCATCAGTGATTACAGCAAAACGTCGAAGAGCTGACAGCCAAAACAGACAATTATATTAACTAGCCCATGGCCCTCTGTCAGTTTGGGAGAGCGCCCCCCGGCTAAAGCGTTAGAGACTCTTCAGTAAGGTAGAGCTCAGAATGGAAACACAGATTGAATTTAAAGCCATGTGTTTGCATATGTATGTCATGAATAATTTTACAGTTTACTGTCAAAAAGGCAACTCAAATTGACTTCTGATATCCAAGTGTGGCAATCGGGTGGTACTATATTGTGACAAAAGTTAAATTAAAAGACCAACAACCCCGCCTGGGCGTTAATGGGCCCAGGACCATATAGGAAACATTAAAAGGCGATACAGGTACGTTCATTGATGAGGCAGTGCTGAATAAGTTACATAATTTATTTTCGGTTAGCAGTTTAACTGGTGGTATTTACAGTCTGTGATCATCTCTAGTCACATGACGTAAAGTATAACAATATACATGTTCCAAATGTAAAACAAAAAGAAAACAGAAAATAGTAAACAGAAAACGGTGATTAACAGGGCGATTAAAAGACAGCGAAAGGCGAGTAAAAGAAAAGGGCCAGTGCCGTTGGATCTTCACAGTCCCACGTTAGGCCCCCCACGACGAGCCATTACATTCCTGCCCAACCCGCCCGATACCAGCTACACCGAGGGCCCCAGCTGGGGACATGACCACCTTGCAGCCGGCTACACGGAGGACGCCGGCACCGTCAGCCGGACCACACTTGAAATGGGGCGCCATGGAGGGTGGCGACATGCGGCGTGCAGCGTCCAGCATCCAACGGCACTGGCCCTTCTGAGACAACCCTCGCGACCAACCGGAATGCGGAAGTGGCAGACATGGGACGCAAGAGCTAGGGAGTTTTTATAGTGCAGATGTGCACCATCTGCCAGCATGATGGTGTTATGACCCCGAAGAGAGGTTTAACATATTTAAACGGACACGGAGACGAAGTCAAGTTTCAACATGTTTATTAGGTTTTTCACCAAAATAAATGCTAACTCCCGAACCCCCGTGCCCTAAAAAATCACCCCAAAGTTATAAAAAAGAAAGATGGACCTGGTGGGCCAGCCAAACAGAAATAAAATAGGAGCGACACCGGGCCAACCCCGTATAGGGCCGTCGAAGCCGGTGCCGACACCTCTAACTAGAGCACAAAAATAAGGACACACCAAAACCCCCTATCTAGCCCCAAACAAAAGCGAAAATGGGACTACCGGTCCCACCAGGCCAAACAAAACAGGCTATTGCTATAGCTAGTGAGAGCCAGCTGGGAGCAGGCGAGCCGAGTGCGTCTACGAAGCGGGACCGTAGCGGGATGGGCGGAGCCGAGCTGAGAGAGAGCGAGATGAGCCCATCCGGTCTCCATTTAAAGGCTCCAGGGCGCGCACCCGCGACCGGGAGCCAATCTAATGAAAAAAACTAAACAGATCATTAGACAAAAACTGAACAGACAAAATATTATTATAACAAATAGGGAGGAAAAGTGCCCAAACCTAACAGATGAGCACACTGCTACACAAGCATCACATTTATGCAGTGATGTGTCCGTGAGTTTAAACATCCACATTTTTACAACATTTAAATTTGCAGGTATGGGTAGTACTCACTTAAATGTATCAGTTTTGATATACATTTGAGACTGCATACTTTTACTACTTGAGTATTATTTAGTTTGAGGGAAAATTACTCTTACTTGAACATAAGCTTAAGTTACTGTTCCAGCTGTACGTAAGGCAGGCTGCTCGCAAGGAGTTTACAATTCTCTACTATTTCAAGACACTTTTTCAGTAAAGATTTGCTAAAAGGACTAGAACATGTGATTGAACGGGGGCGGTTATGAGAGAAATACACAAAAACATGAGACAAACTGCCTTTCCATGCCACACCATATTTAGAACAAAAACGAAACAAAACGAAGTGTGTGGAAATGTTTGTGGAGTAAAGGCCCCATATTGGTGTTCTCCACTGTTTCTACAGTTTAAGGGTTACAAACAGCACACACCCACCGCTCATCTCTGACTGCTGATCCTGGCTCTTCTCTTACTCTTTTCATTACAGACATGTCTTCTGTATTTTGCATTTGTACTCGAGAAGAGCAGCTCTGTGTGCCTGCGTTGGGAGTGATCAGCGCGTGTTCTTCACACAATATGCACGCTAATATAGTCAGTTCCTGTACACGATCACACCTCAAAGAAAGAACTGTGAAGCAAAAGCACGTGATTGAGTTCACGGAGCGATACGCGTGGTGCTCTGCGTCGGCTGCACACAGAGATTCTCCTCCTCAAGACAAACAGCCGACTGACCCGCACTAAGCACTAGAGCTTTGGAAGTATAAAAAAAGGTGGATGCGACTGTACAACCACTCACTCTGCTAAAGTCCGTCGGGACGTGCATGTTTGTAAAGGACTGAAGAGACAGTGGGCCCAGTGTTCTGACTGACTCTTGCAAAGGACTGTCAAAAATATCTAACAGTTTGGACAGTTTTAGGTTTTGTAGTAACAACTAGTGGTGACAGAATCACATTGACCCCACAGACATAAAAAGTCTACAAAACAAGTCTATAAAAACAAATAAATGCTTACAACTGATTCGGCTACACTCACATCTCATGGAACTCGTGGAAAGGCAGATCAAGCATAAAATCTTCCCCTGCAAGTCTATACATAACTAAACCTTTATATATTTGTGTTTCTTACTCTGCTTTTTATTTAGTGGCTTATTCTTTGAAAACATCAGATTTTGTGAATTATGCCACTAGTTCGTCCTATTTTAGTAAAATCATGATGTTACTCTCACTCCATCTGTAGATTTGAGAGTTTATATTTGTTTTCTGTTTGGCTCATCCATCCACATGTGCTGATTTAACTTCATTATGTTGGACTGTGAATCCCCACTTCATACGGCAATTCATATTTCAGACCCTTTTTGCTCACTCTACACATTTTTCCGTATAGTCCTCTAATGCTGTCAATTACGTAGCCCTGGATAATACCTTGTTTGGCCCTTATGTCTCATTTAAAAAGTGATCCGCACCTCCATAAGTAATTGGAAGACTGGAAAGCTTGCTGAATGTGCGCCAAAGCAACAGCCTCGCACTGCACTCCCACTCCCACCAATTAATTATGACCTGAGGAGCCCAGAGCCCACTCATCTTACTCATAGGCCTTGTTTCCTTGTTAGACTGATACATTTTTGTGTTACGCTCCATCTGCTACTGTTCGACGACAATGAGATTTGCCCAGAATGAAATGGAAAGTTAAAAAAGTACATTGATCAACTTTGGTCCGGTGATAAGCACGAAGATGAACCAAAACTTATTTAAATGAGAAGCATGTTTTTTGCCTGTCCTTTTTCAACGGGACAGGCCTGATCTTATGATGGTGAAAGAGGTCATTAGCAAATATTATTGTGTGGGAAAAATAAAAACGAGTTATGCTAATTTGAACAGCACAACATAGAAGTCAAACTGGCAGTAAAATAATAATTTAAATGAACCTTTGGATTTTTTACTTATCAGTTATTATGTTCCTTCCTGGATGAGAAACATATTTGTTTTTGTGCGAATGGGATGACAGAAAACAAGTGTGAAAGCATATCTTTACCTTGCTTTCATCATATTTCCAAAGAGCAGAGAAATTGTATGTTAAAATAACATATCAAGCAATGTCTCTGTAATTACAGGTTTCTTTGTGGTTAAAATCCCGCTGTCTGCTCTGCCTGCCATGTGTTATCATCAGCACGTGTTAAATTATTGGTCCTGTCAAGCGTTGGACTCTGAATGGGCGAGGCAACTTTTTTTTCCCCACACAATATTGATCCAATTCTCATTTGATTTGTTTAGTCAAATGCTGAGATCTATAAATGCACTTGTGTTTCTAAAGACTGCTACCGCTGCACACAATTGTGGATAAAACAAAGTGAGAAACAAACATAAAGCTTTGTTTCTCGCTTTGTTTTGCATAAATACATTCTGAAATGGCTCAAAGCATTTGGAATTGTTAATAACTGTTCAGACACAGCTAAACATTTTCCTTCATGACTGTACAACCTAGTAATATATTCATTCTAAACTTCCAAGAGATTATTCTAAACAGCCGCCATAACGTGCATTTGACAGGTTTTTGTATTTCTCTATGACTTTGTTTGGTAATTATTGATCATAGTTTTACACCAGTGGCAGTTTGTGAAGATGTCATCAGTTTAAGATAAGATAAGATATTCCTTTATTGTCCACACATGGGGAACTTTCATTGTTGCAACGCAGGTAGATACAGAGGAAAGTTTGAAAAACACTCTTAATAGAAGAACTCTTATAAACAAAAAACTCCTCTAGACAGAACCTCTCATTTCTTATTAAGGAATGGAGGGGAAAAATAAAGATAGGTTTTAACCACGAAGTAAAATTAAAAACCACCAAAATTGCTAAACTGGAGTAAAGTTTGGTAGCCAAAGCTTAAATGTCTTTATAGTTGTAACTCTGAACTTTAAGGCAATAGCATCTTTCTGGAAGTAGAAAATCACCTGCATAATTCCATGGAAATAGATAGTTAAAACCATACTTCACAACACATACGTTATACGCTACACTGTATTTTATGGCTAAAGGAACTACAATTCCATGGAAACAAGGAGGAGGAAGCTCAATATAAAGTCTGGTCACACTCTTCAATTTATTCAATTCAATTTATTTGTGTAACGTCCAAAATCACTAAAGCAGTTGGCTCGAAGGGCGACAATGAAAAGAAGATTACTGTAAACAATGTTCATAGGAAATTAGCAAAAACGTCCCAGCATCCCTTGTCCTTAGACCCTCCTTCTCTGCAGAGGGAAACTACCGTACGAAACCCTGTGGGAAAAAGTAGGACACACATTTATTAAATACATTAAAACAAAACAGTTACCTACTGTGCCTTTAAATGCAAACGTGATGATTTAATTAATTAAAGTAGCAATCTTCTTTAAAAAGTTTTCTAATCATCTGCAGATACAAGTAGGAAATAGAAAATTAAGTATTACGATTCCCGGTAGATGGGATGTTTGGTCAAACTAGTATGCCAGTTTTTGAGCATTATTTCATGTTTTGTTCAATGATATGAGCTCAAACTAATAAATCTGATTATATTACTTGTATTCACCTTGTTCCAGAAGGCTCCGACATACAACGTAATCCTTCTTCCGATTGTATAAGTTAGACAAGGCTGCCGACCTCGAGAGAAAATAAGTTCTACACAAACTAAAATGCCATTTCCAGGCCGCCCAGGGAGTCGGTGCATTGTTGACTTGTTCATTGTTCATTGCTGACATGAACAGTGGATATATTTCACAAATCAGTCTTCTTTATAGCATATTTAGCAGTGAGACTTTTCACTCGTTCTCCATTTAAACCTAAGTGTTTTCCGCTGGACCAGACAACAACAACGAGAGTGTCGATCACAAGGGAAAAGAGGGAAAAGTGAGCGGCAATAAGGTCTATAGTGTTCCCAAATACCACTGTTATTTCTACCTGCTTTGTACTTCTATTTGAGTATTGCTCTGTAGTAATAACAGCATACCAAGTACAATGTTTGGCTACTTCCCCCTGTGCTCTTGACTAGTTATAACTCTATTTGAGCATGCAAATTTAAAACTTCAATTCAAACCTATTGACATGACATGTAATGCCTCCACAACGGTCTGCTGTGTATAGCCGTAATGCTCTTAGTAGTACAAGTAATTTCTGATTTATTTTGACTTCATTCCCTTTTGTTGGAGCGTTAATTAATCTTTTATAATACCCAGAAATACAAAAGGCCTTTCTCCTCCAATAATAATCTGGAGCTGTAACAAGCCTGGTGCGTTCGTTATGAAGCTGAGCCAGGCTGAATGTTCCTTACTCATTTTGGGTATTCTTCACTGCGCCCCACTGGCATATCCTGAGCGGTTTCATTATCCCGCAAACATATTTCAGCTACAATATGTCGCCTTATTTAATGAAAACTCTGTGGCCATAATGGCAGGGGATTAGAGCTAAATCCACACAGGAACTTTGCTGATAAGTGCAAACATAAAAGAAGTTCAGTTTTTACAGTGTCTGTCGTGGATCAGTGGTGCTTCTAAAGAGCCAACAGGGAATATTTTCACCAAAAACCTACAAAAGTAAAACGTAAGGACTATTTTAAGTGGATGTAGAGGTACTGTGAGAAAACAAAACAAAAACTAAATGCATTACCAAGGCACTTTTGTACAATGTAATGTAAAAGCCCTTTCATTCATTTTCAATGTCATGTAACTAAAGGCGCACTAAATGTCAGTCTCCTGCTCGTCTCATCAAAATGTTGCTTTGTCCAGAATGTTCCACAGAATGGTATAAACATATTTTTCATTTCCTCAACTACAAACATTTTGATTGCCGAAGAATATTCTGTTTGGTGGAGACATCTTCTTGTCTCATGGAGATTACACAGTTTTATGCCGTTTTGTGGCACATGGTCAGCAAAACGACATCTGCATTGAGAAAAGAAGGCTTCGGACCCTCACCTAAAAACGTGCCTGTTTGGGGGTGAACTCAACCGGCGGCATGGATGCACTAATGATCCAGGTCTTTATTCAAATATTCATCCATACATTGGTGGTCTACTTAACAATGTGTACAAGTGTGTGGTGATGTAACATAGACAAACAAAACTATAATTGTGATCTATAAATGCAACAGAAACAAGAATAGCTTTGTCGTTACTAATGCTGTTTGCATCTATCTTGAGGCTATTAGCATTCAAGCAATTGTATACCGGTAATATACAATACAATGGCCTTAAATTAACTTTTTTAAATAGTAAAGTAAATGCCATGTGAGCAATTTGGGGGATACTATATTTTGGGTGTACCTTATTTTACGCCACTACTCACTCTCTTTTTTATACAAACGGGTTCCCAGCCACAAGATCACATGGCTCTCGGAATATAACTCAGTGTTGCAGTATGGTAGTAGACCACTAAAAACTGCTCCTCTTGGTTACTTACAATAGCTTCTGTCTGTGTCGCTTGGCGTTGCTCTGCGTCCTGCACTCCAATGCCGTGGCCTGTCACCTGCTGTGTGAAAAGCTCTGATGTGATCTCGGCTGACACAGAGATTGTTGTGGCTTCGCCGTCATCGCAGGGGCGTTGCTAGGATCTGGTGAGATCTGGTGCTCAGCCCTGGCCACTAAACATATTAACAAATAGTATTGCCATAACAACTGAGTGTGGCTGCTCCGCCCCGGCACACCTTTTCCCTCACCTACTTCCTTCTGCTCGGTGCTGTGTGGACTCCAGATACTTTTTAGAATGCAAACCTTTTTCTCTGGCCTGCTAAACTTATATAGTATATTACAGTATGTTTTATATTGTAGATAAATTGATAACTTTTGTGGCAATTGTTGAAAGAATGACCTTGCCTGTCCGGCTCACGTTGCCGTGCGTGTGTCGGCTGCAATGACCTCGGCTTGCGCTTCCACTCATTCTCTCTTTTGCGTCTTTCTCCGTGAATATGTGGCCGATTGTCGTCACATAAACATCATTTTGTAGCTGTACATGAGCTGAACAATGCTGTGCCAAAGAAAGTGCCTACGGGGAAAGAGGAGGGTCAAGTAAGTTTGTAAAGTCTAAACTGTGAGAAAGCACATGCGTATCGCGGGGATCATAAGTGTTACCCATCATCAGCAATCAATTTGTAGTGGGTACACGCAAATCCAGCCGCACGAGACCTACTACCCACTGGACTTTGTACTCACACAGTTCAAAGCGTAGTTATGTAATAAAACTTGTAATGGTCACACATTTTAAAAGAAGGTCAAACTAAATAACATTTGAATAAAAAAATGAACTATTTAGAAAGGTTTACATTCTTTCTTCTTTTGGACAATGCCATAAAAACAAGAAAATATAGCAGTAATTAACAATATATCGTAGTTTGCCTAGTAGACGTGTCAGGGGTTACGCGAAGTATGAGATAAACTTTAATGGGTAATTGAGACAAAAAAGGCTGCACTATCACCTGTAGGTTCCATATTCCAGACAACTTCCCCCAGTGTCCATGGAAAAATGTTCCCTGTTATTGTTCCTTAAAATGTAAACCATTTTTACCTGGACATCTCCTTGTTCCTGTAATGTAGTGCATATGCCTCAGAGCTCTGTTACAATGAGGACTGACTGAACCTTTTGTGTGCTTGGTTCGCTGTCAGTCATTTTCTGAATCTCATGTTTTCCATAAAAAGTACAACACTGTAGAAACAATACACCATCATGCACTTTGCTCTGCATTTCCTCTAACATCTCTGTGCGTGTGTTATTCCCCAAAAAGTCTCCTGAAAATACAGCAGTGTTTGACAAGTTTATAATGCAGTCAGTTTTTTGGAAAGTTTATTTTAGCTGTCTTAACTAGAAATGTGAGACATAAAAAAAAGTGGGAATTGGATGCTTTGACAACTCGTAATAACTCGTTATACGTATGCACACTTTGGTGAGACTTTGTACTTGATAATTAGAGTTTGAATGTTCAATGGAAATCACATTTTTGTCACTGAAAATGAGTTGCTTAGAATTCAGCCACAAACTGTAACGGCGAAAATTACAGTTATTTGTTTTGTTCTTTCCTTTATTGCATTCTTTCCTGTTTATATTTTGATTAATACACATTTGTTTCTTACATGTAGGCAGTAATTAAAGGGGTACTTTTTATGTATTTATTTATTTATTTGACAGGGACAGTACAATTAAATATAGCCACCACCGGAGGCGGAGCTAAAGGTCTGTTTTAAAGAACTTCAAAGTGGTTGAAATGTTTTTGTTTTTTCTGCACTCATTGACATCAAACTCGACTAAATAGGCAACTTAATGAAGATAATTATGAGCATCGAAGGTCAGATAAATAGAAAAAGGTGGAGGAAAAACAAACATTTTAAAAACAGTGTAAGCGTAAATGAACAATGATCAAACCATTGCCTAGTACATAAATAGATAAGCTTTTAATTATAAATATAATAACACACAGGAGTTCCGGCGGCTGCTCCAGCTGGTTGACATCAGGGCAAGTTAGGGTAAAGCTGAACTCAAACCTACACGACATCGCGTTCAGATCGACGTTGATCGGCACCAATTGGCTCTGCGCTCTTGCTTATCCTGAATGTGCCATTGTTTGTTGCTAATGTGGCAGAGTGGGTGTGACTATTTATACAAATTCAACTTCAGCTGGAAATGAAAATAACGCCACTGGAGTTTAACCCGAAAAATGCAGTTCTATGAAAAAGGGACAATTTATTTAGTTTAACCATTTCACCAAATAATAGTTTTAGTTCATATTCAGTTGATGCAACCACAGTTCATATTTAGTTGATGTATTTACATTTCTAGTCCATATTAATGTAGGAATCATTAAAAATGAGTTTGTTTCCTTTCTCTGGACCTGGTCGTAAACAGGGCATAAACAGGTCCATAATAATGGCAACGGCTCCAGTGCACGTTTCAGCTGCTTAGGCTCTAAACACACTGCACGCCACCTGCAAAACCACAGCCGCACGTCAACGCAAGGACCTGGCACAGAGTTCAATGTTTTATACAAAAGAGAAATCAAATAGCCTCAGAAAGTTGTGATTGTTGTCAGTTGAAAGGATTTTAAATCATGACAATAGAATGACAATGTTGTGGCACTAATCCCAAACAAATAATGAGAAGATTCAACACATTATTTCAAAAACAGTCAGTCTCCCATATCACATGTCTGAGATTAAAGGTCCCATAACATGCAAAATCGACTTTTCAGAGCTTTTAACCTTCTTACATTGCTATTTGTGCTTCATATATGTACCCAGAGTGTTTTTTTGATTGATTCCCGCAGTTGTTGTAGCTATATTACAGATTATTACATCTCCTTTCCTCGAATCTCCAAACTGAATCCCCCCTCTCCACCCGCCTCCCCCTCACGCCTGCCGCCTCCTTCCCCCAGATCGCTCTTCGCAAGGGTGGGGGCGAATATCAAACCAAGCCGTTTGCATTTCCGGGTTGGTGAGGGGGTCCAAGGTCTGGGTGATATTTCTTAACTATTATGTTAAGGGTGTTGCACAACCCTTATTATTATCAATTATACACTTAGGATAGACTACGAAACGTGAAAAAAGTATGTTATGGCACCTTTAATATATAATCAAATCAAAAAAGCATGTTAAACAATGCTCACTTATTTTCAGTCTTGTTTGCCCTTAAATTCACTGCATGGTGGGTGTTTGCATTACATTACACAGCATAATGCTACTGTCAGTAAAGTTTCTCAATGATGCTATCACCTCTTTATGACTTCATCTGATGTGGGTCGTTCGTTTGGTGGGTCTTGGTGTTGGACTTGCAGGGTTAATGTGAAGTGTGCAAGCCTAATCCACTCTTCACTCAATAGCTTTAACAGTGCATTAAATCTCTTTTGTTAGTAAACCCTGCGCTTCCGGCCATATCTAAAATTGATCACCCTTAGATTTTTTTCCCCTTTCTCTCATCACGCAGCTTTGGTGGAAGTGTATCGATGGACATTTCTCCTGAGGCCAAATAAGAGGGACTGATATTGACAAGAATCCTCCTGAGAGTGGAGCAATGATTCGGCTCTGCACTCAGAAGCCACACATCCATCCTGATAGGTTAGCAATTCAAAGGATTGATCCCTTGTTACGTGTCATTGATTTCACAGCTCTATATTTCTGTCAATAAAAGCTGTCTCGTTCCATAAGGTGGTAATAGCTTGTGATAAAAGAACTTATGTAGCTAACGTCACAGATGTTCAGTGGTCTGTGGAGGGGAGAAATGTTTCAAGCCACCGGTCTCCTGGAGAAGACTGAGACGTGCAGAAACTACTCACACTTAAGGTCTCAAAGTGAATTTCACCAAGCTCATTTGTAAGGGTGGATGATATTTAGAAAAGATGATATATCAGTATAAACAAATAATATTTCGATATATAATAATTGAATAGACGGGACATTGTTTTGCACAGGGCAGCGATAGCTATGAGCTCATTTTCATCTGTACTACCTGAGGAGAAGCAGTTGATAGTGTGAAGTAATTCACAAAAAGCCTCATGGACAAAATATTTTAAATACAGCTAAAAAAAACAGTGACAACCGAACACCAGCAAAAAGAGCAGATGCTACAATATGCAAATCTTACGGTACAATATATATATATATATATATTATATATATATATTATATATATATATATATAGTACCGTAAGATTTGCATATCGTATATATATATATATACACGATATATATATTATATATACGATATATATATTATATATACGATATGCAAATCTTACGGTACTATATATATATATATATATATATATATATATATATATATATATATTTTTTTTTTAAGGATTTGTTGCTTTATTAGACTGGACAGATGATAATGAAATGGGGAATGAGAGAGAAAGGATATTTTTAATAGTTATTGCAATATTGTGAAGGAGGCTAATTGAATTATAGTAATATGTTTTTTTCTCATAAATTGTCTTGACTTCACTGTCATTTTCTTAGTATTCCTGCAGATTTTCTCTTCTAAAACTGACAAAAACCTGTCCCAAGTCAAACTGAAGCTGTTCCTGAACCCTTTGGAGTAGAAAAAAATGGTAAAATATGTTATCTGTGTATATTGTGATGAGAACAAACCTTGGCTGTGACTTTGTGAGAGTTGTGATTTGTTTTCACATGCAACTTTTGTGAACATATTCTGACAGATGTTCGACAGTTTGGGTCCAGAACTCATTTTGAGAGCTGCAGCCGATGTACGAAGAGATTTGAATTTGTGTCCAAACTGTCCATCAGAAAGTGGCATTATTTTTCACTTCGCCGGGACAGGGCTTGAGGCTGGAACTGCACAAATCAAGTAAAAACATTTGGTTTGTATAAAGGAAACACTTTTAACCAGTTACTGCATACATTTGCATTCAACCACTTCAGGAAAAACAGATTGTTTTCAGTCAAAACATGGCCATAATTAAATTCTTAATTTCTTGATTGCCTTTTAGCGGAAACATTGCCAGTGACCATGAGAGCAAATCGAACAGATGTGTCTAAATCTATTGACGTTTTGAAAACCAGCCAGCTCAATTGTCCCGTGAATTTTGGCAGCAATTGGAAGTTGTCACGCACTCACAGCACAAATGGCTTCAAGTAAAGTTTAGAAAAATAAAGTTTCAGCGCAAGAAATGCACCAGCCGTGCTCCTGACTGACAGCTGATGGCGAAAAGTCAAAGTTTGTAAAATGTGCCTTCTGTCTGCGTGGCATTTGTGCAGGTGTTCTCTCATCTCCCATCATGCATGTCTGTAAGTGGGATCAATCACAGCTTCGCTCCGCCTCCATCTAAAAAAAGGACCATGATGCAAAGCTATGTCCTTGTGATCAGGCTGGGAGCGAGGAGCAGCTGAACGTCTCCTTCCTGACACATGACGAGCGCTTGATGCCGTCGCTGTACAGAATCATTAGTCGCAGAAATGGCAGCTGTGGCAGGTTCACTACATCGGAAAAAAATAAAGTCAAGTTACCAGCCCAAAGCAGAGGCGTGTCCCACCGTTTGAGTTGTAGCCATTTCGTTTCCTAATGAGATGACCTTAGATTGTAACCGGGGGCTGCAATGATGGTTGCACGAGGTGTTTGCATGCTATTCTGGTTTATTTCTTCCACTGTTGAAAGGTGAAAAAAATGGCCATTGCTGTGGAAATTGTGAGATATTTAACGGTCCCTTGAAGCCCACATGAATGTTTCTGATGTTTTTATAATTATGATGTTGTTTGTTGGGTTTGGTCAGTCAAGATGCAGTTTTTTAAAGAAAATGTTACATTTGAAAGTGGAAAATTACAGGAAGTAGGGCTAAAACAGAATACCTCCATCTATGTCATCAAAAAGTGTCATTCCACCAAAAATGCAGAAAAAATGTGCATGCAACTTACCCCTTTTTATGTTAATTATTCAACCAAATACTTGTGTAAGTATTTTTCACATCATGACTATTGACAATCTGGTTGCTAAATAATAGTTGTGGAAAACTTGTACATTTTAAAGGTCATGAAAATTGCCAAATTGGAGAAAAACAGGTAAAATGTTAAATATAATATTACCTTTGTTTTACTGAAGAGTGTAGCCTAATGTGTCATATAGACTTTAGATCTCCCATAAGTCATTTACAGCCCTATACGTTTGGTATTAACATTACGTCTCTAAAACTGAAATGACCCCACCATGTCTTGTGTTTTCTGTGAGTATTTGTAGAGAAAAATAAATGTGAGTTTAATTCACTATCTTTACAAACATAAATCCAGAAATGGCAGACAAAAAACGTTAAATTCATCATGTTGCTTACGTTTCTTCTATTACCAACTACAATAGGTTTGTTTTTAGCGTTTTGTACCTGTACTGTCGCAAGAAACAAGATTTATTACCACGTTGTTACGATCGATAACTATATTAACATCCGCAACCTCACTCTTAATCCAGTCACGCTGACACAAACCTTCGATCCAACTTAGCACCAAAAGCACCCAAACTTTTTCCAAGTAGCCTCGGTGCTGCTTGATCTTCCGTTGCCGTGACAACAGGGTTATACCTCTGGGGGTCACATCTTTACAGCACTTTTTTTTACTTCTTAATTGTAGGAAAAACATTCATTGGGTTGGACAATATAGTCCGTGGCAAATTAATATGATTCATTTGCTAAAAACAGACGTGAGAATTTGCTTTTGTAGTTGTACTGTAATTTACCCGAGGCCCCTAGATTAAAAAAAAATCCTGTCCAAATAGAGCTATGACAACATGACTTTTATGAGTTGTTGTTGTTGTTGTTGTTGTTGTTGTTGTTGTAGTTGTAATGGTTTTCTCATCATCAGCTTGCTCAGACTTGTATTTTGAGTGATTCATGCATGTTCTACATTGTCCTGTGTTCAAGGGTCAAGTGCTCAGATATTTTTCTTTTCACCTCCTCTTAGCGATCCCACCCACAGTAAGATTGGTTGAAAATTGTTGACTCCATGTCACACAGAATGTTTTTTTCCCAAAAATAAAAGTGAAAAATAATCAGCTGCTTGCTATGGGGAAACGGCACTAGATAGTTTGTGGTTTACAAGCAATAAAACGTAAAACAATGATAGTTCATCACTGAATTCTCTACCAGCATAATACATCCTCCTCAACGTAAAACAAAATAAAACTATATTTATTGGTTACTGGACTTTTAGTCACTTTACTAGAAAAATAGTGATAAGTACTCCCACGATTATTGGACTTTTGAACACAAAATACCAAACACCATTAGACAAAGCTAATTGTGAAACGTTTTAATGCTAATGTTTTCTCTTAACAAAGCAATTGAATGGAAAGTACAGCACTTAGAAGTAATTGAATCTCTAATACAGTATGAGCGTATAACATTATTTCTCTGTCACATCATCACTGAGCTAAAACCTCTTTCTTGGCCTGCACCTTGTCTCCTTCCACTTCTCATTGGAACCTGTTTTATTCCTTCTTTAATGATGTGATCATAACCAGCGCTGACAGCACGTCTGGTGTCTGGACCGGCACATCACTGTCACCACTGCGACCTCCTCCCAAGTGACAAACTCTGAGCTGAGCGCGGCGTGTTTAAATGTGGGGCACCAGGAGAGACGCGTTATCACTCCTGTCCCGTCCTGCCGCTTTCTGAAGGCTGAGTGGAGAGGCACAGATGAAAACGCTGTTGTCAAGCTGTCGTTTTGCTCGTCTGACACACTCTTGGAAGTTGAGGAGGGGCTGCACACGGGGGGCTCTTATGATGTTACACCCGATTGCACTGTTCCAGTGGATTCTGACACCGATCCCACTGGTTTAAAGACAGAGCCAGATGATTTCCACCCAAACATGTGATGTGTGTCAAGCCCCGACCTTTTGTAAACTAATGACTATTTTAATATCGCAAACAGATCAGTTTCAGGGTCAAATACTTCTCACAGGCACAGCTGACAAGACGCTCATTTCATGTCTCATGGTGGATGACTACAATTTATATAATTGTGGCATAGATGCGAGTGACACTGAGTCTGCCATTACAAAAAGCATGGATCAAAACAACGTTTTCTATGAGTCAAAACTGTTAAATTATGACAAACAGAAATTTCACCCCCTTTGAGTCAAATTTGTTCCAAAAATAGTACTTTTGTTCTGGAAAATGTACAGTTTAGATGTGCACAGATATGACATGCAGGCAAGTGTTATAAAATAATGCAAATACAGAATACATAACCACAGCATTATACTTATGATCAAAGCACATTAATATTAAGATGCTAATTATTAGGAAACAGCCAGCGCCAATGATAGGTGTGCCTTATCTAAAGGTGCAACATTTGATAGTAAACTTTGAATTAAGAACATGTGGTTTTACTTTGAACTGTTTGCCCCGGTAAGGGGCCCCAGGGAAGACCCAGGACAAGCTGGATGAACTGTCTCTCGACTGGCCTGAGAACACTTCAAGATCCCCCCGGAGGAGCTGGAGGATGTGTCTGGGGTGAGGGAAGTCTGGGGGTCCCTGTTTGGACTGCTGCCCCAGCAACCCGGCCCCGGATGAGTGGAAGAAGATGGATGGATGGATGTTAGCCCCGCCCACTAAGAACATGCTCACACTCGATGTTAACTAGTCTCATGCAGTTAATATGCAGGCAATGCTTCTCATCAAACTCCACACACTTCATCCTCTCACTGTGCTATTGCACCAAGACAAACAACTGACTGTGATAGCACTTTTTCTTCATGTTTTAAAGCCAACGACGAACCTGATTTGACAAAAAAAAGTGTCCCTTCTATATGATTATAACTATTATGTTTTATCCTTCAGGCTCATTTGAATGGAAGGTATTCACCTGAACTTGAAGAAATAACAGATACAGTACTTTTAATAGTAGTCATTTGTTATTTTTAGTTATTTAGTTTGAAATTGGATATATCTGTGTCTTTTTCTAAATGATTCAGTACTATCGGTGTAATCCCCTCATGCATCCAGAAAAAATAAACCTGTTCTACCATATCCATTTTGTCCAGCTAGACACCAACTTTGTCTCCTTTGTTCCTCATCTTGTTTTTCTTCTCTGAAAGTAAAACTGAACCGAGCCAATACAACACAACACAAGTCGTTTGAGGAGAGACTAAAGGTCATTCTGTGAAACTCCACCACGTACAAGTTGTGAGCAAGACGGCAGATTGTACACAGAAAATAATCATGACCTTTACTTGTTCATGATTCAAAAATATATATATTTAACGCTCAGAATCTCTGGCAAAGTTTGCCCGAACACGTCTGCATGTCAGCAGAGGAAATGCACAAATTAAACTTATGAATCCATTAATTTTGTACAACACAAATGGCACTGAGCTTTTAACATTTCCAAACTTCGGCAGCGAACGCTAATAAACAATTTATCTCAATGAATTAATTTGTTTTCCATTAGTCAGCAGTGAATGCGTTTGGATTTTGTATTGTACTCATCCATCTCCTGAGTGCTCACAAAAACACGCTTGCTATTTGCCTCTTTGCTTTTATCAGCACTTCTGTTTGCAAAAAATGTTACGTCTGTTCAGCGGCGGCTTGAATGACTAACAACGAGCAGTATGCCCCTGTAATATGAATGCTTTGTTGGACGTTTATCTTTACGAACATTGCACTTTCAGCACAAACAGCCAAGGAGATGGCATCTGAAAAGCCGGACAATGCCGATCTTTATCTAGAATTTGCCAAGAGATATTAATTCCCCCGCGGAGCTGACCTTGAACTTTGGCGGGAGTGTGGAAACTTTTCAAGGTGGAATTTAAAGGCCGGACAATACATGTGTAATGCATTGTGATTGGGTCAAATGAGGATGAGATATCGTGGCATTGTGGCTGGAAGGCTGAAAACAGGGGCCAGATTTGGTTCTTGGACTGGGACTTTGGACTGACTTTTCTTTCTTCTTCTGCTCTTGTGTGCATGATCTACATCAAAGTACCTACATATGACAACTTGGACTATACATTCAGTTAAAAGATTTCTTGCAAGGAAAATATTGTATTTGATCAATGCCGGCCGGGTTTTTGTAACATGCATCCGACTGAAACAGCACTTTTGAAGGTCTCTAACGGTATCTCGATGGCGGCAAACTCTGGTCATTATGCACTGTTGGTTTTGTCGGACCTTTCATCTGCTTTCAACAATGTCTACCACAGAATATTACATTGTTTGCATTCTCTGGAACAGTAGATTGGTTAACATCTTATTTGAGCGTTAGATATTTTATTGTTTCTAACTATCAAGTGTGACATGTACATATTTCCTAATGGTTTTAAGCATGTATCATAACACCTTTATACTAATGACAACTGTATTGTTCTTTTTGCAACCCCTCTCCCGTGTCAAAAACTGCCTTGCTGAACTTTATGAAGGAAAAACAAAAACTCTCTTCTCAGATGAGAAAATGTCTGTAATTAACGATCTCCTTGGCTCACTGGGCCTTTCTCTACAATCAATCGTCAGAAATTTGGGATGTCTTTGGATGGTCACTGCAGCCGTGTGGTCAGAAACTGTTTTTTATCATTTACAGAACTTAGCTGAAGTTGATCTAATATGGATCTTGAAATGGTTTCTATTCTTTTATTTCATCTTGAAATAAGACTTTTGTAATTCTGTTTTTACTTGTTTAAACAAATCCTCACTTAAACGCCTGCAATTAGTACAAAACGCTGCTGCAAGGTTTTAACAAGAGCGAACAAATGAACACACATCACTCCGATGTTATCTTCATTGCACTGGCTTCCTATTCAACTTTGTACTGATTTCAAAGTCCTGGTTTAGAGTGCTAAACGGACAGGTTCCTCACTATATCACTGACTTGCCGCGTCCTTACACTTCTAGCCGGGCCCTCTGGTCCTCAGGTCAGGGCCTCTTGATGGTCCCATGACATGTCCTTTCAGGTTGTCGCCCCCAAATTGTAGAATGCCCTGCCCATGGCCCTCCGTATGCTCTGAGGATCGTTTTTTCTTGCTCTCTGTAAAGCACTTTGTGATTTTTATCTGTGAAAGTTAAAATCAAGTTTTAATAATTTACTTACTTACATTTCCCCCAGTTTGGCAGTTCTGGTGAAGTTTATACTGTCACTTCCTGGTTGGATATGAGCAGCAAATGTGACATAGATAATTCCTGTACCTAGCAACCAAACTCTAACCAAGGGCCAAATAAATAACCCACTAGTTATGATTTGACAAATAATACCTGTATCTTAATGTTGTTAAATGTTTGTTAAAAATGTCATATTGTCAATTGTGTCCATGTATCTTATCCAACCACAGCTGCTAATTTGTAGCACGAATCTCTTAAATGTAGGAAATATCTCTGATGAACATCCTTGTAACATTCAAACAACCTCACAGAAATCAGAGTTTAGTGCATTGCGTGTTTATTCTGCAGAAATCCACTCTGTTTCCCAGTACTCAGTGTTATTTCTTACCCCTTTTTTAAGATGTTTTTTGTTTAGACGCCAAGAGACCTCTGATTGGTTATTCCACCTGTCAGTCACGCCCATTGTAAAGTATTGTCAAAGCGTGTGGTCTTGGCCAGGGACGCAAACAGATCAGCGACCCGGCCCCGGATAAGCAAAAGAAGATGGATGGATTATTTTCTGAAACTTAATCAACCTCTAACCAAATTTTATGTTTTACATGTGTTTTTTGAAGTGAAAACAAACTATGAAAGCTGCTTTGCCTCTGTTGTGCCTTTTAATTCTTAATATTTATTTTTTTCTAAATCCCTATGGCAAAAATTAATGAGAAATTGACTTCCGGAACCACCTCAAACTTCGAAGTGGGTGGACGTATTTTATGTAAAATGTGTTAGACTTCAACGGATCTGTGTGTGGATGCAAAACAACCAGCTCTCCAGCTGAACTCAGAAAATACTGAAATCATCGTCTTGGGCCCACAGAAACAAAGAGAAAGTGTTAGCAGTCACCTCCAGCCTCTCTCTCTAAAATCTGTAAACAAAGTAAGAAATTTAGGAGTGTTCTCAGGTCTCTGCACTGGCTCCTGTGGCTCAGAGAATAGACTTTAAAGCAGCTCTGCTTGTGTACAAGTCTCTCCATGGCCTAGCACCAAAGTACATATTGGACATGTTAGTGCCATATGAACCATCTCGGACTCTGAGGACCTCAGGGACCGGCCTCCTGCTGGTGCCAGAGTCAGGACTAAACATTGGCCGGCCTCCTGCTGGTGCCAGAGTCAGGACTAAACATGGACCGGCCTCCTGCTGGTGCCAGAGTCAGGACTAAACATGGACCGGCCTCCTGCTGGTGCCAGAGTCAGGACTAAACATGGACCGGCCTCCTGCTGGTGCCAGAGTCAGGACTAAACATGGACCGGCCTCCTGCTGGTGCCAGAGTCAGGACTAAACATGGACCGGCCTCCTGCTGGTGCCCAGAGTCAGGACTAAACATGGACCGGCCTCCTGCTGGTGCCAGAGTCAGGACTAAACATGGACCGGCCTCCTGCTGGTTCCAGAGTCAGGACTAAACATGGACCGGCCTCCTGCTGGTTCCAGAGTCAGGACTAAACATGGACCGGCCTCCTGCTGGTTCCAGAGTCAGGACTAAACATGGACCGGCCTCCTGCTGGTGCCAGAGTCAGGACTAAACATGGACCAGCCTCCTGCTGGTGCCAGAGTCAGGACTAAACATGGGGAATCTGTGTCCCAGCTCTATAGGGAAAAGGTCTGGAGGTCTGGCAGCTTCGATGACTGAAATACTTTTATCTGGTTTTTACTATTTATATACTAAGTTAATGTATTTTTCTGCTTACACGGTACTGTGTTTTTATGTGTTTTTAACATTGTAAAGCACTTTGAGTCGCACTTTAGCACAAATTGTCCTCAAGTTCACTGAGAACTAATCTTCACATCCAAAGCCATCTCTGTGGAGCTTCAATACGTGCGAGAGAGAAAGCAGAGGGCTGCACTGTGTCATCGGCGGGGCACTTCTTTCACAAACACAGTGAAAAATACCGCCGTGCCGTGTGTCCTGTGGGTTTCGGCGACGCTCTTGCTCACTGAAGCCTGGCCACCCTGACAGCAGGTAAAAAGAGTCTAATGAAAAAGAAGAGTATGACAGATGTGAAAGGAAAGATATCTCCTACTGCGTTAAAAGCACTGCTGATTAAACGGAAAAGAGCAAGCCGAGGTGGCTGATGGTTGTGCTGCTGCAGTAGAGATGGGGCAGAGGAGGGATGTGACTGGAATCACTGGGTCAACACATGAGTAATTGAATCACTCCTCAACAACAACAAAAAGCCTACATTATCACTCATTTTTGCACTGTTGCCAATATCCACAGTTTCTGATTGATCTGGACACAGGAACAGCAGCTCTTTCCGGTCATGAATATAAAACTCCAGGAACATTGACACGTGCAGATGCTCAACACTGCCCCCTTCTGCCCTCTGGACTTACTCTTTCTCTGCACTCCCACACTGCTTTATGAGACAAAGGCACTAATAATATATCCAGCATAGATATAGACTAATAATTATAGAAGAATACAAGTCTAATCCCTGCGTTCTGACATCTGTGTAAACACTCTCATTTTCATCTGAATACACTGTGCTCCAGATGGAAGCTATAAAAGTCTCATGTGTTATCTTCAGCGCAAACAACAGCTCAGATTCAAGAGCTATTGCCAAAGTTCATTGCCACATTTTTTTGTGTTTTTCTCCAAAATTTTACTTAATTTAGTGAATACTGCTGTCACAATCTGCTGTAATCTGGGAATCAAGGAATGTTCTAGTTCAGTTGTAACTTCTGTTTATTGTGTTTTCAATTATTGTCATGTTGGCATCACGGACCACTATAAACTAAATTAAAAAATGCAGATAACAGGCCAACTTTGGTGTGTTATTTGACAAGATTCTGCCAAAACTGCATAACATGAATTCAATTTTGTGATAGTACTTCAAAGTATTTGATTATTTAGTGCAAAAAAGACAGTAATACCATAACTCCTCCTCTTATATATTTAAGCAATTGTAATTAAGATAAGATAAGATAAGATAAGATATTCCTTTATTGTCCCACATGGGGAAATTTCATTGGTGCAACGCAGGTAGATACAGAGGTAGATACAGAAGAACAGATCACTTATAGGAAGTCTGAAAAACACTTTCAGTAGAAGATCTCCTATAAATAAATAAAAACTCCCATAGACAAATAAATAAATACATAAATACCATTGCATGTGATCACGACAGTAATTGCACATGAATATGTGTTAAATTAAAACTCACACCCAACTTTGCATAGGTGGATATTTGCACTATAACTTTTGCCGAATTGACTATGAAAGAATTGGAAATAATAAACATGCTGCGGGTGTTTTGGCCACACTCCACAGACTCTAAGATGTGCCAGAGACACTGTGATCTTTTGGGTCAGACCGTCTTTACTCTTAACGGCGCCATCTTCAGGGCACAATGAACGTGCGGCGTTCACCCTGACATGACATTCTCTGAAGACAAATGACAGATCAGTTTAAAAACTTCGATCTTGGTAAATAGAAAACATTTGCTAAGGGAGGTTTGTCAAGCATAAACTGAACTTGTGTTGGTTACTTAAAATATTCCTCGATTTTGTATGAGAAAAAGAGAAAGAAAGAAACTGAATTTGTCTCAGTGGGGAAATGTGAGTGTTGCGAGGCACAGTTCAAGAACAGAAGGAGAATATTCAAATTGAGACAACTTTATCAAGAATTGTCAGTGACTCGCTGCTGTAGCTAAGGATCAAAGCCCATAAGCAAACCTTCATTTTAAATTTGAAGAGCTGTTTTTCATGACTCTCTAACAGCGGAGATGGTCGACGACATGTGGTGACGTCCTCAAACTGGCAACAAATAATCACTGAAACCCATGAATACCCAAAGCTTTGACTCTTTTTAAAACTATGATATTTTAGCAACAGCAGAAGCCTAAGTTAGAATTATTTTTTATCAAATTTAAAACATTTTTAACATAGGAGCTGCAACATGGTGCAAGTGACCCAATAGCACTGTCAATGTGTAAATTTATCTGAATTAAACTTATTTTTATTTAGAGATTAAAACAAAAGTGTACTTGGATAAGGATGTCAATGATGATGCGCTGCAAAGCAGTGAAAAAAGCAGTGAAATTAAACGTTACACTTCAAATCAAGGCCGTGACTGGAGAGCCGCGGCGCGGTCAAATAGCCGCGCAGTTTCAGGGACCGCGGCATTTCCTTTATAGCCTCATGGCTAACCCTAACCTTAACCTTAACCTTAACCTTAACCTTAACCTTAACCCTAACCCTAACCCTAACCCTAACCCTAACCCTAACCCTAACCTTAACCTTAACCTTAACCTTAACCTTAACCTTAACCTTAACCTTAACCTTAACCTTAACCTTAACCTTAACCTTAACCTTAACCTTAACCTTAACCTTAACCCTAACCCTAACCCTAACCCTAACCCTGACCCAATAGCACTGTCAATGTGTAAATTTATCTGAATTAAACTTATTTTTATTTAGAGATTAAAACAAAAGTGTACTTGGATAAGGATGTCAATGATGATGCGCTGCAAAGCAGTGAAATTAAACGTTATACTTCAAATCAAATCAAGGCCGTGGCTGGAGAGCCGCGGCGCGGTCAAATAGCCGCGCAGTTTCAGGGACCGCGGCATTTCCTTTATAGCCTCATGGCTAACCCTAACCCTAACCCTAACCTTAACCTTAACCTTAACCTTAACCTTAACCTTAACCTTAACCCTAACCCTAACCCTAACCCTAACCCTAACCCTAACCCTAACCCTAACCCTAACCTTAACCTTAACCTTAACCTTAACCTTAACCTTAACCTTAACCTTAACCTTAACCTTAACCTTAACCTTAACCTTAACCTTAACCTTAACCTTAACCTTAACCTTAACCCTAACCCTAACCCTAACCCTAACCCTAACCCTAACCCTAACCCTAACCCTAACCTTAACCTTAACCTTAACCTTAACCTTAACCTTAACCCTAACCCTAACCCTAACCCTAACCCTAACCCTAACCCTAACCCTAACCTTAACCTTAACCTTAACCTTAACCTTAACCCTAACCCTAACCCTAACCCTAACCCTAACCCTAACCCTAACCCTAACCCTAACCCTAACCTTAACCCTGACCCAATAGCACTGTCAATGTGTAAATTTATCTGAATTAAACTTATTTTTATTTAGAGATTAAAACAAAAGTGTACTTGGATAAGGATGTCAATGATGATGCGCTGCAAAGCAGTGAAATTAAACGTTATACTTCAAATCAAATCAAGGCCGTGGCTGGAGAGCCGCGGCGCGGTCAAATAGCCGCGCAGTTTCAGGGACCGCGGCATTTCCTTTATAGCCTCATGGCTAACCCTAACCCTAACCTTAACCTTAACCTTAACCCTAACCCTAACCTTAACCTTAACCTTAACCCTAACCCTAACCCTAACCCTAACCCTAACCCTAACCCTAACCCTAACCTTAACCTTAACCTTAACCTTAACCTTAACCTTAACCTTAACCTTAACCTTAACCTTAACCTTAACCTTAACCTTAACCTTAACCCTAACCCTAACCCTAACCCTAACCCTAACCCTAACCTTAACCTTAACCTTAACCTTAACCTTAACCTTAACCTTAACCTTAACCTTAACCTTAACCTTAACCTTAACCTTAACCCTAACCCTAACCCTAACCCTAACCCTAACCCTAACCCTAACCCTAACCCTAACCCTAACCCTAACCCTAACCCTAACCTTAACCCTGACCCAATAGCACTGTCAATGTGTAAATTTATCTGAATTAAACTTATTTTTATTTAGAGATTAAAACAAAAGTGTACTTGGATAAGGATGTCAATGATGATGCGCTGCAAAGCAGTGAAATTAAACGTTATACTTCAAATCAAATCAAGGCCGTGGCTGGAGAGCCGCGGCGCGGTCAAATAGCCGCGCAGTTTCAGGGACCGCGGCATTTCCTTTATAGCCTCATGGCTAACCCTAACCCTAACCTTAACCTTAACCTTAACCTTAACCTTAACCTTAACCCTAACCTTAACCTTAACCTTAACCTTAACCTTAACCCTAACCCTAACCCTAACCCTAACCCTAACCCTAACCCTAACCCTAACCCTAACCCTAACCTTAACCTTAACCTTAACCTTAACCTTAACCTTAACCTTAACCTTAACCTTAACCTTAACCCTAACCCTAACCCTAACCCTAACCCTAACCCTAACCCTAACCCTAACCCTAACCCTAACCCTAACCCTAACCCTGGGGCCGGCAAAAAAATAACATGGAAGTTTCGTCCGCGCGCTGCGGCTCTGCAGACACTCCCTAAAATCAAACCTAGTGGCAGCATATGGAATGAGAAAAGGATAGGGCCAAAAATAGAACCCTGGCGGACCCACAGCTAAGCGGAGCCACAGGGGAAGAGCACTGTTCCAGGTGCACAGAGAAAGTTTGATCCATTGGACCCTTTCACAGCCGTTCAGGACTCCAGGCGTGACAAGGATTTCATGATCAACTGTGTCAAATATGTGATATGCTGCGTCTTAAATCCCTCTCCAATGCCGTTAAGATCAAGATAGCATTGAAGTTGATCTAAAATAACTTTCTCTAAAATCTTAGATAAAAAAAGTAAGCTTTGAATTATCCTAAACACAGTTGGGACAGCTGGGACCAAACCAGTCACCAAAGAGGAATTTACAATCTTAACAATGCAAGGGCCAATTGCTTCATTGACCTGTAGACGAGGAGGAATAGTGTCCATGGAACTTGAAGGTCTGAATTGTTTTACTATTTTAGTCAAACACAAAACCAACACTTCTGCAAAGCTCTCAAAAACAGCAGAGCACAATCAAGTGAACAGTGTTGTCTACACTGGGAGATGGCCTTGCAGGAACTACCTTGAGAAAATACCTGAGAAAAACAATTCGAAAGAGGGTACAACTCTATTTGACTCACATGGATTTAAAAGACAATTGAGAGTGTTGAAAAGAAACGGTGGTTTTGTCTGTTATTCAGAATAAGGTTGCAGAAATATGCGCTTTTTGCACGTTTCACTGCTCTTTCGTAGTCTTTAAAACACTGGCTTTTCCATTCTCGCTCTGCGTCTGCATGTGCCTCTGTGCTGCCCAGTATTTTCATCTAGCCATGGTTCTGAAGGAGGCTTAGTGCGTCCAATCGCGAACGGGGCTATTTGTTAAGTATATTGGCACAAGGAAATGTATTGTTTGCTGATTTTGAATCTTGAGACTTCAAGCTTTCAAAAGAGCCCTGGCGTGTCTGGCTACTCTTTCCAAAGGCTTTGTAACAGTCGGTGTAAACATCAGGAAATACAGGGAGAGTTTTTAAAGGCCCATATGTAAAAGGTGGTCTTGTTCAATACAACAGGCTGAGGGAATGTGCAATTAAAATAACTGCGTCCACATTGATGATTGAAATACACTTGTGTTGTAGGTGATTGAATTGATAGGATGTTTTGTTTTACATTACTATATTTGGAACGCTCAGCCATTGGCAAACAAGCCATTTACCCGTGACACCACTAGGGGGCGTCTCAGAATAGTCAGCACTTGGTTAGAGAAAACTGTATTTGTGGGATATATTTGTCTATTTTGTTTATTCAAAGTTTCATTTGATTAGTTTGGGGGGGATTTAGCAAATTTTTCATATTTTGATTATTTTTTTTGCCATGGTAATATTTCTATATTTTGGTTATTTGTTTAGTCAAATCTTTTGCTTATATTAGCGCTCTTTTTGTTGATTTGGTTTAGTCCGTGGGCTCTAGGGGATAGAGGGGATCAGTGAAAGTGTCCCACATGTGCACCTTTTTTACCAGTACAACAGGAGAGGCCTTGACCATGTTTCCTGTTGTTTGACTGAATACTTGGAATAAAACCACTGAAACGGCATCTTTAATTGGACATTTTGTTTGTACTGCATAAACCACATACCCAAGATACTCCACAGAGATTATTTGAATTATGACTGAACACACCTTAAGTCTTGAAACATTAATGTTAGGTCTGTATTGTAAACTGTACTGTATACAAGTACATTTACAGTGTATACATTTCACTTTTACTTCACTGAGAGCAGGAATCTGTATTTTCTATTCCATTACATTTTTGAACTGGATTGAATAGTTAAACCTTTCAGATGGTTTGAAGGGTTATTTTTTGCACGTTTATGATTACATTCCTCCTAAAGGTTTTGAGTTCAAGCCCCAGCTTTGAGGAAACAAAATACAAGTCACTGGAAAATGCAAGAAAAAATAAGACATTTATAGGAATTGCTCCTGTTGACCAAAGAGCAGGACAATTCTTTCAACATTTGTGTGAAACACATTTACTTTTAGTCTCAAAGTACATGTGTAAACCAGTACTTATGTAGATGTTTATATTTACTTTTAATTAACAGATGAGATAAGATAAGATATTCCGTTATTGTCCCACATGGGGAAATTTCATTGGTGCAACGCAGGTAGATACAGAGGTAGATACAGAAGAACAGATCACTTATAGGAAGTCTGAAAAACACTTTCAGTAGAAGATCTCCTATAAATAAATAAAAACTCCCATAGACAAATAAATAAATAAATAAATACCATTGCATGTGATCACGACAGTAATTGCACATGAATATGTGTCACGACAGCACATAGATTGCACATGAATTTCACAGTAATTGCACACACGACAGAATTGCACATCAGTATTAGGTTAGGTCAGTATTGCGAGTGTTCAGTACTAACAGTGTTTGTTATAAACTCTGACAGCAGCAGGAAGGAAAGACCTACGGAACCTTTCCTTCACACAGCGAGGGTGGATCAGTCTCTCACTGAAGCTGCTCTCCAGAGCGGACAGACTATTAACTATTTGTTTCACGCTTTTACCATCAGTTTCACTCTGTATCTGTACTTTTACTTTAAAAAAAATGACATTTTTCAGCCTCAAACACCTTTTGGAAATGTAAAATTCACAGCAAAAAGAGTCTTGTAAACTTACTTTGAAGAGTTGTTTGCAGTTTACCCATTAAGCTGCTTTTAGCACTGTATTGTTGTAGTTTGCAAGAATAAGTCCATTTCACAGCCGAGACTCTAAGCTTGAGATTACATAATAGAGCCATATTTGATCTTGTCTTTCCAGCAGCTTTCTGTCTTTTTCTTCGCGTTGACAATGGCAAGCGATTAAAAAAAATCATAAATGTAATTATTGTGTTTGAGAATAGAGGACAGCCTGCAGCTTGCTTTCCACAATGGTCCCATTCATGCATAAATTCTGCCATAGCTTAATTTCAGTAATGATGCAATCATTTCGCTTTGCTCCAAACAACAAGCATAAATTTATTGTGCAACATGCCATAGCGGCTCGCTGGCATAAAACTGGGAGGGTATTCTGTCTTTATTTGCCCACATTGATCCACTTATTACAATAGCCTAGATAAATGTTACAGGGCTAAATTGAAAGCAATTGAGTCTGACGCAACACACTGTCTGACTGTCGTCGGAGGGTTTAACAGATGCCGGGGCGCTGCTACCCATAAAGCACCTGTGCAGTGGCTGTAAAACATGGCGCCAAACCCACAGCTCTAAATTATGAGGACATGAATAGGGATGCCAT
Source organism: Eucyclogobius newberryi (assembly GCF_026437365.1). Classification (NCBI taxonomy): domain Eukaryota; kingdom Metazoa; phylum Chordata; class Actinopteri; order Gobiiformes; family Gobiidae; genus Eucyclogobius; species Eucyclogobius newberryi. The sequence goes on along the minus strand of NW_027315801.1, from coordinate 9,612,688 downwards.
TACCTGCTAATCTATATTCAAGGACTTTTCTGCGAGCGGAATGAGAGGCCTCTGCTGCCATGTGGAGCGAGACAGAGCTGTTTTTCCCCATTATTTGATATGAGTAAATCAATAGAGCTCGCATAATATTCTTAAGGCTTTCTTGTGCCACAAAGTTTCGCAGAAAAGGACAAACTGGTTAGTGATGGAACTGGTTGGGCACAAAAAGCACACGCCTGGTCGCGGACTCATTTGTGTTGTTCTGATAAGTTTGAGTTGCTAAGTTGTCCAATCGACCAAAACAATAAAAACATAGCAAAATGAATGTGAGAGTGTCGTTCGGAAGTTGCTGATTACTTCACATGATTGGAACATTCTTTTAGACGTGATACAACTGAACCGTTTAATATTTGTTTAATCCATCAGTTATTTTGTCATCTTACTTTTGCACTTTGCCTTTTTGTTCTGTTGTATAATATACATATTCTGTGCTTTGAAGTTAATGAGTAAAAAAATGAAAAAGGCTTTATCCTAACGGTTTTGTTCTCTTCCAAACATTTAATCATCAAGTTGATTCAAGAATAAGTTTTAAACAACCTTGTACTCAAGTAAAAGTGTTAAAATGTTAAATGTACTGCACTACTACTAAAAATGTCCTCAGTTACAAGTACTCCTGCTTGTATAAGTTAATGTAAAAAGTATAAATAAGAAAATACTTCTCAAATATCGCTATCGGCCCAGCCCTACTAATATTAATTACGAGCTGCAGCGAGATGTAATTGTAATGTGTACTTTTTTATTGTTGTGCGTACCTGCAGACAGAAAGTAACAGCTCATCTTTTCTTTTGAAAGATGAATTACTTTGTATGTGGTCCTGACAAATAAAGTCATAAAGGTCTTTGAGTTTTCTATCCATCTAATCTATTGGTTCATATGTCTGACCAGCAGATTGGTTGGAGATCTATAAATCCTCTTGGCTTCGCTCTGCATCTCCATTCCTCTCCTTCTCTCTCTCCCCCTTTCATATATAACTCTATGTATCTCGCCCTCTCTTATCAATATTTATTTTTACGCTTCTCACCCACTCTCTTTCTTTCATCTCGACATAACTCTCTGCCTTTTGCCCCAGCCTCCCTCTCTCTCTCTCTCTCTCTCTCTCTCTCTCTCTCTCTCTCTCCCTCTCTCTGTCTATCTCCCTCCTCCCTCTCTCTCTCTCTCTCCCTCCTCCCTCTCTCTCTCTCTCTCCCTCTCTCCTCCCTCTCTCTCTCCTCCCTCTCTCTCGCTCTCTCTCTCTCCCTCCTCTCTCTCTCTCTCTCTCTCCCTCTCGCTCTCTCTCTCCTTCTCTCTCCCTCTCTCCTCCCTCTCTCTCTTTCTCCCTCTCTCTCTCGCTCTCTCTCTCTCCCTCCTCCCTCTCTCTCTCTCTCTCCCTCTCTCCTCCCTCTCTCCCTCCTCCCTCTCTCTCTCTCCCTCTCTCCACCCTCCCTCTCTCTCTCTCTCTCTCCCTCCTCCCTCTCTCCTCCCTCTCTCTCTCTCCCTCTCTCCACCCCCTCTCTCTCTCCCTCTCTCCCTCTCTCTCTCCCTCTCTCTCTCTCCCTCTCTCTCTCTCCCTCTCTCCTCCCTCTCTCCCTCTCTCTCTCTCTCCTGCCTCTCTCCCTCTCTCCTGCCTCCCTCTCTCTCTCTCTCCCTCTCTCCTCCCTCTCTCTCTCTCTCCCTCTCTCCCTTTCTCCTCCCTCTCTCTCTCTCTCCTCCCTCTCTCTCTCTCCTCCCTCTCTCCTCTCTCTCTCCCTCTCTCCACCCTCCCTCTCCCTCTCTCTCCCTCTCTCTCTCTCTCTCCCTCTCTCTCTCTCTCTCCTGCCTCTCTCCTCCCTCCCTCTCTCTCTCCCTCTCTCCTCCCTCTCTCCCTCTCTCCCACTCTCCCTCTCTCTCTCTCTCTCTCTCTCTCTCTCTCCCTCTCTCTCTCCCTCTCTCCTCCTCTCTCCCTCTCTCTCTCTCCCTCTCTCCTCCCTCTGTCCTCTCTCCTCCCTCTCTCTCTCTCTCCCCCCTCCCTCCCTCTCTCCCCCCTCCCCTGCAGTATGTTTGTACAGTGCTGCTCAATGTGGCGTGACAGAGTAAACGCTGACACCAACACCTGTTCCCTGAAGGTCAATGCAAGCCCCTCTTTCCCTCCCCGTCTCTCCCTCTCTAGATTTTTATCCACTTGTTCTAAGACTTCCGGTCGCAGCTCGCACGCAGTAACCGCTCGCCATGTAAAGGTTCAAATGTTTGTCATCTGTCATGTATTATTTATGCCAATAGGCTCGCAGGCACTTGTCCCGGGCTGGAGTGTTTGTTTGCATGCATCATTAACACATCTCTTGTACACAGCGACCTGGCTGCCCATACGCATGTCACACCGCTGTAATTAGCAGCCTACAGCCATGCTAACTGTTAACTTCACTGCAGATGCCACCACCAGCTTATTTATTTATCTCATTATTTCCAGCACACACTGCGACCCCTTTGTCACAGGCAGAGCGATTGTGGCGTTAGACTGAACGGGTGATAATGAGTTACAACTCGTTCAATAAATAATACATTGTTTTTACGTTTGTATTTTGCAAAATTAAAGTACATACATAATCTGTGCTTAAATATTTACCACTATCAATGGTACATGTCATAATAACTACGCTTTAAAAGGCTTAGGGAAGCATGTAAAGCAAGACTTAATTCATAATGAACAAAATGTTTATTAAGAATGATTCCGGCTCAGTAACCTACTTAACCCTAACCCTGACTTTTAATCCCTTAATTAAAGCAACGGCGATTAAACCGTACTTCAGAACATTCTTCATAGAGTGGAAGATTGGGCACATTGTTAATAAGTATTCATTTTAGGTGTGTTCAGTCGTTTTAAGTGAAACTGGGGTGGACCAGAACACTGCTTTCGGCTCTTCCTTTCAGCTTTACAACAAATACAATTATTTATAATTAGCTGCAGACAGTGTACAGTGGCTTCATATTTGTCACAAAATTCAGCTTTTACAATCTTTAGGGGAAAACACAAAATGCACTTATTTACAACTAAAAAGTCAGGTACACCAGCTTGCAAAAAGTTACTTAGTCAGAATAAACAACTTGTTCATAACGCAGTAAGTCTTTGTATGTGCTTTAATCTTTAATATGGCCAATTCACGTGTCCTTTATATATTATGCACTTTACATGTTTTTATTCTTGTTGTTTAGTTTTTGCAAACAAAAAATGAATTACCGGTATGAAATCAAGACACCAAGACACAAAGGGATGTAAAGTTGCCTGAAGGCCAAATATTACTTTTTTTTTTTTAGCTTAGCCTTAGTCACACCACTGATTAGCAGCCCACAGCTATGCTAACTGTTGACCTTATTGCAGATGCGACCACAAGCTAAACAATGTATTCATCTAATTTATTTCCACGAACAAATACAACCTTTTGTCATTGTTATGCCTGTCAGACTGCTGAAAGCCCTACACTGTGATATTAAAACATTGACACGCAAATGGAACCAATGTGAAGAGCTCTTTTGACTGAATCAGAAATGCCCACTTATGACTGGGGTTATTTTCGTTTCAGAAAGACACGTTATCTACAGTCAAAGTAGTCAGGGGAGTGTAAAACTTTTCCATTTGAAGAGAAAGAGTGTATTAGAAGAGGTGGAAGGACAGATAGAATGATTTTGAAGAGAAGGAAGTGAAGAGGAGAACGAGAACGGATATGAGAGATACAAGAGGAGAGAGCGGGGAGATGGAGAGGGGGAGAGAGAGAGGGGGGGAGAGAGAGAGAGGGGGGAGAGAGAGAGTGAGTGAGTGAGTGAGGAGAGCGAGGACCGGAGGTGGTTGTAAACTTGCTGATTCTCATGAATTTCAAGAGGCTTCTTTATAATCTGTTCATAAGTGTTCCACAGAGTAACAGCTGCGTGTGACAGATCTACATTTGTATTTTTTTTTCCATGGCGAGCACATCTTTACTTTTGGCTCTGTGCACAAGGTTCTGCTCATGTTTCTATTTAAAGTAAGCAGCAATATTTTAAATACACTTTATAACAGTGCATGGAGTGTGTTTATGTTTGCCAGCAGGACAGCGTTGTAATCTGGCAAAGCATAAACAGCTACCAATATTGTAGCATTTAAAGAAGCCGCAGTAACTAATAATTTTAATAATTCATAGCCAACAAGGTCATCAAAATATTAACATGCAAATAATGTAATAACTGAAGTGAGCCAAAAGCACAATACATTTTCTGGTTTATGTCACCTTCTTGTCTCGTATAGTTTAATGATATGCTGTGGAACATTGTCGGCTATGCAATAATATCTCCAGGAGGAGACGGATGTAAAGTTATGCTGTGCATATAAGTAAGGTCATTTGTATTGTGCATTTGGAAAGTATTTACTTATGTGCAAGCCTTATTCCAAAATGTATTAAATTCATTATTTGTCTCAAAATTCTACAAACAATACCTCATAATGACTTGGATAAATAAGATAAAGAAATTTATATTAAAAATGAATAAATCAATCAAATTGTAGAGGATCAGTCGACCTGAGTTCAATTTTGAGTGCCATGGCAAACACTGTGAAAACTTAAATACATATATATACATATACATTGTCCTTTCGGTCATTACCCAAAGCTCATGACCATAGGTGAGGGCAGGAACGTAGACCGACCGGTAAATAGAGAGCTTTGCCTTTCGGCTCAGCTCCCTCTTCACCACAACAGTCCGATGCAGCGACTGCATCACTGCAGCCGCTGCACCGATCCGCCTGTCGATCTCACGCTCCATCCTTCCCTCACTCGTGAATAAGACCCCGAGATACTTGAACTCCTCCACTTGGGGCAAGGACTCCCCACCCACCTGGAGAGGGCAAGCCACCTTTTTCCAGTCGAGAACCATGGCCTCGGATTTGGAGGTGCTGATTCTCATCCCAGCCGCTTCACACTCTGCTGCAAACCTTCCCAGTGCATGTTGCAGGTCCAGGTTTGATGGAGCCATCAGGACAACATCGTCTGCAAACAGCAGAGATGAGATCCTGTTGTCCCCAAGCCACAACATCTTAAATACTTTCGCTTTTTGTTTTCATTTGTGTCAAAAGGGTTACTAGACAACGCTGCCATTTTGTCGCCATTTATGAAAATAACATTTTAAAAAGTTAAGAGCAGTGGGTGTGACACAGGGAGTGGTGAACTGACAGAGCTCTAGTGCCAAGTCCGCAGGAGAATAACAAATACTTAACTATGCAAGTCAATTACTCAATTAGTCAAATACAACCTCAAGTGAAAAGAAACTATCTTGTATTGCATAGTTCATATTTTTTACCAAACCTTTTTCCTAGTTGCCCTAAATTTGATATTTTTTCTAAAGTTGATACTGTTTCTTCTATTGGGCTGTAAAAAATACAAGAATAAATGCTTGTATAACTTGTCTAACACTGTTAAAAGAACTACTGCAATTTTGACTATTGCTACCACTGCTTTACTACTACCGGTACAACTGGAATAGAAATAACTGGCATCACAACTCCTAACGTTACCTTGAATGCAGATAAACGTTTAACCTTTCCAACACGATGATTTAAAAACCCTTTTGCACTGCTCGTGGCCATTCAAAGCCCTTTTATTCCATTATTCACTGGTGCATTCATTAGGTCTTGTCCTTGTCTGGATATTTCCTTGTCTGTTTTAGCGGCTTGTATCCTGGGAGCCATGGCTTTTAGCAGTGTCACCCCTCGCCACAGGGCCATAGCAGCCGCAGAGAGGGGCATGAAAGAGGAGGTGAGATCACATGAGCGCCCCCTGGAGGCAACGAGGGGTGACGGCCTCAGCTGCTCAGAGACCACTGCTTTTCATACTCTCTTCCTCAGTCTGAGTTAAAGGACAGATATAAGCAGATTATGATGGTCAACAACCCACCACTGCTTCAAGTCAACTTTTACTTGGAGTTTACAGACAACTGCTTCAGAAATTATTAGGATTTGAACCACATGCCTCCAATACACAATTATAAGTGGAATAGAGGTGGGAAATATATCAAAATTTTGATAACTATTGATAAGATTTGCAAGATTTGAACAGAGAGTATAGTAACAAATGAATAAATATAGTTATGTTACTTTCAAACAGAGTAAAAGGTGAAATGTCTGCATTTTAGTGACATACATTTCATATTTGACTGATAATTAAGCCTCAACTTATACATTTAAACATGTCTTCTAACATATTGCTGTTGGATTGATATAATATTCTCCGAATAAGATATGTTTTCTTCAAGCACAAGACCGGTTTCCAATACTACAATACTGTCGACCCTTTGCCGCAGGTTCATGGCGTGTGAGGAGGTGAGATCACATGACCGCCCCCTTGAGGTGATGATGGTGAGGGCCTCAGCTGCTCCGGATCGACCCCTTTCACACACATGTCCTCAGGCTGAGTGCTCTGTGTGAGTGAGAGGACACGGGAGGAGAGGGTGTAAAGGAGGAAGCATGGGGGAAAGACACATGCAATGTAATATAATGGTATTTTGTATTCAGTAATATACTGGCTGTGTGTATGTTATATGATATTTTAATGTATAATGGAAATAATTAGTTTTCTGAATAGGGCCCCAGGCCCCAGGACAGAGTAGCTGTCAGTTTGGTGACAACTAATGGCTATATGCCCATTATAATGTCAGTCCAGTCCATTCACTTTTTGTGCTTGTTTGTTAGTGTATTTGGTATGTTAATGGACATACATGAAATAAACAAGCCGGATTGTAGCCATGGGCTAATTTCCATCCGTATGCTCCAAAGGTATCCATTTATGTTGTCCATGGCAGAAATACAAGGCCCAAATACAAAATTCTGAAATTTATTGGGATGCTGGTGTCAAAAATAGTCTGCAGTGCCTTTTTCATTTCAGTCCAATATTTTTGAGCACAGATTCCTCCCAAAACACATGATAATAGTGTGCCTCCTGACAACCACACTTTCTCCAACATTTAACAATTCCCTGTGAATAATGAGCACTTGACATGGTGTTATGAAAAAAAATACTGGTCATATTATTCCAACTAAATTATTTCCATGACATGTGACTTTGTAGTACAACATTTGTAGTACAACACAGTACGTATATTTTACCATCCTTCGTCGGTTAAAACAAAATACTGGTCAAATTCAAACATGATCCCGACTTATGGTCCAGGCCCTTTAAAGTACAACGTTCCCAATAGACCTGATAACAACAGTCAGCCAAAACTATTTAGATTTTCTTCAATTCAAAAATTCAAATCTGAGCTGCACTGTACCGTTTCGTCTTCCCTTTAAGACGTTTCTCCTTGCACACTCAGCCTGTTAATATCTGCATTGTGCTTCCTCTTTACTATCCCACTGCCCATTGAAATTCACAGGTCAGAGGAGCAGCTCACAAATGTTATCAGAAAGAGGAAATAAAGATGGCTACTACCAGACACGCAAGCCTTTGTGGAGAGAGAATGTACAAATGTACAAGCTAATCTGGTGGCTTAATGTTCCTGGAGACAAAATTCATTCTTGCCTTGATTTTCAACCAGTCTGCTGGGGAACACTATTTTGCCTTGAGCTTTTACCAGGTCTACCTTCAAAAAAGGTCCAATCTGGATTTCCATGTGCATGTACTGTACTTTTTGGGCTATACAGTGCTCCTGAATAAAAGCCGCTCCAACAGAATTTACAAAGAAACAAGAAATTGTACATAATGGACAAGACCCGCGGGTCTAATTGGAACCATTTCTCAGTAAATTAGTTGTATTATAATAAAACACACAGCATTTTTAGCTTAACAAACAGAAAACACATCGTAGCTGTCATGTCCCCTCTGTCCTTGGTTACTCTGTGTGAGCTGATTTACCTGTGAACCTGTCTGGTTCATCTGCTCCTGAGCTTGTGCTTAGCGAGTGAGTGTTACATTGTAACATGAGGTATTTACACAAATACTCAATTCAATTAAATTTGTCTCAAGGTTTGTATAATACAGTGAAAAAACAGATTAAACAATGTTCATAAGGATTTGGCAATGTTCCAGTATCCCGTGTCCATAGACAAATGTCCCAAGCTCCCCTGTCCTTAGACCCGCCTTCTCGGCCAGGAAAAACTACCAAACCTCTGGGAAAAAGTAGAAACCTGGAGGAGTTCCACAGTGAAGGAGAGATCCAAATCCCTCAGAAGGACAGGCGGACGCGAGATAGACAGTGGAGCTGGAGCCTCTCAGGAGGAGAACCAGTTCTTCGAGGCAGATGATGAACCGTCCAAAATATGGTCGATGGTAGTGATGCAGGGATCAGGTCTGTCCAAGAAAGTCTCATTTCAATGCGACAGGTTCTAAACTGCAGACCGCCTTGTATCGCACGTCTGCGCTCCGCACATCTTTGTTTTCAGCCACATCTAAATTCACTTCCTCATTAGACTAATTTCTCTATGAACATGAATCTGATTGTAATAAATAAATATGGTAGGTTAAAAATGGCTGTTGGCGTTGAAATTGGTTTGAAAAATTGAGCACTAAAATCCATCTGGTGATTTTAAAAACAGAGAGGAGATTTTCTGTATTAGCACCTGATGACATTACAGTGGGGCTGGGCATTCCGATATCTAAAGAGGGACACAGGTTAGACACACATTTCACTAAGACAAAGGGAAAACAATGAAACCATATGACACCATTTATTTTGTTGAATGATCGTTTAAATTGTCAGAAAAGTGCCAGTTAAGTGTAAATTGTCTCTGTGTTTTCAATGGCACGTGCTAAATTTATTTTCTTAAAAAAAAAATACATATTATAAAATAATATTTTACATTTCCAGGAGCTTGTTCAATTTTGATCAGATCTGAAGCTTGAGTTTACTGAAGAAATTCTTGGTCGTCTCCCTGTGCATCGTTTAGTCCACTAAAAGGGACAATTTGTGGAGCTGGCCATAGTATCTGACCAAACTGCATTTTCAGGAACACAAGCTCATAGGATATTTTGGATGATACATATTTATACATAAACGTACAGTAAACTATGTATTTAAATGTAAAAACCAAGAATAAAGTCACTTCTGAATTCAATCTGAATAGATTTGAGCCAGCCAATGTAGAACAAAGTTTAATCAGGTACAAAATGACACGTTTGAAATGATGTGGCGTAGTGTTGTAAGCGATGATGTGCTCTGGGAGACTTAACTTGTTTTAAAATAATTACAATCATGATCGGAAAAGTAACAAAGCAAAGAAAAAACACAAAAGCTTTGTGATATTTTTTCCCCCTCCGCCAACTCACTGTGCCTTTGAGCGAGTGGAAATGTAGCGGCATGTTTTAATCAGCCAGTCTTTGTCTGCGGCTCAAGAGTGTCACAGCAAATAAAAAGTAAAGAACTCATTTAGTGTAAAAAGAGGAACACTCAAACTGTCAGACTTAAAGCAAACCTCCTGGTGATTCAGACGAGAACAGACTATTACCTGCAGATTTGATTCTATAACAAGAAAAAAGGTTTATTGTGTAACTTTTCTGTGAGGATCCGCCCCCTGGTTGTGCCCCGATCTTATCGCTGTAGTTGGAATTAAATAAAGATCAGTCAGATCTGTGAAAAGATGCTAAAAGTAAAAAAAAAGTGTTTTTTTTTCTTCTTCTTCTTCCATTTCTATTGCTATAAAACACCTGTAAGAATAAATGCAAGACAAACATCACAGAGGAACATTTCAAGCACAGCAATTGCATCTCCAGAGACAGAAGGAAGAGGCGGATCACACAGAAAAGTTTGAGTTTAACAGCAGATGTACACATAATGCAAGCTCTAGACCCAGAAGACTTACAAGGAGATTAAAACCAATTCTTGCTGTTACACTAAACTCGGAGCTCTGCGAGCGCGGCTTTGGGTGAGGTAATTAGAAGAGTGTTCGTGCTCGTGAACACATGCTGCGCCGGTCACATACGCACCGCAGCACACTGGTTGGTGTAACAGGCAGCAAAAATACAAGATGAACCCGCCCCGCACTGATATAAATCCAGTATAAAAGGTTGCTCTATGCGTTCATGTTGTACACAACTAGTTTCCTGTTCCTATTCCATAAGAACATACAGTAAAAGTTGATGGAAGTGTTTGAGGAGGGGAAGTCTGCCTTATAACGTTTTAATCATATTTCAAAACCAAAAAGGGATCCATGGGAAATTTAGACCAATATATTCTGTTTTAAGGTCAACATAATGTCTTTCTTTTGTTCTCTGCATCTGACCATTCTTATGCTAACAGCTGTGAGCAGTAGTGATTGATGCTGGTTCAGCGCTTCATGCACTATAGCACCTGAAAGAGTGTAACAACTACAACAGATGGAGCTTGGGTTCTTCTCTACCTTTTCCATGACTCAAGAGCACATTTTCCCTGCACATGTGGCAGCAGCAGACACAGGTGGTCGCTGTGTCTCTGTGACTCTATTTGGAGCTGCCGCACTTTTTTTCAATCAAATTTAGAGCCAAGCAATTTAGCAGCTGAGTAGGGAATAGAGGCGCAGGTGACACCTCGAAATCTACACTCTCCGAATACAAGAGTTCAGAAGAACTCATAGACTCTGTGAGGGATTGGGCAATAAAGAATGTATCCCAATATCATTGCAATCGGAAGTCATATAAAATAAAATTATTGTGAGAGGAAATTAATTACCGTATTTTCCGGACTATAAGTCGCACCCTTTTTCATAGTTTTGGCCGGGGTGCGATGAATACACCAGAATAAAACTGTGAAATCCTTAATTCTCTTTCTTGAACCGTTCCGTATATGAGACCAGCTTTATTCAATACCATCTCAAATTATCAGAAAAATAAAATAAACATAAATACCTGGACAAAAAAAAAAACTTTACAATTGGGTTAACTTTTTTATTTAGTTTTAATAAAAAGATATATTATTTTTGCTTCTCAAATGGTCAGGGCCATTATTTCTTACATTTTACAATTTAACAATTATATTGTGACCCAAATAATCCATCCGTCCTTCCGGGGGCGGGTCGCAGGGGCAGCAGACTAAGCAGGGACATGCCAGAAAAACCTGCCCAGGAGGCATCCAGAACAGATGCCCGAGCCACCTCAGCTGGCTCCTCTCGGCATGGAGGAGCAGCGACTCTACTCCGAGCTCCTCCCGTGTGACTGAGCTCCTCATTCTATCTCTAAGGGAGCGCCCAGCCATCCCACGATCTTGTCCTTTCGGTCATTCCCCAAAGCTCATGACCATGATTGTCAATTAAGTCTATACTTTATGTTCTTAAGCAAAACATTTTACTGACATTTGCTTGTGAATAAATGCTTTGAATTTTGAAATTGTTGACCTTTTTGTCCATAACATAACTTGACTTAATACCAGTGTTGACTCTTTCCCAATTCATTTATATCACGATGAGGCTTGTTCTATTCCACATCTCATTACGTAAATTAAATCAAGGTAACATTGTGCAGATGAAGTTGGCAGGAGTCAACATAAGAACATACAGGCTATTAAGAAGTCAGAACTAACTCATTAATCTGTACATATTAATGCCAATGCACAAAGTTTAAATTCACATATACAATTTTTAAGACCTTGAATTTATAATCCATATGAATATGTCGGTGTAATCCCTCATTCGTCCATATGAATACTTTAACTCCCTGATTTATGTTATACCGGTACATGTAGCAGTAAATCCTCTGCTCTTTCCTTCTGATTTACAAGGATGTACTACACTAGTCAAACTGTTGCCCTTCGAGGCAACTGCTGTTGTGATTTTGGTCGTTACAAAAATACATTGAATTGAATTTTTGCCTCCATCGACACTGGCTGGGTCTTTTTTTAACTGTCTTAGCAATGCAACATGGGTCTGCACTTGTGTCTTTAATAAAGATTGCATGGCATGAATGAATTAACAGATTCAATAGCCTATATTTTACAGAAAAGTGCTTGTAATTTGAAACCCTGTAGTCCGGCCCTGCGCATGGATTCTAATATGGCCCTTGAAGGGCAAGTGACAAGTTTTCATGATTTTCTATTTATGACTTTGTTTGATGGGATGGAACTTGTGGAAGGTCAGGTGGCAATTTGTGAAAGAAAATGTAAAAACAAAAGTTGAAACTGACCGGAAGTAGTAAGTTTTAAAACAGAAACCATGTAATCAGGCATTATTATTTGTCAAATCCTAACTATTGTGTAGTTTATAATGATTTTGGCCCTTGCTTACAAAATGGTTGCTAGGTAACAACTGTGGAATGTAAAGAATAACAAGGAAGTAATGTCATAAATGTTAGCAAAATAGGCAACATAATTTGTAAAAAAAAAAGCACTTTTGGAATGCTTTTAGTCACAAGAATGAATACTCCATTCAAAAAGCTCCCACATGTGCAAAATCCAACGCAGTGACGGAAGCGGGTTATTATCCAAACTCAAGATGCATATTATTATTCAGATTATAACTGTACAGGTTTTCTCTATTTCCAAAGTTTAAAAAAATCACAGCTTTTCATGTAAGATTGGTTAATAATACCACCATTATTTGAGTGCTAAATAAATATTCTGCTTCTGCAATTATGTCGTGGCAAACTTGGGAACACTGTAGCAAACGTATGATCTTTGTCATTTCAAACTGATTCAATGATTACAATTACTGTGTATGGGAAGAGTTTGTGACATCTTGAGCTCACAATTTTAAAAGAAAAGACACATTTCTGCAGAGGTGATGGTTAGGCCTTTGAAACAAACCAGCGTTTATGAATTTGTAACCACTACAATGCTTGTCGTGTATATCTTGTTTACTGCGCACTGACGAATGTACTGATTTAAATTAATCCTGTCGTGTTTTCAATTACACAGCATTCCTGAGCTTTTGCGACTTGGCAGGTTCCCACAAATTGCGTTTCTGTGTGAGATAGTGAGTGTGCTGCAGTTAAAAAGTGTGAAATTGAATAGTTTGGTCTCATTTGCGGCAGCGCGGTGTTTAGAGATCAAAGTGTACATTGTAGAAAATGAAATTGGAACAACTGCTTTTTCATTTACTTGCTTTACCTGAAGCCTAAAGAGAACGAGAGATAAGAGGAATATAGGAGAGGAAATAATTAGATGTATTATCATATTTTAATTTTGTTCCTCGTGTACATTTTTGGAAGCTTGTTTTGTAAGAAGCATAATACGAAATAATATTTTTTATACTCCATGCGCAATGTTGCTTGTTAAATACAAAATATACAATTATATATATATACAATTTTCCTTCTTAATGAATCAATACAAATATGCATGAAAAAACAAAACCCTGGGAGTACTTTGCAGGTTTAGTTTAACAAAAACATACACATTAAATGGTCAAATGACAACAAAGTGAAACAGAAAAATGCATTACAGCGATACATTTTCCTTATCATTTCTGAGCACTCAAGCCTCAGACTGAAACAGGATTACTCAAACATGCACAAATCTAGATAACAATCAAAATGCAACTTTGAGTTATAAAATTATGAAGGAACACCACTGTTACATGGATAAAAGTGCATGAAAGTAGATTTTGCACAATATTTCCCCTTTACACTTCAAATATAGACTAGTTCTTGCTCAAACAGTGTCAAACGCCTCTAATGCTGAAAAAATGCTCAAACATATTCCCAAATACTACAATATCTATTAACTTGTGAGCCTTATAATATATTTCACATATAACAAATTATATTGCTGCTTTATTACAGAGAACGTATTTAGTAAAATGTTATACACTAGGTATCAGAATGTGTAGTTATATTCATGCTATAAGTTAAGGCAATATTAAGTATTTTTTACTGTCACAATCTGCATAATTCACTTGAACGTAGTTATTACTCACTACTCACTTATCCCCCTGTTACTAAAACTCATGTCTTGTCCATCTGTCGGCGGTGTGACCTACATTGGTTTGACGGTCCATGAAGTCTCTGTTGACCCTCCCTTCACGTGCCCTTGTCCCCCCTGACCCGACCCGTCCCACCTCAGTCGCCCTGGGGCAATGCAGCATCACGCACCTGAACCCTCGACCCCCGCTTGGGCTTCAGCTCCTGCCTTCACCTCTCGGCTCTTCCTCGGGCGCCCGTCATGGCTCACCCTCTTCAGCTGAGACCAAATACGCTGCGACACAGGACTAGAGGCCGAGAGGAAGCCGGTTTCATGCACTGACTTTAGACTACATGATGGAAAGATGGCGTTTTCTTGACCACACAGAACATTAAACTCACCATTATTATTAAAAATTACATCAATCTGCTTGGAATGTCAATGCGATACTAGACAGTCATTCTACTAAATCAAGTTAAAGTAAATTGGAAAGGACATTTTGTTTTGACAGATGAAGCATGGGAACATACATATGCTTCTCAGTGGAGGACAACATGGTCAGATTTGGAATTCTGTTGGAAGAATGTTTTACTGTATTTTATAACACCATGTCAAAATTAAATACTAGTTGTGCGAAAAACCGTGGTTGCCTGGTGGCATATGTGTTTTGGGAATGTTCTATATCCTTAAATATTGGACTGAGCGCATCAAAGCATTCACTCTTTCTGACATTGCATTCGACTGGTCTTCAGAACAATGTATTTGGGCCTCAAATCTCCTGAATGGATACATTTGGAGCATAATTTGGTGTAGGGAAAGAAGGCTAGCACAAAGAAATAGATGATACTAACTACATCGACAATCAAAGACTGGACCAATGTCATAATATGAAATTTGAAAAATGGCAAAAATCACATTCGGTCTCGATTTGAAAATGAATACATTTGAAATATCAGATGGGACTTTTATTGTCTTTTTAATTACATTTCCTACTCCACTGCCAAGTGTTGCGATTTCAAGGCATTGGCTGTTAGTGTCTGTCAAAAGTGGTGCAAAGAAGAAACGGTGGCATTTGCGTCAGTGAAAGGTGAGGTGTGAATGTACTAAGTGGTAATAATTCAACTGTAAGAGTTTAAGCAGTAACATAGCCTCCTACTGATCTTACAACGCAATGACTGAACTTGGGGGGCCATTCACTGCTTTTATTTGTAGTATCTTGAAACCAAAGTGAGGAGCTCTCTCTGGTTTCTGACTGGATAGGAGAGGAATGGGTTAATGATCAAAAACTGATCACACAATGTATTATTTTTTTAACATATTTTCTTTGTCCAAATAATGACATGTTTAAGTTCTTAAACTTTTGACTAAATGATAATACACATTTTTGGCGACATGCACATACCCTCCAGAGTCACATTAGCCCATGTTAATTATTTTGTCAGCCTTCATATCTCTTTAATTGTTGTGGATTTGTTTATCGCGGGGATCTAATTGAGCTTGTGGAGATTGAGAGAGGCTGCCAACTCGTATGAGGCGCAGATGAAAGCAGATCCCAATCCTGACAATGGCAGACAGTGTGAAGTGCACCGACAGCACTACAAGCCCTTTAAATAGCTACTGTATATGGGCGCTTTAATCACACTGTTAAAATAGGCTTCCTCATAAGGGCTTTTATATAAGTCCTGACAAGTGGAGATGATAGCACAGCAGCTCATCAGGCAACACCACTATGTAACTTAAATTATAATTAATTGCCTAAAGTGCTGCTGGGTAAGGAGTCCATTTCTGACATAGAAGGTGGAAAATGAGCTGGTTGCAAAAATACCGCCTGACAGCCTTAAAGTAAATTATACTTATTTAAATTGGAGAGCCCTTTACAGCATACAGTAACAGCAGTTGAAAAGATAGTACTTTTGAGAAGATTCGTTAATTGTGTTTCTCTGAGGCATTCGGGGCCATTTACTCATTAATTTACAGTATGATGAAAGTATTGTATATTTTAGGAAGCACATGTTCAATAGATCAACGATACAAACTCCAGCAACACCAACACATTTGGGAATGTATCAACTATATCAATAAATCAAATGTGTACACTACTTTAAAATGTCATATTTTCAATTTCAGGTGTCCTTATTGTCAAAAGCCATTTTTTTTAGAATGACAATGACAACATTCCTGTCGAAGTCCTATCCTGTGACACAAACACTTATTAGGTTCTGATAACAATTGTGAGTATGTGAGTACACTGTAAAAGAGTGCTACAATTCCAATCTATGGATCGCATGGATCTAAAACGGCTTCATAAAAGAAACAAATCTGCGTACAGTGTAAACGTGCTTGACCAAGTTGGTTTTATATAACACGTCCCCTTTAGTACACGTACGTAAATGTGCGTCAGTGTATTCTTTAGCGCCCAGACGTTTCCTTTTCAACATGCCAGTGCTTGCTTAACAGAATACCTTTTCTCTGCAGCCGTCACTAAATTGCGTTCTTTTTTTGAAATATTTGATGGGTAATAGTGCAAGTAAATAAGGTTGTACTTTAAAAAGATTCCGCCACGTTTCATTTCCAGTGTTTGCCCATTGACTCAGCATCTCCTATCTATTCACACTATGATTGGAATATTTCTTTAAGCTTCTAGAGAAGGTCAGAAAAGTAATTAACCTTGTTCTATGTGCATCAACAAAAGGGAAAAGACAAGCGTACCTCACACAACCACACACGCACACACACACACACACACACGCACACACACACGCACACACGCACACACACACGCACACACGCACACACGCACACACACACACACACACACGCACACACACACACACGCACACACGCACACACACACACACGCACACACACACACACACGCACACACACGCACACACACACACACACACGCACACACACACACGCACGCACACACACACACGCACACACACGCACACACACACGCACACACGCGCACACACACACACACACTGTAGCTCTATTGGCTGCTGCTGCTCGGGTGATTTGAAAGATAAATGCAAACTTAGCAAGGCAATTTTTTCATTCTATTTTACATTAATTGAAACGGGAAACACTAATGCCACGGTGTGTTCTTATTATACAGACCTAGACAGTGACATTTACATAATAGCAGCGTAGTGGCTATTGATCACTGTTCTCCACTACTACTTTATACAATTGACGGTTTACAATAGCAGAAAAACTGCGCAGTACTCATCAAGGCCATCATTTATTATATAAAATGACATTCTTTCCGGGCTGTCACAACCGACAGTACTCCTTTGGGTGAGTTTAGCCACATTTCGACTGGCCCTGATCCCCCGGAGAGTGCCAGAGAACGCTTTGGCACTGTTCATTCAGTGGAAGAATGTGTCTCCATGTTCAGGGCCTGGCTCCGTGTCCAGGGGCCGACAGCTGAAGAACTCCTGACTATACCCAAATTATTCCCATTGATTATATTGAACAATATCTCAGCAATTCAAACAAAAAAAAAGTGAGGTAATTCCAAGTTTGTGGCGCTGAGGGGCGAGGCTGAGTTGAAAAACAGGAAGCAGTTGTGGCAAACATGTGGTAGCTTTGTTTTGGTAAGCAGGTCAGCGCAACATTTAAGTTACTATCTCTGAAAATATGGCTGTTTATCTTAAGATCAAGTCTGTTAGAGAAGACGTTATTAAGACAGCTGTCCTCTTATTATGCTTTTCAAAACGTAAAACCTTAAAGCTGTGTGTAACGCTGTCTGCCAAGTGAGATGTGTGTGGTCAAATGAGGTCTTAGAGTGGCTGACTTTGTTTTAGGATTGTTCTCAAATTATGTAAATGATTAATATGCTCTAATTCACTTCTTTCTGGCCAGTTCACCAGTTACAAAACTCTGAATGGCAAAAAATAACTCCATAACTGAATGAAGATAGGAAACAAATGTAGAATGTCATTTGGCACAATACTAGGGATGTCCCGATCAGGTTTTTTTGGCCCCGATCCGTTTCCGAGTCATCTGATTTTGAGTATCTGCCGATACCGAGTCCTGATCCAATACTTTCGTAACACATTTAATTTTTTTTTTACAAATGCAACATAAACAGGTTGTCTCCAGTTTCGATTTTATTTCTTAACACTTTAACAGTGCACCTTTCTTTGAGGTAGCTTGAATAAGAAATATTTGAATTAAATGAAAATTGCAGCTCAACTTAAAATACCCAGCAGGCATGTAAACAAATAAGCAAAGTGCGTATTAAATTTAAGTGCAACAGTGTCATAAAGTAAGGCCAGTAATGTGCTTTTCAGAGCTGCACTCTTAATACTCTTCTGGCTTAAATAAAAAAAATGTATGTTTTTCTTGATGAAATCCGTCTTGTCTTTGAGTCGAGAGAGCCATGGGCCAGTGTTGTCATCCTTGCGGTAGCCACGGTGACTATCACACCGCACTATCAGCCCACACTCCGCTCCCCCGTGTCTGTGCTCTGGAATGGTGATGACGCCCTCGCCCAAACCAATGCCCAAGTTATTGAGCATTATTCCTTAATCTGTGTGACGCTCTCAGCTGTGACAGGCAGGATTGCACGGCGCAAAACAAAACTAAAGTTTACTGCTGTAAAGTGTGGGCTTTACGGCAGTAAAATGTCGCAATCCATTCATGCGTTATATGGGGCTGAGAGACTAATAATAAGCTTAAAATGTATAGCGCTGATCAAACTAATAAGAGTAAAAGGTATATCCGATCAGTGATCGGGACGCAACGTCCGATTTCGATCGAGTCTGAAACCAAATGATCGGGCCCGATTTCCGATCACGTGATCGGATCGGGACATCCTTACATTCTACTACAATACATTTTCTACTGCAAGCTTCATCAAATCAGTAGAATAAATATAACAACATCTGGAATTCTAAAATTTAAATAATTGTCAAAATACGAAAAATATGAAAAAAAAAGATTTTAAAAACTTCAACCAAGCTGAATTTTTTTTTCTAAATGTGTTGTTTTTGTGTTGCTTTCACAGTCAGCCTCCTTGTTTGTAATGCATGTATCGTCCTGCCGTCACTGTGCGCTTTTGATCACAGAAGATGGATATTCACTTTCACGCATCATTTAACCAGAAGATGACAACTGCAGTCAGTAACGTCAGCGCCAATAACAGCCCAAACAAATCTCCCCTGGTGCGCTGTTCTTAACACCACGCCATGCAGAAAGAAACTGAAAAAGCATTCAAAGGTAAAGAAGATCATCATGGCCTCTGTGGTGTGTCTATGGCAACAATCTCGGGTCGTACACCTGTGGAAAACCAGATAGGCCCAACGCATCTGTTATTTCACGTACTCCTCCAATAAACAAAAACAAATATTCCTGGCTATAGTTTAAACAGTGGATATATTATACTTTTTTTTTTTTGCATTCGGTTTTAATTGGTTTAAAACAGGCTTTTGGTCACCTTGGGATTAGATTAGTGTTTCGCATTTTCTAATTTGAAATAGGGAGTGTCTACAGAGCCGCGGCGCGCGGCCGAAACTGCTAGGCTATTTTGTGCCGCGGGTCCTGAAACTGCTGGGCTATTTGACCGTGCCGGGTTAGACCGCGCCGGGTTAGGGTTAGGGTTAAGGTTAAGGTTAGGGTCAGGGTTAAGGTTAAGGTTAGGGTCAGGGTTAGGGTTAGGGTTAGGGTTAGGGTTAGGGTCAGGGTCAGGGTCAGGGTCAGGGTTAGGGTTAGGGTTAAGGTTAAGGTTAAGGTTATGGTTAGGGTCAGGGTTAGGGTTAGGGTTAGGGTTAAGGTTAAGGTTAAGGTTAAGGTTAGGGTTAGGGTTAGGGTTAGGGTTAGGGTTAAGGTTAAGGTTAGGGTTAGCCATGAGGCTATATGGCCATGCCGCAGCTCCTGAAACAGCTGGGCTATTTGACCGCGCCGCGGCTCTGCAGCCACGGCCTTTAAAATAATGTCTATATTTGGAAAACATACACAAATCACAGCTTTGTTTTCAGTGAGGTTTGGAATTGGTGTTTGAGTTTGGTGTTGGAGGACCCTTTGCTGTTTGCACCGTAAAATCCATTAGGCAACGTGACTGCTATGTGTGGGACACCTAAAATATGCCACCAAATATTTTTAGTTATCTTATTATTTGGTTATTTGGTATTTTACAGTAACTAAATATATTTCTCACACATCATATCAACACTGGAAGGACTAGGGACTAAATCTGGATTTGGGACTAAATCTGGACTAGACCAGGACTAAATCAGGACTAGAACTAGAACACCAAGTTTAATTTCTTACGGTTTTGTTCCAGTGTTTTTAGTCAAGATTTAGTAAAGGGAAAGAAATCCCGCACACTGTCAAACTTGCAAAATAAAAGTTTAATGGTACATAGGCAACGTTCCGGCGTCTTTTATTTTGCAAGTTTGACAGTGTGCGGGATTTCTTTCCCTTTACAGTTCAGCGTCCTTATCCTACGCACCTGGCACAGTACCTGATGTGCGGAGCACCGTCTTGATTTCCATAGTCAAGATTTAGTAAAATAATTATTTTGACTTTTTGTCTAGTTTAATGCAAAAACAATGTAATGCAAATGTAGTCGACTTAACAATGTTTGTCAACTAGATCATATTTTTTATTTATTTTAACTAGTGTTTTATGGAACATTATACATATGTGTTTTTTGGATGTTGAGTTTGTATATTAAGCTGTGGTTTAGAGCTCTGGGATTGAAAAGTGGAACATGAATCTAGTCCTCGCCTTTCAATCACTTATGTTTAGTTTTATAATTTGTCAAACATAACTGTATAAAAAAATATATCAAAAAGTTGGTCAAAGTTTTGATTACTTTTTTATTCAATTTGTATAGTTTTAGTCAGCATGTCATATGTCATGGATGAACGCTATGACAAAGTATTTTAGGACAGGAGAACCTTAGTCGATCCATTGTGGAGAAATTTAAATGTTGCAGAGCACAGTTTAAGGAAAGCTGGAGAACAGAAACATGCAATCAAAAATATAGTTAAACCATTAAAAATAGTCAAAAGTTAAGGCTAAACAATCATGTGGAACAAGCTATTAATGAAATCCTCCACCTTGAATGTATCTCATGCAAACAATGTGTTAGTTATTTTTTACTAACTTCAACTACCATCTTCATCCATCTTCATGCTCTCATGTCCCATCTGATGAAGACACTCCGCTCCACCGTGAGCTCAGCCATGGACCCGCTGCAGTTTGCATACCGGCCTGGCATTGGAGTGGAGGATGTCGTCATCTCCCTACTGCACGGCTCTCTCTCTCACCTGGAGAAGCCTTGCAGCTCTGTGAGGATCCTGTTCTTTGATCTCTCCAGCGCCTTCAGCTCCTGAGTATGCTGGTATGGACTACGACCTGGCAGAGTGGATTCTGGACTACCTCACAGACCGACCCCAGTTTGGGGAGTGTCTGACACTCGGACCTGCAGTGTGGGGGCGCCCCAGGGCACTGTCCTCGCACCCTTTCTCTTCACCCTCTACACTGCAGACTTCAGACACGACACGGACAGCTGTGTCCTGCAGAAGTTCTCTAATGACTGCCATCATCGGACTCATCACGGACTATGATGATGCGGAGTACAGAGGACTGGCACCTCCTCATCAACGCGGGGAAGCCCAAGGAGATGGTGGTGGACTTCCGCAGACGCCACCCCACTGCCCCCTCACCAGTGAACATCCAGGGACGGGACATTGAGAGAGTGGACTCATACAAGTACCTGGGTGTTGTCATAATTATGTGCAAATACTGTCATAATCATCTGCAATAATGTTACATAATGTCAATCATCCAATATTCTCTGTCCATATAATAGCTGTAAATAAGAGTGTTATCATTTTTATTATTATTTTTATATATAGTATAAGAGTTTTTCTACAAGAGTGGTTTTTTTATTATCAGACTTCTGTACCTACTCTGTGTTGCTACACTGGAATTTCCCCAAATGTGGGACAAATAAAGGTTATCTTATCTTAAGAATCATTATGTACACATACTCATCAAGCCGCCTTCTTGCTGTAAACACAATGGCAGCGTCTGTTTTCACCACTTAACCACGGGGAATACAGTTCACCTCAGCTTCTCCTTCTCCTGACCCTGACATTACCCAGAAGCATATGCTGTGTTGGTTGAGACGGCATAAATGACATAACACTGGGGGTTTGCTGTGACATGCGCAACAGATAAATAAAATTGAAAAATATGCTAATCAGCTACGCTTTGATGCACAAAGGTTCAATCTGCTCTATCATTAGCGTTATTATTGACAGTGTAATTTCCACCTTACATGCGCACACCATGTTAACATTATTTTGGCATGTAATAATAATAATAATACAAGCACGTAAGTACAATCAGGCCAATTCTCTGAGGACGAAACACACTGTATGTAACAGTAAAGCCATTGACAGGGTTTGTCTGAGTTGTCCGATGCTGGAGAAGGACCCTCGAGGGAACTGTGTGTGAAAACATGAGCGTCCTCTGGAGACGCATCATCCATTCCATATTCCCCACGGGAACGCAGGCCGTATGCAACGTCTTCATCCACAGCCACAACAAAAGCTTTGCGTGCCAAATACATCAGTAATGTAAGTGAAACAGCCCAGGTAACCGCCCCCCACGTGTTTCACTCCTCCTGTGTAAGCGTTCTTGACTCGTGAAAGGATTAGGAGCTTCGTTGGAGAGAGGGGGGGATTTTAATGTCCAGAAATACTAACCATGCGAGAAGAAAGTGGATCTATTTTGGCTGCTCTGTGTTATGGAACCAGAGGCTGTCGACACAGACTGACTGAACAATAGGCTAATTGGGTTTGCGTTTTAATATTTGGATAAGACATATGTAAAAAAAAAAAAAAAAACAAGGATAAAAAAAGGATAAAAAAAGATTAATAATGTTAATATAACATGCATTTTAGTCTTACATTTTGTGAATCTGATATATAAATGAGTATCTTGCTCATGTTAGATGTGTTTGTAGGTTTTGGACAGTGAATATACAGATTAAAGTGTAAAATATCATACAGAAGGTGAAACCAGACTTAATCCAAACCCTAAAGCAAAACCACAGCCCGAGAGTGTCGCTATAGTATAAGAAATGCCAAATAAACATTAACGAAAGATAAACAAATTAAAATCTATTATACTTGTAAAGCCTAAAATCAAACAGCAGTTGCCTCATTAAATCAATACAATCAATAAATCAAAGAAAATGTCAATGCAAAAAATGTCTGACAGGGTTTGTTTTCTTTCATATTCCTTTTGGATAGTTTGACACAAGCAGCGTATCGTCATTTACATGTTTTAATTTTGTGTCACTCAAGAGTCTGAATTTTTTAAATACTGTATTTGCAACGAAGTACAGGGATGAGGGCTTTTAAGCACTCAAAACTGGAATGCAGGACAATACAGGATTATTCAAACATGCTAGATAAAAGCTAATATGAAGCTAATGAGATCACTGTTGTAACCAGGTCAAAACCTCTTTGAAGTTGATTTTGCACAATATGTCTCAAATCTCAAATCACCAAAATGACCATAACACAAGCTCCAGAGAAAGGAGATGAAAACCTAAGAATTCAGTCATAAATCAATATTATTATCTTGCATCTCTATCAAACTAAAGCTTGGAAATGGATAAAAGACTTGTGGGTTTTTATTGATGCTTCCCTCCCACCTTGACTTTGTCCTTGTGCCAAAAGTCCCGGTCTTGGTCTTGCTCAGCGCGGTGTTGAGAAAAACTGGTCGATAAGCACCTGTAGCTTGAGTTACACCTGCGGCAGAGAGCAGCTGAGCTAAAGAGCGCTTTGACATGTGGGGCATGTGTCTATTATTTAAACGTGTTGTGCACCAATGCCATGTTTTCACTGAGAGAAAAGAGAGAGTCACAGTGTCGGAGTGAGCGGTCGTCTGCTCTGTGCGGCCACAATAGAGAATCCAGCGCTTTTTAAGTTGTAGTTATGGATAGTTTGGAAATGGTCAAAATGTGTAAACAGAAACTGACAGAGATCATTTATGACCGATGTCAGTTACAGGTGAGTTACGCTTTACTGGATACAATAAACACTTTAAAATGGGCCGTCATCACTGATCAGGATGCTCAAAATTATGTAGGCGAACGAACCATTGACGCATTTTAAAGATTAACTTACATCAAATTTAAATGCTAATGGTGTCTTTATTACAAAAAAAATAACATTTTGGAATGCTTTGGGGAGAAATGTCAGTTGGTTTACTTTTCTATTATAAAGGATGGAAATAAACTCTTTTCTAGCCACAAAAATGTATTTGAGCGTCAAAAATAGTATTTGTCCATAAAAAAGATTAAAACCTTGATATTGGCGTCATCGAAAATGCTTTGTTTCTGTCATAACCTCCTATTCAATAAATAAATGCTGTAAAATAGAATAGTAAATCAGTCAAAACGACCTTAAGTTTTCATATTTTGTGAGGTTGATCACCGTTTTTCAATTGAAATCTCATTTCACAGGAATTAAGGATGTTTTTGTTTACAACCCTTTGGTTGTAAACTGTTACATGTGTATTACATTTCAATGTAATACACATGTAACAGCCTGTAATAACACACTGTTATAATACACTATTACTTGCTAACAAAAAGTAAGGGACTTCATAAAAAATAACACTAATAACAATACAAGAATGGCTGTAGAACCAAAGTATTTCAGTTAGAAAATGTTCAAGTACTGGTATCAGAAAGGCAGGTGTCGTTTACCTATCGCTATGTCAAGAGTCGTGTCAAATAAAGTGTTGTGTGTCTGTGTTCAGAGCACTTTTGAGACGCATGGCATGAATAAGTGTGGCCTTTTTGCCATTAAACAGAAATTGCTGCAATATTTTTTACTCTAGTTCGGCTGAAAAGGGCCTGAGGCAAGGCCAGTTGCACCAAGTCAGTTTAATTTAATGTGTTACGTCAGATATAAATGGAACCTTTTTTTTCAAGTGGTTTAAAAGTAAAAAACAAAATATATAGTGAGCAAGAAGAGGGGACAAAGGAAGCGCTGGACACATCACTTATAGTCTCAAAACCCTCTATGTTTTAAATCATATTATTGATTTTAATGTTATAGAAATAATCTTACTTTACTATGGTTTGTGCCTTTTTTACAACACATCAGTTCTGTTTACAAAATGGCAATGATTATAGTTTTATCTGTGTTTATTTTTCTGTTTTTCTACAGTCCTAATTACACATGAAAAATGATAATTCTCACAAAGTGCTCTGCCTGCTAAATACTATAATCTTCTCTGTTCCATTCACAATTTGTTTATTTCTGTCCATAGCGGTTTAGACAGAGAGAATGGCGGCCTTGGCCTTGGCTGAAATCGGAGTGATTTCTGCACATGGAGTTGACCTTTAGGCCTTTTCAGTTATGTTTTTAAAATGGAAATTGTTATTTCAAAGTGAAAACAAATTTGGAGCAATAGAAAAACATCATCACAGTTCTCGTGAAATTGCAGCATTTCTAAGTTTAACAAAAACACAACTGTCTCCTCTGAGACAGATAAAGACATTTTAAAGCCCAAACAATAAAGCCAGCTGTTTTGAGTTTACTTACACTTAACCTACCTTTGTTTCCTTAATCATGTTTGGCAATAAATGATCTCCTGTGTTTCTTAAAATTACAGCAATTTAAATGTCATCAAAGTAAACATGTCTGTATAAAAAGAGGGCTACTTCATTAAAACAATTCTATTTTGTTCTATTGAGACTCCTTGATAAACAGGAGTCATGTTGAGTTTTGATTGGAGACACTTGAACAACAGGAGGATGTGGAGAAATAACTGCAAGTCAATTTATGAACTGTGCTTTGAAGGTTTTAACCTATTTACTGCTGCAAAAACGACTGAAGCCCTTTATGCACATAATCAAATGCAGCACTTGCACGGTGAACACGGCTCTATTTAAGCACCATTTCATCCACAGCAGTAATACAGATGTGCTCATGGCTCACGCTACCTGCTGCTGCTCTCCCGCTCTTCCCACAGAGAAGATTGAACTCCCGGCAGGGGCAGGCGGAGACGCACAGTCGGCTGACCACGAGGAGGATGGAGACGCAGCATGCAGTGATGTAAAAAACAGCTCTGAAGGAAACAAGACTGAATGTACAAAACACTGACATAAGAAAGACTGTGATATGCTATGGACGCATCTTGTTACTGTTATTAGGTTTTAGTTGAGGGTAAATGACAAAAACATGTATTTATTTCTTTGATGAATGGTCTTTTTTCAATCATGTTTCATATATAAGGCGCACCGGACGATAAGGTGCATTAAGCGAAACAAAACGTGCGCCACACAAAATGGCTTCGAGGTCAGTAAGCACAACCAGAATTAATCCTTATATAAGGCACACTGGACTATAAGATGCACTGTTTGTTTTTTAACATCTTAAACTTAGAAATGTGCTCTTCCTTTCATATCTCACATAGGTTAAAAAAAAAACAATAAACAGGATAATAAAGCAGACAATCGACCTCGACACAGGCCAAAAAAACAAAACAAAAAACAAGTAAATCACTGACAATAGAATGCGTGACAAAAAACAAAGAGTTAGGGGTGGGGGGTTACGGTCGGACTTAGGACTTATAAAGGACACATATCAAGAATTATTTGTACCAGTGAGACACATGTAAATGTGATAAGTGCGAAAAACATTCTCAGAATGAGTTTGGCAAATACTCATGGACTTCAAAACGGTACAAGAGACCTGAAGATCTCTGCCATCCCAAAACTGGGAAATCCAAAACCGAGTGCCCTCTGAGGCCCAGAGAAAGAGCAGAGAATACGACCCAAACGAGATCACTGAAACACGTGTAAATGAAGCCAAACGTCACGAGGGAACAACATAAAAAAAACCACAAAACTCAACAACATTTAATTTATATTCATTTCATTCACTACAAATCACACTGCACACAGTTAAATAAATACTTTTATTCACACACAATTTTCTTATAGTGGGTGCACACTTAGAAGTTAATATTTGTCTGAGATATAGTAGAAAAAAAGCTTCAGTTGTAGTCATCTGGACTCAGTTTGAAAAAATAGACGTTTCGACTCTCATCCAAGAGTCATTGTCAATAAAAGAATTTAGATCGAGAACTCCGATATTAATACTGTTCTGTGGTAAGACCCGCCCATTGGGAGGAGCCTTCCTGAAGTAGAAAGAGTTGTTTGTTTCAACAGAAACTCCCCCCTTGTATCTACCGAGCTAGCCTATTCAGAATCTTAATGGGCTATTAGAATCCTCTTTGTCTTTGTGAGACCCTGGCTCAACCACCCTGAGTACCTGATTAGCATCTAAATGTCCTGGTCCTGGTCCTCTACCTTTCCAGGGGTTCAGAAACCCATTATAAATAACAGGAAGATTAAACCTTAGCCCTCCATTTCTGTTTAAAGAAGGTCTTTCTTTTTTAACAAAAATAGCTTCCTTGACTCCTCTTTCAAACCATCTTTTCTCCCTGCTTAAAACCTTCACCTCACCGTCTTCAAACGAGTGATTAGAGGCTTCAAGATGGAGATGCACGGCACTCTGAGGTCCTGAACTTGTATTTCTTCTGTGCTGATAAAGCCTCTTGTGTAGAGGCTGTTTCGTCTCACCTATGTACCGTTCTTTACAGCTTTCTTCACTGCATTGGATCGAATAAACTACATTGCTCTGTTTTTGAGTCGGCAACTTGTCCTTAGGGTGAACCAGTTTTTGTCTTAAAGTGTTTCCTGGTTTAAAATAAACAGGGACTTCGTGTTGTCTAAAAATTCTCTGCAGTTTTTCCGACAGGCCAGACACATAAGGGATAGAAACACCCTTCCTTCTCTGTTCAGTTTCCCTTTTGTCCTGCTTCTTGGTTCTCTTCACTCTGTTGAGAGCCCAAGCGGGGTAACCACAGGCTGAGAGGGCATTTCGGACATGTTCGAAAGACCTTCTTTAAACAGAAATGGAGGGCTAAGGTTTAATCTTCCTGTTATTTATAATGGGTTACTGAACCCCTGGAAAGGTAGAGGACCAGGACCAGGAAATTTAGATGCTAATCAGGTACTCAGGGTGGTTGAGCCAGGGTCTCACAAAGACAAAGAGGATTCTAATAGCCCATTAAAATTCTGAATAGGCTAGCTCGGTAGATACAAGGGGGGAGTTTCTGTTGAAACAAACAACTCTTTCTACTTCAGGAAGGCTCCTCCCAATGGGCGGGTCTTACCACAGAACAGTATTAATATCGGAGTTCTCGATCTAAATTCTTTTATTGACAATGACTCTTGGATGAGAGTCGAAACGTCTATTTTTTCAAACTGAGTCCAGATGACTACAACTGAAGCTTTTTTTCTACTATGGAACACGCCTGGACGAATGAGGGATTACACCGACATTTGTCTGAGATGTTGAGTTTCTTTGAGTTGCCAGACTGACCAAAGGACCAGACTAAGGGACAAGAGACTAGAGGTTTATTGCTGCTAATTTAGTGTGCTTGATCTTGTTAATCACTGTTATTGCATTCTGTTAGTTATTATAATTCACCTTATTATTTATCTGAACAAGTTTGCATATTTCGGTATATCCATAGTGCCGTGCCTCCCCCCTGTGTTCAGTTTGGGTTAGTCCTTTTTCTAATTAAACACATCTCTTAGTTTGTCGTTTCGGGTTAAATTTATGGTTTAGTTAACCTCAATTGGGCCCACATTTCATATTATAATTATTTTTTGAGCCTTTGTTACATAACTTTCTGACTTTATCAGTATTTCTTATTATTTTAACATCTGTTATCCCTGCCTTTTTACAGTATTTGGTCCCCTACACTGTTCAACAAGTGTCCTTCCAACACAGCAGCTCTAATTCAACATAGGCATTACAAAGTATCTGATCTGTACATTACATACATTGGTCCATCCATCCATTTTCTGCCGCTTTATCCGGGGCCAGGTCGCAGGGGCAGCAGTCTGAGCAGGGACTCCCAGACTTTCTTCTCCCCAGACACTTCCTCTAACTCCTCCGGGGGGATCCCGAGGCGTTCCCAGGCCAGCCGAGAGACATAGTCTCTCCAGCGTGTCCTGGGTCTTCCCCAGGGCCTCTTCACCGGAGGGACATGCCTGAAACACCTCCCGAGGGAGGCGCCCAGGAGGCATCCGGAACAGATGCCCGAGCCACCTCAGCTGGCTCCTCTCGACGTGGAGGAGCAGCGGCTCTACTCCGAGGCAAGGACTCCCCACCCACTTGAAGAGGGCAAGCCACCTTTTTCCGGTCGAGAACCATGGCCTCGGATTTGGAGGTGCTGATTCTCATCCCAGCCGCTTCACACTCGGCTGCAAACCGTCCCAGTGCATGTTGCAGGTCCGGGTTTGATGGAGCCATCAGGACAACATCGTCTGCAAACAGCAGAGATGGAATCCTGTGGTCCTCAAACCGGACACCCTCCGACCCCTGACTGCGCCTAGAAATTCTGTCCATAAAAATTATGAACAGAACCGGTGACAAAGGGCAGCCCTGGCGGAGTCCAACATGCACTGGGAACAGGTCTGACTTACTGCCGGCAATGCGAACACAGCTCCTGCTCCGGTCATACAGGGACCGGACAGCCCTGAGCAAAGGGCCCCGGAGGCCCCTGCCGTCGACTGCCGCCCAGATCTCTCTGCACTGGCCCCTTATGGATCCTCCTGTGGGTGGTGGGCCCACGTCGCTCCTTCGGGCTGTTTCCGGCCGGGCCCCGTGGGGTAAGACCCGGCCACCAGGCGCTCGCCATCGAGCACCCATCCCAGGCCTGATGGGGCCCTGGTGACGCCGATCCGGGCAACGTAATCGACCTTGTTTGTGAACTCATCATAAAGGACTTCTGAACCGATCTTTGTCTAGCCCGTCACCTAGGACCTGTTTGCCTAGGGAGACCCTACCAGGGGCTTGAATCCCCCGACAACATAGCTCCCGGGATCATTCCGGCACTCAACCCCTCCACCACGTTAAGGTGTCGGTTCAAGGAGAGGTCCAACACATCTCAATTTGACCTGACCAACATTTAAAACTAATTCAGAGGAAAATTCTCTGGAAAAGTCACCAAGCCTGTTCACAACGGTAAATTATCCACTAAAATGTCTACTAACCTCACCATTTTTTACTGGAGTCGCGCTTTCTCACAATGCTACAATAATATTTGAGGATCATTTGCATTTTCAAAGTCCAATCAAGAAAAAAGCCATTTATAGGTGTTTGCTTATTAGATATTGTAGGGGAATGGAGATGGACATTCCACGGCCAGATAACAGAAAATCTCTCTTTGAACATTGGGGGTTTTCGTTCTCCCTCTCTCCCTCACCGCAGGGAGCTGCTGTGACTTTTTTGTGATAACAGACCTTCTCCCCAGTGACTTTCAGGAGGATGCCCCAATGAAAACCATGTTTTATGTGATTATGCCATGAATGTTCGTCTGAATCAACTCCATACACCGCATGTTTCACCTTGTGTTACGTTTTTTTTCCACTGTTTAAGGTTTATATTCCCAATGCTTTAACTCAAGTGCCCATCACAGGTGAAAGAAGATGTAAAATGTATCTACCTCAAGAAATAATGTGTACAAACTGCCCAAAAGTGTTCAACGTGTAAATGTTAAAACAGGGTTTAAATGTTTTGCCATTATTTATGTTACTCCAGCTTTATTTTCTCGGCCAGGAAAGGTTAAACGGGAAGTCCGCGCAGTAGCGCCCGCCCCTTTCGCTCCCAGCATGCCCTGCGGGCCAGGTATCAAAAGGACACTCCAAGCTAGAAACGCTCTCTTCTCTTCTCTTCTCATCCCTTTTGTCTTTTCTCTTGGAAGCCGTCTCCACGGACGAGCCTTTCACTTTTCCTTTGTCTCAACAAAATCCGTCCGTCACGTGGTCGACAAGGCCATGCCAGCCCTGGACTCTGAAACCACCTGAAACCACCTGGAACTACCTGGAACTAAGCTTAAGCGCTAAACTGGACAGAGACTTTCTTTGCTACTTCGTTTCTTTTCTTTTTGAAGTAATCTACGCCGTTTACGTGGATCAGCGCTACGTCCTCATCTGAGTAAAGGCCGCGTGAGGAGCTAACACGCCGCTAAAGCGTTCTACCGCTAAGGAACAACCGGACATCGCCTCCGTTGCCGCCGCCGCTTCAAGGACGTCGCAGCACATGGCTCCACGCGACCCCTCGCTCCACGCGACCCCTCGCTCCACGACCGCCGCCCGCTTCACGAACCTTCGCCGCCCGCTTCTCGAACCTTCGCCGCCCGCTTCACGAACCTTCGCCGCCACACCGCTCCACGCGACGCCTCGCTACGGACCTTGTCCGCGGACAAGGACCAGCCGGACCGAATCTCTACAGAACCGTAAGCCGAGTTCAGTGTGCGCTCCCTTTTGTGGCGTGATTTGGGTAGAGCTCGGCTGTTCCTCCTCCCTTTACCTTCTCACTTTCCCTCTTTTTGATATAGATTAGCATAGACACGTTTGATTATCAAAGGCAAAACCCTGGTTTAACATTATCTGCATGAAATTCGCTGTCAAATCTGATATAACATCACCTGTGATTTACCTGTGCACATTTCTGCTCCGGTGTTTTTGATTGCCCTTTTGATAAATAAACTACACGAAAGAGTTATTGACTATTGTTTGTTTGAATAGACTATGTGTAAGTCCCTGAATCGTGAAACACCCTTCAGACCTTTTTAACGAGCGCGATTAAGGACCGTATCTTAGCTCTTTGGGTTTTACCCTGCCCTGGTGCCCCGTCTTGTCTCGTTTCTGCTAAGAAATCTCCCTTAATCATAAACTGAATACATGTAGTTTGAGACCCTACATATTTGCCCCCGCGTGAGCCGATTAAAACTTTTCATAGTCTATGAATCAGATTAGTACTCATATAAACTTTTGTGAAAGTTTGAACTCAAACTGTATGCTGCTGTGTCGATGCTGGAATATGAGACTGCTTTGTGAACTTGCCTGCGCTGTAACGATGCTTGGATAAACCGTACGCTGCTGTTACCGTACGCAAACCGCCTAGTTACTTCACGAACACGTGCACAAGATAATTATCGAACCTGGGGAAGCTTATTAGGGCTGTAACGCCGCATAAGCACATCCACCCCAAGACGGCAGGGGCAGTACGGCAAATTTCCCGTCCCCGAACAACTGCCACGCTCGTGAATACTTTTGGCTCGCTACCAAATGACACGAGCAGAAGCTAGTACATAGGCTACGGCCCTGAGCTAGCACAAACACGAGCCGAGCTAGTATGCTAAATGCCATGTTGTTGTGCTAACCGCCATTTTGTCTTTACAAACCACGCGGCCGAGCGTGGATGCTAACGCTAACACATGAGCTAAATGCTAACAAAGCCGTGTAGAGCGTGCTGAGTGACGACTCAACGCTAACTCTGACCCCCCCTAGAGGCGGTCCCAAGCGCCCTGCGCCCAGCTGGAATTCCTCCGGAGGAAAACTCTCCAGCCCAGGAGCTTTGTCTCCACCT
This sequence comes from Eucyclogobius newberryi, assembly GCF_026437365.1. Lineage (NCBI taxonomy): Eukaryota > Metazoa > Chordata > Actinopteri > Gobiiformes > Gobiidae > Eucyclogobius > Eucyclogobius newberryi. The sequence goes on along the minus strand of NW_027315801.1, from coordinate 9,580,373 downwards.
AGTGGTCATTAAATTGAATCACTCTTTGCGGAGCTCTGTCTCCATCTAGTGGTCATTAAATTGAATCACACTCTTAGCGGAGCTTTGTCTCCACCTAGTGGTCATTAAATTGAATCACACTCTTTGCGGAGCCCTGTCTCCATCTAGTGGTCATTAAATTGAATCACACTCTTAGCGGAGCGTTGTCTCCACCTAGTGGTCATTAAATTGAATCACACTCTTAGCGAAGCTTTGTCTCCACCTAGTGGTCATTAAATTGAATCACACTCTTTGCGGAGCTCTGTCTCCATCTAGTGGTCATTAAATTGAATCACACTCTTAGCGGAGTTTTGTCTCCACCTAGTGGACATTAAATTGAATCACATGCTTAGCGGAGCTTTGTCTCCATCTGGTGGTGGGTAAATTGTACTACACTTTACCCTTAGGCTGACCCTGTTCCCCTGTCAACACACACCGGGGGTGACAATTAAGTCTCACCTAGACACTAACAAGATTAGTGTTTACTTTCGCACTGCATGCTCCTCGCTGCTAACACAGATTGTTTAAATGCTTTTGCACAGTTTCCCCACTGTTGTTTTAACGCTTTAATCAATATTTTTTTCTTTTAGAAGTGCATGGCCTGTTTTAACTAACCGCTTTGTACCTGTTCTGCTGCAAGTGTGTACACGCCCCAGAACAACACCTTGTTTAACGCTCGTTCTGCACAGCTGACGCTGTTTTAACGCGTTAATCAATATTTTTCTTTTGAAATGCATGGCCTGTTTTAATTAACCGCTGTGTATCTGTTCTGCAAGTGCTTGCATGCTCCTAAGCGCACACCAATTGTTTAAATGCCTGTTTGCACAGCTGACGCTGCTGTTTAACGCTTTGATTAAACTAAATTTTTCCTTTCTATACACTGCATGATTTTCAACTAATCTCCGCAGGTGTACCCCGGCGCTAAGTAACACTTCACGGTGAATGCTGCACGCTATCAGAATAACAGCTTGTTGTTTACCTGTTTGATTGCCTACTGAATGCTGGTCAAGAACAGCGAGTCTCGCCCCGACCAGACCTCTTGTTACGTAACTGCATGGCCCTGACCCCGCTAAGCCTTGCCGTGTAACCTAGTGAATTGCCGTGGACACTGCATGCGTCCATGGTTGATGTCTAATTGCAATGCCATTTAACATGCCTTGTTAACTGTTGTTTCATCCAAACATCAACACCCGCACGACTGCATGCCCCACTCACGCACGAACTAGCAAGCTCCACACAGCTACACGCACAAAGGTTTAGCCTAGCCACCATAACTTAACACGAACACTCTAAAACGTTTCTTTAATTTCTCCTAAGCGAGTGATTGTAATTCAGAAACTATCGGCGTCCCGACATACCTGCCCCACTTGACTGTTGGCAACCCACAGACCTGGCAACCTGGGACCTTCTCGTCCCGACCCTGCCTAAAGTAAACATGGCGGACTCTGATAGTGATGTCATTCACTGGCCTGTAGACAACCTACACGAGTCCATGGTAGACTATACCAGTGAAGTAGCCCCTGGCGTCCTGGGAAGGAACAGGCTCCTGTCCAACAGGGTCCTTCACGAGGACCTCGCGCTGTGGATTGACCTCCGACAGGCGCCAAAGGCCCTGGAAGCTGATCTGGAAGATGCTAAGCACGCGCTCCACCGATCCATTCAGGCGACTGAAAAGGCAGAGATTGAGCTGCATGACCTTAGACTCCAGATAAGAGACCTGACTGACAGGCGAAGCCGTGCGAAACCGTCCTACGACCGACCGAGTACAGACAACCGGGAGGACCACAGGAGGGGGACTCAACCCAGTCCAACCCCCGTGGCCCGCCTGGATCCACAGAGGCTGTTCTTCAAGGAAGAAAGGGGAGACTGGACAGACCGTAGCTGGCCACCACGGGGCCACGACTACGACAGACGTAAGAGCCCCACCCCGTACACTAACAATGACCGGCCCAGAGACGATCGAACCTCCGACTCTGACACGCATGGACGAACCTACGGGGGGAGGAGCCCAAGCCGGACCTACACTGACGGTAGACGACTGGGGGACGGCCGTGACCGAGACAAGTCCCGGTACCACCCCGGACCCGACTCTACCAGCTCAGCCCGACGTTATTCGGACTATGACCTACGGGACAGGCGACGCGACAGACGTGACAGCCCCCGCAGGCACTACGACGACCACAGGGACGCGCGACGAGATGACCGTGGGGACACTCGCAGGTACCCCGACGACTTCAGGGACACTCGTGAAGACTATCGCGAGGGCAGAGACCCCGATAGACGCCATCGAGGCCCGACCGACCATGACTTCGACAAAATAGCCAGGCATATCTCTCGGTTTGAGCCCAAGCCAGGCGTCGCTAACGACACCAGCGCGTACCTGAGAGACATCGACTTCTATGCTGGACGCCTGTCGGATCCGTCAATCAAAGACAAGATCTTCTTGATCAAACTAACGTCCAGCCGAGACGTTAGCAGCATCATGGAACGCCAACCTCCTTACGTCCTGAAGGACTATGAGCTCTTGTGTCATGCTCTCCTCGAAGAGTACTCAGATACAGGCACCTCAATAGGGTTGCCTGCTGCCCTGATGTGCAAGCAAGGCAGACACGAGGCTCCTCAAGCCTACTACAACCGATTGAGGAAAGCGTATTTTGGATCACAAAATGAAGCAGGGATGGAGGAGGACAAACGTTTCAAATCTTTGTTCCTACAGAACCTCCACCCCGCAACCAGCTACCACCTGGGCGTGGCAGCCTGCCCAATAATTCAAAGCAGCCACCAGCTGCGAGATTTAGCGGTAAGGAGCTACACCAAACAGGCAGGAACAACAATCAGAACCCAAGGCCACTCTTCCGTCCTGAGCGTCGAAAGACCTCTCGAGCTAGAGGGCACCTTCGAAAACCATCGCTCGGGAAACACCCGAGGACCGCCAAGACCGTTTAGGGACAGGGAGAACGCCTCAGGTAGGTATAACAACCGAAGGGACTCCCGGCTTAACGGCTAAACGAAGGAAGAAACCCGAGAAGACTCCGCAGGTAAGTCTTCCTCTAAACTGAGTCTCGACGCTTCGAACCTCAGTAAAGAACAGCTGAGTAAGGTGCTGAAAATGATCCAAGACATGAAACGGAACCAGAAAAGTAAAGCGGAGGTCCTCGCCGTAACCTCCCTCGGACCTGAGACAAGTGATAACTCAGCGCTCAGCCAATCGGAAGACAAGTTAGAAGACTTCTATCGGAGCCCTGTGGACCTGGACCCTCTGTCGGAAACACCTGTCACTGGGGACCAACCCCCTGAAGACCAGGAACTTGACAGCGACGATCAAATGCCACCGGAGGCCAACGACGTCTTTGTGGTCCAGGTAAGTTCTATCTCCAGCCCACAGGATTACGACCCGTCGATCATCCAATGCGAGCCCCCCTTTACCCAGTTTCTTGGTAACCTTTCCGAAAAGGGAGCTGCACGCAAGCTTTATCTTTCAGTCCTCTTGGAGGACAACTTCGTGCATGACGCACTCCTTGATACAGCCGCCGACATCAGCTTGATCTCTCGCGAACTTTTCAGAACCTTACAAAAAGTGGCCCAGCACTCTCAACGAGAACTGAAGTCACAGCCCTGCTGCTTGGAAATCCGACCTTACTCTCAGGTCAACACCACCCTTGACGAGGTGGCCCTGATCCAGATAACGATCGGCCCCATGAAACTGATGCATCCTGTTTACGTTTCACCTTTGAATTCTATTCCCCTTCTTTTAGGTCAAGAGCTGCTCAGTCGCTTCGAGCCACTGGTTGATTTTAAACGACTCAAAATCTGGGCACAAGTCCGTCGACCTCTGCCCATGCCCCAATCAACTCCGCCAGTTCAGTGCTGTGCCATCGTGACCCCTCCCAAGGTCGACGTGCCGCCAGACAAAGACCTCAACGACCTAGCCGACTCCCTGGCAAAACAAGGGGCCCTTGAAGGGGCTCCCTGTAACTTACAGGCTGACTCACTGGACAGTGAGTTGATGCCCACCCAGCCCACCCTTTCGGTGGCCGCGATCACACGGCCCCGTGCTGTCACCGGACAGCCCCAGCCTGATCGCGCCCTTCTTGAAGTGTCTCCGACCTTCGCTTCCTCTGACCTTGTGTCTCTACAAGCAGCCGATGGGGCCATAAGCCGCATCATCGGTTTCCTTCCTGACACTGCGCCAAGTGCCATCCCTCCTGATGCACTTGCTGCCGACGCATCTCTCGCCGCGCTGTGGCGCACAAGAGAGAACTTCACCTTGCGTCATGGACTGCTGGTGTTTGCCTCTGAGATCCTCACTGCACCCGCATTTGTGGTACCTCAGAGCCTCCGGGGGGTTATGCTGACGCACGCACACGACGCGCCAACAGCCGGAGTCCGGGGGGTCAACACCACATACGAACTCTTGACTGACCGACAGAGGACCCTCCCCCTTCACCTGTTGTACAAACCGGGAGAGGTTAGCATCGCAACCGCCTACACCACCCACCAATACATGTCGGACTTACAGGAGCACCTGAAAGCGACTTTCTCTTTCGCTCAGAAGAAGCTTGAGAAAAGTGCAAAGGATTGCAAGGCTTACTACGATCAGAAAGCCCCAAACGACGAGCTCCAGATCGGGGACAAGGTATGGTATTACATCTTAGCGCACCCGATCGGACAGACAAGAGACTGGCTAACCAAGCTAACCCGAAAGCTCCTCCCACGTTGGTCGGGACCCTACGAGGTTGTCAACAAACGATCTCCGGTGGTGTACGTGAAGATCACCAAAGGACGCAGAGAACCTACTCTGAAGTGGGTTCATCGCAACCAAATCAAAGCGCACCAAAACCCCATGGGACATGTCAGGGATGCCGATAGTTCCAACTAGAACACAACTCTGACAAACACACACCCGTTAGGGACTGTACTAACAATTGTTTTGCACGGATTGTAAAGTCTACTAACCCTAACCACTAAAACCTAATCATCAAAGAATTATGTGTTCGTGTCTCTAAAAACATCCCCAGATGTATGTTGACAGAAGCATGTGGTCACAACGCCTCCTCCTGATGGCATGTGACACTTACAGACCACAGACGTTATTGCATATCGTGATAGCAATACATGACAGCACCGGCGGCGTTTGCGGTTAAAAACCTGTGACCGCAGGCAGCACGTGCCCAACCTTCGCGGCGGTGCGAGACCAGGTCACAGAGACCCGGGCTAAAATAGTTGGGGGGCCGTTGACTCGTGAACACTTCCCTCCGAGAGGCGATCCTCCACTATGACAAGCATGACACAGCAGCACGAGTTGTTCTGCCCCAACGACACCTAACACAGGCTCCACCTACTGGAGCTTGGAAAATTTTAGCCAAATCCCCGAATTACAGCTGGTCCTAAGCCCGCAAAGTCCCTACCACTAGCCTCGTATGTTAATCTCCCCTGCATGCAAACCATAGAGTAGAATATGCTGTCACCTGTTTCGAACAGAAGCGGTCCTACCTAGAAGTTGCCCCTTCGCTAGGGTGAAACGTATGTCAGGAACCTTGTTAACCACTTTTGTTTTTTCCAGACATCCACTTCGATCTAATTTTGTACCTCGATAATACGTAAGCTACCTCGGTGTCTTAGAATCTTGTTTCTACGCCCAAATTCTTGCACTAGGAGTCAAGAGCTCTTGCATGGTTTACCACTCCCTCTCAGGATGATGTGCTGAGAGTTAGTAGCCTAGGGATAGTGTAACACCCACTAGCACCTGCCCTTCAGCCCAAATAGGATAAAGCGACCAGTCCAGGTTCAGAGGTTTACCCAAATCATGCCACTCTGTACCGCTCGCTGACTCGGTAAGGACATTCCCTTTGACATTTGCCCAATGCTTCTTCATCGGAGAACCAACGGCAAATCGGGGGGTTGTAGGGGAATGGAGATGGACATTCCACGGCCAGATAACAGAAAATCTCTCTTTGAACATTGGGGGTTTTCGTTCTCCCTCTCTCCCTCACCGCAGGGAGCTGCTGTGACTTTTTTTTTTTTTATCTCTTGGAAGCCGTCTCCACGGACAAGTCTTTCACTTTTCCTTTGTCTCAACAAAATCCGTCCGTCACGTGGTCGACAAGGCCATGCCGGTCCTGGACTCTGAAACCACCTGAAACCACCTGGAACTACCTGGAACTAAGCTTAAGCGCTAAACTGGACAGAGACTTTCTTTGCTACTTCGTTTCTTTTCTTTTTGAAGTAATCTACGCCGTTTACGTGGATCAGCGCTACGTCCTCATCTGAGTAAAGGCCGCGTGAGGAGCTAACACGCCGCTAAAGCGTTCTACCGCTAAGGAACAACCGGACATCGCCTCCGTTGCCGCCGCCGCTTCAAGGACGTCGCAGCACATGGCTCCACGCGACCCCTCGCTCCACGACCGCCGCCCGCTTCACGAACCTTCGCCGCCCGCTTCACGAACCTTCGCCGCCCGCTTCACGAACCTTCGCCGCCACACCGCTCCACGCGACGCCTCGCTACGGACCTCGTCCGCGGAAAGGACCAGCCGGACCGAATCTCTACAGAACCGTAAGCCGAGTTCAGTGTGCGCTCCCTTTTGTGGCGTGATTTGGGTAGAGCTCAGCTGTTCCTCCTCCCTTTAGCTTCTCACTTTCCCTCTTTTTGATATAGATTAGCATAGACACGTTTGATTATCAAAGGCAAAACCCTGGTTTAACATTATCTGCATGAAATTCGCTGTCAAATCTGATATAACATCACCTGTGATTTACCTGTGCACATTTCTGCTCCGGTGTTTTTGATTGCCCTTTTGATAAATAAACTACACGAAAGAGTTATTGACTATTGTTTGTTTGAATAGACTATGTGTAAGTCCCTGAATCGTGAAACACCCTTCAGACCTTTTTAACGAGCGCGATTAAGGACCGTATCTTAGCTCTTTGGGTTTTACCCTGGTGCCCCGTCTTGTCTCGTTTCTGCTAAGAAATCTCCCTTAATCATAAACTGAATACATGTAGTTTGAGACCCTACAATATTATACGCTTGTTTTTGACAGGTGCACTAACAAGTTAATGAATAAACCAACAAAAAGGGATCGACTACATCTCTATGGTGGTGATAATAAAAGAAGAATTCACATCCCACATTTGAGGCCATATTAATGTTTCAGAAGCCTGCGAATGAATGTTTAATCCTGGAAGTGTTCGCCTAGGAGTGCAATATGTTCCTTGTCCTCCCTCAGGCGAGTTGGCAGCCAGTGCAGCACCACTCTGTTTACTTGTGGAGAAGTCATAACAGCACAATCCTTGTACGCTCCCAGGCAGATTACAACCTGGAAATTCTTGGAAGTGAGAGGACAGTAGGGATGAAGTTTGGAATTTACTATTAAAAGTACTTCCATTCTATGTTATTGTTGTGATATTTTTCGACTGCTTGAAATCCAAGAGACTAATCAAAGTTGTCAAGCACAGACCAAGATCGTTTATTACACATTGAAACAAATCTAACGAACTTCTGGAGCTCCATCAGTCTCTGTCAGATTCAACACTGTGAACTCGTGTGGCACATTGTCAAGAAGGTTGTTTACTGTTCCAATGTGACGTGTGAATACAGGTGAGTGTTAATGATGCAGACACCACCAATAATCACCATTCTCACTCTTTCTGACGTTCTGAAAACATATAAAAAAAACTGCCAAAAACCTCCCCCAAATACGTGAAAATGTAATATTACGTTTTTCGTGTGTTCTGGTTTCCCCAACCTTAAACATCCACTATATATGGAGTTCAGCAGTCAAAGCCAAAACACACACATTTTCCTCATAAACTTTTCAAGAAATTCACACATAGAGGGCCTCATTTATCAATCTTGGTGCTGCGATAACTGCTAAAAAACTGAAAAATAGCATGTGGTGTTTGTGGGCGTGATGCACCTTATTTACCTCTGGAAATGCATGTATTATTTCTTCAGTGTAAACGTGTGCGTGCCTTTGACTCTTGAGTGTCTGGGAGAGCACAGCCTTGCATAAGAAAATTATAATGACGCACCCTTTGGATTGAGGATGGACTCATGAAAACTTTTATTAGAAGGTCAAGCAATACTGGTGAATCAGGGAGAAATTATTTGAGTCTAATTTGCAAAACGTTTCCCCCTGTCCCTCCCAAAGTTTTAGCTCTCATAGTATATAAAAAGTAAATTCCCTTCTCACCTTCTGCGAGTGGTCTCGTCTCTTTTTTCTAAGCTCCGGTCCTCTACCAGACGCCTGGGAGCTTGAGGGTTCTGCGCAGTATCTTCACTGTTTCTGCACTGCACTTTTCTGGACCGAGATGTCTTTTTTTCCAGGGATCTGCTGTAGCCAGGTTGGGGGCCACGGACACCACTATCACCTTCCACACCTTCTCTAGCTCTTCTCTGAGCCCTTGGTATTTCTCTAGTTTGAAATGTATATTTATATTACATTTGTATGATAATCAGGCACAAACTACTTCATTTGCATTTCCTTAATAGCTCAAATACTGCACATGTTGATAAAAACTACCCATTTGGCATATTCATTCACGTGAAGCTGTTGTACACATGAGCTAATGCTTGATAAATTAGGCCCAAAGTATTTGGAGTATCCTCACAATATTATACTAATCCAACATAAATATGTTAAGCAATAATAATAAATTATCAGACAAATGTTAAATTTCGGTCAAGTTAAAGACAAAAATGCAGAAATATCACCCTATAGTATATTCAGATGTATCAAAATGCTCTTTTATGTCATCTGCAAAATGTTTGTCTTTGTTATGGATATTCTGCAATGTTTGTTAAAATAGTTTTGTCTGGATGTTTTCTTTATTGTAACTGATTGGTGAGGAAGGGAACTTTGAGAGCATGTGTGTGAGAGAGAACACAAGTCAGGGCCTTTCTTTTCTCATTTCACTTTCATTTTTATTATACATGATTTAACTTTACATATCTTGAAAACAACATTCACAATACGATGTACATTCTGATATACGGCCCACTTCTACTCTACTGTACTGTACTTACTACTGTGATGTAGATAAAAAACACGCTCCACTTCACACATGTTTACTGCAGCCGAGTTTGCATAATCCTCAGCTGGTTCCCCCACACCTGCTCTTCACTCAGGCACCTGTTTAAAGCTGCACACAAGTCCTCTGTTTTTATCTGCAGCCCACACCTCACCTGCTAATAAGCACCAGCACCACGGCCACTCTGCGCTGGGCCACTGCTGCACCGGCCAAGGTCCAGCAGCGGGTCCTTGTTCGGCCTTGTGTTCAACTCCAGAGTCTTATGAATAAAGACGCCCCCTGCACCCCCGGCTCTCCCTGCTCTCCCTGCACCCCCTGCTCACCACCAGCTCCAGCTTTTCCACTCGCTGGCTCCGAACAGGAACAATATTAGGAATCAAAGTTGCTCTTTCCCCAGGGAAGTGAAAAAGTGTGTGCTCTGTAAGACAATCACATCCCAAAAGCTTTTTATAAAGACGTTATCTTTTCATAATTCAAAACTACAGTGATATCCACACCACTGTTTAGAACAAAGCAAAAGGGTTCAGATGGAAGGTGAACCGCCAATATGTCAACAAATAGCTGGACTCCTGTGTTGAAGCAGTAACTTTCCACTGGATATGAAGCTGGACGAAGAACATTCTCAAAGTAGAATTAATAAGTAGAATTGAGATTAAGCCAAAGTCTGAAGGTCACTCCCCCTTTAAGCCCCACCTCCGTGGCCAGACAAAGGACCATGCAAATCTGAAATTCAAGAAGAAAATCAAAAGAATTCATTACCAAGGAGATCTTTCTATAATTCTGTACGATTCTGAATGTTGTTTGTGGCTGTATCATTCCAGTAGATTTTCCCTACAACACCTGAATAAACTTTCTCCCAATTCAAGCCGAAGCTGCTACTGAACCCTTTGGAGTACAAACAATTGGCTGGACTCTTTGTGAAGCTGAGACTCTGTAGTTTTGGCCTCTGATGTCTGATTTGGAAACAAGCGCTGCCCAGAGGAATATCAGATGTCAAATCGTGCCTGGATTTTCTTTGGTAAAATATAAAAAGGATTGAGCATTTTTTATTGTTTTTATTTTTATTTTTTGTGGGTTTGGAGAACAAACTGACCCCGATTCTTCCCAGAATGGTTGATTTGACTGAACAGAAGTGGCTTCTAGCTGTTGTTTTGTATTTTATCATCCCAGGGGCTTGACAGTTTTTATCAGATGGTGGATAAAATGGAATAAATGCAGAAAATGTCACACCAAAATCACTAACTACTGAACTGCAAAGGTTTAAATGTGCACTATGGACGTTTTCTGGCGGAGAGTCCAAAACCAATTGTATCCATTGAGATTGTATTGCCTGGAATGTTCCATAATATGTCATTAAACTTACGGTATATAACCTGTATTGACCTTTTGGGGGAAAGCAGTTGAAGCCTTTACCCTGGAATGTTTAAGAATACATACAGTGGAACATTAAGATAAGATAAGATAAGATGGAGGACACTGACATTTATTCATTTTCATAATTCACAAATAATGTTAAACCAGATCATTCCAATCAGTGAAAAAACCCTATCTAATTTGATGTATTAGAACAAAAATCCCCCATCTGTTAATGCCTAAAGAATAAAGTTATAATAAACATTGCAACAGCAGTGGACAGTTGTTTTGAGACAATGGTTGATCCCTCCTTATGATGGACCTAGATTAACGACGCAGCTTCCTTAAATCAAAGCTGTACAAGTGATATTGAGAGCCTTAAGAGGATTACTTCAATGGTGCTCCTCTTTCCTGTGTGCATAGCTAACCATTTAACACCGAGGCAGGCCACTCGACTAAATATAGTGCTTTAAGTCTGTTAGCTATATCTGCTTTGTCTTGCGTTTTCCTCTTTGATGAAATTAAGCAGATAAAAGTATATAGCTGCTTTAGTGTGCTAGTGTGGAGAAACAGCGTGCAGATGTGATTTTCAGACACGGTTGTCAGATTACAAGGCTGAGAGTTTCATTAGCATTCACCACAGAGGAAACCCAGCTGCTTTGACTGTGTGTTCATGATGTCAGAAGGAGGCCACAGTTCAAACTTGCGGGAGGCTGGGTCAATAATCTATGACTGAGTTTGCAGCATGTTATGTTGTGGCTTCTGGTTTGTATTTTTCAACTATTGAGCCTCAAATGAGTGACTTTATTTTACCTATCACTATTTTAAAATCATGCTGTTGACTTACAAAGTCATTAATAAACTTGCTCTATCTTACAGTGAATATTTCTAGTCTCATACTATCCAAACAGCACACCAACATACTGGTGGTCTCCAGAGCAGTACTATAGGGTACTATAGTATATTATGAAACAGCCTTATGACTTAGACTGAAGACTTTCCTTTTTACACTGCATATGGTCATATAAGTCACTACATTAGGACTTACCTTTCAACTCTATTGATCTCTTTCCAACATTTATTTTATCTACTGATGTTTCAACTTATTCAAATATGTGTATTGTGTGTTATTACTGTGAATGTTTATTATGTGCAGCACTTTGCGGTGCATCAAATGCATAAAAGATGCAATATAAATACATTTTTTATGGATTAATTACTTACTAATTAAAGTAATTATACCTCTCGGAGTAGTTGAAAACATAATTTGACTTCTACTTGAGTAATAGCCTTGTATTGTATATCAATGTATATTATTCATTTGTTCATGAGTAGTAGAAAAAAGTTTTAAAAAGTCATCTGGACATAAAAAAAAAATCAAGACATGTTTTCACTTGACAACGGTGTAAAGCTGTGAACAATTTGAGTACACAAATGGCAATAATGTGCCATTTGTGTTCAAAGAAGAATTCTCTTTTTTCACAAAAAATTTCTCCTTCACAACTCTTTCAAACCATTCCCCTCCCTGCACCTCAAAAACTTCAAGTTAATGGTTTGTTGCTTTACACTGAAGGTGAACCTCCGATTGAGTGTCTTATGTTCGTTCATTCTTTTGTGCAATAGTTCTTTGGTTTTGTCAATGAAATGCTCATTGCAGCATTCTTCACTACATTACTTCTGAGCAGAGGGCGGGATGGTGCCAATTTGTTGATTTCCTGTTTGCCAATAATAAAAAAATAAATAAATTAAATTATGAAACCCAGTAAAAATGGCCCCGTCTTCCACCTCAAACTAATCTCAATCCACAATGCGCGCACGCGCACACACTCCTGAATGGTGGGATAAAACAACATCAAAATATAATTATTCATAGAACAAATTGACCCTGCATGAAATGGATTACAGCTGAAGACATGTGATGGGTATATTAATGAGTTTATGTTGTTGGATGCTCTAGTGCTTTGTCAAAGGTTGCTGCTGCTGCTGCCAATTTAAACAACGCTGTAAAGTAAGTGTGGGTGAGCAAGGTGACGGCCACATTATGTTTCATGAACATCATACAGTAACATATGAGCAGTAATGTAACACAGGAGACATCTCATAATCAATATTCATATGTGAGGAAAGAGCAGGGTTCTTCAAGTAACCTGGAAATACAGCAAATTTTGTAATAGATTATTTATTACTGTTTCATTCCCATTCAGTCTTTCTCAACTGAAATCTGCTTTTATAAGAGTGACATTATGCCACAGAAATTGCATATAATTGCTCTGAAAACTGCATATTTAAGAATTTAGACACACACGCTCACAGTGAAATTTGCAACTGGGGCATTACCAGCTTTAAGTAAACTTCAAGGACTGTGCTGTCTGATTCATAACTACATCATCTTCATGGGTTCTTATGAAATTAAATTCCTCCTTGTTTTTATTCTGCACTTTTGTCTCCTGATAATAGCGTGAGGTTTTTTTTATTTCTTTATCTGAATGTAAAATTGTTTTACTTTAACTGACAATGGGAAACGCGGGAAAATGCCTGCAACACAACTGCTCAATTTGGAGATGCGAGGAGAAGTCTAGTCTTTGTGTCGATGGTGCATTTACATTTTATGGAGAAGATAAGATCACTCAATGCACTTACAGTTAGTTTATTGCGCAATACTGTTTTATATGTCTTTTCTTTGTAATTTACCATAGGCCAGTGGTTAGAGAACTACACGGCACAAGCTTGAAATGTTGGTACTCAGGGTCCTCTTCTGTTTAACTAGCTAAATTGATCAGCCAATCAATTAAACTTTATTCACAAATCAGGTGCTTTAATGGTGCTTAACAATCCATTAAAAACAATCCGACACGCCCATAAACCCTCCAATCACCCCTACAACCCCCTGCATAAGTCAAACAACCTACAGACAGTCACGCGCTAAAATACATGGTACAAATGAACGAGTTGAGGAAGTGCCAGCAGAGGAGCACATTTACAAACAAACCAGTGAGTCCATGTTGTCTGTGTTCCTTTGGGATAGCGGCCATGAGTTTGTCATGTTATGGTTATTTTGATGAACGAATACTATACATAAGTCCTGTCCTGGTTGTACTTGAAGTGACAAATCTTTTCCGTGGTGGAACAGTTTGTCACATCATTTTCTGAAAGGTACTTGGAAATAAAATAAAGTGGTTTAAGTTTAAAACGTTTAATAGTGAGTTACATTTTGAGACCATATTCATGCTATAAAAGACAAAAAAATAATATGCAACTAATGGAAAATAAATATAGAAAAACAGACGAATTTCTATGATTGATTGTATTGTTGACGTATGGTATAAAGTATAAAAGGAAGTCAAAACAGGACAATCAATATAAAACTAGAATTCAAACAAGACATTTACCTAAAAAGAGAAAAATTGAAGAAAATTAATTGCACACACATTTCATTTATGTATTATTGACTGTGCTCCGATCCAAAAAACTCAGACTCTTTTTGGCACAGACAGTTTTTGCTTTCCAAACAACAGATGCTGAATTTAAATTATGAACAGACGTCATTAGAAAATGATTTCGTGAACCAGAATACAAAGTTTGATGCCGTGCACGACCATATCACATCTGACAATCTTTATGATTGGGCCGTGTTTTAACTTTTCTGTGACCATTGGTAGATTTTGGGGGTTTTGGTGCCTTGTGCCTCTCTTTATCTTTGGAGTTTGTTGTAGTGACACGTTGTGCATTTCTAAATGGTATTTCAAAAGATGACTGAAGTCCTAATTTGTGATGTAGTATAATTGGGATGTCTATCTGTTGTGATCAAAGATTTTTTTTTAATCCACAGCTGCTCCCACACCTTTGATGGCACTTGTTTTAATCTTTGGAGAGTCAAAAAAAAGAAAACTTGAAAGCTGAATTTTTCTGTTGAGAAACCTGAAAACTTGGAATGAAGACCGCTATTATTTACAATCAACTGGGTAGATATTAGATAAGGCTTGTGTAGACAGGTAACCAAGATTTCAAGTTTGTGACCAATTAAAGCGCAGATTTTAGGTTTCTAGTGAAATAGGACATGAAGTTAGTTGGTGTGAGACAAAAGAGAAGGTCAGATGCAGGTGTGTGTCCATTAAGTATGCCCACTTTACTATAAGTCGCTCCGGAGTATCAGCAAAAAAATGTATAAGAAAAAAACCATGTCACATGTGAGGAAATTTATTTGCTAAAATCCAAGACCAAGAACAGACATTTCATCCTGAAATGCAATTTAAAATAACAGATTGGAGAACATGAATAGGTATACGTATGCTAACGTAACACCTTCAGCTACATGACGCACAGACAACGAACTGTGGTAAGTGTCTGGTATGTTAACGTTACATACTAACAGTTATTCAGATAACTATAGCATCAAGAACATGCTAACAATTTTACCAAATCACTTAATCCATTGAATTCTTCCTTGGTGTCAACTCCAAGAACTCCAGTGGTTATTTTTCTGCATCGCTTAGAGCCTAGAGCGCCCTCTTGTGGTTGTCAGTGTGAAAATGACAAATAAATATCACATACATAAGTTGTTACGGAGTTAAAGTTGCACCCCGGCCAAACATACATAGAACTGTCAAAGCAGTTTTTATATCCAACAACATACTCCTGTCACGAACGGTAGAACGGAGCCAGTTACGGGCTGGAAACAGGTGAAGAATCAACAGTCTTTAATGGCACAGAACAGAAAAATACAAAATCTCCTGGTTAAGAGTGACAAAAAACAACAGATCCTTCCAGCGGTGGGCAGCGCCAGCAACCGCGGTGTCAGGGGCAAACAAGAGGCGTAATCAGGTCCGTTCCAGGTTCGGTTCACAAGGCAAAAACAGCGTTGTCAGAGGATAGGCGAAAGGGTAATCTCAGGACAGTTCAGAGTCGACGACGGCAAACAGGAATCAAGAGGAGCAGGCAGGAGTCAGCGTCAGAGTCAAAGTCAAACCCGCTCAAATGCTGGGGGCTAACAGGGCTTCGCAGACAATCTCGCACTAAACAAAGGAAAACCAAATCCTTAGACCACACCCAGTGATTGACAAGCAGATACAGCTGTGAACCCACTCACAGGTGTGGAGAGCCTGTGATGAGCTGAGACACAAAGGGGCGGTAACCAGAGGGAGAACAAGAAAGGAGGGGGGAAACGAAGAGGAGCAGAGACAGAAAGTATACATCACCGGACAAACAGTGACCATGACAACTCCATTGGACAATATGGAGAGTTATACCTGGTTGTTACTTTATGGTTTACATCCAATGAAATGCCTACAAAAATCCTTAGGCAATATAGTCCCAATGCCTTTGTAAGACACTCTCCTGCAGTGCAAAAAAAGGATTAAGCAACCGTAATGACACTATAAGGTCATTACTTCATGTTTGCGTCATGTTTGTCCTCCTACTGAAACCATATTAAAACAACCAATATATCCCCCCATCTAGTTCCATTTTCATACATTTTTGAAAAAGCTCCAGGGAGCCACTAGGAGGGCGCTAAAGAGCCGTATGTGGCTCCGGAGCCCGGGTTGCCGACCCCTGCCTTATAGTGTAATGTTTTTGTGATTTTACCGTGTACTGACCTAAAAATTTAATAAAAAGCAAAAGCATTGAGGAATCAAAGCGGTGTCTTTCCTTCATGTCCAGATTGTGTTTGACAAAAGCAGGAAGTTTTACCGCAAAAACCAACCTGGTGCAACACCTCTCGCACAAAGGTTCCGCTTTACTTTTATAATTTACCAAAAATCAGGAAAGCACTTAATAATGCCTCTTACTATGTCTAAATAAATGTCTTAGCAAACCTTACCAAAATAACATACAGTATTAGCCTAATTCTCCATTGACCGGTGACTTGACAGAACACTGTGCTTTCAAAAATTTTATCTGAAAATTCTGCTTGGTTCTTGTGCTGTGCGTATTAAGTGGAGCCTCAAGGCCCCGGCTGGATTACAATGCCGGAATGGCGCCTCCCACGTTCCATTAGAGCGAGCGGCCCGGAGGTGTGGAATTCACAGGACCAATGAGGAGTGCTCTCCCCGGACGCAGATCTCCAGCGGAATCAGCTCTGCTCGAGTGAGGTCACGGAAAACATGGCAGGTATTTTCAACCCTGTCGCCCCTAGTAACACTCTTATAATAAGGGCAATGGAGATTTGTGAAGAAAATTATTTGTAGAGGCACTTCAGAATACAGAAGCTCACCTGTTGGGCCAATTGTAAAATTGCATGATTTTCTCCACACATTCCATTTGCTGTATTATTATTATATTTATTTCAGTTGTATTTTAACAGAGACAAACCATGGGCGGAGCCAGGCCCTGGCTTTGGGGCTTGAGCCCCGGATCTCTGTCCAAAAGCCCCGGATCTTTTAATCTTTTAAAAATGCACCATGATGTCACTAAGTGGATAGCGCAACAGGTAGAGCGTTGGGTTGGAAAGCAGATGACCAGGGTTCCAGCAGTGGCTTCAATTCTCTTTACCCGTTTCATTGGTTATTTTTGTTAAACTGATGTATGATTGGCTGCATGTAGAAAGTGGGCGGGAGCGTAGAAAGTGCGCGGTGTTTACAGCACGTCACGCAATATGACCAATGTGGCCTTTTCTATCATTTAACTGAGGTTTTGCAAAAAGTGAAGGGCATAAATAAGAGCAGATCGACTGGAAAAAAGAGACATTCAGAACATGTGCTGAAAAACAAAGTTTATCTAACGTAGAATAGACAACAACAGCACATGATCGTTCAAACCATGAATTCATTGTGGTTGTAGCAGTGGCTCAGGTTTGATTCATCTACAAAGCTAAAGCAGAGAAACTACAGGACAAACAGCTCACTGAGGAAGGTGTCTGCTAAAGGTAAGACTAACTTTTACTTTCAATAAAGATCAGTCTAATTCTAAAACAGCACTATATTCTTAAAGGCTTGACTAGCCTAGACAGCAGAGCAGTCTAGGTCAGTCTGTGGACCTTCGTGTTGTGAGTTCGAGCCCTATCAGGGGGATGTTTTTCATATTTGTTTTGTCACTGATTGTTTTAAAGAACATCAAGATGTACAATTTCTTGAATAACTAAATGTCACCTCTGCTGTTCTGTTCAACGTTTTTTGGAAGGAGGAGCTCTCTCAGAAGGCAAAAAGTCTGTCTTTGCCTTTGGAGGGTTACTGTCTGTAACTGCACTAAAACCACATCGTATTGGGCAGAATGAACCCCCTCCCTTTCTTTTTGGGCTAAGCCCCGGATGTTTAGAATGTCTGGCTCCACCTCTAAGACAAACACAAAATACTTTTCACCTCTGGATTGTTTTAACTGAAATAAACCATAGACTTTGAAGTACTAAATAAATACCGTTGAAAGATTTAAACAAAGTTGGTATTGCTCAAAAACACCTTTACAGAAAAGTTACACAGCGCCCCTTTAAAAGACACAAGCACTATTTGAAATGCTATTGGCCATTTGCTTTTTACTTTAACATCCATTTGTCATACAAAACTTGAAATAATGTATTTGAAAGCACATAAATGTCCATCCTTGAGGGAATAAACTAAAGCTAGCTTGCCCCGACATGCTTAAACACGCACACAGTTTTTATGAATGTGCTTTGATGACAGAAATGCTCAGTCTTTATCAGAAGATCACGGAGCTCTACGTACTGTATCCTTCTATACAATGTCACACACATGGGACATTTAGACATTTGGAAAATTCCTCAAAAAGCTTGTTGGATTTAACCTTCTGTTGGTTTATTCAGTCATTTTCAGAAGCCCTGCAATGTGATGCTGATGTGATTTTGAGCTCTACACAAATAAATTCAATTGAAAGCTCATAAAAGTACATTTTTCATAATATTGTCTTTACGTTTTCTCGTTGTTCAAAGCTGTGTTGAATCTATTCCAAAATTTCGTAAAAAGAGTATTAACAGAAAGGTTGATGGTTGTATTTCGGGTTGAATCAAATATATGGGCAAGACACCCACAATTGAAATTCGATTTTGATCTGCTCAAGTTATGGTCTCATTCTTTCAAGTGCAACTATAAAGTTAAATGTTCAACCAACTCCAATCTCCAAATAAAAAAAAAAAACACAATAATACACAAGTTAGAATAAACAAAAAGACAAGTGGATGCATGACAGGCCTGTGATGTCCTGTGGTGGAAATTGGCGTCATTTAATTTGAAAGAGCGTTTGAATATATAACACAAAATAATTATTTCATCCTGACTCTTTTCGCTGGCAGCCCTTCAGAATGACTAAAGAGAACATTTGGTCTTTTTAAGTCTTTTGAGAAGCAGCACACCTTTGTTTGTTTGCGTTAGCGACAGACAAAAGCTGCTTTGCACATCTACATGAAGCTAATGTGACAGCCAATTCTTCCCCGCTCATTGCTATTGCTGGATTATTTTTTGGAGTTTTTATAAGATTGAGATCAGGAAGTTCTCTTTGCATATTTTCTCATTTGGTACGTGGCATGGGGAAAGTGGTGCACAGAGCAACTTGAATGTCACGTTGATAAATTCAGACTTCCCAGGGAGTCTTTAGTGGTTCTGTACCTGTACGTCTGCATTAATAGGCAGATTTATCACGGAGAGGGCTGGGTTGTGTTAGCATCATCATTGCAGCTGGGTCATACATTCTGACGCCTCAATCATAGCTCCATAAATCACAGCTCAAGGTTCACCTCTGATGTCAGCTTCACCTGTGCCATGATGCTAATTGAAATGGCCACTCTGCGTTTAGGTGCCAGCAGAAACAGAAGGACGTTCAAATGTATTTCGGTTTGTCAAAGTCAGAGCTGGGTATTACCTTACCAAAGCATCAATTTTAGTCACATTTTATAAAGATTGTACATATCAGAGAAGTTTAAGTCATTTATTTTAACAATTCTCAACTTTTAATGGGTAAAATGTTAAAGCTGATAGTATGAAATAATTTGAACATTTTTGTAGTGACCTGCAGATGACCACAGAGAGTTGCCATGGTGACCTGAATGTTGGACAGAATGCATTTACTATGGCACCATCTCCCTTACCTTTGGAAGCTGTATGATGTCTCTGGCACAAGCAGAGGCTTCATGCTTTTAAAGTCGGAATACACTTTTCCGTCATATGACTGCTTTTGTTTTGAAACTAGATTAAAAGGAACTCTCTATTGTCAGTATTGTTTGCATCGATCTGTAAATATCTTTTGGATGTTTAATCTGCATAATTTTGTAACATGGTGATATTCACACACTTGATCAGAAAGTTCCCAAAGGCTGCTGCTGACTCAGCATTCGTTCTGATTGGTTGAAAATGGGCACTTCCTCAGTGATAAAGAGACAGGAAGACCAAACTAAGTCTCCAAAGCGGCAGGACCCATGACTCGGGAGGAGAATGTGTCTCCTAGGTTGAGTTAAAATAGCTCTTCTAAAATGGGGAACAAGGACATGCCAATGAGACACACCCGAAGACTTTACTCTCTCCCATAAGTCATTCTGTGCCCATCTTTGGAAGTGATTTTTGCATTAAACTGTGACACGCAAACCCAAGCAAACAACTTTTGCAACTTTTCAAGTCTACAACAAATTTCTGGATCAAGGACAATGTTTAAATTGGCCTCATGCAACAGCCTTTTTGTTATTTTAGTAACGCCTCAGAGCGGATCTGATCCAGCGCTTCTTCAGCTCTGACACAGAACCAGAGCTTCAGACCGAGTGGCCCACGCACTTCCCAGTGTGACCCTGAGTGAACCCCGGAGGAGTCGGCTCCATCAGCACAGACCCACAGGCCCATCTCGGCCCGGATCACACAGTCCTTCTTCTGGTTGTATGAACGTGCATATTTCACATTTGATTTCAAGATAATCTTTGCATCAACTTTACCCCTAACACACAACTAGATAGTTTTAGAACAATCATATCTAGTGTCTCCATCTGTTAATGACTCATTTGCATATTCAATATTTATATTTCTCTGTTGAATTATTTGGTCAATAAATCTTCATAAACTACAGTGGTTTATTAATTGCCGGAAAGGGGGTCAATGCCATGGTTACGTTCTCATAACCTTCAGATGAACTAATTATTGTTTTTTATTAATTAATTAATTAACATATTTGATTTGAGAATTGTTAATAGCCTAAATTGGCTGGTGCCCCACATAACTCTTAAAACATACAACTTAAACATTTCCTTACTCTCTTTAAAATCTTGATCCAATTCTTTAATCGATATAAACTTTGAACGTGACCTTCTTTCATAAGTGGGATGACAAGAATACCACTACAGTACTTGTACTAGTAGAACTTTTAAATTTGTGTTTCTTGCATTGTTTTTCAGATATCCATTAGTTTTTTCATGTTTGTGTATTTATTCCAGATCTTGAGCCTTGTTTAAGGTACTTTTTTAAAAGTTTCTCCTGCAAATTGAATTAAGTCATCTAAACTTTTGATGATGATTTATGTGGTGCAACATAATGCAATAAATAATGTAATATAATATAATAGCAAAGTATAGACGGACCCAAGGTAAAGGTTTCATGATAAGACCTTTACCTCAGGTGTGCCTCACACCAAAATGACTGTAATTAAGGTTAGAAAAGAAGTTGATATTTTCAAAATTGCTGTAAAAGTGGAATAATTCACCAAGTATATAAGGACCAAGAAAACCTTGGTCTGAGGGTGTTTGATATTCCAATAAAAACTGTTTGAATAAAGACTTAATTAGCCAGTGCTTCCTGGAGTGTCAGCAGTTACACTAAGACCTAAAGCCCGATCGCTAAAATGGCCTTCCAACATCTGCACACCTGCCACAATCATGTTTCCCACTGATTCTGAAGTTGTAATCTTTGCCTAGTAAAGCTCTTTATGAACAGTTATAGCCTAAAAACACCTTCAGTCTTTTGTCAGTTCAGCTCGATACCTGCCAGAGCTAAACCGCTGCACCAGATGTGTTATTCCTCGTCAGACCTCCGTGCGTGGGGATGGATGGAGCCTGTCTGCCTGCAGGTAATCTGATTATAGAACCATTAATAAAACATTTTTCATTAAGAGCCTGTATCAATCAATCTACTGTCAACATCAAGTGGTGCGCTCATCAACCACTGACAGACGAGACGCTCTGGGAGGAAGAAACACTGCAATGGCCTTGTAATGGACCTGTTTCTATTACTGAGCAGTTTTAGATCAATGCTGGAGTTTACTATGAACAAAATATAAAATAATAATAATCTAGCATTATACACTTTCAGCTCGCGTCTTTTTGTAAAGCATTCCTTGGCCCTTAGGCTTTATTTGACAGGACAGTGCACTTTGAAATGGGGACAGGACCGACATGGATTAAATTGTTGGAGCTCACATCTCACAATGCCCCACACGAGAGGCATATGTGCTATCCACTAGACCACGAGCGGCACCACCATTTGGGAGTCCACACTTCTATGAGTTGCTCCTTCTTACATTTTGCTGCCCATAAAGATTGGAATGAGCAGCAAAAAACTTAGAAGCACCTTACTTTGATCCCTTTAACTGCCTTCAAGTCATCTTTAAGCCATAGGTTCTGATGAGTTTCACCATTTTACTCTTTTAGAATGTAGATAGTCTCATGTGTGAAAGATTTAATGCTTCATCTGTATCTCATGTGTATTGTTAGCAACTGTTCTTTGTGCTGCTGCTTCTCGTTGGCACATAAGCAGCCTCATAAAAAGTACTTTATATATATTTTTATAATTGAAAACTACTCATTGTTGCTGCCTATAATTCTCATGATATTAATTTGTAGTTCTTATGATTATATTGTGACCTGAATAATCATGATTATCGATTAACTGAGTAATCCAGGCATCCCTGGTTCAATCTACCTGTATAAACAAAGTTCAAATACAAAAAGAAAATGTAAATTGTGCTCATGAACAAAATAAAAGTCAATAAAAGTAAGTATTTCACATTGCAGTGGACGCTTTATATTGTTTCAGTTCCAACTCAAGGGTCACAAAAAAATTGATAAAAGTAAAATACAATTAAATAATAATAAATTAAGATTTAGGACTTTGCAAACAATCAGTTATGTCTGATATTACCATTACAGACGGTAAAACTTCCCACATCCCGCTGAAATGTAGAGAGCGGGCGGGGCCTGTTAATTGTAAATGTACATAATTGATTCAGTCCCACAGTGAAGTAAATCATGATTATCTTTGCTTAATTTAAATTTGTATTTTATGTTTACGCATCTCTTTTCATGCCTTTTACCTCTCCGTTTCCTTATCCTTCCCTCTCATCAGCAGCTTCCTCTCGAGTTGAATGCTTTCCCTGCGGCGGACTGACAATAGCCACACAGACTGCAGGTCCCAGTGGGCCTTCATTATGACTGACTGTATTATGTAAAGCATTTAAAATGCCTAATTATGCTCTCTGCCTGCCGCTATTTTAGCTCCTAAGAGCCACAGCCTTCTGACTGATGGTCCTCTGGGACATTTCACTCCAAAGTATTTTCTTATATCAGTTAGTGCTGTTTCTTCAAATGCAAACACCTTTTTTCACTATTGTGATTGGGGATGGGAAAGCACACAGCTCCAGGGTAGAAATGCATCTTGTGGAGAAAATAAATTGTGCAGTTTTGTTACACTTATGTAAATGCAAAATTAAAAATATGACAAAAACACTTGAAATTCGGAGAAAAAGCCTGTTTTCCTATTTTTCTGTTCTGAAAGGAAATCGTACATTTGTGGGCAGATGATTCAAACGATTTCTTACATAATTAAAGTGTAGCCACAGGGTTAGAAAAATAAATTATGTTCAAAATCTGAGAAAAAAAAGAATGGGTTGCAAAGTTTTCATTGTGATTCATGTTAGTGACAACATAATGAAATGCGAACATGGCGTAGATGGCATTTCTCCCGGTAGAGAGGAACTTAATTGAATCTCCCCTTGCGTTTTTGCGCTGATTGCACCACGGCCCTGTTTTTGACCTGGACCCTTTCAATTCTGTGTCTGTGTGTGCATGTGGGTGGAACAATGTGGGAGTCTACAATAGGAGCACAAAAACTGTGTGCTTGATTTTTCTCACAGTGAATATTGTTGGTGGAATTTGTAGCTATTCAAACATGATTGTGTCTGAAAATGAAACAGAGCCAAGCCCTGAAGTTTGCATTCTATCAATCAACTATTCAAACTGTATTTGTAGCAATGACTGAACTAATTAGTTTTCTATCAGCAATACAAATACAAAACAGTCCAGTTATGTATTAAAGCCTGTAGCTTGGCTTGGAATAGGAGCAAAGACGTATTTAATGTCCAGGGGCAAAGAGTTCCAAAGGGGCCACAGAACTTATATGAAATGGACTGGAGCCAGTGGAGGGAGAACCGGGATGATGTGACTGTTGATATATCTTCATCGTCGTAATAATCCTGATAAGGCTGAGCAAAATAATATGTCTGCTTGCCGTAACCCGACCGACCCGGTATGAAACTAGCCGACTGAAAAAAATAAATCAGCATTTTGTAGAAAAAGCGTCAAAACCTTTTTATTTTTCAATTATTTCGCCGAGTCACCGACCAGTCTTTCCCAAATCGCCGTGTCAAATATTTTTATCACGCTGGTAAACCTATTTTTTCATTCCCAAAGCACTGATAACATGATAATGCAAGTTCATATTGGGTCCTCCATATACTTCTGTCGTTTCCCTCTGTCGGCGCCACTGAAGTGACCATAGTACATGTGACGCTCTATCACGGTGTGACTTGATTTAAATTTGACTTACGCAATGCATTCTGGGATTGAAATACGCCCAGCAGCGTCATCACAACAAACATGGCGGCGCATGTTCCCACCGCTCGCCTTTGCTACCAAAATAAAGGATAACGGCGTACAAAAGGTCGATTGAAATATCTTAAAATCGTGAGATTTAGTCTCCTGATCGGGTTGATAGAGACGTTTTCCGTCATTGACTGTTGAAGCCTGACCCCTGGCAGTCACTCCGAGTCAAAAAATGGCAAAATTTTGATCTTTTTTTTTTGCTTTCAAAGTAAAAAAAATAAGAATTTTCTTACCGTCCGACCCACTTGAAAAATGTTGGGTCAGGTTACAGCAAACAGACAATTTATGTGGGGCAGCCTAATCTTTGAATTTTGAATATGATTTTACTTTTTATGCTCATACATTTGACCTTTTTTGGGGGGGTCACTCTTTGTATTTACTGGTCCTATCCACATACAAATCTGGATCAAATTGTAATGTCTCTGTTAGCACAAATTAAAATATCATTTAAAAAATCACATATGACTTTCATGTTGTCATTGTTAATTCATTCAGTCAGTTTGGAAAATGTGTAAACCTAATCCCTAATTTAAAACCACATCATTTTTGTTTTTTGTTGTTGTCTTTAAATACAGAACCACTCCAAAATCATATAAACCCCTGTGCTCCATCTAAAAATGTAATAATCTGAAATATCATCAATTATTTGAGCATGAACTCAACCTCCTCTTCAGAAGTTACAGGAACCAATGGTACAATCTCATCAAATACTTAACTATTGACTAGTTTCTTGGCGTATGGAGTATGGGGTCATAACTGGGTCATAATAACAGCCAAACTTTGTGTTCTCATCTGCACCTGTATCAAAGACAGCACTGCATCTCTGGATTTAAAATAGAGCTGTTGTGTTACGGACGAGTGCATCCAAACATGATTTGACCATTTCTCCAGCCCCCAAGAAGAGTTTCATAGGGGCACCCAACTGAGACCATCGACCATCGCTTTTCAAGGTTGAGTAATGGTCTGGTCAGCCGCAGCTAATCACCTTCTCATAGTGAAGTGGGTCCATTGAAGCTAAACTCAATAAAAAATCACCAAAGAGTCACAGCTTCTACTCAAACTTAGAACTCACTGTAAAGGCATTAACTCTTACTAAGGTCAGTGTTTCATATTTTGTTAATTGCAAAAAGTACGGTAATGATTTGAGTAATCTTAATAAGTTATGAGCAGTGGGTAAAGGTGAAAACTGACGTTACCACTTAAGTTATTAATTCCTTACCATGTTACCAGTAATTCAAAACGTGCAATAAAGACAAATATAACACAAATAACCATTATTAAATGTATTTTAAAAGATAATAAAATAATACAATCCTTTCAGTCATATGCACAGCCAACAGAACAGTTTTAGCCTTAGTCCTGACTCTGGCACCAGCAGGAGGCCGGTCCATGTTTAGTCCTGACTCTGGCACCAGCAGGAGGCCGGTCCGTGTTTAGTCCTGACTATGGCACCAGCAGGAGGTTGGTCCATGTTTAGTCCTGACTCTGGCACCAGCAGGAGGCCGGTCCATGTTTAGTCCTGACTATGGCACCAGCAGGAGGTCGGTCCATGTCTAGTCCTGACTCTGGCACCAGCAGGAGGCCGGTCCGTGTTTAGTCCTGACTATGGCACCAGCAGGAGGTTGGTCCATGTTTAGTCCTGACTCTGGCACCAGCAGGAGGCCGGTCCATGTTTAGTCCTGACTCTGGCACCAGCAGGAGGCCGGTCCATGTTTAGTCCTGACTATGGCACCAGCAGGAGGTCGGTCCATGTCTAGTCCTGACTCTGGCACCAGCAGGAGGCCGGTCCATGTTTAGTCCTGACTCTGGCACCAGCAGGAGGCCGGTCCATGTTTAGTCCTGACTATGGCACCAGCAGGAGGTCGGTCCATGTCTAGTCCTGACTCTGGCACCAGCAGGAGGCCGGTCCATGTTTAGTCCTGACTCTGGCACCAGCAGGAGGCCGGTCCGTGTTTAGTCCTGACTATGGCACCAGCAGGAGGTTGGTCCATGTTTAGTCCTGACTCTGGCACCAGCAGGAGGCCGGTCCATGTTTAGTCCTGACTCTGGCACCAGCAGGAGGCCGGTCCATGTTTAGTCCTGACTATGGCACCAGCAGGAGGTCGGTCCATGTCTAGTCCTGACTCTGGCACCAGCAGGAGGCCGGTCCATGTTTAGTCCTGACTCTGGCACCAGCAGGAGGCCGGTCCATGTTTAGTCCTGACTATGGCACCAGCAGGAGGTCGGTCCATGTCTAGTCCTGACTCTGGCACCAGCAGGAGGCCGGTCCATGTTTAGTCCTGACTCTGGCACCAGCAGGAGGCCGGTCCATGTTTAGTCCTGACTCTGGCACCAGCAGGAGGCCGGTCCATGTTTAGTCCTGACTCTGGCACCAGCAGGAGGCCGGTCCCTGAGGTCCTCAGAGTCCGAGGTGGTTCATATGGCACTAACATGCCCGAGATGTACTTTGGTGCTAGGCCATGGAGAGACTTGTACACAAGCAGAGCTGCTTTAAAGTCTATTCTCTATCCTCAAATTGTTCGACACATTTCTGCAATGACCCTGTTAGTAAACCAGTACCAAAGGCTTATCCTTAACCAAAATACCTGTTCCTAAACCTAAGGGGCATTCACACTGCGGCCCTAGTTGGACGCCTGTGCAATTGAAGGCCAAAGCTTTGAAAAATGAACTCACCACCAGCACATGTGTGGTCGAGGTGTTGTTGTATTTCCTGATGTGGCTGTACAACAGGCTCTAATAATATCAGCCTGCCCAAGGACGACAGGTGGAATTAGCACTTGAGCTACAACCTGGTACAATGCATCTCTCCTCCATCCATCCATCCCGGGATCCCGTGGCTTTCCCAGGCCAGCCGAGAGACATAGTCCCTCCAGCGTGTCCTGGGTCTTCCACGGGGCCTCAAAACACCTCCCCAGGAAGGCGCCCAGGGAGGCGCCCAGGAGGCATCCGGAACAGATCCCCGAGCCACCTCAGCTGGCTCCTTTCGACATGGAGGAGCAGCGGCTCTACTGTTGAGGTTAATGTATATCATGTACTGTCCATGTCTCAAATAAACAAACTCATCTTGGTGTGATGGCGGACCAGGCTGAGAGAATGAATTTGGTGTATTTGCTTTATAAAGCCAAACAAATGAGGTGATCGGCCTCTCAGGTCCGCCAGACACTTCAGAGGTTATGTGAATTTGGTGAATATCATCATAAGCTCCAAGAGCTGCGTCTGGATGATTTTTACTGGTGCAGAACAGGGATGTCACAATATCAAATTTTAGTGTTACGATGGTTGTGAGATTTTGTTTTATTTGATTCCTGTGGTTTAACATGTCACTGTTCCTCAAGTTTGTGACCGAATTCACAAAATGCAACTATCTGAAAGACAAAATAAAGTAAAATTTGACAAAGACAGTCAGATAAAATAAAGTTCTTTATATTTAGGTCTATTTTTTTTGGATTGAACTAAAAATACTTAATTTTGCTTCCCGAATTGTCACCATTATTTTTTTTTGGTTCATAGGATTATATTGCGACTTGAATAATCACAATTATAGTTTAACCTAATAATCGACATCCTTAGTGGGTTTGTTTTGGTCTTCCTTCCGGATGATGAAATACGTCACTGGAGCGTAATCTCTGACTGATTGCCACGTCGCGTCGGCCGCCAAAAGCTTAGCTTTGTTCAAATTCTTGTCAACGCTGAAAATACGTGATTCCTGCTGCTCGGACACTCTGGACGTGCCGCAAAAATGCGGGACATCCCGAACGCGCGTGCACCATAGACTTTACATAGACGTTGGATGTCTTAGTGTGAACTCAACAGAACCCTAACCATAACCTGATTGTGAAAAAATTATGCTGTCAAAAATAAACTTTGCCAGCAATACAAAGTGGCAGTTGTGTGGAATAACTGGGTTGGTAGAAACTGCGTGCACAAGACTATTGTGCAGATACTTCCTGGTACTAGCAGCAGCATTCTGGATGGATGTACAATCCTAAACTGTCTATATGGCCAACGTAATGAAATTACCTATAAAATTGCTGTCTGTTGTTGGAAGAAGTCATCTATTTTCTGCCTTTTAAAGTGTCTCACTTCAGACTCCTTATCAAGTAATTAAGGCTGAGAATCGAGTTTTAATGACCCACACATCCACCTGCAAGACAGCAGAATTAAAGATTCAATAAAAGATTAAGTCTTTGTTATGTTGAGGTTTAAAACGTCCCTCAATATAGGAGCAGGTGATATTAGTGTATACTGTGAAATACTCAAACAATTATTTCTTGTTTTATTGTCTTCAAAATGTAACAGAGTGGCAAAAGGTGTAGTTATTTTTAAGTTTAGCTGTAACAAAACATCAAGAGGCAAACAATGCCACCTGAGATATCGGCTCAGGACCAGTTAAATTGAGGCACGGAAGTTTGTTGTTGACAGAGACAAGGTTTCAGTTGGCACATGATAACATTTACCGGTATTTAAATAAGTGAAAATATTGAAATTTTTAAACAGGTAATATTTTCTTGGTAATTTATTTTTCTCGTTGCTCAATCACAGTTCATCATCCAAAGTCAATTTTGTTCACAGAGTTGTTTGTTCGACGACTTTACATGGTAACCAAAGGTAAGATGACAAAAGACCTTGGAGACATCTGTGTGACACCTGATATAAAGCTTGATTAGTCATTTGACTAGACTCATGTCTACAGTAGGCTATGTTTTTGACCACGAACCAGTCGGGACAAACGTAACTCGGACTGGAACACATGGCTCGGATACACGGCGGAGCAAATCCACCCGGTGCAGCCACAACAATCCCCGAGCGTGCAATACACGCAGCCACAAACTAGCCCCGCTTTAATATAAAAAAAACAATTCATATTAAAATAGATATACAACTTGTAGACAAAACAAAGTTTTCTTTTACAACCTGTGATGAAGCATTACGAGGGATTGGAAGTAGATGAGGTCAGCGGGCAACTGACATGCGCAGCAGCTGTCAATCAAAACCACCACGTTTGAGTGGCAGAGCCCACCTGCAGGTTTTACTGCCACAAAAAAAGTACTTTAGTCTTCCTGTTGGCTTGAGCAAATTTACACCCAGAGAGAGCTCCTGGAAGTCAAAGAAAGGTTTTCATCTAGGCCTCTCTCCGGTCCTAAAGTGGTGCTTCAGTATCAACAAGTGAATGGACCCCCTGCTTATGTCCGACACACCAAGGAGAGGGCCCAGCATGCAAGACATGGGGCCAGAATACTTTCTCAGTGAAGAACAAAAAAATCAGTCACATGGTCAACAGTCAACCCAGTCTTCACAAGAAACAGTTTACACTGTTCAAACCACAAAAGGAAGTCCATGTATTTAAATCAGACTAATTCCTAGCTTTCACAAACCATTTGGCACATTGTTCATTTTCACAAGCAATTGAATCTTTCAGGCTTCAGAGCTGCTTTTTTCATTCTGTGACTGCCAAAGCTCAGTCAATCCTTCCGCTTCTTACGGGTCTTACTTCTGGGTTCATGATAAGATAAAATACTTTATCATTATTATTTTATCACAGTTATGCTTTTACAATTTACTCTGTGGGGAAAAAAGATTTTTAAAAATCTACTGTACTACTGTAAAATACATTTACAAGAGTAAATGTATTCTGCTAAACTGACTTTTGGTTCCTTCGAGTCTAAGGCTTAGACCAGGGGTGTCAAAGTAGAAAAAGTTTCAGTTGTAGTCATCTGGACTCAGTTAGAAAAAATAGACGGGCTATTAGAATCCTCTTTGTCTTTGTGAGACCCTGGCTCAACCACCCTGAGTACCTGATTAGCATCTAAATGTCCTTGTCCTGGTCCTCTACCTTTCCAGGGGTTCAGTATACCATTATAGATACCAGGAAGATTAAACCTTAGCCCTCCATTTCTGTTTAAAGAAGGTCTTTCTTTTTTAACAAAAATAGCTTCCTTGACTCCTCTTTCAAACCATCTTTTCTCCCTGCTTAAAACCTTCACCTCACCGTCTTCAAACGAGTGATTAGAGGCTTCAAGATGGAGATGCACGGCGCTCTGAGGTCCTGAACTTGTATTTCTTCTGTGCTGATAAAGCCTCTTGTGTAGAGGCTGTTTCGTCTCACCTATGTAACGTTCTTTACAGCTTTCTTCACTGCATTGGATCGAATAAACTACATTGCTCTGTTTTTGAGTCGGCAACTTGTCCTTAGGATGAACCAGTTTTTGTCTTAAAGTGTTTCTTGGTTTAAAATAAACAGGGACTTCGTGTTGTCTAAAAATTCTCTGCAGTTTTTCCGACAGGCCAGACACATAAGGGATAGAAACACCCTTCCTTCTCTGTTCAGTTTCCCTTTTGTCCTGCTTCTTGGCAAAGAGGATTCTAATAGCCCATTAAAATTCTGAATAGGCTAGCTCGGTAGATACAAGGGGGGGGGGGGGGGGGGGGGGGGGGGGGGTTTCTGTTGAAACAAACAACTCCTTCTACTTCAGGAAGGCTCCGCCCAATGGGCGGGTCTTACCACAGAACAGTATTAATATCGGAGTTCTCGATCTAAATTCTTTTATTGACAATGACTCTTGGATGAGAGTCGAAACGTCTATTTTTTCAAACTGAGTCCGGATGACTACAACTGAAACTTTTTCTACTATGGAACACGCCTGGACGAATGAGGGATTACACCGACATATTTCCAGGGGTGTCAAACTCATTTTTGGCCGCGGGCCGAATTTCGAGGCTCAGGCTGGGTCGCGGGCGGAACATAACGTAAAACATAAAACAATAAAAAAATATAAGAAATAAATAGCTTTATATAGCCTACGCTGTTTTTGAAGCAATTACTGGATCAATTAAAAGAAATTACAAACACATTAAATGTGTTTAATTCAGTTTATGAGAACAAATTTTGTTCTCATAAACTGAAATGTATTAAGAAAAACAAGTGTAATATCACCAACACTGTGCTTCAGTTTATGTGCATCACAACTTCAGAGTTGATCTACAGAGATAAACATTTAGTCTATTGTTAAATATTGTTAAATAGGTATTTGGAACAGAAAAATATTTCCACGTCTGTGTAGTTCTCTGTAGTTCTCTGTAGTTATCTGTAGTTCTCTTACACCTGAACTGACTCGCCACAAAATACAAATACACGTGGAGCGTTTAAGGAGGTTAAGTTACGCCTCTTGCCTTCAACATATAGAATAAGTGCATGAGCCACAGTCTTCCATCAAACCAAACTCTTTTCTCAAATCGTGGGCCAAATATTCTGAACAAAATAAAACAATAAAAAATATAAGAAATAAATAGCTTTCTTACAGCTTAGTAATAGTTGTGGAGACTGTTGCACAAATGTGCAGCAGGTGAAAGACTGAGTCCATATTCATGCAGCATCAGGAACAGGAACATGGACTTTTTATGTGATTTATGATGTGAAATGTTCATATCACAGACATGTTTCTGCTCAAACTCAATATGAGCGCGCTATTCTCATAGTTTAAGTTGATCTTAGTGACAAATGATTCATGTAGTGACTCAAATGAGGTCATTGTGTTTGTGTTGTTCACAGTCACATTAGTGTGGACACAGTCATGTTCATACTTTAATTACACCTGTGTTTTTACCTGTGGCTCCTGATCTGTCCAGGTTTGTAGAGGATGTTTTCCTCACAGAGCATCATCACAGAAGTTTTCTTGTCGTTAGCTCCACTTTTAGCACAACTCTAACATCCACAAAACAGTCTTCTTTCTTTCTTCCACGTGTTTCCTAAAGCCACATGTCTCTGGTTCGCTCAGACCTCTGCTCTGAGGTGCGTAAGTGCTGTAAAGTGCGTTAACGGGTGTCTTACTTCTCTCAGCACTTCTCCCTCCGCAGTACACACGGCAGAAAAGAGCCACTAGGGGAGGGGTGGCCATCAGCGGCATTGTGGGACGTGTAGTTTTAGCTTTTAGCCCTAACAACGGTTACGGATGTAACTACGGTTCTATGAACGAAAAAAAAAAAATATATATATATTTTTTTCCAATTAATTCAAAAGTTCGGCGGGCCGGATTAAAACGTTTGGCGGGCCGGATCCGGATGTTTGACACCTCTGGCTTAGACCCTTGATTTTCCGCTGTGCTGTAGAACACTAATGTGTCTTGAAATTTTTTTTTGATTATTCTTAAATGTCTCTTTTAATTTTGTAACTGTTTGTGGGTAAATACATTTTCACTCTTTCACCTTTGTAAAAAAAAGGTCTCGATTTCACTAAAATAAAAGTTAGTAACAAACTAAACAGAGTCATGGCAATGATGAATAATTTACCATTTTTGAGCATTCCCCTGAGCAACATAGTCATCAAAAATAAAGCATGTGGTCAAATTCAAAGAATCAGACAATAGTGGGTATAAGATTTTTTAATTATTCTCAGATTTGGTATGATCTGTGTCTCACTCGGAATTGAGTTCTTCACATTAATCAGTCTGGAAACGCTCCAGCTAAAAGTCGTCGGGCTGTTAAAAAAATACTTCACTGTGATTGGTCAACGTCACAACAGCGGAAGAAGCAGAAAAATCCAAATCATGTTAAATTCAGTGGAGAGAAAAGCACAGTCCTTTTTCTCACAAATGCACAAAGCGCCATTATGTGTACGTTTTTTAGAAATAGGCGCCACCTTGTTCGTTTTGGTTCGGGTTGTTTTGACTTCCGCCCAAACCACAAAGCTCTGTGATTGGCCCGTTTACCACTGGTGCAGACTGCAAACCAATCCGCGGGAGCCAAACAAGATGGATTCTAAAGAGATTATGAACTCACAAAAATCGCGAGAATTCATCTTGCTGGCAAGGTTATTGCTGCGGAATGTTTTTGACGAAATCATGTGCTGTGACTCTACGCGTTTGAAATACACTGCTTTACACCATGTTATATTGTTGTATTCTCATCAACAAACAAACCTGGAGTTATGGTTTGTTTCATGTGCGCATGTTTCAGTTATTCTGCAAAATGATTTAGTCCATCTGCCTCTTCAGAGCTCGAAATACTCTCCCTGGTTCATTTTAATTTCTTTGTATTTGTAAAGTGTAAACCCCTTCATCAGTCCGGTTCTGCTCGTGTCAATGCTAAAATGACCTTGTTTTTTCAGTTCAAATCATGTTTTTGTAACGCCCAAAATCTAAGCAGCAGTTGCCTCAAAGGGCGACAATGAAACAGAGAAGCAGATTAAGCAATGTTCACAAGAATTTAGCAAATATATAACTAGATATGAGTATATATAAGTTATTTATTTACCAGAAGTTTTTAAATCAGATTCCTGAACTATCTCCTGGGCTTGATATCCCTGTGAAAAGATTAGGACTCAATCTTTTTTGAAAACTCACCCAACTTTTCAATGTATTATTTGATGGTATAATCATATGATATATGTTATGTATTATATTTTCAATGTCCTTATCAATAAATTCCATTTCTCACAAGAATCCAGAAATACTTTACTTTATAATAATCCTGGGGCTATGTTTGCCTTGAGCCTGTGATTCTCATTCCCCAACTTTCCCTGAGAGATTTAGAGTCAGTGCCAAATCCGGCTGTATTTCAGGACACATCAAATTGCACAATGCGATGCCACTTCCTGAATTGTTATTGTTGGCAAAACAACCCCCGCGGTGCGTATCCAATGAGTTCAAGGGAGGTCACCAACATTTTTTATCTGAGCAGGAGCAGCAGCTTTCACCTGCTCACAAATAGAAAAATAAGGCCTCTATCGCATGTGTTCCGGCTCCAGACGGCTCCTACACAACAGCTTGATCTCATTTTTGTGTTGTGTCACTTTTTCACATATCTGATTCATCAAAGAGACAAAAGTAAAATCAATAAGTGTTTTATGGGGACATATCAACCTTTTAGGCCTTAAATAAGATGCAATTAGTATGATCTATTTGCAGAGATATAGAGAGTTCAAGTGCGTGGCATTTCTTGTAAAATGAAAAACTGGGTCCTGGCTTGCGTCCGAGAGTATGAAATGCACTTGTCACAATTATTGCGGGGCTTCAGATCATATCACAACCTTCTATAAGCCTATGCATAATTTATTTGGGATAGGAACAGGAAATTATAGAATAGTGATTTGCATGGGATGTGTTTTACCTATGGACTTTGGGTAATTTGTAATAATATTTAACGTCATGTGTGTTTCCAGTTCCGTGCAAATAGTCCATGTTTGTAAAAAAAATTTACATAAATTCAAATGAGGGACATACATACCTGTGATATGACAATGACTTTTACTGTTTCACCAATTCTTCTAAGATTCTCAGGGCGTATGCGTTTGGTCCCGGTTTGAGCCCAGTTGAATTCTGATGTAGACTTATGTTTGTCCTGTTATAGTCCTAGCTCAGCTTTGGCCTTGTCCTTGTTTAATTCTGGGTTTAGTCCCATTTTAGAGAGTTTGTGCAAGAGTGAACGCCATTGTGTGCCTAAATCCTAAATTACCTTTTTTCCTCAAACCTCCACATTTGCTGATCCGTCCTAACTAGTCGTAATTGCTCTGGCGCCGACAACACATATGTTTCACAGTTTGACACCACACCTGCCCATTTCTCTCATTCAGGCATATTTCATGGGCTGCTGTTTGGTGTCAGCCCCAGATGAAATTGGGCCTGACGTATGGACTTGTGGAGAAAAGATGCTGAGCTCTGCAGTTCCTCCATTAGTGTACGTCCCTCATCAAAGCCACAAACAGGTGCATTTGATGAAGCCACACCAGTGAAAAGCTGCTCAAATGTTTGCTGACCAGGGATATTACATGAGCATATTTCATTACGCTGAGATAATTGGCAATACCTGTGGCGGTTTGAGTAAAGCATCACTTTCAATTGATCATCAAACAGGCCCCCAACTGGGACCCTAGACCAGAGCGCTCCCACTTCCTCACTGTGATCCAAACACACAGGAAACCAAACTGTGCAGAGAAAAGAGCAGCGAATCAGCCATCAAAAGCTACAGAGGGAAAAGAGTTATCGCTTCGATCCGACTACGCTTCTTTTCTCCAGTTGTGCAGCGGGGAGACGTTTCATTGAAAGGCAGTTGCAGTCTATCGATCGACCCTCAGGGATGGATACAGCGAAGCCAAGGATGGAGAAAGAGAGAGATGGAGAGAGATGTAGGGAAATCATGTAGTGAAAGACACAGATGGAGAGAACAGCATTAGTTTGTGTTGGAGGAGAATGAGAGAGACAGAACAGTGACAAACAAAAGGGAGCTGCATAGGCGTTTTGGTGCCACTGATCAACCGTTTCAGCCGCCCATGAGGGGAGAAGAGGTGGACAAAAACACACAGAAGAGGATCAAAGGAGACTGTTGGTGCTAAAAATGCCCAAAATATAGCTTGATTCAAAGGCCTGTATGAGACTGTTTTTGTATCTTGAGTTTTTAAGAAGGTTGATGGAAAAATACCAACATGTGAGTGGGTTAAGGCTGCACAATTATGATAAAAAAAAATTGCTATATGATAATTACGGCACGGCCACAGTAATTTCAGTTCAATTAAATGTGTTTTAATTTACATTGACTAAAACAAAACTAATATAGGACTTTATCTTTTTCATTTAAAAACACATATTTCACTAAATCAATAATTGTGTTATAGGGATATTGATAATTTTGCGATATATTGTGCAGCCCTAGTGTGGGTTTCTATAATTTGACCAAATGGTAGTAAACATACTGCATGTGGGAATCAATTTAGAACCATCAATAATTACGAAAACATCTCATTTTGGTGTTTAATGAACCTGCAAAGATTAAACCCTCTTTTGCTCATCCCAACACAGTTATGTACAACTTTTCTGAGATTGAGGCAGACACAATATTTACTGAGCACCACTTTTTACTTATTTCAAGAAATAGCTTTTTTGATGATGAGCTTTTTGAGACACTTTACTAAACAAACAAACAACAACAACAACAACAACAAAGCTTTACCAGGATTAGGTTTGGCTCAACGGATGTAGATCTAGAATATCTCCAAGTTTCAAGGTTTAGCTTCACTTCAATGCCACTGTGGTAACTCGTGAATAAAAGTGGGTGACCACAGAGGTAAAACTGGGGCCCGTCTCAAATCTTGAGCTTTAGAACGTCAGTGTCGGTCACCTGTAGGTTTGAGATTGTGTCTGTTGTGCAGGTTTATGAACACCATGTAATTTGTCTCATATTTACAGCAGTCAAAGCAATAACTTATTTCCTTTGTCCAAACTGCCGGTGTAAAGTCATACAAACATTGGCGTTGCAGGACAAAAGTCACAAAGGCATTCTGGGAGACAGATCTGTGCTGAAGTCTACAGGACAGGCGTGGGTCCCCCTTGAGCCCTCCAGCTGTCAGCCTTACACCGTGTCTAATGAGCAGGACTACTCCTCCAGTCCCCCAGCGCAGCCGCAGATCGGTCCCATCTGACGAGTGCTTCTGCAGGCCTCGTCCATCCTCCTGAGGTCAGCTCCTGTCTGATGGATGACTCCGGTGAGACCACACAGCCTTCTGCCTCCTTTTTGTCTTTGTGGGTTTGGTCAAAACGCATATTTCCACACTCAGGAGGCAGGATTCAGTGAGATTTTGACCTTGCACATGACAACACTTTCAAAAGGCAGGATGTGTGAGGACTCCCATGAGCAGTGGAATGGAAAGAGAAAGAGGTTGAGAGAAAGAGGTTGGTTGTGATTATGAAATACTTATATGCTGAAGGGTGACAAGGATCCAAATGGTCCCTGACAAAAGATATGAATTAGTCATAATAAAAAAATAAAATAAAATAAACATTAAGTGCAAATCTGCTTGTGTTATTTAAAACTGTGTCATGTGTCCTATGGATTTCAGTTTTTTAAATTTTTATTTTAAACATTGAACCTACAGGTCATCTGAAGTTGATGATTATAGTCCAAGACTAGCTTCCCCCACAGAACCGCCTGATGTTCTTTAGGTGCGAAAACCTTTTTTTTTGCAATGTTCTTAATGTGCGAATCAAAGTAACCACGATGTTACACTTGTGGTGATGGATTAAAAAACGATGTGGTTTGACAGATGACTACAACCTCTGTTTTGTCCTGGTTGAGATGGAGAAGGTTTTCCACCATCCAGGATTTTTATATCAAGCGTAACATTAAAAAGAGCTTCAATTGGCCTGGTCAGGAGGTCAATTGGTCAGGAGACATGGAGATGTAAAGCTGCGTATCATCAGCATAACTGTAGAAGTTGATTCCATGTCTCCTGAAGACACAGACTAGAGGGAATGTATTTAACAGGTACAAGGGCTACAATAAAACACTGGGGGTTGTTCAGTTGTTAATGCTTAATGTTGATAGGAAACGGCAAGAAAAAACATGCATATTCCACACAGAAATTCCTCTTGACTATGAATCCTTTGTATTTATTTCATGTTTTCAAAAGTGTGCAAAATAATCCAAAATATCACACAGTTTGTTATAATAAATGATTTGGTCTGGAAATACTACACATAACACATTTATCTGTTTCCACATGTGTTTCATTGTAAGTGAAATTAATGAGTGTCGTTTTGGATTTAATAAACCATAACATTATGTACATTTACTCATGCTTTTTCACAACATATTCACAAACAAATGGGGTTATATTGTATTATCTCCTAAAACATAACTCTCCATATTAAACCAGTGAGATTATGACCTTGTCCAGCCGCACAGGCCTAAATGGCAGCGTGTCCGATGAGCTGTTCCCCATGAGCAGTAAAGAAGAGAAAAGGGGGTTGGACGCGATGATGAAAAGCACAGATTGTCCCTGATGTATTGGGGACATGGCTCCTAATCGCTCTGCGTGTCACGGCGATGACCTCCGCATACACCGGCTCAAATTTATCAACATGGCCCTCCTCTCATTCACCACAGCCTGAAACACCGCGGTAACCATGATGTACTGTACAGGTGGGCCAGAAATAGTGCCTTTCGCCCAATGAAACCCTCCATCACCCTCTATTCTTAGGCCTTTGCTTCCGGATGCGCTGACCCCATTATTACAGATATAGAAGTGCTCCAACTGGCATCACAGGAATCATGTAGGGCCATTTTCGTGGAAGGGTGTGACTCACTGCTGATTGGTAAGTGTCCAAGCTTTTACTTAAGGTTTACCTTAAAGTGTTTGCACCATCGTTTTATATGGTACAAATCCTGTTGGTTTTTAATTGAAGGAAAATAAGAATTGGATTAATTTAATGTGATCATATTTTGGGAATTATTCTGGAGGAAAAAACAAAACAAGAAGAAAATGTCTCTGTTCACAAGTTTACAATTTTACTGCAGGATTGTTATATGGCTCCCCAATGCAGTCAGTTTAGTCCAACTATAATAGGGGTAATTATAACCTTGCTAATAGTCTGGTATATTTACACTTAAACTGTTATGTATGTTCATTTTGTATGCACTGTTCCTATCAAAGTACATAAATAACATACAACAAAAAATGCATAATGGAGAAGAACAAAACGTATATAAGTGGCACTGGAGTATAAGATAACATACAGAACATAACATATTAATCGTTATTCAGATAACTATAGCATAAAGAACATGCTAAAAGGTTACCAAAGCATCAGTATTACCCCAAATCACTAAATCCATTGAATTATTCTTCCTCTGTGTCACTTCTAAACAACTCCGCAAACTCTGGAGGTAGAGCTGATGCTTCTTCTCCGTCGCTTAGAGCCCTTAGAGCGCCCTCTTGCGGTTGCCAGTGTGAAAATAGGAGTATAAGTCGCTCCCCCGTCAAATTATGGAAAAAAGTCAGAATTATTGTCCGGAAAATACTGTATCTAAATATTTGTTGTACTAGACTCAAGGTTAATCAAGGTGAGATTGAGTATATGTCCCACTGTGTCTGTCAGATCTACAATAATGGGTGTGTTCAAACTTCCAAATGCCATGATGTAGACTCTAGTTTAATCCTGTTCTCGTCCTGGTTTGTCCTAGTTTAGTCCTAGTTTAGTCCTAGTTTAGTCCCAGTTTACTCCTGACATATCTGCTTTAACTTGCTCCCTTAGGCCCATAGTTGCTGTTTATTGATATGAAATAGGCATAATTTGTGCTGCCTAATAGTTAAAGTGGCAGTGCAAATCTTAGTCAATTCTCGTGTGATGACCTCAAAAATTGACATAGTTTTGAAAACAAATTACAATTTCTTCCCTTGACATGACAATAGGAGAAGCCATTCACTACAAAACCTTTCATATTTCAGAAAAGAAACATGGATTACGTTATTTAATGATTCTGAATTCAATTAGGTTTGGTCTGAACGTGGTATCCAAATGTCATCCTACATCAATAGTTTTAAGGTTTTTCTTTTTTGTGAAAACATCTTTCTCTGATAAACAAACCCAGTGAGTGAGTTTGGAGTCTTTACCCTCTGTTGCTCTTCCTCTCGTTGTTGTGTTTCTGCCCCAGTGGCTCTGTTGCGCTGGACTCATCTGTATGCAGCAGGCTGGTGTTGTGCATGGCCAGCTTTCTGCTCCATGTATCTATTGCGATGCTCCGTGTAGCGTGACTGTAGTTGGTGTATCATCTATCAGGGGACGGGCTAACCTCGCTTTAAAATCATATTCCACTGAATCTGGATTCAATTCCACATTCCCCCCAAGAAAATATCATAATAACACATCTCCCCAGGTTTCTACTTAGGCCACGGTCTCCGCGCCTTCTGACTCATTGCCTCCCCTGTAATTTCTCTGAAGTGTTTGGACATGACAAAATACTTAGCAGATGAATCTCACTTCATGAAGTTTGGAATGCATGAGATTCAGACATAAATTGCTCTCCACTGTGGGATGTTTTGTATTCCTGTGTACAAAATATCCCATCATCTCATGTTGGGATCATAAGAAGATGGAGAAGGCATCATTTAAGAGCCACGGTTACATTCATGCAGCTCTAACCGTCCTCATTTCAGTTCCTTACCGATGGACTATATTCACTCAAAAAGATGTCATGTTCATCATTTTTACATATATTTTTGTCATACCTTTTTAATTTAAATATTTGATGATAAAACTGATCCCTGACGAGCCCCCTATTGTCACAACCCGTCACTGAGCTGCAACAATGACAGGACAATCAAACTCTAGAAAACATAAAACACCAAACAACTAGTTCTGTGGACATCAGGATGTGTAAATACATGATCAGGGAATGTGGGAGTGGCTGAGAGCAAGCCCTCCGCCATGGGCACAAGCTTTAAAGGCGCTGGGCACAAGACTCCATTCCACCACCAAACAAATAACCACGGCAACGCCTGGGGTTGTCACTCTGATAAAACGTTTGGCACATTCCTAGTATTCACTTGCATGATTTTTTAAAATGCTTAATAACAGGTTTTTTTTGACAAAAAAGGGAAACAGGGTTGACAATCTGACACTGGTCAATCAGCTCTCACATGCCTCTCTGTCTTACATGTTTTCTATAGATAAAATGAACTGAACAGTCTGATTTCTGTCTCCATGTGCTGCTTTTACAATACTTTCAGGGGGTGTGGGGAGCAAAATGTACTAATTAATACCTTGAAAAACATGCATTCCCTCAGATTCACAGATCTTACCTGTAACTTGGCCTCATGATGCCACATTTTCATCTCCATGGCTCCAGGAAGCCTTCTAAATGTGTTGATCCGCCACCTTTATCTGCCGTGTTGCCCCAGAAATGCATGAGGACTAAATCCAACACCAAGGTAAACTCACAAGTGATTTGGAGTTTGAATAAAACATGATGGCAAATGGTTCAATCAGCGAGTAGTATTTGATTATCATCATCATTGAAAAAATTGGCAAAACATTTGTGTGTTACTGTCTCTACATTTGACCCGACTGAGAAAACTGCTGTCCCGACCTCGTTGCAGTGACATGTGGTCTGAAAGGCGTTCAAGGTAGTGGTTAAGATACTGTACCTTGAAAAAAACGTGCATTTATACTTTGACGAGTCGGCTCACCTCTCCAAAGCTATGACCTGTTTAAAGAAACGTCAGCACATATATACAGTGCAGTTTTCAAATAGATTGGACACTTTATTACTGTACACAACCTGAGTAAAAGAGATTGGAATCTTTGTGTTTTGACAACTGACCTTTAATCAAAATTTTACAGGCAACCTTCAGAAAATGCTAGTAAAGTTAAACATTTACTATATTATTTAAATTTTGGATTCAATTATGCCATAATAATGCTAGAGCCAAAGGGTTAATTTGTTTTATTTAATTTGTTATATCTGCATTTTTACTGTACAATTACTTCATCCACTACATGCCTTTGTCTTATTGTTTTATATTGTTTTATATTTTACAATTCCCCAATTTGAAAATCCAGATTCCTTACAGTTTTATTGCATCGATTCGACATTTGCCACCAATCCATCTTTTGCTACGTCACTGTTTCTCTTGCCATGATGATGGATGTTTCTTGCACTCGGACCCCCGTACATAACTGGAAGGCCTGGTCCGAAGCACTCTACCTGCTGGTGTATAAACATCGCCTAAGGACATGAGGACTGAATCCAACCCAGGTACACAACATCATCGATCAACGCCTCTGAACACTGGCTCCACAATTGTCCACAGCAGATGTCATTACCTCGACTCGCTCATGTGTGATTCCAAACACAGTGGCATCTTCTCTGGGAGCAATCTTTCCATTGACCGGCAAAATCTGACCACTGATGGAGCTGGATTTTCCATGTTTGCCTTTACGCGTTCAAATGACCCTTTCGTCCGCTAATTTGAACATGCTTGTATCGATCTGCCATCGAATTGTTGCATGATAAGAAGGCGCAGAGGTCTCCCAGTGCTGCGTATTGACTGGGTTACAAAGTGCACTGGTCAATGTCGCTGTTTCATTTAAAGCCGTTTGTAATTTATTATGTGAATGCTACATGGATTTTTTTTGACGTAGTCTTGTCAAAGGCTCGTTGTTCTTGTTAGCCTCAGAGTGGATTCAGATTGAGAGTAATTTCATGTACAGTTTGGGCAAATTATTTATGGCATTTTTGAGTAGAAGTAAATAGAAGCAGGATTGAAAGTGGCTCCCAATGTGAAACAGGATTGTGGTGAGGTGACGACTGGAGAATATACACCGTGAAATTCTTTAATGGAACCCGCCACATTGAGTATCATAATACTTTAGTGAAGCTCTTGTACTTGTACTTAAACTAGTTATTTGCTCCTCCAATCTACCGGTAACAACAAGCGACACAGAGAAAATAAATTGTGCACATTTCTACATACATGCGTTTCTAATACTGGTCAACATTTGATACTAAATGTGTGAAGTAGGCAATATTTCTTCAGAAAATATTTAGTTGTACTTTATTTTGAGTAAGCCTTTGCACATATTGTCTGTTTGCCGTGTCTTTTATTACCTTTTAAGTGTGTTATTAATACTCATGTTTCTTTCATTCTCTTCCTATATTTTTTTCACAAGATTCTTTTCTGTTGTGGTGCTTAACGGTTGTTTTCAATTTTGCCCCTCCTTTTTATTGCAAAATAAAAACCTTGAAAAAACTTTACTCGTCACCAGGAATCTACGTGATGCCACTTTAAAGGTTGAATGGACAATTTTTTTGGCCCAAATCTGAGTCTTATTTCCTCGTGGCGTGGACTGCCGATTAGTCCTGTCACGTATCAATCATAAAACGCACCTACCGCTCACCTGCAGCAGCGTGCGGCTCGTCCCCATGTTACCGCGTGTCTAAGCGCATTGATCTAGTTCCCTCAATGTACGGGGCAAAATGAAGACGGAGAAAGACTGTTCGAGCTGACTCAGAAGAAGACGGAAATCTAC
Organism: Eucyclogobius newberryi; assembly: GCF_026437365.1. Lineage (NCBI taxonomy): Eukaryota > Metazoa > Chordata > Actinopteri > Gobiiformes > Gobiidae > Eucyclogobius > Eucyclogobius newberryi. Next base: position 9,537,380 of record NW_027315801.1, on the reverse strand, counting down.
GGGAGACGAGAGATGCGATGCGATCTGTCGCGCTAATAAACAAACTGACGTGTGTGTTGTATCAGTCCGCATCGGGGAGTGGCATGTGCACTTCCGCCTGAGTTCTCAAATCGCCGAAAAATTGTCCATTGCGCCTTTTAAGTATATTAAATCAATGAATGATTTTGATGGTAGCAATTGCCTGGTTATAGGGGCTCCTTTCCACCATTAAAAAGATAGAATATTTTGTTTTGCATTGTAAATCGCAAACATGGCAACCGTGCAAATATTTTATAACTGTGAAACCCACTACGTGTTCCTTCTTAACTCAAATGTTACACAACCAGCAGGTGTAAAATGATCATTTACTTACTGTTTTCAGTGTTACGTCTAATCCTTGCGTTTGCCCAATGGCTCATACCTGTCATTTTTTACACACTTTGTACTTGCTTTGTACTTGAGCTAATGAGTCCAAAGTAAAAAAAAAAAAAAAAAAAACACAAGTATTTCAGTGCGACTAGTGCCAACATATATATGTTTATGCCAAAAGCTGCCTGCCCTACACCCACTTGCATTGCAGCTCATAGTGGTTTTAATGGCTCTCATATCATGCTTCATTGTTAGATAATCAGAGCTCCTTTGGTGACCTTTCCCACTGCAGACTGCATTACTCGCACAGTCTCTCTGACAGATACAATGTTTAATGCATCACAGGACATTTTCTCACCAGTGTCCTCTGTGTTAGGGCTAAATCAGGGACCAACTGCCTGGAACTAATTAATAATAAGTGCTACACAGTTACGGTATTCACTCACTCTACACTCACTGGTGACTACTTTTTGTAGCCAAAGCTGCCCTTGGTTAGACTTTAACACCGGCCCCTTCGACCACCACTCACACAACACAATCACAAGTGTGTGTCTTGCCTTTGGACACAATAAGCATAGTCCGAGTAGGAATTGATCTGAAATTCGAGTTGATGGACGAGTGCTCTAAACACTGAGCCACTGTTGCCCCTTTGGTTGCCCCTGTCTGAGCTTATTTACTTGCTGCTTCTTATTTACTTTCTTCCAAATGTCCTAATTTGGTACAATATAGAGTTTAATGTGCATTATTGATGGAGGCCTTTTTACATTTACTATGATTGCAAATTAATTAATGATGTGCCGTAAAAGTTGGACTATTGAGCGTTCCTGACTATTGAGCGTTCCTGACTACAACACGCACCAACTAAATTTACAAAGAAAAAAATAGTACACATATGGACCGCACCTGTATATAAGGCACAGGTGTCGACATGTAACATGAGATATTTTCACAAAAAGATAGTGATGCGCGGGTTGTCTTTTGGCTCATGGGTCTCGTGGGTAACCGAGGTCTTCTTCAGTGTCAAATTCTTGCGCTTTCTGTTAGAGCGCCCCTAGAGGCTGTTAGGCCATACAAATCTGTAAATTAGCTGCATGGTTCAAAGGTGGGGAAAAAGAAGCGGTCTATAGTCAGAAAATTACGGTATGTATCAATGAAGTCCATGCACATGTAAATGCAAATGCAAATGCAAAAACAGCTAACATCTATATGACTTATACATGTAGCGCTTACATTGAATTTTCGGTACAGCAAATAGTGATAATATTAATTTATATGTGCCTGTGATTCCATTTGAGTCACTGCTGAATTTGTGTCCAAATTAAACATTGTTTTACTACACAACAACACGTCTAGTATGCTAATAACATGAGTTGCAAGTTAAATATGAGCCAAATGTTTGTGAAATCACAGCATTGAACTGTAAAAAAAACTTGAGTGAATAGATCAGTGCAGAGAAATATTGAAGTCAAATTATATAATATTTAATGTGTTTGGTGACTATGGCAAATACACTATGGGCAAGGCAAGTGTACTAGTAGAGCACAATTCATACACAAGGCAATTCAACAGGAAAGAAATGCATAAAATCATGCAGACAATATTGTGTGTCTTTATCAAAAATAAACTTTATGAAATTTCCTTAACAAACTCTTTTTACCTTAAATGACTGACTAACGAAGACAGATAACATTTTAACAATTTCCAGCTATTTCTAGCATGATTGACTCACATTCGGTAAATGGCACTCTTAGCCAGACTGTGCCAAAAGCAAAGGAATGATAAGAACATTTAAAGCAGTTCAGGAAAATAGTACTGCCACAATATCTAACCAACAATGTACATTTTACTTGTCAGATAATATTTTAAATTAGCTGACAGTGTTGGGATTTCAGGTTTATGAAGTGACTGGGACGACGTAATAATAGACTTAAGCTGTCATAATGTCAATGTTCTATGACTTATCTGACAATATAAAGATTCCTTGTGATCCACTGTTTCAGTCCTTTAGTGCATGAAAGCACTGTCGTCTAAGAAAAATGACAACAAAGGTGACAAGAGTAATGTATATTGTATTTATCCTGTAATGATAAAAGATCTATGAGCAAGACTTTTGAGATGAGTCTTTCTTCTGAAGAAACGAGTATGGGCGTGTCATAATACTTCACCAACCCCCAACTCTGGGTTATACATTTGGTATTCAAATATGTTATGTAGCCATTTTTTTCAACCGCAAAAACAAATAAATTGTCATTTTCTGTTTGCTCTAGTGAAATGTCATTATGATTATCAGTTCTGCAATCGAACAATAAGTCAATTTCTGTTTCCAAATAATAATTCATTTCAGATCAATGTTGCAGCATATTGTGAACACAAAGTAAAATAATGGTCTATGTGTGTTATAGTTGAAAGCCTTTAAACATGCTCTTGATTACTTTTACTTTGGCATCTCATGTTTTAGAACTAAAATAAAAAGTTGTTCTCAAAATGGCTTCATGTCACTCAGAGGGAATTCATCAGATGAAACAAATCCTAGCTTCCCCCCAACACGCTTATGCAGCCACGGAGTAGTAATGATCTTAATTTGAGGCAGAAATGCTCAGAACCAGTCTGGTGATGATTTATAGACTTAAAAACAGCACAGAAAATTATTACTGTTATTACTTTATTCTGTCGGGTCAATGTACATAAACATAGACAATACTTATATAGAAATAATTATTTTCTCTTCTTGTTTTATTGTTCGCCAACTCCTATAGGGTAAATATGAATATGGACAGAAAATTTACATATTTTGAACTGCGCTAATAGCAGTTTTCATGTGTTGACAGTAAACAGCTTGAGTCATGACTCTGGTCTACTCTTAGGAAAGTACTTTAGGAGGTTGGAAACTGCAAAGTGAAACTCCCCAAACTGAGCGGGCAGTAGGAGGCCTCACCTTGACCGTCTGAGACATCCTCAAAAGTGTGTGATTGAATGTGAACACTGAGGAACGGAGCGTTTGAATGTTTGCGGCTGTAGAAACTGGGGGTAAATACGTAATGTGTAAATGAATGGATTGAGTGCAGACGGCTGATGAGGAGGATCACAGACTGAGCCGGGCATATACAGTGTCAGCAGGCTACTGGGGTTAGCACTGATTAAAACAGCCTTCATCTTAGCTGTCAGCAAGCAGACCCACACAGCCATGCACACCGGCTGTTTCCAAAGTGACTTATAAATCAAGCGATTAAGGTGCAGCGATGTGCAAAAAAAGATTATGTTTCGCAAATAAGTTGCCGCAAGGTCAGCCGTTAGCTATAGGAGGAAGATGTAAGGCACAATGTTGGCAATCAATATTTCAGTTTTTAATTTAGAAACTGGATTTGAACATCTCAATAGCATGTGTGTAATTGCTAACTAGAACATGCCAAAGTAAGCCCGTGGTAGTTCATCCTGCTAATGACCAGAGCATCAGAGCAAATTAGCATGATGCAAAACTGCAGACAGGCTCAGCAACAACTTTTGGGAGAAGTTACATGTGATGAAAGAGATTTGTGTTACTATGTTTGTTAGTCACAGAGGGAAAATATCTCAAATCTTACACATAAACACACTATTAGAATTTAAAGTAGGCTATATGTTTAATTCATATTTAGATCTGAATTTCAAATGTGTTTCAAAGATGAGAACCCCCAGGTCAACGTTCTTTGGCTCTGTGTGGCTACTTGGAGAGCCCAGAGAATGTTTATGGATTATAGTGATTGATGATAGATTGATGATGGATCGATGATGGATCAATGATGGATCGATGATAAATTGATGATGATCAATGATGGATCGATGATAGATTGATGATGGATCGATGATGGATCAATGATGGATCGATGATAAATTGATGATGGATCGATGATGGATCGATGATGGATCGATGATGGATCAATGATGGATCGATGATGGATCGATGATGGATCGATGATGGATCGATGATGGATCGATGATGGATCGATGATGGATCGATGATAGATCGATGATGGATCGATGATGGATCGATGATGGATTGATTAGAGTTGGCAGAGTTTAGCAGTGTTTGGCAATGGCTCACTTGATGGTCACTTCCTAGTTTATTCCGCTCTCTGGTTCATTTGCGTTCACAATTCAAACAAATCGCACAAGAGTTTGATTCAATCAGACCGAGACTGACCTTTCCAACCAGACCAGAGTTTGCTTCTTTAGTCTGGATGAGAGTTTGATTGCGCATTCACAATTACCCAAATAACTGAACCAGCCTGGCAAACAAATCCTGATTGGAATCAAAAGTGTATTGTGAATGAATCCATAGTTTGGTCCTGTCTAGTCCTGGTTCAGTTCCAAATTTAATCCCAACTCTTTTTTTCCTTCTTAAAATTCATTCTATTTCCGAACATGCAAATTGACATTGGTTATAAACGTGTGTTGCATGTTTAATGCACACATCTTTCCCCTATAAAATAAATCAAAATAAGTATGCCACCACATGCTAATGAAGTCATATTTGCCCGTCATATTACCAGTGAAATACTGAGAGAATGATCAGAAGCTCCTAATGTCTGAGTCTATTTCAAAGTGCATGAGAACTACACCACTGCGCATGTGGAATTTGAACCAACCGTATAATAAGACTGTATTGTTCTGCACTGAATAAAAATGCTAATTTCAGATTTCACATCAGAGAAGAAACTTACATGAGAAGAGGAATAATCCTGTGTCTCCAGATCCTACCACTAAATTGGCTCCCAAAAGAGGCTTGTAAGTAAGTTTAATAATGTAAATTACTGGCGATTATGTGCAGCTCGACTCCCTGTGCCCAGGCTTAACTTTGTCCTGTGCTGTATGTGTGCACTGGGCAGGGTTGGGCCGATGTTCTGGGAGTATCCAGTTCCAGGAAGGATAACACTGATACGGAGGATGGACAGGTGAAGATTGAGCACAGGGCGTTCATAATGACAAATGAAGGAGAGGGGAGATGGTGAAGAGCGCAGACTGATGAGGAGATAAAGAGGATGAAGACACCTGAGGACTCCGGGAAAACAAAGATAAAAACCTTCATTACATTTTATTGGGCCTGTCTCAAACTCACAGGGACTTGCTTCGGAAACAAAGATCAAACTGAATTGATACATGAGAGCTGTGAGTGCAGTGGATTCCATTTCCACATGTGGCCCCCTGCCTCAGTGCATTTCCACAGATCTTGGGCTATATTTTGTCCAAGGTAACATGGTTTTAAACTTGAAAAATAACTGTGCATCACTGGTGGATGCAAACATTCTTACCATTAATAGTAATATAATAAACTTGCATTTGACTTTATAATGAAGAGGAAGAAAAAGAAAATGTATTTACAGAGCACGTTTCATACACTGGTGCAACACAATATGCTTTACAAACGCACTATGGCAACGGCATTTACATGGAAAACACATGACTCCCACAACACTGCAGTTTATAAAACCCCTGGGAAATATGAAAAATATACAGTGCATCCGGAAAGTATTTTTTCATTTTGTTGTGTTACAGGCTTATTCCAAAATGTATTGAATTTGTTATTTGCCTCAAAATTCTACAAACCATACCCAATAAACACAATGTAAAAGAAGGTTGTTTTCAAATGTATCAAAAAGGAACAATCAAACATGTACAGCCCAATACCTGTTTAGTACTTTGTTGAAGCACCTTATGCACTAATTATAGCAGTTCCTCATTGGGCAGTTCCTCCATTTCTTCTTTGCAGAACCTCTCAAGCTCCGTCAGGTTGGTTTGTGAGGGCCATTTTCAGATCTCTCCAGAGAACTTCAATTGGGTTCAAGTCTAGGATCCGGCTCAACCGCTCAATGACTTTACTAGTTTTCAGCTTGCTTTTAAATAGGTTCAATCTTCCACTTGAGTGGAAGATGAGGCCATGATCAAGCCAGATTTTCTTAAAATGTTCGTGGTCACTCTGTCATCTCAGATTGAAGTCAATTGCAGCTGCTTCAGCTTCACAGTGTGGACCAGCTACGACTGGACTCACATTTGAATCGACACAACTAGACTCCAGTTGCAGTCATTTCAAATGTGTTTGAATTATAAGCCTGATTTAGACTGTGCTCTGGTTGCAGCGGCATGACAGGAGGCAAGACCACATGAGAGCAAAACAGTATTAAAGTTAACCCCTTAACAGCCACGTTTTTTGCCCTGTGGTTGGATCCAAATGGCATTGCTTATTAAAAGAAGATCTTACAGCCCACATGCTAGTGTGAAACATCGTTAGAAAGCTTAGGCCTTCTAGTTTCGGCAGGTGTGCCTGAATATTGTCAATTTGTTAAGGGCTTAAGCAAAACATACTTCATTAAGTGCTTATGTTATTCTCTGTATTTGCTGTTTATCTTATTGACAACAACTGTTACTTTTCAGATCTCTAGGAATAGGCATTTTGGTGCTGTTGACCTCAAATCAAAAAGTATATTCTGAGTGTTGTCCAAATATGTGCCAACTGTGCCAAAATGTATTACTATGATTGTAGCACCTCTGTGATAATAAAAAATATGTTTTGAAGTTTTGGAAACCACAATTACCTAACAACGTATGGGGTACACTGTCTATTTACAGGTGAAGAGGCAACGTTTTGGCAACTAGGCCTGATTTGTCTGACAAAGGCCTAGTAAACGTTGCAACTCCACCTGTAAATACAATTTCACCTTGCAAGTAAGACAGTGCGAGGGATTTTTTTCAGTACATTAAGCGTTACACACGCCTTTTCCTGTCTCACTGTCTTCATGCCAATAGATGAATATATATATGTATATATATATATATATATATATATATGTATATATATATATATATATATATATATATATGTATATATATATATATATAAATGTCTAAAAGGCTAACATGCATGATCAGAAAACACGAGGCAAGAAAAAACTGTCTCTTCACGGTTTTACGTATGTAAATAGTGAGCTTACCGTCCGGCTTATTCCTAAAACCCACCCACCGTTTGAAAGCTCGGCTACTTGGCTAGAATAATACGACAATCAAAAAGGACTACGTTGCTTCCTTAGCACGCTAGCAGATGTAAAAGACTAATCACGCACACGCCAAGAAGGGGCGCTTGGTTTAGCTAAAGGGCTGTGCCAGATGAACCCGTGAACGGAAAACTTGCGGACGGTCTCATTCTGTAGCTGAAAGTGTGAGGAAACAAACATATCCAGCGCCATATTGCATCTGGTGCCGGTGTTTTGATATGGACAAAGTAACGTATTGGAGGAGCTTTATTTGTGAGTTTTTTCACCAAAAAAAAACACCGTTTACTGAACTATTTCTCCAAATAGGATTACTTCAAGAAAAATACAAGTAGGTATTGTTTTTTTGTGGATTATTATGGACAGAATGAGTACAGCTACTGATGGATTGAACCCTGTTGGGTCCGTCAGAACTGGAATGCAGGTAAGAAATGCATAATGAACAGATGATTGTTATCACAAACTATTGGAAATTGCTTATTGGGCTTAGTAACTACTTAATTAATACCCTAAATCTTAATTCTAACCGCTAAATTAATTTAAAAACTAAGCCTGAATCGTTCTTAATCTTTCTTCATGCTGTATTAAGGCTGTAAATACTGTGATATTAAAGTCTCACAAATGCTTTTCATTATTCATTCACAGATTTAAGAACAAAAGCTTTGCGTTGATTTTAAAAAGTGATTAGACATGGCCTCATAGCACTATCGCTTTCATAAGTGCACTGAATACATGGTGTTCTAGGGAATTTTAAATGGCACAAAAAAAGTTTGAAAATGTGATGACCTGTAACAAACTTGGCTGGATGATCCCATCTCAAGTTCATATTGATTTCCTGTCACCAGAAACCCTTATAAAATAAATTATCATGACCAAAATAAAAACACCTATAGAATCACCCCATTTACTCCAAACTAAACTTTATTGCACTTTGCTACAATTAACAGCCGGTAACAGGATCAGAGAGTGGTAATTACCTTTATCCATCACCCTATCCACGGAGCCAACCTTCTGTATTAATAAACAAGCACATATGGCAGAGCGGCACCTTCAGGGAGATATGTATGTTTTCATTTGGAAGGAATTTAGCTCGAGCACTAATGAAATATTCAGCAATTGATCCCCCGCGGCTGCACCAGGCCCAACATATGGTCATTGTTCCACTGCCTCTGGTCTGAACTAAAGTGCACTATAGGGGCTAGCGCATTTAGACGGCTTATTTGTATGTCAGCTGAAGAAGTTCAATATGTATATATATATGAATCTGCAGTGTTTTCTAAAGATAATGTTTCGTAAGTCACAAAGTTGACTTGGACTGGTATACATGGAGGTCAAACATTCCAATTGCACCATTAAATATAGCACTTGAACAAGGTTTTACCAAGTACTTCTAATTTAACTCTCCTATACATTTTTATTGACCTTGTTCTGCGCCGCACACGTTCGCCTCTTAATGCCACGGTCGGCACTTCCATTGTAATCGCACATCCAGTCAAGCGGGAACTCTCTTCATTTAAGTGGAGATCGAGGGAAAGGTCTGGAAAATAATTTATCTCGAGATCGGCTGCCCTATGTTAACTAACACAACCGTAAGGAGGATTACGTCGGATCGCGGCGTTCGGAATCAGACGAACTTCCGGAATTAGGCGAATAGTGGGGTGGCAAACACAATATCATTAAGTCATGCTGCAATGTATTCTTTTAGAAGCTTAACATGCATATGACTGACTAAGATTGTATTAAAACATCCCATTTTCCCAATTGTATAGCACTTAGCTGATCTATTTCCATGGAGACAAGGTGAAGTAACTAACAGGTCACATGGATGGGACCCGCTCACAGTAAGAAAGCACCTTTTCAATGCATTTTTGATTAATAAAAACACAATTAAATAAATGCCAAATAACTTGTAGGGAAGTGGACATTACATAGTGCATCTTTATATTTATTCCATATTACTGCTCACAAAAGTGCATTACCCGTGCACGAAGGGTCTTTCATTTTCCCATATTTGACTTATTTAATCATGTTTAGACAAGTGACCTGCGATAAATCTCACCTGATGAGTTGGTTTAAACACCCTTAACTTGCCTGTTTATAGTTTAATGACCGATTAAAGCCAGAACATGACATATTAATCACAGTGTGTGCGATGCTTAGCCAACTCCAGTGTAATGAAATACTGCATTATTGCCCCCAAGGGCTCTCTTCAAACCTCCCCCGATCCCCTTGACTTTACCGCTATGTATTTATCGCACAGTCTGCTCCACAGTTCCCATATACTGCAAACATGGAGTCTATTAAAGGCTTTACAATGCCAATAAGATATATACTGGGTGCTGAGGAGACAGCCTTGAGTTGTTTGCAGCCCAAGTGGAAGCATAGAGCGCTGCTGATTACGCATCCATGTTGGTCTTTATTGGGATTGACAGGACACATCTGTACAAGGGTCTGGGCCGCTGTGAGCAAATGGAGCAGCAGGTGTGAGGATTTCAGCACTGCATTAGGTTATGAACAGCTGTATAGAATGCAAAGGGCACAGAGGTAACTTGTACCGCAAAGGCATGTGTGTTGAGAAGGTAAAGCAAGATTTATTTATTCTGGCTTTTTTACAAATAAATGGTTGATACTTTTCTGTAATTATATTTTGTATATGTTGCTCATTAATTGCCTTAAAGGTGTTGTACATTTTTACCGTCTCAAAATGTGAAAAACAGAACTACGGTAGACCATTTTAAACTATCTACATTTATCGTCCACTTACCTAATGCATTCAAGCATCCTAAATATGCACTGTGATGGGTTTATAAGCGTGTTTCACAATTCTCTGAGGCAAAAGTGGGTTTTGCTGAACATTTGACACAAATCAATATACTTTATAGCATATTTTAGCGATGAGCAACAGAAGTGCTAATCCATGGCAAAAAGAAGCAAATGTGGGTTTTAACAGCTTTTTCAATGTCACGCCAAGCCCCGTTTTAGTTGACTAATTGATGGACCAAACATGCTTTAGTCAAAGAAGAATTTATTTTGTCAACTACAACCTTAAATAGTATAGGTGTATGTGTATCTGAAAAAGAACACGAGAATAGTACGAGAACACATACATTTAAACAATCCTTCATGAATATAAATGTATAAATGATTACTTTCATAACAGCTTTATAAAATACAATTAAACAATAGTTACATCAGCATGTGTCAGATTTCCCGTTTATTTTTATTCTGATTTACAAGCACAAACAACTAACTGACTTGAGGTCAGAGAAATGTGGGCGGCCCAAAGTAATGAAAATGTGAAAAGTCAAATCTACCATTGCCATAACTTGCAATTATGCGTGTATTTGTGTTCCTCAAGAAGAAAAGACTTGAACTAAAATAAATTAAAGTTCCTGTGATAAAGCCAGTATTACAGGACCACCTAATATTTGCCAGCAGATTAACAACTGTTCCTCCTTTTACACTCCCACTTGCCCACTCACGTTCTATCCACATGCACTTAACTATACCGTTTAGTGCAATTTCCCTTATGGGACTAAAGTGCTAATCAATAGACACATCCTGACATCTTGTTATACATCCTGGGTCATTACATTACTGATGGCTTTATGTTACCATTTTGAAGCCCCTTTGCACATATCAGATTCATTAGCTCTGATTAATCCTGCGCCATCATATCTTAAACAATACAAATCTAATCATTCATTTGAGTCATGCGTGGTTGAGATTTTATTTACCCTCATTGCAGACGCATTCATCGCATTGGTGCCATTATGCAATATTACACAGCTCGTTTATGATATAGTGTGCCGTACATCCCAGCAGGTTGATCTACGGTTATGCCTGTTTGATTTGGTGATGAGTGGGTCCTTATGTTTTCACTCAAAGCATCAAAACAACTGTTATTGTGTTCCTCATAATTTGTAACCGCTTTGTTACCACCTCGTCTCACTTTTATGCTTTTTTTAAAACTTAAATAGCTCAATGCGTTCAAAGTGTGGTGACCGTAGCTTTATTGATACTTCCAACTGTATCGAATGCCACGGCTGTGTTCTGGTAAATAAACACCAGGGGGTGCTAAAAGAGAGTTAGTAGAGCATTTACTAAAGCAGGAAAAAGTGCAAATACAAAAAACAAACATGGAGGCACCCATGGCGGTTTTTAGATAACCGTTTTTGGAAAAGAATCAAGTGGACTCCCCAGTGGTCAGCACATGTACAGCTCACATATGGAACGAATGCTGGAGAAAACAACGCAGAGGACAGACAGGAACCTCTGTGTCTCGAACGTAAAGCATAAATGAGCCTTTAGAGGGTTCTCAGTCATTAAAACAGATATCAAGGTAAGAGTTACCCAAAGGAAATATAATCGTTGGATCCAATTATACAGTGTTTGATGTCTTTCTGATCTCCTAATTTGAACCCTCCATGGGACAGGTGGTGCTGTGCCCAAGCCTCTCCTCATCTGACCTCACAGAAATGTTCATTAAAGAAGACAGAGACGATAATATGCCCCATGTTTTTCCTCTCACTTCCTTAACGCCCTCAGACTTGGTAGGATTCCCCTCATTTTCAGCAATATCGCTTGCCAACAATTGTGGCATTTTGATTGGAAAATAGATGAGTCCCGTTGCCATGTAAACTAAGACACAAAATTAAAAATGGGTCATTTTTTAGCATTGGAAGTGTTCAGTGGGACAAAATGTATTATGTACAAAATCCTGTGTGATCTGATATGAACTTGGGATATCTGGATACATATTTGGTGTTATTTCGTTTTGCTTTATTCTACAAATGCTAAAAGGTATAATTTGTACCAATTTCTGGAAAAGCAGGCCTAAAACCAAAGCTCACTACTCCAAAATGCACCTTTATGCAACCACAAGGAAGGACATATTGAATGGATTGTGAGATACTACACTCCCGGGCTGATAGCGCCAAAGCATATTTTATGGATTTGTTTCACTGACATGTTTCACTGACTGTTTTTTCATTAAGCTGGCCTAGATGTCAAACTGTTGCCTTTTCACCTGTAAATAAAAATTCACCTTGCAGTAAGACAGTGTGTACGGCTATTTCTCTGTTGATTCAGCGTCACACACACCTTGTCCAACGCAGCTGTTGAAGGACATGATGTGCAAAACACCGTCTTTATCTTATGCTCATTCTGAAAGGAAAAACATCGGCCGAAATAAACAGTTTGATCATTTTGGGCTGATCCAATATATCCAATAAATTAACCAAATACTTTATTTGTTAAATCCAGATTGACACAATTATTTTTGACAATTTTTTTATTTTAGGAATACCTTTTTATTTTTGTTATTATATTGTAACGTGTTATATGACAATAATTTTGTCCAAGTCTAAGAATATTGATGTGTTTGGAATACAAAAAGCTAATATGTAATGACAAAGAACAATTTCTCTGGACATCCAAAATGATTCATACTCATCCTTTTCTGTCTGTTAACATGAACATTCCTGCATGCTAAAACATCAACTATACGAGATGAAACTGTTTTGATTTTAAGAATTGATGGAAAGAGTCCAGTCTTTGACGACAACTGTCTTCGGCTAAAGCCACAGACTTTGAGCTGTTGATGTTGCTTGTTTTGAAGTCGTGTGGCACATAGATGACAGAGTCAGAGCAGCTGGAGAATGATTGGATAATGATCCATGGTCAGCTTTTAAGCAAAGCTCATCAAAGGGACATGGCGCAAACGTGTGGCTGCAATTGTTATTCGTTTCCACAGTATGGATTTGTACTGAAAGAGTGAACTGATGTGCTCTCAAAGGAGACATTTCTCAAGACCATTTAGAACGTCCTCCTGTTTATTTAACTTCCCTGCACATTTTATCTGCACCAACCTGTCTGGTCCAATTAGGCTAATTGGACCAATCAGTTAGTGTCAAGAATGTACCTGTGGGTCAGCACTCTGAGTCTCTCGGATTTAACCCACAGACTGACTTAATGACACTACCAACCTGCCACTGGAATTTCAATGTGAAAGTCAAGTCCAGACCGACATGCCACTTGGTGCAATAATGGTCCTTCACTGACATTGGGGCAACTTATCATCAGGCCACAGTGTAGCAAGGATCAGAAGAAGCCTTTTTTATTGTGCATGTTTAGGTTAATATGGGAAACCAGACTACCAAGGGTCTCATTTATAAGACTTATAAGACTCATCTCTCTACATAGATCTCTTTCCTCCTGAAAACCTTGATGCGCAAAGTTATACGTTTTTGGACAAGACCGCTCATTTCTGGGTAAAGTTGTCTTTTTATAGATCACAATTGAGGAAAGTCACGCACGTAACATTTTTGTACGTACACATGCTTTGTTCCAATCTAACACAGAAAGACTGTGTAAACTTCACACAGAAAGCAGATGATCTTCCAAGATGGCAGCAAATAGACAGTCACTTATTCACACACACATTCATAAAATTAGATACTGGAGGCAATGTGGGTGCCCTGTTGAAGGTTCAAGAAATTATGCACTGTTAGAATCAAACCTCTATCGACAAACACTAGACACTGTAAGCTGTGTATTAACCACTTCTCTGAGCTATCTGCATGGGATCTCAGATGGTAACTACATTACAGATGTTGGTCTCACGCTGTCTGTGCATTCCCATTTGCCATGGGAACTGTTTGGATGACACTACATTGGATTTGGTGTTTTCTAATACATGGGCAGCCAATAACGTGGGTGTGTTTGGCCATGAATTATAGATCTGTTGTTGGCACAGGCTGTGTGGATATGAACTGTGCATGCCGGGGCCAGATAAGGCCAGATTTATACCTTCAGCTGCCAGCCACACACTCGGACGGCTAGCTCACAAATTAAATGGAAATTGAGTTTGAGGGAGCTAATAAAACAGCCATAGCCCTCTCATACAACAGCATGTCCTTTTTGCTTACAATACATGCGCTGTGGTTAAATAAGGCACAATTCTTGATCAGAAAACTGATGAAACTGTTGGCTTTCTCATTACTAACGAAGACTTCGGTCTTTTGGTTCCAATTGGTTTGAACTGCTTTCCATCATGTAAAATGTGTCAATCATAAATAAATAAATAGGCAAATATATCAATATCATTATGTTTATTTCCAATTGTTGCCTGGGATAAAGAGAACACGAAGGGTCTGGTTACCACACTCCATCGCATCTCGAGCCAAACTCAAACAGAACTGTGCAATCATATTTGTTTTTTTCGTAAGCAGTGTCCCCAACATCAGCCATAGTTGTTTTGATATGGGCAGACCATGTGTGTCACCGATTGGCTTATCCACCTGTCAATCCCGCCTATCTGAACTCTGGGAGATGAAAACAGTGACCAAACAAAACTTTTCATGCAAACGTTAATGCATTTACCAGGTGGAAGATCATTTTAATGGGGAGTCAGGTGGGACAAAATGTAATTGGTGTCGCAAGTGTTTATTGACAATCGATGACTAGGAAAAAACTTAAAGGCGCAATGGACAATTTTTCAGCGATTTGAGAACGCAGGCGGAAGTGCGCATGCGCACTCCCCTGTGTGGACTGATACAACACACACGTTTGTTTATTAGCGCAACGGATCGCAGATTTCCGTCTCTTCAGAGTCAGCTCGAACTGTCTTTCTCCGTCTTCATTTTGTCCCGTACACTGAGGGAACTATTATGATGGATCAATGCGCTAAGACACGCGGAAACATGGGGAAGAGCCGCACGCGGCTGCAGGTGAGCGATAGGTGCATTTTATGATTGATACGTGGCAGGACTAATCGGCAGTCCACGCCGCGAGGAAATAAGACTCAGATTTGTGCCAAAAAAAATTGTTCATTCAACCTTTAAAAAAATAGTTACAAAAAAAAAAATCTTGTGTTTGGTTATTATATTTATTTATTTTTTTTTACAAAAAAACAAAAAACAAACATGTATTAATTGTTGCACACGTCCAAACTCCCCTACCTATACAACACCCTACCTAAACAGATAGACAACCATCCACTACACTCATTTGCTATTGATCAATTAGAGTCACCAAATCACACAACACATTGTTCAGCTTCTGTTAAAACATGCTAAATAATCAACAGTACCGCATTTAAACATGTAAAGCTAAAATAATCGTTTTATCTGTGTTTAAGTCCTAAAAAGCTAGAGTACACTAGTTTTGTTTTCCCATTTCTCTCGCCTTGCCACTTGTGCAATAATTGACTCCATCTCTACAAAATCCCCAATGCTCTATCTATCAAGTTTACTGTTCGACGCTTGGATCACTTGACAGGTTCACAGTGTGCCGGATGAAGACTGAAGGGATTTGTTATTTGTGCAAAGCTGCCAGAAAAAAGAGGCTAACAGCTCAAGCTTTATCTGCTATCGCACTCTGCCTGCTTCTGTGTCAGTAAGACCTCATCAGGACTTTTCTCCTCTTCAATCTCACGGATTTTACAGGCCCACTTTATCACAGAAGGAAATACATTCAATATGATGTGGTGGTAATTGACAGTCCCCTCATCAAAACGTACAGTATGTCACAAATGAGAAAGTCCTGCACAAGTCCATAAAGTATAACTGGACTGCTCATAATAAATGCTAATAGCAAAATAGCTACATTGCTTAATGACTTCATTCACTTCATTTTTAGCTTATTTTTATTCGACATTTAAATTTTTTGACAAATGCTGGCTTTCAGATTACATCACAACACAACGTCCTAGATAATCAACATTATCATAAGGCGCTGGTACAGCTAGCTGCCCGGTGTAAACGCTCTCTCTTTTTTCTCACACTTATTGTGCTTTATCTCCTATTTTTGGAAATATGGTTAGTATATTTTTTCTATTTTACTGTACGATAGGGACACGCGCTGGAATCGTTTTTAATTCAACTGTTTTTGACTTTTTTTCGGCTGGATTTGAGCATTTTTCGTCGTGTTGTTGTGATGTGAGCTAGCTCCGAGCGAGCCCACCAGCCCCCCCCCGCGCCCTCCGGCCGCCGCTAAAGTATGGCGTGTCGTCGGTACACGTTTATATACACGTTTATATAAAAGAGGAACTTCACGAATGATCGGGACACGCACTGGAATCGCTTTAAATTAACTTGTTTTGACTTTATTCGGCTGGATTGAGTGTTTTCGTCGTGTCGTTGCGATGTGTCTTGGCTCTGAGTCCCCCGGCTCCGGCCCCGCCCCCCGGCCGGCGCCGTACCGCGTTTACACAAAGAAGGAACTAATGAAACTGCGGAGAACAGTCGTCTTACCCGGAGATCGTCACGTTATCCCGGCGGACATCCTAAGGAAAACACAACGAGGCAGACGGGCTGGACGTAAACTCCGAGAGAAGAGGGGAGGAAACAGGAAGTCGGTTCCCGCCGTAGTCATGGGTAACGTGAGGTCCCTTCAAAATAAAATGACGGAAATAGCGAGCCTCATGCGGTCCCAGAGGATTTATAGGGACAGCAGCGTCTTGATTTTCACAGAGACCTGGTTAACAGCAGAAATGCCAGACTCTATTGTAGGTTTGGACAATTTTCATCTGCTGCGGGCGGACAGAACGAGAGAATGCGGGAAGAAAAGAGGTGGAGGTCTGGCGGTGTATGTGAACACGAGCTGGTCCAAACCCGAACACTGCACAGTGAAGGAGCAGCTATGTAACAGGGATATTGAACTATTGGCTATTGGCATGATGCCATATTATCTTCTCACATGTGATTTTGATCGCAGTCTATGTGGCCCCGTCTGCCAATGCTGAAAATGCTTGTGAAGCACTGCTCTCCTGCACTTGTAGGCTGCAAACACAGCACCCACAGGCTCTCTTCCTCGTCTCTGGTGACTTTAACCACGCTTCTCCCTCTTCTGTTCTACCAACATACACCCAGTATGTTACCTGCCCCACCAGGAACAATAGAACATTGGACTTGTTTTTTGCCAACACCAAGGAGGCTTATTCCTCTTCCCCCCTCCCTCCCCTGGGCAGCTCGGACCACAACCTTGTACATCTGAGGCCTGTGTATGAACCCATCGTGCGCAGGCAGCCTGTGGTGTCCCGTGAGGTGAGGATGTGGTCTGCTGAGAGTGAGGAGGCTCTGAGGGACTGCTTCAGCACCACTGTCTGGACTGAGCTTTATGACCCACATGGGGAGGACATCAACACCATCACAGAGTGCATCACGGACTACATCAACTTCTGTTTTGAGAACATTGTTCCCTCCCGGACGGTGCGGTGTTTTCCAAACAAGCCATGGATTAACCGTGAACTGAAGGCTCTGCTGAAGGAGAAGAAGAGAGCCTTCAGGTCAGGGAACAAGGAGGAGCTGAGGACTGTGCAGAAGGAGATGAGGAGGAAGATCAGGCAGGCTGAAGCCGGCTACAAGAGGAGGATGGAGGAGCAGCTGCAGCAGAAGAACATTTGGGGAGTGTGGAGGAGCCTGAAAACCATCTTGGGCTTCAAAATCCCCCCTGCCCAGACAGAGGGGGATCTACAGTGGGTGAATGATTTAAATGCTCACTTCTTGAGGTTTGATCGGTCACCCGCCCCTCCCCCTGCACAGCTGCATGCTCCCTCTTCCACAGCTGGACAATGCCCTGCATCTGTTCCTCTTCGCTTATCTGCCCCGGACCATCAGCTCCCCACTTCGCCTGGACTCACCCATCCCCCCAGCACACAGTCCCCCTGCCAACCACTGACTGTCACAGCAGCACAGGTGAGGAGTGAGCTGAAGAGGATTAAAGTGAGGAAGGCAGCAGGACCTGACGGCATCAGCCCCAGGCTCCTTAAGTCCTGCGCAGATGAACTGTGTGGAGTTATGGAGCATGTCTTCAACATGAGCCTGAAGCTGAGGGTGGTACCACAGGTCTGGAAGACCTCCTGTCTGGTACCTGTGCCTAAGACACTGCGCCCCAAAGACCTCAACATCTTCAGGCCAGTGGCTCTCACGTCCCACCTGATGAAGACACTGGAGCGGCTAGTCCTGGACCACCTCCGCTCCACCGTGAGCTCAGCCATGGACCCGCTGCAGTTTGCATATCGGCCTGGCATCGGAGTGGAGGACGCCGTCATCTCCCTGCTGCACCGCTCTCTCTCTCACCTGCTGCTCCTGAGGGACAAGCTGGAGACGGCTGGTGTGGAGTATGACCTGGCAGAGTAGATCCTGGACTACCTCACGGACCGACCCCAGTTTGTGAGAGCCCGGGACTGTGTGTCTGACACTCGGACCTGCAGTGTGGGGGCGCCCCAGGGCACTGTTCTCGCACCCTTTCTCTTCACCCTTTACACTGCAGACTTCAGACATGACACGGACAGCTGTGTCCTGCAGAAGTTCTCTGACGACTCTGCCATCATCGGACTCATCACGGACGACGATGACGCGGAGTACAGAGGACTGGCGCAGGACTTTGTGGACTGGTGTCAGCGGAACCACCTCCTCATCAACGCGGGAAAGACCAAGGAGATGGTGGTGGATTTCCGCAGACGCCACCCCACTGCCCCCTCACCAGTGAACATCCAGAGACGGGACATTGAGAGAGTGGACTCATACAAGTACCTGGGTGTTCATCTGAACCACAAACTGGACTGGACTCATAACACAGACGCACTGTACAAGAAGAGCCAGAGTTGGCTCTACCTCCTGAGGAGACTCAGGTCTTTTGGAGTGACAGGGCCACTCCTGAAGACCTTCTACGACTCTGTGGTGGCATCAGCCCTCCTGTACGGTGTGGCCTGCTGGAGCAGCAGCATCACAGAGAGGGAGAGGAAGAGGCTGGACAGAGTCATCAAGAAGTCCAGCTCCGTCCTGGGCTGTGCTCTGGACTCGGTGCAGGAGGTGGGGGACAGGAGGGTCCTGGCTAGATTCACATCTATGCTGGACCATGAGTGTCACCCCATGCAGGACACTCTGTCTGCTCTGGAGAGCAGCTTCAGTGAGAGACTGATCCACCCTCGCGGTGTGAAGGAAAGGTTTCGCAGGTCTTTCCTTCCTGCTGCTGTCAGAGTTTATAACAAACACTGTTAGTACTGAACACTCGCAATACTGACCTAACCATGTGCAATTCTGTCATATGTGCAATTGCTGTTGGAATTCATGTGCAATTCATGTGCAATTACTGTGAAATTCATGTGCAATCTATGTGCTGTCGTGATCACATGCAATGGTATTTATGTATTTATTTATTTGTCTATGGGAGTTTTTTTTATTTATTTATAGGAGATCTTCTACTGAAAGTGTTTTTCAGACTTCCTACAAGTGATCTGTTCTTCTGTATCTACCTCTGTATCTACCTGCGTTGCACCAATGAAATTTCATGTGTCCCATGAATATTCATTGATATAAGATATTCCTTTATTGTCCCATGTGGGACAATAAAGGAATATCTTATCTTATAGTAGAAAAAGCTTCAGTTGTAGTCATCTGGACTCAGTTTGAAAAAATAGACGTTTCGACTCTCATCCAAGAGTCATTGTCAATAACAGAATTTAGGTCGAGAACTCCGATATTAATACTGTTCTGTGGTAAGACCCGCCCATTGGGAGGAGCCTTCCTGAAGTAGAAAGAGTTGTTTGTTTCAACAGAAACTCCCCCTTGTATCTACCGAGCTAGCCTATTCAGAATCTTAATGGGCTATTAGAAACCTCTTTGTCTTTGTGAGACCCTGGCTCAACCACCCTGAGTACTCACCCTGAGTACTCAGGGTGGTTGAGCCAGGGTCTCACCCTGAGTACTCAGGGTGGTTGAGCCAGGGTCTCACAAAGACAAAGAGGTTTCTAATAGCCCATTAAGATTCTGAATAGGCTAGCTTTGTGAGACCCTGGCTCAACCACCCTGGGTACTCAGGGTGGTTGAGCCAGGGTCTCACAAAGACAAAGAGGTTTCTAATAGCCCATTAAAATTCGAAACGTCTATTTTTTCAAACTGAGTCCAGATGACTACAACTGAAGCTTTTTCTACTATGGAACACGCCTGGACGAATGAGGGATTACACCGACATATCTTATCTTATCTTATCTAGGACGATAAAATTTAATATTGATGAGGGGCAACTAAGAAGAATCCTCATTTTTGTCGTGTAGGGAAATTATCATGTTCAACATGTGATTGTTCTTGTTTCTTATGAATACAATGTTATGCCTCCCACCAGCAACCAATAGTTCATTAGTTACATTACAAATTATTAATTCAATAACACATAGTAAGGTAGCACTAATCCTACTTTCTTCCCATTTCCTCTGGAGCAATAGAATCATTACCCACCTCACCATCACTTCACCAGTGATCAGAATTTGGGGATTTATTTCTCTTGAATCGTCAATATGAGCTTGCATCAAAACTTTGTAAAATCCTCAAATTGTAACAGGAAGGAAACCATCTAGGAGCAACTTTTAATAATTATTATAATAATTTACCCTCAACCCCTCAGACCACCACCAATCTTTCACTTGCACAGCACATTCTCCACAGGGCTGTGTACTTTCTCCACTACTCTTCTCCCTGTACACAAACTACTGCACCTCCAGCCACGAATCCATAAAAATGATCAAGTTTGCGGACGACACCACCCTCATCAGGCTCATCTCGAACGGGGATTAGTCTGTCTACAGGAGTGAGGTGGTCCGGCTGGTGTCCTGGTGCAGCGGTAACAACCTGGAGTTCAAAGGGCCCCCCACCACCACCACCATGACAAACTCCCCCATCATCACCGTGAAATCCTCCTACTTCCTCTGCACCACTATCACTCAGGACCTCAAGTGGGAGCCCACCATCAGCTCCCTCACCAAGAAGGCCCAGCAGGCACATCCTCACCTCCTTCATCACTATGTGGTACTGTTACGAGGTAGGCTGGAGCCACAACCAGGGATAAAAAGAGACTGGCTGCAGACTTCCATCTCTGCAGGACCTGTACGTCTCCAAGACTCTGGGATGAGCAGGTTGGATCACCTCACCCTGGATAGAGACTATTTGAGCTACTCCCCTTAGGGAGGAGGCCACGGTCCATCCTGACCAGAACCTACCGCCACAAGAACAGTTTTTTCCCCATCTGCCATGGGACTCACTTCTAAACACTGTCACTTTAACTATAATTTAATCAACCACCTGCTGCGCTGTTCACTTTCTGCACTACATCTGTAAATGTATCTGTCAATTTTGTGTACATAGTAAGCCGATTTTTATTTTTATCCTATAGTTGATTTAAATTAAAAAAAAAATATGCATGCAACATTTTTGTTTTATTAATTGTTCTTTGTTGTATGTTGCACCAAATCACCAAAGCAAGTTCCCATGTTTGTGAATTTTGTTCATTGGCAATGGCAATAAACCTTTTTTAGAATCTTTTTCTGATTCTGACAGTCATAGACCAGATGGGTTAAGTGTTTTGCCACTTGAGCCACTGTGGAACCTTGAAAATCACAGTGGTTTCCCATTCCAGTTCTAACCAGGCCCAAACTGGACAGCTTCCGAGGTCAGATGACATCCGGGATTAACAAGGTGGAATGGTATTTAAAGATTTTCTTTTTTTGTCGGAGCATGTTTTGAGTTTTAACAGTGGATATATTTTGAAAAGGAAAAAGGCCTTTTTCCTGAGATAATTGTTTACTATAGCTGGATTCACAGTTTGTTGAATATTATGAGTTTAGTGACATATCTCCATGGATGCTGCTCCACATACAGAAGCCCAGCTCGTCTCTCTGCTGGACTCGGATCAGAGGAAGCCCCCAGTTCCCCTGGAGCTGTCAAGCCTGGACACTTTTGTTGTTGTTGTTAATTAATTACCTCCCTATAGTCAGACTGGGCACCACACACTAAAACACGACCACCCAACGCAATGTGCTCATTACAATTTTATAAATATATTTATTTTTAGTTTGCTGTCCATGTGCCCTCCTTTCCTCACTTCTGGACCTGTGGACCGCTTAAGGCAGCTCAGCCACACCCACTTCGAACAGTCATAAATTATGTAAAAGCCATTTCATTTTGCTAGAGTTATTAGAAACATTTTATTATTATTAGCATTGTAAGCCTGAAGTAAAAGTACATTAATGGAAGAACTCAATGGCTAAAAGTGAATAAAATAAGATTAGATAAGATAATCCTAGCATTGGTAATTCATTAAAAACTATTTCTAAAATTAAAATGGTAAGTTGTCTGGGCCCCAAGGTTGGTCTTCCGAGTTTTTTTGTAATGGGGGTCTGCCAGTGCTACAATACATATTTTTCCCAGAGAGCCAAATTTGAATCCAGGCACTGCAGGAAGTGACTGAGGGCAAACCTGGTGTCACAAATTCTTATCATTATAAGAACTTTTTTTTGTAAAATGTTTAATCTATTATTTAGTTAATTTCAGAACATAAATGCAGACACATGTTCAATAGCTAAGACAATTACAAAAAGTAAATGAATAAAACAATAACAATTATTGTCAAAGATGTGCAGGTGGTGGTTTAAAACAGACAAAGAGAAAGAGGGAGAGAGTTATTTATTACACTATTAATTATCCCCCACACAAATGCAGTCACCTGTAGCATTTAAATTGTAGGATTAGAAATGGTCATCAAATACACTGTTTTGAGATGGAAAATTCCAATGATTAAAAGTATGCCATGTATAGGTCAGGGAGATGAAAAGTAATTAGTCATTCTGCCGTTAAAATAGAAGACTTTTGTGTCTCTAATTATGTAACAACCCCATCTGGCCTTCTTGGTTTCAATATATGAATGCTATTTAGGGCTAAGGTGTGAATGGTTTAACAAAAATACACCCAATACAAAATAAATATGGATTGAGCAAGAAAAAAGAACACAATTGAGAGGATTTTCTGTGGAACAAAGGACAAAACCAGGGCTAAACCAGACAAACAAAAGAACTACACCGAAAATAATCTAATATCTCATAAACTCACGTCCCTTGTACTCCAAACTATATGACAGCTTGAAGTTGGCAATGGCCACAGCTAACAATAATACCAAATCTGATTTGAGATGAACAAACAAGAAGTTGTAATTGAATGTCACTTCAAAACGCAAATAAGAGAAGAGGGAAGATTTCAAATAAATGTCATTTTAGCTGTTCAAAAGCATTTCATACAGATTTCCAATTAACAATAAGTATTTAAATGGAAAACAGGTGAAGAATATGCTTTAAGGTGCACAATAGCCTGGTCCGGTGGTGTTTCCACTGTGCAGTGCTCTGAGGGGTCAGAAGAGAGCTCTGAGAGGCCCAGGCTGTCGCTTTTGGCTTCCGGAGCGCTTTAGCTCAAATGATTGTACAAGCAAGAACATAGTCAACTAGAAAATCTGCAATGGCTGAAGCCATTGCTGGAGAGTCTGCGTCTCACCCTCTCCCCCCCTCCCCCCCTCTCCCTCCCACTTACCCCCCCTCTCTCTCTCTCTCTCTCTCTCTCTCTCTCTCTCTCTCGCTCGACTGGCTCCGTCACAAAATGCTAAAGAATAAAGTCTAAAGAATAAAGCCTAAAGAATTCCGCAGACACTCATAATGCCCAAATTCATTTAAAAATGGGGAAAAAGTACTAATACTTCTGAAAATTCTACAACAAGTACAAGTTTTTCAAATGTCAAAAGTAATAGCACACGTACTACTGCGAAAGCGATCACAATGAGGTATAACATGTTGAAATCGGTTGAAGCGTTAAGGAGTTGAAACTGGCTAAATGAAAATCATTGAAAATATAATAATACATTTTTTTCACAATACAAGAACAAATAGTGCCTGCGTGACATCACACAGACGCTCAATGAAATGGCAAAAAGCAGATATAGATTTTTTTTTTCACCAAATGCTGATTTGATCGAGTGGTAAACAACATTTTTGACTGTCTTTGCTGAACTAATAGATGCAGTAAAACAAAGCTAGTGCACTCTTTGAGAATTTCTGAAATCGGCTGAAATGAAGGAAAAGTATAATTCAGTAACTATCTACATTTTATGCGAGCCAGGACCTGTGCAATAATATGCAGACCGCCATTAACTGAAGCATCCAAAGAAGTGAACGGGTCTGGGGAAGAAGGGCCAGTTCAAACGTGGCTTATGTGACTTTTCTAGTGGGGGCCCGGCATCTGCTTGTCACCATGGAATGTTATTGGTTTGCCTAGAAGGTTCCACAGTATGCCATAAAACATATATACAGTATCTTGATTTTTTTCAGTTACAGGCGTTATATAAAAAATGCTTACATTCATACATAACATTCTTAATATGAGCGAGTGAGATCAACTCTCTTGAGATCTGACCTGTAACGGATATACGTCACCAGCTTGTCTCCATGGCGAGGAACGAGTTCGTTATAATGCAAAATATCCCCAAGCACATTATTAGCAACATCTTTTGGATTCACGCAAAAAAGATTTTTCTAAGGCTGAAGCATGAACGTAATGGTGATTGCGCACACAGAGCTATTTTAGATATTCATCAGCATCTGTGCCACAGGTAGACGATTCGTGCATGGTTGGCCGTAGAGCCATGAAGAAACACTTTACAGACAGTAATGTGCATCAGGCCAATGAGCCATTCACGCGCCCACTGCCACACCATTAGTCTCCAATGACACCCGCTCCTGCATGCTTAACACCCTATTGTCTGAGAGATGGGTAGGAGAAAGGTTCAGGAAAAAGCATGCTGATTTTCCTTCATCCCCTCGCTCTCACTCACCTCGTCTGCATATTCTTTTGGGATGCAATTTCAGTAAAATAGCAGCCTCACACTGGTTTAGGGTGACTTTTAAAAATGTAGGGCTTTTTTTTCAAGCCATTACCATGAAAATAGCACCAAGCTCAGATTTCGACAATGGGCCTTTAGTTGGCCTTAAATGAGGTCCAAAAAGTGATTTCACATGAACACACTGAATACTACCGACTCATCATAAAGTAGATCTCGCTTGGTTCTGTTTTTCCAGAAGGTGCGAGTGCTCCTTAAGGCTAACGGGAGTGTAGTTTTTTCATGAACCAGAAAAGTGTGATACGCCGTGTTACTATATAGCATATCTTGATTGGTGCTACTGGTGCTATTTTTCATTCGAAATCTTTGGAAAATGTCCGTCCTTAAAGTAATCAAAAAAAGATTAAAAAGATTTAATCAACCTGTACAAAGCTAAGTAGAACAAAACCATTAATTATATTGACAGTGGGTTTTCTTTTTTGGTTGGATCAGGGACAATTCACAAAACATTAACATTAATTTAAATGAGGATTAAATCAGAAATAAATTGGGAATTAATAATATGTGTTGTGCTTTTAACTCTGGATGTATACCTATTATTTAGTAGTATTATTAGTAGTATTATATTGTAGTATTATAGTAGTATTATCAGCTATTGATTGGGTTAAGCTCGAAGGCTGACTCGTCCGTCACTGAGGTTGTTGGCAAACTCCTGATGAGATCCACCCTGAGTACCTAAAGTCTCTGGATGTTGTAGGACTGTCTTGGCTGACTCGTTTCTGCAACATTGTGTGGCGGACGGTGATTGGCAGACTGGGGTGGTGGTCCCTCTGTTCAAGAAGGGGGACCGGAGGGTGTGTTCCAACTACACTCAGCCTCCCCGGTAAGGTCTATTCCAGGGTACTGGGGAGGAGAATCCAACCGATAGTCAAACCTCGGATTCAGGAGGAGCAGAGTGGTTTTTGTCCTGGTCGTGGAACACTGGACCAGCTCTATACCCTCCATCAGGAGCTCGAGGGTTCATGGGAATTGGCCCAACAGGTCCATATGTGCTTTGTGGATCTGGAGAAGGCTTTCCGTGTCCCTCGGGTGTCCTTTGGGGGGTACTCCGGGAGTATAGGGTCCGGGGCCCTTTGCAGGGCTGTCCAATCTCTGGATGACCGGAGCTGGAGCTGTTTTTGCATTGCCGGCAGTAAGTCAGACCTGCAACATGCACTGGGATGGTTTGCAGCCGAGTGTGAAGCAGCTGGGATGAGAATCAGCACCTCCAAATCCGAGGCCATGATTTTCAACCGGAAAAAGGTTACTTTTTTTGAGTGGAGAGGTTCAAGTATTTCGGGGTCTTGTTCACGAGTGAGGGAAGGATGGTGCATAAGATTGACAGGCGTATCGGTGCGGTCAATGCATCGAACTGTTGTGGTGAAGAAGGAGCTGAGTTGAAAGACAAAGCTCTTGATTTACCAGTCAATCTACCTTCCGAAAGGACAAGATTGTGGATACGAGCGGTCGAAATGAGTTTCCGCCACAGGGTGGCTGGGCGCTCGCTTAGAGATGGGGTGAGGAGCTCAGTCACATAGTAGGAGGTGGCTCAGGCATCTGTTCCGTAGGCTGCCTGGGTGCCTCCCTGGGGAGGTGTTTCAGGCATGTCCCACCGGGAAGAGGCAGTAGAGTAAATGCCTGGGGAGAGGGAAGTCTGGGAGTCCTTGCTGGGACTGCTGCCCCTGCGATCCGGCCCCGGATAAGCGACAATGTGCGCTCAGGAGTTAGTGAACAGCCCTGTAGCTCTGCCTCTGAACATTCCTTATGGCTGGTTCTTAAAAATCATCAGCATCCGCTGTCCTTACGTAAACACGACTGGATCTGAAATGTGCAGCTTTTCACAACAAACTATCTTGGAGCACTACTTTTGTGTTGCATTATAGAGATGTATTAAAAGGGCAATGAGGTCAATGAAAAAGTCACTCATGGCTGAAAAAACATATTTTTTAAATAATAAACTTCCATCCATCTTAGCTTATCCGGGGCCGGGTCGCAGTCTAAGCAGGGACTCACTGACTTCCCTCTCCCCAGACACTTCATCCAACTCCTACGGGGGGATCCTGAGGCGTTTCCAGGCCAGCCGAGAGACATAGTCCCTCCAACGTGTCCTGGGTCTTCCTCGGGGCCTCTTCCCGGTGGGACATGCCCGAAACACCTCCCCAGGGAGGCGACCAGGAGGCGTCCGGAACAGATGCCCGAACCACCTCGGCTGGCTCCTCCACGTTGAGAGGAGCCAGCTGAGGTGGCTCGGGCATCTGTTCGGGCATCTCTACTCCGAGCTCCCCTCTTGTGACTGAGGGGAAGCGGTCTTTTTCGACCGCTTGTATCCGTAATCTTGTCCTTTCGGTCATTACCCAAAGCTCATGACCATAGGTGAGGGTAGGAACGTAGATTGACTGGTAAATCAAGTGCTTTGTCTTTCGACTCAGCTCCTTCTTCACCACAACAGTCCAATGCATCACTGCAGCCGCTGCACCGATCCGCCTGTCAATCTCACGTTCCATCCTTCCCTCACTCATGAACAAGACCCCGAGAAACTTGAACTCCTCCACTTGGGGCAAGGACTCTCCCACCTGGAGAGGGCAAGCCACCTTTTTCCGGTCGAGAACCATGGCCTCGGATTTGGAGGTGCTGATTCTCATCCCAGCCGCTTCACACTCGGCTGCAAACCATCCCAGTGCATGCTGCAGGTCCGAGTTTGATGGAGCCATCAGGACAACATCGTCTGCAAACAGCAGAAATGAGATCCTGTGGTCCCCAAACCGTACACCCTCCGACCCCTAGAAATTCTGTCCATAAAAATTAAGAACAGAACCGGTGACACAGGGCAGCCCTGGCGGAGTCCAACATGCACTGGGAACACTGGGAACACTGGGACTTACTGCCGGCAATGCGAACACAGCTCCTGCTCCGGTCATACAGGGACCGTTCAGCCCTGAGCAAAGGGCCCCGGACCTCGTACTCCCAGAGCACCCCCCAAAGGACACCCCAAGGGACACGGTCGAAAGCCTTCTCCAGATCCACAAAGCACATGTGGACTGGTTGGGCAAACACCCATGAACCCTCGAGCACCCGATGGAGGGTATAGAGCTGGTCCAGTGTTCCACGACCGGGACGAAAACCACTCTGCTCCTCCTGAATCCGAGGTTAAATAAAAATACAAACAAACTTACAAAAGTTTGTGTTCACAAACATACATAAGGGCACTATTTGGATGCATTGGCCAATAAGCAGACTATGCACAGAATACATGTACTAAATGATGATGTAAATATGACATAGATTTGTAGCATGTTGCATGTTATCTAAAGAATTATAAATCACTTGGCCCTTTGGAGCTGTCAATCTGCTCTCTTACCTACAGAAGAGTGATTAAGACAAGTAGTACATTATTTTACTGTTCACTGGTTATCAATGTAACAGTAAAACAAGAACAATTGTTGTTTGCTAATAACTATTACATAAAATAATCTGACCACAATGGTTCAAAGTGGATGCGGTGATGTTTAATGACAAATTCCCATAATGATATAGAGCTTGGTTTGTGTGTTAAATGTCAGAATCAGTAGCTAACATATTCAATTGAAGTGTTCTTTTTCATCGAGTTATTCATTGTTAATTGTTAAACCATTATAGAGAATTACATTCTATAGCATTAAAGCCAATTATGTTTCTAAATGTATAAGATTAGATAGCCTTGCACACCAAAGGCATGACCAATGGATTTAAAATTACACTTAGACATGTAATCTGTGTGTTTTCTCAGAATGGCTGCAGATATCTGTGCTCGGTGTGACCTCAGTGGCAGGTTCAAAGACAGGGCAGGCGCAGTGATTTAATGCATGGTCTGGTTAGCTGGTCAGTGGCTGTCATGGGGTCATTCGCAGATGCAAGGTCAGAGGGAGAGTCACCACTCTGACAAATGACCCCAACACAGTTAAGATAGAAGTTGATTCTCTCTTCTCTGGCTTTAGGTTTACTGAGAAGAACCGACAATGCGTGGGAGTAAAATACATGCAGGTCATATAGGCTTTCATGGAGAGAAAAAATGAAACTGAGTGAGTCGTTGCCGGCGCTGCAAGCTTAAGGCAGTGATTCTCCACTATTAGATCATGATTTTGATAAAGGCCATTTTGTGGGAGGACGATAACAGCACAAAGGCAATTAGACTGAACCTGGCATTCAATTTCCACTGTAATTCCCCTGAATGAAATCATCTGACGGATAATCTCACTTTTTGTGGACATGCTTTCTTCTTCTGGACACCTTTTGACATGTTTTACATTTTGTGAAAATGTAATCAATTACAAATGTAGCAACCAATTTAGCAATAGCTTTAACAACAATATGAATCTAACGTCTCACTTTGCAAATATATATTTTATATATCTATATATATATATATATATATTTTTTTTTTATTATTTTTTTTCCCCCCGATTCTTTAAAATAACTACATACTGGCAACAAATGTGTCTGCAAAGTAAATATTTGCTGTTCCGGCACCAACTTTTGGGATGAAAAAAATAATCAATACAGTCAATCAATCAATCAATCAATCAATCAATCAGTATTCTAAAACGTAACAGTAACAGTGGGGAGTAAGGCATTTTGAAATAAGAAATTTGCAGCATTGCTATTAGTCATCATAATACAAACAAAATAAATGCTCAAACTCTGCCAAAATTCAAGTGGCCAGTTCCTTATACTTCAAGTTACCTGCATTCTACTGCAGCCTGCAGCAGACTAACATGCATGAGCCGGATATACATCTCAAACCGAGCCATCTTTAAGTTTTGTTGTCTGTGCCGGTCTTGCATCATTGTTCACTTAATTTTATTCTAGTACTACACATTTTACCTCTTATTGTTATATAATACTGACATATTTTTGATATTTACTTTTTTAAATACAAAAGAAATACAATTTGTATTGGTTGGAAAAACAAAGTCCTGGATAGTCCTGGATAAAATGCCCTTTGAACCCTGTTTTCAGCGAAACTCTCAAGGTAGAACATTATTTCTCTGTATCTTATATAATTTTGTAGCAGGCAAACAAAGCTTTAAAATCACATCAAATAACATCTGTGTAATTTCTGTGCAGCACAAAGCAGATCTGATAAGTTCAAAGGACAAAGGATTGTGAGTCTGCACAGCAACACAGTCACAACTAACATTCAGAGCACATTCAGAGCCTGCTTTACTTCACAGTAAAGATGCATTGTGTAACTTTTCTGGTGGTGGGTCCCGCCCCACGGCGAAGGGCACACAAAGTGCCCGTCAATGACCAGAGACCCACACCATAACGTAGACAAGCACATATTCTTTACAAGTGAAGTAAAAAATATGTGTTTGCCGACTAAGTCCGAATTCCGTCAAATTTGAATCAGTTGTTAAACCCTTCGCCCTAAACCTACTTGAAGTAAAACATTAATTTGGCGCAACAGCTCCCCCTACAGAGTGAAATAAAAATGTTATATGGAGAGTAAGATATTTAGTTTTTCGAAATGTTATGAAATTTCAAAACAATTACTGCCACAACGATGTATTGAAGCTTCAAAGCAACAAAAATACGAAATGTAGGTTCAATGCATTTCGTCTTTGCAAAAAGATGAAAAATATAATGTCTTTTCAGCTTCAACCCATTTTGGGATGATCCCTTAGGATTGACTCAAATACTCTTCACCTTTCACAATTTCTTTCCCGTCTGTCATTTCTGAAGTGCTGGTCGGACTTGTCAGACACGTCTCCATAATGATGAAGTCTGGTTTGTGAATGCCAAAAGGAAATTGTATTTGTATTTCATAAGGTGTGATTGTCAGAGATTGATAACAGAAGGCCATGGCAGAGTAATTAATATCCTAGTCGAGTGGTGAAGGGAGAGGTTTTAGGCCTGTTAATCCAGCTGGCCCACACTTTAAGCATTATAAACGAGCAAAGTGATTAATGCCACATTGATGTTCCTTTCTTTTTGAAAAGAATGACTTGTAACTAATCCAAGACGCTACAGTTCAGTGCACTACAGAGCCAACTGTGAATATGTAAATGTAAGGGAAGTGGCAATTGAAAGCTAAGTACACTTCTGTAAACCATGTTGAATAGGGACAGTTTTAATTCCTTTTTTTATTGGTATCAATATAACATATGGTTTATAAGACATAACATCTCCTTTTGGCTTGATCAATCACATTTAACCCTAAATGTAAAGAAAACTGTTGCCATATGTTTTTCCATAAAAACACAACCATTGAATGACCCCTTTGTTGTATCCAGAAATTACCAAACACTCCAAGAAGTAAAATAAGCTAAATATCTAGGGATCATAATTGATAGCAACTTAAAGTTTCAAAGTCATGTAAAGTACGTCTGTAAAAAACTAAAACCAAATTTGAGTTGCTTTCGCTTCATAAGACGGGAACTGTCACATCAAGCGGCTCTGTTGTACTTACATGCAATGATTTTTTTCACATCCCCCATATTGTCTGACCTCATGGTCACAAACATCTGCATCCACGCTCAAACCTGTAATATCTTTGTACAAGCAGCAATCAAGGTGTTTGATAGAAAGCCTCTGAGGTGGCTCCATTGTGATATCATCCAAAAGCACAAACTTTTTACATTTGAGAATTTTGTAAATTTCAGCACATTGAAACTGTTTTTTAAATGTTTACATAATCACACTGTTTTCTGGTTTGGCCGTCAGACGTCAAGGTTCTCTCAGACCAAACACCAGAGCCTCTGTGAGTGGGGACTGTGTGGTTCCAAACACCAGAGCCTCTGTGAGTGGGGACTGTGTGGTTCCAAACACCAGAGCCTCTGTGAGTGGGGACTGTGTGGTTCCAAACACCAGAACCTCTGTGAGTGGGGACTGTGTGGTTCCAAACACCAGAGCCTCTGTGAGTGGGGACTGTGTGGTTCCAAACACCAGAGCCTCTGTGAGTGGGGACTGTGTGGTTCCAAACACCAGAGCCTCTGTGAGTGGGGACTGTGTGGTTCCAAACACCAGAGCCTCTGTGAGTGGGGACTGTGTGGTTCCAAACACCAGAGCCTCTGTGAGTGGGGACTGTGTGGTTCCAAACACCAGAGCCTCTGTGAGTGGGGACTGTGTGGTTCCAAAGCACAGAAAATTTTTTGGACAGTCCAGCTTCTCCTCTGCTGGAGCTCGACTGTGGAACTCACTCCCCACACATTTAAAACTGCAGACTGACATGAGCACCTTTATTAGGTGTTTGAAACTGTGGCTGAAATCAGGACAGAACTGTGCACATGGCGATGTATAAAATTAAATGTATTGTATATAGTCTGTACATTTTGTATCGTTTTAATTCCAAAAGCCTCCTATGGACAGGTGTTGAAAATTAGCTTATTTTGCTTTAACACTTAAAACATTGCATCTGGTTCGTCCAATGTCCAATGAACAATGCTATGTCCATATTAATGAAATAAATGCAAAAATAAAAATAAAAAAGACCTTCGCTTTTACGCTAACAGTTTGAATAAAATGAATTACATGTTTCAAGATCCATGGTCTTGTAATGATTTGAATTGCAGTCTGTAGTATCACTTGATTAGTTCAACTAATCACTCCATTAGCGCCTGGCAGCACAAATGAACCAGCTAAGGGATGGGACTCACCATGAATGGCTAACCAAAGGGCGTACGATCCTGATTCTGAAGGATTCCTCTAAGGGTGTACCCACCAACTATCGGCTAAAGGAAGCTCATGTCAGGCATCATTGCGGCTAAGATAAGTGGGCACATGGATCAATACATGAACAAAGCACAGAAGCCAACTCCTGGTTGATAGAACAGTCGCTCAAGGCTGCAGAACCCAACACACCAACCTGTGTACTGCCTGGAAAACCACCCTTGATACCAATGGTAAACCGCTTGCACAAAGTGTCAAGACTGTACACTAGCCGTAAGGAAGGAGGCCATGGACAAGTGAATGGAAGAGCTACTATCCAGGATGAAACATCCAAGATCCACAAGTACATCAAGGACAAGGCCCCAACCGATGATGTGCTCAGTGAATGTCTGAGGCAGTGGAGAACAGAGGATGAGGTGCTGGAAGAGAGACCATCATGGAAGGCCCCTGAAACAATCCAGCGCATAACTGCAGGGTGTAACATGCTGGCAGGGAAAGCATACATGGAGCACCATAATCAAGGGAATGGCATAGTGTACCGGAACATCTGTGCGGAGTATGGACTGGAAACCCCAAGGTCAAAGTGGGAAACGCCTCCAAATGAGGTAGAGAATGACCGAGCCAAGATCCGGTGGGACTTCCAGATACAGACTGACAGAATGGTAATGGCATGACATTGTGGTGGAGGATAATGAGCAGAGGAAAGCTGTTCTGGTTGACGGGGCGATACCAAGTGATGGTAACATCAGGAAAAAGGAACACGAGAAATTTGGAGAAATACCAAGGGCTCAGAAAAGAGCTGAAGAAGGCCTGGAAGGTCAAGGCAAAAGTGGTGTCTGTGGTCATTGGAGCACTCGGCGCAGTGACCCTCAAACTGAAGGATTGGCTACAGCAGATCCCTGGAAAAACATCAGACATCTCAGTCCAGATATATATTTATGTGTGTATGTACCGTATTTTCCGGAATATAAGTAATACTTTTGGCAGAGGTGCGACTTATACTTATATTTATACTTATACTCCGGAACGACTTATATGTTATATTAATTGTTGTTTCACACTTTCACACCGCATTTCATACGCGATTTATGTTTTTTTCTTCTCTATTATACTCCGGTGCAACTTATAGTCCGGAAAATACGCTATGTATGTATGTATGTATGTATGTATGTATGTATGTATGTATGTATATATGTATATATGTATATATGTATGTATGTATATATGTATATATGTATGTATGTATGTATGTATGTAGCATAGTCATAAGTTTGAGAGCTACCGACCAGACGAGTAAAGGAGGACAAATGTTCTGAAATGGAGGTGGAAACGCTAATCGGCGAGGTGGAGGTTCTGCAAAGCAGTCTCTAAACAGATCCCTTTACAAGGCTTTGCTCTGTTGCTCATCTGAGGGAGCGTGGCAACGCAGCCTATAGCAGCGTATTAAAATAAATGAATAAACAAAACCTCGGGAACAACGTGCAATTTGATGGTCTATGGGAACGCGACCCTTCTATCAGTAATCTGTCATAATATGATTGTGTTGAAAGAGCACTGATCAGACTGTAGCCTACACTGCCTGCGTAATAACCCCCTATATGCAAAGTGATTAATTTAAACCTTAATCGTATGAAAATAATCTAACAGTAAAGCATCAAACTGAACAACAGCTCTTAAGGGCACTAAATGAAATGCTGCGGACATGAGAGAAGCACCTACCTCCAGGGCCCCATGAGTCTGTTAAGTGTGCAAGGAGGATCTGTGACACTGAGGGAGGGCATCACAACAGAGGAGAAATGACAGAAAACTTTAAAATATGTGACTGTCTGCGTGCATGGAGCGAGTAAGTGATGGTGCACGCTCTGCGCGTGAAGGCTCTGTTACCCATTGTGCGTACCCTCATAAAGGTCATAATGCACATTTTTGTTTTGTTGGTTTTACTGAATTAACATTTTTGTTAATGGTCCCATTTGACCAACCTTGAACACATCAAGCATTTTTTTAATAGATCATACTATTTTGTGCATACCAGGCTTTATAAATGAGGCCCCAGGTGTGGCAGTCAATGTTTTTTTTTATCTTATTTTGTCTGTTGAATGCTGCCAATTTCCTCTCTCTTGTTCACTGAGAAAGAGTTAACCTTTATCTCTTATTCATGAAATTTTCTTAAATGGCAGGAGAAGACTGTATGAGAAAATGAACCTGAGGCTTTTTATGTAAATATTTTTTATGCATTCTGAAGGGCACTCAGGTTTAACCTTATGCATATACATCAACTGAATGGAATAGAATAGAATATAACCTTCCTCAACATTTAAGGCCATCCATGCTATGAACTCAGTTTGCATAAGCCTAACCCTCTTTTCTATAGAGAGAGCACCTTTGACAAGATGGACCCGTGTTTAATTGTGACATTGATGTATGTGTGATATCAGGAGGTTTAAAGTACTCACGGTTCTGAGGTTATTGCTAATATCTGTGGCAGTCCGTCTCATCATGAGCTGTGTTTGCACGGTGTGATGGATCACCCTCATTAGGTATATACTGCCATGATGTCACATAGATATTTCACGAGACACCATTATAATCCAATGAGCATGGAAGTTTGAATACACCTTAGATATGTAGTAGTAAAGAAGAGAGAAAGCACAAACACCTTTTGTATTGCCAATTCTGTTTAATTAATTGTTTTGGTACATATTTTCATTTCCGATGTTTTTACTTTTGATAAATATGTATCAATCATGTTTAAATTCGTATGACCTGGAGTCTACATTTTACAAAGAATCAACTGTCACCACTTCATCATTTACATTTGCCCAATATCTTTTAACACATAATTATTAATTTTTTTATCTATAGATATGTTAATAAAAAATAGTGTAAATTATTGTACCAAACCAACCGAAACCCAATATTCTTTGGTTGTGTTTATTTTACAGACGGATCAGCAAGGTCCAAGGAACAAGTGATTATTGTCTGTAGTGCTGTTTGTATCCTGACTCTTGAATACCTTTCAGAACTATGTCTTAGCCAGATTGAATAATTCTATAGTTGTAAACTTTAAGTGACCTATTTTAAATAACAGTTGCAAAAAGGTTTTCACAGTCCCAAACCCCAGCTCTCACAATGAACGTATGTCTTCCATATGTACCGTTATGTCAGAAAAAACAAATAAAATGTATTCTAACGTTGAATGTACCCTTCATACTTTGAACTTGAAGGACATTGGAAGGTTTTGAGGAAAAGTTATTGCTGTCAGTATTGGCGGTTTGGATTGGAAGTGTCATGTGGGACTGTGTGAGTTATGAGCTATTAAAAACATGTAGATGTGACGGGCCCCTCCTGAGGACCGCTGACGGCCGCTCTCCGGTGGCTCCTCATCACAGACATAAATAAATGAACACGGTGAATGAGTGAAGGGGATATCCGAGCAGACAAGTTCAATCTTCTCAGAATAGACTCACCATTTCCTCGTGCCTTTGTTCAAGTGACCGTTTTTGAGGTAGACGTCCCCCTCTGCAGAATGCTGACCTGAACATAATGATGGCAGTTTTGTCCATTGAGCGGTGGATATGTGGCAGTGATGAGTAGCCAATCAAACAGCGGCTCCTCTGTGACCTCACTGTCAACGTAAATATATTCATGATGACCAGACCGGTTAAGTTCACAAGGTCATGCAGTCTGATTCTTAAACTGGGAACAATGGCATTAACATTGTCCTAACCTTAACCATTACAGATTTAATTATGCCTATGATCCAAACACAGGACCTACACCAACACATACATGGAATATCTACATCCAGTTTATTATTTGACCTTTATTTATGCAGGTAGGTCTAGTGAGAACCAATTCACATTTACAACAACAACAAAAACAACAACTCTAATATGCTATATTTACATCATTATAAGTGTTAGCAATTCATTCCAAATGTAGTTTCAGATAGAAAATTGTGTACTTGAATTACTCTCGACACATGAAAAGGTGAATCTGAAACAATTCTCACAGTTGAAGTCTTAACTTTTAAAGAAAGTGGCATAAGAACCTATACCATTGTGATGAATAATGTTGCCATTGAGTATTAGCTTTTAAAATGAATGTCAATGGTGATTATACTGTAGATACAGAGTGCTTTTTCTTTTATTCTTGATGCTTAAAAACAACACGTTATTAAATGTGTCCTTCAACATCTTTAGGTTTGAGGGATGTTTGTTTCTCAATGTAAAAAATCCACAAGTAATTATTCATTCCATGAAGGACAACTCTGAGAGGGCTTTTAATTGGTTGCGTTCATGTTTTAGAATTTAATGATTTAAGATAGAGGGCAAGGCCTATGTCATTCAAATGGGGATTCACTGATTTTGAAAGAAATATCCAAACTTATGATTCATAAATGTTGATCCTTTTCATTATGTGTTTGGGATTGACTCCACAAACCTGCCTTAATAATCTTGAAGTCCATTTGAAATAAAAACCTCACATCTTGGAGGTTGAATAATCGCAT
The DNA here is from genome assembly GCF_026437365.1 of Eucyclogobius newberryi. NCBI lineage: Eukaryota > Metazoa > Chordata > Actinopteri > Gobiiformes > Gobiidae > Eucyclogobius > Eucyclogobius newberryi. The sequence continues at coordinate 9,500,159 of NW_027315801.1, read as the reverse complement.
CACTGTCTAAATACACCTAACACAATTAGGCTCAGTAATTACAGCGATATTAACCATAAACCAAGACAAAACCTGTACAATCTGACAGCAATTTCTGCCATAGAATTCTGACCTGTCTTCCTTATACTTTCTTCTACAATATACATACAATTAAATGCCATATGAACACAACCTTTGTAATACTTATGTTCAAGCATTGTATGGATTAAATGATGAAACAAAAATTGAATGTGTAACCAGTCAGAAAAAAGTTAATCTTCATTGCCCAGTTTATTTAACACATCAACAAAAAACAATGTCTTACTTTATTGCCATCAAAGTATCTTATATATAAAGCCACAAATCACCAACGCCGGTCCTTGATGTCTGAAATCCGCGCCGAGTGAAGGTATCGCTAATCCTGACGGGAAAAACTCTACGTTAATAGAGTTCAGATTAATTCTGATTTTCAGTTTTTCTGCGCTGAATTCCGGTCAAGATTGAGGTCCTATAATGAGGATCCCATCTAAGTGCACCTGTTCTTGGGCATTAGCGCGGACAGGAGCAGAGGTGAGGACTATCAGCCGGCTCTCCTGTGAATATGACAGTGGGGATTCATTGGCCATGTGTCTGTCTCGGCCTCATTATGAACACAGTTGCCAATTAAGGGAAACCACGGCTAATCAAAAGTTAGCCGAACTGTAAGATAATTTGGCTTTTAATGCCCCTGCCGCTTCGGTTTAATGAAGCACTGATCCCCTGAAGACTTGCTGCAATGGAGTACTTTGTGTGAGAGACCTTTTATTCTTCTACAATAGTCTTTGCATTGTTTGTGCGATCGTTTCAGAAGTTGTGGGTTTATCTGATGGATTTTCGTACAATTTAATGACTAACTCAACGGCAAATGTTATCGCCAAACAATGTTAACCCACGGCAACGTCTGAGCTTAACTTGTGTTTTTCTTCTAATAAGACGGATGTAGAAAAGCTTCCTGACATGTTTCGGCGGCAGGACTTCCGCCTTCGTCAGAGGTTACGTCTGATCGATGTGACGATTCTCTTATCAGATGTTGTTCCCAGGCGTTGTCAGTTTGGCAAATGTGGCAGCTCTATCAGACCGGTCTCTGGAGAAGTGAGTCCCATGTGGAAGTCAAGGGTCCACGCTCCCTTGTCTCTGTTTATGGTCCACAGAGTTTACTGATTTCAATAGCCTCTCGTCTTCTCCAGAGTTGTTAGTGAGTTAACACAGGGGATTGGAATTTGATGCAACGGTTAGTAATGGGCCAACAAAGAAATCGTTTTGCACAACATACAACCATCAGATCGTCATCATTCATCATAATGTTGAAGTACAAGTAATATCTCATGTATACCATCGTCAACTCTGAACATCTAAACATTTGTTAAATATTTTTGACTCCACAGTCACAGGTAAACTCTGCCTCTGTGGCCATAGTGTGATTGGCCAGACTGTGGCCGATTGGTCCGACTGTGGCCGATTGGTCCGACTGTGGCCTTAGTGCGATTGGTTGGACTGTGGCCATAGTGCGATTGGTCCGACTGTGGCCATAGTGCGATTGGTCCGACTGTGGCCATAGTGCGATTGGTCCGACTGTGGCCGTAGTGCGATTGGTTCGACTGTGGCCGTAGTGCGATTGGTTGGACTGTGGCCGTAGTGCGATTGGTTGGACTGTGGCCGTAGTGCGATTGGTCCGACTGTGGCCGTAGTGCGATTGGTTCGACTGTGGCCATAGTGCGATTGGTCCGACTGTGGCCGTAGTGCGATTGGTCCGACTGTGGCCGTAGTGCGATTGGTTCGACTGTGGCCATAGTGCGATTGGTTCGACTGTGGCCATAGTGCGATTGGTCCGACTGTGGCCATAGTGCGATTGGTCCGACTGTGGCCGTAGTGCGATTGGTCCGACTGTGGCCATAGTGCGATTGGTCCGACTGTGGCCATAGTGCGATTGGTCGGACTGTGGCCATAGTGCGATTGGTCCGACTGTGGCCATAGTGCGATTGGTCCGACTGTGGCCATAGTGCGATTGGTCCGACTGTGGCCATAGTGCGATTGGTCCGACTGTGGCCGTAGTGCGATTGGTCCGACTGTGGCCATAGTGCGATTGGTCCGACTGTGGCCGTAGTGCGATTGGTCGGACTGTGGCCATAGTGCGATTGGTCGGACTGTGGCCATAGTGCGATTGGTCCGACTGTGGCCGTAGTGCGATTGGTCCGACTGTGGCCGTAGTGCGATTGGTCCGACTGTGGCCATAGTGCGATTGGTCGGACTGTGGCCATAGTGCGATTGGTCCGACTGTGGCCATAGTGCGATTGGTCCGACTGTGGCCATAGTGCGATTGGTCCGACTGTGGCCATAGTGCGATTGGTCCGACTGTGGCCGTAGTGCGATTGGTCCGACTGTGTCCGTAGTGCGATTGGTCTGACTGTGGCCATAGTGCGATTGGTCTGACTGTGGCCATAGTGCGATTGGTCTGACTGTGGCCATAGTGCGATTGGTCCCACTGTGGCCGTAGTGCGATTGGTCCGACTGTGTCCGTAGTGCGATTGGTCTGACTGTGGCCGTAGTGCGATTGGTCAAACTCTGGCCATAGTGTGATTGGTCAAACTCTGGCCATAGTGCGATTGGTCCGACTGTGGCCATAGTGCGATTGGTCGGACTGTGGCCATAGTGCGATTGGTCCGACTGTGGCCATAGTGCGATTGGTCCGACTGTGGCCGTAGTGCGATTGGTCCGACTGTGGCCATAGTGCGATTGGTCCGACTGTGTCCGTAGTGCGATTGGTCTGACTGTGGCCATAGTGCGATTGGTCCCACTGTGGCCGTAGTGCGATTGGTCCGACTGTGTCCGTAGTGCGATTGGTCTGACTGTGGCCGTAGTGCGATTGGTCAAACTCTGGCCATAGTGTGATTGGTCAGACAGGTGCAGGCCTCTTGCTTTAGGTGAGAAGGGTTCAAGTAGGAGTTTATACTATTACATTTTGTGCAAACAATAGCAATTGTATGTGTTCCAATTAGACTTACCAATATTCTCAACACAATGAATTAAACACATGGTTACACCTCTGTCTTCTCACCCACTTGTAAAGGCAAAACTTGAGATATTCCTCATTTGTTCATGATATTTTTAGCCCTTTCTTCACGCGTAAAGCATTTGGGGGGAATTAGACTGAGACTAGAATCCTTTTCAAGCCTAGTGCCAAGCCACAGGCAGAACAAGGGCTTACTGGATGTATACTTGTTTTCAGGTCTTTTCTAAGTGATTTATTGAGCTGAAGGCAGGCAGTTTAAGTTTGATAAGAAAAAAATAATGTCTTACATGACAGATAATAGTACATGAAGAAATTAAAGTACAATTCTTTGCTTTTGGGGAGAATATTCTGCCACTAAATGAATGTAAATGAATCACTGTAATCTGGGCTAAAGAGGGGATCTTATCACTGCCCAGTGAGAAGCTTATCAATATCCAGCTTCAAAGAAGAGGCCTAAGAGCATGGGCCTGAGAAACTGTTTCAAATACATGAGCTCGGATCAAGGATAGCCCCCGTGATGAAGCAACCCGCCTTAATTATACTGTGGGCTTCTTCATCAAACCAACATTAATTCTGAACTAAATGGATTTTTAGCCGTGCTTTCTGTACAACTAAAGCTGGATTTTTGTTTCAGTCAATATCTGATTTTCTGTCACAAAAGCTGGAATGTGTCTTAGCTGAGTCTCTCTCTGACAGTTTCCGAGATCCAAAGATGACTTAATTGACTACAGCACACTGCAGCATATCTGAGACCCTAATTTTTCTTCTTTTTGTTCCGTGTGTTTCCTTAGGGAGTTGTCTTTTGACTCCTTGCGACACTTACGCTAAAGTTTCATCGATTACAATTAGGTATGATATTGGTGTCTCTGTGTAGAAGCTCCACTGCTGCACATTTGTGTCCGGCTTGGCTTGGGTATAGTCTCGTTATACCAAGATAAATCAGATATTTTTTACTGATTGACAATTGAGTTAATCTGTCATCATCATGCATATTTTAGTGTGTATGTGATTTAGTTATTCCTTGTGGCTTCCCAGCAATCATGGTTGGGTAAGATTGTTAGAATTACCACCATTATTAAGTGTAATGTTTTATAAATGCAACTATTGCAATAAGAGCCGTAATTGCTGTTATGTTAACCTTGCCTTTTGGCAAAGTTTTATTCATGCATGGATTATCTCTGCTAGTTGAAGGTCCTGGAACTATTTTGTTTTGACCAGATCTCAAGAATTTCCTATTTCAGTTTTTTTTTTTTTTGTGGTAACATTCTGTCTTTTGTAACTGTTCTATTCTGTCTTTGTTCTATGTTTTATCCATTCAAAAAGACAAGACAAAAGTTGCAAAGAAAACAAAAGTACAAGGGGGTGGGTGGAGGTAAAGAAGAAGAAGAAGAAGAAGAAGAAGAAGAAGAAGAAGAAGAAGAAGAAGAAGAAGAAGAAGAAGAAGAAGAAGAAGAAGAAGAAGAAGAAGAAGAAGAAGAAGAAGAAGAAGAAGAAGAAGAAGAAGAAGAAGAAGAAGAAGAAGAAGAACAAGAAGAAGAACAAGAAGAAGAACAAGAACAAGAACAAGAACAAGAACACGAACAAGAACACGAACAAGAACACGAACAAGAACAAGAACAAGAACAAGAACAAGAACAAGAACAAGAACAAGAACTCAAACAGCATTCCTACAGCATATCAAAACTGGGGCTAAACTGGGACTAAATCTGGACTATAGACCAGTACTAAACCCAGACTAGAAGAGAACTAATACCAAGTCAGAATCAGAAAAGGTTTATTGCCATTGCTAATGAACAGAATTCACCAGCATAGGAACTTGCTTCGGTGATTCAGTGATTTGGTGACATAGAGACTAACCCATCCTTATTTAGACTTTGTTTTGGCAGCAGGACAGTATTACTTATTGTATGACAGCAGCCAACTTTTCTTCACCGACTGGCTCAACAGTAACTGAATCATCCTTTTTTTGGTGAATTGCCTAATATAAAATGACTGCAATGCTCCTATCTCAAACCAATATTTTTTGTTTTTATTTTAGGAAAATTCACAGAGAAAATCCAATTCTTGTATCAAAAACAGACCTTGTAAAACATGTAAATCCTGTAATGTTACAATGGTTCAAATTACAGTTTGCTCTGGGCCAAGATGGACGTCACTCGGGCTCCATCTCCGCCCGAGACCAGAAATAAAGACGTGGAGATGTTCTGATAGTTGAGCGGCCAGTCGGCGTGCACCTCTTTATCGGAGTCAGCAGTACAGATTGTCTATGAGGAGAACGCTCACTCCACTGCACATGTGGGGGCCAGCTGAACCAGAGACAGCACTTAAAATACAGGGGAAGCTTTATTTATGATGTGGCTGCGGAGGGGATTTGATTGCAGATGAGGTCAATCACTGTGACATGCCGCCGCAGCACTCTCTGTAAAATACACGGGCCTGGTTCTTGCTCTGTCAGTCAGAACGCCGCTGATTTAAGTGAGATGTCAAATTTTCTACTTGTCATTCGTGCTCTCCTCCTCCTCCTACAAGTAACTGCCTGAGCCATATCCACGGTATAACAAAACAAATGTATGCACCAAAGAATGTGTGCACCAAATGTTCCTTAAAATCCGAGCATCACCTTTACTTTCAGCGGTCGTTGTGCTTTACAACCTTTGTCTAGAACATTGTAGTTCTGGACCTCTGTCTGTACTGTGCTTCCCAGACTACAGATGGAATTTTGTAATCTTTTGTTCTGTCACAGGAAAGCGAGCGAGAGAGAGAGAGAGAGAGAAAGGCAGGGGCCAGCTGAAAATGAACCATAAGCGGCAGAATGCATCAGTTGTCGTGAGAGAACATACTGTATTAGTGTGTGTTTTGATTCCAGTTGGCAAAAACGGCCCAGAGAGATCACTGCCACCAGGCTGAGCTTAACCACCTGCAATCTGCCAGAGCGGTAAAAAAAAAGAAACATTTCAAAACAGTCCACCATCCAAGAGAGCCACTGCAGTCATTTGTGTAGTGCTCCTGGTTCATGGTAATTTTACAAAGCAGCTCGTCCTTCTTAAGCCTCTTGGATGCAGCAGGGGCTCATCACGCCAATGGATAGTCACACATAAGCTTTGCTCTGATGTACTATTCTCTTGAAGGTAGTGGCTCAGGATTTAGCTTTGAAGTCTAAACTTTAAAATATTACTATTTCTGATTTAGGTGTAAGGTCACACTATGGACTTTATTGACATCTATTTTTCAAGGTTAAGGATACGACATTTTCCCCATTTATCCTAGAGTTCGACCTATCTTGCTGCGGAGACCTGTTTGGAGCCATAAATATTGAGGTAACCATGGATGATTGAATTAACAATTTGATTACAGTGTTCTCTTATTAAAACATACCTTGAGTTGTATTCAGCTTACTTCACGCTAGACTCATTAATGCTGTTTACGAGGTCTTCACCGCCTCCTCTTCGAGCCTCACAAATACACTGTGTTTCAAATTTCACAAATGTCAAAGAGAAAAGAAAGAGAAGAGAAATCACGTTCATTAACTGCGTGCCTGCAATTCATGTCTGAGGCAAGTTTGTTATATTGGCCCATGCAAAATTCATGTGTCTATAATAATGACTCAAATATGTATTTTGGAAGATTTTTTCCCCCTGTTTATTAAAGCTTAATATCTAAAAGTAATTTTGAAACATTCTTATCTACTTTGCTGGGTAACAATGGCTTCTTACCCGGGCTCAACCATGCTCTTCAATGTGATGTTGACCATTCTTTTTTTTCTCGGTTTAATAGGCTTAAACAGGCTTTATTTAACAGTAAAGACAGTGTTAAATGGTGTATGAGAGAGAAGGGAGGACATGCAGCAAATTGTCGGAGTCGGGGTTTGAATCCTGGACACTGCGGCCGGCTGCACTAGAAGCCTGGCATACGCGTGCTGTGAATTAACCACAATGTTGACCATTCTGTCTGTTTGTCGCAGAATCATAGCCGCTCAATAGCACAAAATATGAAGTGTAGTGTGCCAACTCTAGAGAATTTGTATGTCCCCTTCATGCCGTCGTTCATGCCTATCATCAACTCCACATCTGCCTCCAGCCCGTTTGCAGCAGCAGTAGCAATCAGAGCAGCTCCTCTCCCACCTCTCTGGGCCTCCTCGATAAGGAGAAAGAGAAATACAGTGTCATATTTATTCATGACCAGTTTCTCAACTCTACATTCTTCTGTCTCCATGTTCGACTCACTTCACCACCGCCCGAAAAGTCTGATTAATATTGAGCGCCTTTCTTGTTACCTGGGCCAAAAACATTCATCATCATTATAGCGAGCTGGGTTTATGGGTGCAGTGTGAGAGCGGTAGTGTACTAACATCCTCTCACTTATTCCTGTTATAAAGTAGATGAGTATTCCCACTGTGGATCAGCGATCGTTTCCTCATCACCACTGGAGAGGGAAAAAAGGAATGGGAAATGAATGGGGAATGAAAAATTCACAAAACAGGAGCAAATTTGACCATGGGAAATGATGGAGGAAAGTACAATGGTGGAACAGGAAGTGCAGGCGAGACGGAAATGAAAAATAAAACATTGTTATAAAATATTAAATGTCATAACATACTCCAAGTCATCTCTGCTCTTTGGTTTTGCCTGGATGTATTGTCTTCAACCCCACATATTTGCAATCCCATTCTCCCACACATGGTCACACAATCAGTCTGAAAGTCTTACTATAGAAAAGCACATTGAGCTGCAAGTTGACCATTCAAGCATATCGACTGACCATAATATGTCCTCTATCATTACATTCAGAAATGTCTTTCGGAATGGGCAATATGCCAGTTTCAGTAGATTGGCCAATATCGACTGATCTTCATAGATATCGGTCAAATCTGATATAAAAATGATTTTTTGGCCACTGCCTCAGTCAGTCTGCACGTACTGTATGTGCCATTCCCAGTTTGTTCTGTTTGCATCAGATTTGTCTTTTTGTACTAACTAATGATTAAACATGGAAATAGAAGAGCAATTAGGCTTTTTTTTTTACTTACACAAAACACAATCATTCAACAAATTATTTCATATCCCCAACAATCTCAGGCTTGGTTGGCGATTTTGTTTTGGGTGATTTAATGATGTTCTCCCACAGTGAAAGACAAGTGCAAAAAGCTGAAAGACTGAACCTTTATACCCTGTTTGCCCCTCCCACATTACATAACACACACGTGAAATATTATTTACACAATTTCTACACATTCTACACACTTTCATAGTCTAACAGATGCAACAATACAACAGCGACTACAATCAAACTGCATATGCAGTGATACTAAGCAAATAATTTGGCTCACGTGAAACCTGCGAGACTGAGACATTTAAACCACCAACGCGTGAATGTCCAGGTTTGCCAAAAGGCACCACGGGAAGAGAGAGGAGACGCAGCATGCAGGTGAAACAGCAGATTTACTGTGTTTTACAGGGACACCCTTAGTCATGGCAAAACTCACTGGAGAGACTATGGAAACACGTTTAATGTGTGTTTCAGATGAAAGGATTTGGGCAGAGCAAAGCAAACAGGGAAACAGTCGCACGTGTCTTCTTCACATGGTCCGGGACATGCTCTCACCGGGACAGCGCACTAAGGGACCCGCTCGAAACGTCCAAAATGCACAAGCCTGGAACACACTACATGATATTTTGCCAGATTTAGGCCTCGATTTGCCTCCTCCTGACTTCGGTAAGTGAAATTGAATTGAACTGTTTTTGATTCACCGTTTGTTCTGCATTTATTTATAAGATAAGGGTTTCCACCAGTGGTCCTGATCCACCTGTGATCTGCTCCTAAACCCAGCTTACAAACAGAAAACAGAAGTCACAACTTGTGTGAGCCCTCAGAGCAGTGACTGTGTGAGAATGAAAGAGTGAGGTAACGTTTGTGCAGATCTCAAGTAAGTTTAAAGTACTGTTACGCATAAGTGCAGTGGGTAAACTGAAGCCAGCCGCACTTCTATTGATATGGCTTAACTCAAGCACAAATGAAAGTTTCACTGCTGTATAGGAAGTGGCATGCTCTGTGTATGGCTGTATTTACAAGCACCTGCCCCTGCGTGTACCCTGTCTGTGCGTGTACCCTGTCTGTGCGTGTACCCTGTCTGTGCGTGTACCCTGCCCGTGCGTGTACCCTGCCCGTGCGTGTACCCTGTCCGTGCGTGTACCCTGTCCATGCGTGTACCCTGTCCGTTCGCTGCCAATTGGAACATAATTAAAAGAGGAATGGGTTTGAATCTTTCTGCTCTGCCGTCCGTGGGTGACATACTCTAAATGTTGGGACTGTACCCTGCTCAACATTGGACATGTCCCCATCAGTTCTTACATAAGTTATCTTTGAAACTAGGGTGTGTCTCTCCCCACTCTTCCCAGTACGCACTCGTGGACTATTCCATTATAATACCAGTGGGGGAGATTGCTTGGACAGATTGAATATATTTGACCTTCAGAAAGTACTTTTTTGATATTTTTCTTTTTTAAAGTACACTGTTATCATTTACTTTGACACTGAGAGAATAACAAGTGTTTCGGGGGTTGTGCCAATAATCGTCAATGACATCAGTATTGCCTCAAAAAAATACACATAAAAAAATCAAAGCAACCCTAAATGTCTTGTCTAACCACAACAAGGACCTAATAAATACATACATACATACATACATACATACATAATGAATAAATAGATGGATAGATATATGAAGATCAATCTGGATAATTGTGTTATTTGCCATTGTTAAGAGCAGGGGTGTCCAAACTTTTTTCACAGAGGGCCACATTTTGAAACTTATATGGAGCAGAGGGCCACATTCAACCCGACAATGTTGAATTTGAAAGTGAATATTTAAAAATGTTGAATTTGGCATTGTTCGATGAGCCTCCACACCTTTAATAATACTTGGAACATTAATAAATACTTGAATGTTGTTGTTGTTTGGACCAACTTAGCAGGAAGCCGGAGGGCCAACAAAAATTGGTCTGCGGGCCGCATTTGGCCCCCGGGCCATAGTTTGGACATGCCTGGTTTAGAGCTTTGGGTGTCTTCAAATGCTAAGATATTGTCTCACTACTCGCCTCATCTTTTCATTTAATGTTTCTGGACACTTCAATCCCCTTTCAAACAACGCTCAATTTATCACATTGATTAATGTATTGCTGTGCTTTTGTTTACTCTTTCCTATTAACATGTATTTAGAAGTCAAACTGTGTATAAATGGGCTGAATCGTGTAATGCACAGAAGCAGCTGTGTTTCCTGTTCTCAAAGTCATTAGCGCACCAAAGCTAAACCCCAGCTACTCATACGCCTGTGTGAGTAAACAACTCCATTTGCCTCTGCACCACACATTTGTTAAAAAATAGGACATACGTTAGGCAAATATACACTAAAACACTGTATAATGGCTCCCAAAGTAAACTGGTCCTTTGTGGTTTCTCTCAAAGGACTTTAGCAGTTTAAGTACTGAATATACAGACGGTTTGATTATGTTAGTCACACTTTGTTGCAGCCCTAAAACATATTTAAGGTTATGTTCTTTATGTTGTTAACAAATATATATAGTAATTTTAAGAGTTGATGCTGAGTCCTGATTTGAACCCTGTTTAGTGCAAATGTAGACTTGGTTTTGTCAAGAGCTAAACCTGGTTTAGTCCTGGTGTAGTTCATGATTAGTTTAAATTTTACTCTTAGTTTAATCAAATGTTGATGTGGTGTATTTTCAAATGAAATATAACTTTTCTTCTAATGAGACAGCGGTATACAAGTGGTCATTTACCAGACAAGTTTCAGCGGCAGGACTTCTGCCTTCATCAGAGGTGATGTGTTTTTTATCAGATGTTATTCTCACGTGTGGTCCGTCTGACAGCTCTAGCAGACTGACCACGTCTGTCCCCGTGTGGCAAAAAAGAAACACAAGGAAGATCAGAAAAAGAATATGCGAAAATTAAAATTGTTGCAGTTGTCGTGCAATATACGACAACTGCAACAAGCTAAAACCATGTAATGGACTGGAACAACGCAAAGATACAGAGTACAAGTACAAAAGATGGATACAAGAGGCTATTGAAATCAAGAAGCGAGGCACACGGACCATCAATCGAGACGAAGGAGGATTTACTTTGGCTCACACATCGCCACGTCTGATCAGTCTAACAGAACTATCAGCCTGACCAGAGCTATCAGCCTGACCAGAGCTATCAGACTGACCAGAGCTATCAGCCTGACCAGAGCTTTCAGACTGACCAGAGCTATCAGCCTAACCAGAGCTATCAGCCTGACCAGAGCTATCAGACTGACCAGAGCTATCAGACTAACCAGAGCTATCAGACTGACCAGAGCTATCAGCCTAACCAGAGCTATCAGCCTGACCAGAGCTATCAGACTGACCAGAGCTATCAGACTGACCAGAGCTATGACCAGAGCTATCAGACTGACCAGAGCTATCAGACTAACCAGAGCTATGACCAGAGCTATCAGACTGACCAGAGCTATGACCAGAGCTATCAGACTGACCAGAGCTATCAGCCTGACCAGAGCTATCAGACTGACCAGAGCTATCAGCCTGACCAGAGCTATCAGACTGACCAGAGCTATCAGCCTAACCAGAGCTATCAGCCTGACCAGAGCTATCAGACTGACCAGAGCTATCAGACTGACCAGAGCTATCAGCCTGACCAGAGCTATGACCAGAGCTATCAGACTGACCAGAGCTATCAGACTGACCAGAGCTATGACCAGAGCTATCAGACTGACCAGAGCTATCAGCCTGACCAGAGCTATCAGACTGACCAGAGCTATCAGCCTGACCAGAGCTATCAGCCTGACCAGAGCTATCAGACTGACCAGAGCTATCAGACTAACCAGAGCTATCAGCCTGACCAGAGCTATCAGCCTGACCAGAGCTATCAGACTGACCAGAGCTATCAGACTAACCAGAGCTATCAGCCTGACCAGAGCTATCAGCCTGACCAGAGCTATCAGACTGACCAGAGCTATCAGACTAACCAGAGCTATCAGACTAACCAGAGCTATGACCAGAGCTATCAGACTGACCAGAGCTATCAGACTGACCAGAGCTATGACCAGAGCTATCAGACTGACCAGAGCTATCAGCCTGACCAGAGCTATCAGACTGACCAGAGCTATCAGACTAACCAGAGCTATCAGCCTGACCAGAGCTATCAGCCTGACCAGAGCTATCAGACTGACCAGAGCTATCAGACTAACCAGAGCTATGACCAGAGCTATCAGACTGACCAGAGCGATCAGACTGACCAGAGCTATCAGACTGACCAGAGCTATGACCAGAGCTATCAGCCTGACCAGAGCTATCAGCCTGACCAGAGCTATCAGCCTGACCAGAGCTATCAGACTGACCAGAGCTATCAGACTAACCAGAGCTATCAGACTGACCAGAGCTATCAGACTAACCAGAGCTATCAGCCTGACCAGAGCTATCAGACTGACCAGAGCTATCAGCCTAACCAGAGCTATCAGCCTGACCAGAACTATCAGACTGACCAGAGCTATGACCAGAGCTATGACCAGAGCTATCAGCCTGACCAGAGCTATCAGACTAACCAGAGCTATGACCAGAGCTATCAGACTGACCAGAGCTATCAGACTGACCAGAGCTATGACCAGAGCTATCAGACTGACCAGAGCTATCAGCCTGACCAGAGCTATCAGCCTGACCAGAGCTATCAGACTGACCAGAGCTATCAGACTAACCAGAGCTATCAGCCTGACCAGAGCTATCAGACTGACCAGAGCTATCAGACTAACCAGAGCTATCAGACTAACCAGAGCTATGACCAGAGCTATCAGACTGACCAGAGCTATGACCAGAGCTATCAGACTGACCAGAGCTATCAGCCTGACCAGAGCTATCAGCCTGACCAGAGCTATCAGACTGACCAGAGCTATCAGACTAACCAGAGCTATCAGCCTGACCAGAGCTATCAGCCTGACCAGAGCTATCAGACTGACCAGAGCTATCAGCCTAACCAGAGCTATCAGCCTGACCAGAGCTATCAGACTGACCAGAGCTATCAGACTAACCAGAGCTATGACCAGAGCTATCAGACTGACCAGAGCGATCAGACTGACCAGAGCTATCAGACTGACCAGAGCTATGACCAGAGCTATCAGCCTGACCAGAGCTATCAGCCTGACCAGAGCTATCAGACTGACCAGAGCTATCAGACTAACCAGAGCTATCAGACTGACCAGAGCTATCAGACTAACCAGAGCTATCAGCCTGACCAGAGCTATCAGACTGACCAGAGCTATCAGCCTAACCAGAGCTATCAGCCTGACCAGAACTATCAGACTGACCAGAGCTATGACCAGAGCTATGACCAGAGCTATCAGCCTGACCAGAGCTATCAGACTAACCAGAGCTATGACCAGAGCGATCAGACTGACCAGAGCTATCAGACTGACCAGAGCTATGACCAGAGCTATCAGCCTGACCAGAGCTATCAGACTAACCAGAGCTATCAGCCTGACCAGAGCTATCAGCCTGACCAGAGCTATCAGACTGACCAGAGCTATCAGCCTAACCAGAGCTATCAGCCTGACCAGAACTATCAGACTGACCAGAGCTATGACCAGAGCTATGACCAGAGCTATCAGCCTGACCAGAGCTATCAGACTAACCAGAGCTATGACCAGAGCGATCAGACTGACCAGAGCTATCAGACTGACCAGAGCTATGACCAGAGCTATCAGCCTGACCAGAGCTATCAGACTGACCAGAGCTATCAGACTAACCAGAGCTATCAGACTGACCAGAGCTATCAGACTAACCAGAGCTATCAGCCTGACCAGAGCTATCAGACTGACCAGAGCTATCAGCCTAACCAGAGCTATCAGCCTGACCAGAACTATCAGACTGACCAGAGCTATGACCAGAGCTATGACCAGAGCTATGACCAGAGCTATCAGCCTGACCAGAGCTATCAGACTAACCAGAGCTATGACCAGAGCTATCAGCCTGACCAGAACTATCAGACTGACCAGAGCTATCAGACTGACCAGAACTATCAGACTGACCAGAGCTATCAGACTAACCAGAGCTATCAGACTGACCAGAGCTATCAGACTAACCAGAGCTATCAGCCTGACCAGAGCTATCAGCCTGACCAGAGCTATCAGACTGACCAGAGCTATGACCAGAGCTATCAGACTGACCAGAGCTATGACCAGAGCTATCAGACTGACCAGAGCTATCAGCCTGACCAGAACTATCAGACTGACCAGAGCTATGACCAGAGCTATCAGACTGACCACGGCGGGGAATAACATCTGATAAGAGACACACGACAAGGACCGATTTCACCTCTGATGAAGGCGTAAGTCCTGCTGCCGAAACATGTCAGGAAAATGAGTTATCGAGAAACTTGAATAAGCTCAGTTTGATGTTCATTAGCTGAACAATGTTTTGAGACAATAAGACTGAGAGTGCATTGTCTGAATCAGTCTTCACAATAATAGCTCACTTAAGTCATAATGAGAAAGAATTACACGCATTTTCATAAAGTGTATTAACGTTAATGTAGCAACAGAATTTCTATTATAACATAATGGAGACTTTATTATGAAAATATCTACATATATGGGGTTTACAGCTCTAAACTGCTTTACTTATGGATAAGAAAACAAATGCTTTCATCTTTGCTGTAAATATATGCGGTAAACATTTACAGTCATGGTCACCTAAAAGCTTAAAGTCTGTTGAAGCCTTGTGCCCCAAATTACTCAAATTTCTTGTTGTCAGAGTAGAAAAACTGTTTTCTTCCTCCAAACTCTAAAGACGATTCACATTTGGAAGCATTTATTGTAACGGTGTAATAACAAATGTACTAATTATAATAACTAATAATATAAATACAAGACATAAGTGTGTGTATGCATGTGTTCAATCATTTCATTCTGTAGACTGATATAAATGCATTAATGGAATTAGTGGTTGTTGAAGATCACAGACTTCCACCAAGACATTAAACCAAACAATTATTTGTCATTCACATTCAAAACAATTTCGCTTTGCACTTTGGTTTATCAGACCTAGTGTTCCCAATTGATCCAATCATTTGTGGTCTAAATGAACAGCACCTCTAAGTGATAGAGTTGGCACCTTTATGTCATTAACGACGATAAGACCTGAGGAGTCGGACACGGTTAGTGCTGGATTAAGATAAGAAGGCTATAACTGCCACAGGAGAAGTCCACACAATCAGAGGCGATCACTGAAACAAAGGCTCTCGGAGGTTCCACTTGACTCCTGGAGAAATGGTGCGCGGACCAGACTTTATTGGCCCGCTTTAAAGCTCTTCCCCTCTTCAGGGGCTTAAATTGAAAGTGCAGTGCTTTTTCATGGGCCACTGTTTAATTTCCTGTAACGCAATAAACAGCCAATTTATTACAGATGGCGGAGCAGCAGACCCTCAGAGAGATCTACCACACCCAGCGCTGCACAGTCTTCTGGCTCATTTCTCAAAAACCAATACAGCTACGATTACTATATACTCAACATTATTTTAATATGTGCTTGCTTAGCTTCCAATGACATAAATCAAATGAGAATAATGTTTGATAAATTAGGTAAAAATAAAAAAGTGTGTTTTATCTTTGCATGGACTGTGTTAGACTAAGAGTAAATGCTTTGCCGGCTAATACATATTTTTCTTTATCTCTCAGTTGGATAAACCAAATGAAAATATAGACAACGGACCATCACCAATGCGTCTGATGCAACTTTGCAAAAAGATATAATATATATAATGTTGAAGTAAATGCTTTGTCATTCTCTGCTATACAACATATGCATAATATAACAAAAAAGCATCTTTTTGGGCTATACGGTGCTCCTGATTAAAAGCTGTGCACACGAAATGTACAAAGAAACTAGAACTTGTACATATACAGGCCGCACCGGTCAGTAAACCGCAGGTGCCCACGTTGTAACATGAGATTTACACATAAATGTAGCACACAATAATGACACGGCAGTTGTCTTTTGAACCAAGGGGCTCGTGGCGCGTCCGCTGTGCCGTGGGATTAATTAGACTAATTTCTCTGTGAATATGAGTCTGATTGTAATAAAACCGCAGCGTTTTGAAACTAAAAATATAGAGAACACGACGTGTCTTCGGACAGTTCTTCTACATTCCACTGACGTCTTCTTCTACAGTGTGTCAAACACTTGCACTTCCTGCTAGCGTGCCCCCCGGCGGCCCTCAAAATCTGCAAATTGGATGTACCGTTGTATCGGCTGCAGGGTTAAAATCCAAAAAGTACGGTATATATAAATTACAATTGGATGACTCTGACCTCCACTAAGGTAAACGTCTTTGTTAATTGAGGATGAAATGTTTTAGTTTTGTCTTTACTGACCCCATGTGGTAAATGTGTTTTATTCTATATGATTGAGGAATTTGCGTCCTCCAACCTCTCTGGCAGTCAAATCTGCTCACAAAAGTATTGAATGGAAGTATTGTTAGTTGAATCAAAGGTACGAGCACAATTGCTATGAAATGCCAGAGGTCCGCAGAGAAAAGAGAATGGGACAATAGAGAAGACGTTCTCATTCGCAGCAGGAAATGGAAGAGAGCCATGCCTCACTTAGAGCCAGGTATGCAAATTGAAAGGATTAAGAACAGCACCATTTCTGTCAATTCTGACAGAAATGGGATTGAAAAAAGTGGTTCTCAAAAAGGTGTAAAAGGGTAGTACTTGACTTTCTTCAGTTGGACTCATTGGTTTTGTGATTTTGTTGAATTTGTACGTTTTTTTGTGTGTTTTTTATTACCAAAGCGGTTATTTTACACAGAATTTATGTAATTAGATTTTTTGCATTTGAATAATGTGAACTGATTTTTAAAAAATCCAAGTACAAATATTCATTAAATATAAACCGTATGTAAAGAAATCTGTGTAAAAATCGGTGTGTTTTGAAAACAATGGGAATTAATGAATTCAGTTTGCACCATGTTTTAAATGTATGTGTATAAAAATTCAATGTTTTAAAATTTACTTTGGTAAAAGTTGAATAGAGGATTTTTGGTGATCAAGCAGTCCACATGTCAATCATTCCCTGCGTCCTACTGCACACCTGCAGCCTCATTCCTAGGATAGCAGCACGTTTCCCTGGCTGCGCATGCGTGGTTGATATGCCGGTGTGTGTTTAGCGAGTTCTTTCAGTTACAGTACAAAAATGACGACAGAGAAATACTGTGTCGGTGTAATCCCTCATTCGTCCAGGCGTGTTCCATAGTAGAAAAAAGCTTCAGTTGTAGTCATCTGGACTCAGTTAGAAAAAAAAGACGTTTCGACTCTCATCCAAGAGTCATTGTCAACAAAAGAATTTAGATCGAGAACTCCGATATTAATACTGTTCTGTGGTAAGACCCGCCCATTGGGAGGAGCCTTCCTGAAGTAGAAAGAGTTGTTTGTTTCAACAGAAACTCCCCCCTTGTATCTACCGAGCTAGCCTATTCAGAATTTTAATGGCCTATTAGAATCCTCTTTGTCTTTGTGAGACCCTGGCTCAACCACCCTGAGTACCTGATTAGCATCTAAATATCCTGGTCCTGGTCTTCTACCTTTCCAGGGGTTCAGTAACCCATTATAGATACCAGGAAGATTGAATCTTAGCCCTCCATTTCTGTTTAAAGAAGGTCTTTCTTTTTTTTTTTAACAAAAATAGCTTCCTTGACTCCTCTTTCAAACCATCTTTTCTCCCTGCTTAAAACCTTCACCTCACCGTCTTCAAACGAGTGATTAGAGGCTTCAAGATGGAGATGCACGGCACTCTGAGGTCCTGAACTTGTATTTCTTCTGTGCTGATAGAGCCTCTTGTGTAGAGGCTGTTTCGTCTCACCTATGTAACGTTCTTTACAGCTTTCTTCACTGCATTGGATCGAATAAACTACATTGCTCTGTTTTTGAGTCGGCAACTTGTCCTTAGGATGAACCAGTTTTTGTCTTAAAGTGTTTCCTGGTTTAAAATAAACAGGGACTTCGTGTTGTCTAAAAATTCTCTGCAGTTTTTCCGACAGGCCAGACACATAAGGGATAGAAACACCCTTCTTTCTCTGTTCAGTTTCCCTTTTGTCCTGCTTCTTGGTTCTCTTCACTCTGTTGAGAGCCCAAGCGGGGTAACCACAGGCTGAGAGGGCATTTCGGACATGTTTTTCCTTTTTCTTCTTGCCCTCTGAGCTGGTGGGCACACCTTGAGCTCTGTGTTGTAAGGTTCTGATCACTCACTTGGACATCTGTCTGAACACCACTTACTTTCAATTCCGGGGACAATTTTACAGACAGATTCATGGCTGTGCCATGGGCTCGCCCGTCTCTCCCATAGTGGCCAACCTGTACATGGAGCACTTTGAGAAGAAGGCACTGGCCTCATTCTCAGGCATAGCCCCAAAACTGTGGCTTCGCTATGTCGATGATACTTTTGTAACAATTAAGAAACAAGAGCTGGAAACCTTCTCTGATCATATCAATGCTGTGGACCCACATATCAGGTTTACAAGAGAAGACGCTAAGGAGAATCGCTTGGCCTTTCTTGATTGTTCCACGATCAGAGGAGAGGACGGGAAACTCCAAATAGAAGTATATAGGAAACCTACACACACGGACCAGTATCTGCTCTTTGGTTCCAACCACCCACTACAGCACAAGCTGGGTGTGATCAGAACCTTACAACACAGAGCTCAAGGTGTGCCCACCAGCTCAGAGGGCAAGGAGAAAGAGGAAAAACATGTCCGAAATGCCCTCTCAGCCTGTGGTTACCCTGCTTGGGCTTTCAACAGAGTGAAGAGAACCAAGAAGCAGGACAAAAGGGAAACTGAACAGAGAAAGAAGGGTGTTTCTATCCCTTATGTGTCTGGCCTGTCGGAAAAACTGCAGAGAATTTTTTAGACAACACGAAGTCCCTGTTTATTTTAAACCAGGAAACACTTTAAGACAAAAACTGGTTCATCCTAAGTACAAGTTGCCGACTCAAAAACAGAGCAATGTAGTTTATTCGATCCAATGCAGTGAAGAAAGCTGTAAAGAACGTTACATAGGTGAGACGAAACAGCCTCTACACAAGAGGCTCTATCAGCACAGAAGAAATACAAGTTCAGGACCTCAGAGTGCCGTGCATCTCCATCTTGAAGCCTCTAATCACTCGTTTGAAGACGGTGAGGTGAAGGTTTTAAGCAGGGAGAAAAGATGGTTTGAAAGAGGAGTCAAGGAAGCTATTTTTGTTAAAAAAATAAATAAAAACCTTCTTTAAACAGAAATGGAGGGCTAAGATTCAATCTTCCTGGTATCTATAATGGGTTACTGAACCCCTGGAAAGGTAGAAGACCAGGACCAGGACATTTAGATGCTAATCAGGTACTCAGGGTGGTTGAGCCAGGGTCTCACAAAGACAAAGAGGATTCTAATAGGCCATTAAGATTCTGAATAGGCTAGCTCGGTAGATACAAGGGGAGGGGTTTCTGTTGAAACAAACAACTCTTTCTACTTCAGGAAGGCTCCTCCCAATGGGCGGGTCTTACCACAGAACAGTATTAATATCGGAGTTCTCGATCTAAATTCTTTTATTGACAATGACTCTTGGATGAGAGTCGAAACGTTTATTTTTTCTAACTGAGTCCAGATGACTACAACTGAAGCTTTTTTCTACTAGAGAAATACTGTGTTCGAGCTCAGAAGAGACGGAAATCTGCGGAGACGAGAGATGCGATACGATCCAGTCATGCTAAGAAACAAATGCAAGTGTAGCAGCGGTGCTGTTTCATGCTTTCGCATGAGGTTTGATGGTTGGTGGCCTCTTGGAAAACCCACACGCAGAGCCTTTCTACTGTCAGTGGCTTTGGCTCCACGCTGCACCGGAGCTCTGCCTGGAGAGGTGGAGGAACAACCAAATACCACATTTAGACCTTCACACACTTACAAGTCACAAACCTGTGGCTCAAGTCCATTAATCTATTTAGTAGATTAGTGGGAACAGGAGCTTGACTGCTTCAGTCTGGATTTATCTGGAAGTTGAACTGAGACTTTGAGACAATGAACATTTTTTTTGCACTGAATTAAGAAACAGCAACTGTATTTTAATAAAGTGAATTTTAAAACATATTTTTATACACTGCATTTTAAAACAATGTATTTTTATGCACTGAAATATAAAACACAGTAAAATCTGAATATTAAAGCATTGTATTAGTTCCCTCTAATTTTTAAAACATAGTTTTTTTTTACACAGATTTTGTTTTGAATATTTTTACTTACTAAGTGTATAATAAAAGCTTTGGTAATATTTCAAGCCAAATGCAAGCTATTAAAAATAATGGTTCTAATATCTGAAAGAGACCAAGAAAAGCCAACAAGGCCCAAATGTAACACATCTTTGAGATAAGTGTTTGAATGAGACATAGTTGAGTATTTTAAATAAGAACATGGGCAAGGCAAAGGCAAGGCAAGTTTATCTATGGGACACAATATAATTAAAATTGTTTTACAGGATATCCATCCATCCATCCATCCATCTTCTTCCGCTTATCCGGGGCTGGGTTGTGGGGGCAGCAGTCTAAGCAGGGACTCCCAGACTTCCTCCTCCCCAGACACTTCCTCCAACTCCTCCGGGGGGATCCCGAGGTGTTCCCAGGCCAGCCGAGAGACATAGTCCCTCCAGCGTGTCCTGGGTCTTCCCCGGGGCCTCTTCCCGGTGGGACATGCCCGGAACACCTCCCTAGGGAGGCGCCCAGGAGGCATCCGGAACAGATGCCCGAGCCACCTCATCTGGCTCCTCTCGACCTGGAGGAGCAGCGACTCTACTCCGAGCTCCTTCCGTGTGACTGAGCTCCTCACCCTATCTCTAAGGGAGCGCCCAGTCACCCGGCGGAGGAAACTCATTTCGACCGCTTGGATCTGCGATCTTGTCCTTTCGATCTCTACCCAAATCATTACCCCTTTTGCTCATGACCATAGGTGAGGGTAGGAACGTAGATGTCTTTGTCTTTCGACTCAGCTCCTTCTTCACCACAACAGTCCGATGCAGCGACTGCATCACTGCAGCCGCTGCACCGATCCACCTGTCAATCTCAGGCTCCATCCTTCCCTCACTCGTGAACAAGACGAGATACTTGAACTCCTCCACTTGGGGCAAGGACTCTCCACCCACAGGATATGAAAAGACATATCACACCACAATAGAAACTAATAAAAAAACACAAAAATCTGATGAACTAGATAGACTTTATACACTACTTAACAGGCCGGTCCCTGAGGTCCTCAGAGGTCGAGATGGTTCATATGGCACTAACATGTCCGAGATGTACTTTGGTGCTAGGCCATGAAGAGACTTGTACACAAGCAGAGCTGCTTTAAAGTCTATTCTCTGAGCCACAGGAGCCAGTGCAGAGACCTGAGAACAGGACTAATGTGATGGTACTTCCTGGTTCTAGTCAGGACCCGAGCAGCAGCGTTCTGGATGTACTGCAGCTGTTTTACAGCTTGTTTGGAGAGGCCAGTGAGCAGCTGTTACAGAAGTCTAATCTACTGGAGACAAATGCATTCCTCCTAGTCTGGTTAAGACACTACCTTTGATTGTAGCAATGCTTTTAAGGAAAAGAAAAGCTGCTGACGTGATTGATGTGATGAAGTTCAAAAACATAACACAAAAGAAAACGAAAAAATTCAAGTCGCTGTTTATGGCACAAATCATTTGGGAAGAGCACTTATTGTGAGTGCTGCCTGGTGAAAGCAGATATGTGGGGATGATAATGCAGGTTAGTTCAAATAAATTCAATGCACTGGCAATGTCACAAGTCCAGCAGAAGCATTTGATGCCTCTCACTAAAGCAGGCAGCCGATGTGTTAATCTGCCTGACAGACCAGGACAGAGCAGTACTTTAGTGTTAGCTAAAATGGGAAAGGTGAGTGATGTCTGTAATGACACCGAGCCTCAAAGCTTCAGACTGACAATAGTGACTGGCACTGAACTCTTATTAACATGTGCGTGAAAGGCACACAACACTCATGCGTGGGTTTGGTCACCTCTGTTAAAATAAAATGAGTCTTAATCACAAAACAATCATGATGGATGTGAGTGCAGTACTGACACCTTGGACCCTTCTATCTAACTCTAGTTCTTGGCCCTCACTAAGTATTATATACTCACTAGTATTCACATACATTGATTTGAAATGCCTCAAACATGTTTCCAAGAATTTGTGGGACCTGTTCCCATTTTCAAAGTCAACATTAAGCTTTTGTTTCAATCAGAAACATTTGAGTATTCCTTTTGTGCTGATGATTAATTTTCTAAAGAACTCGTTGGATTGTGAAAATGAACACATTTACAGTGCATAAAAAGTATGCACTTTCAAATGTCAAATACCATAGAAAATATTTCAAAATGCACCTTCTAGTCTTCAATATCCATGAAATACTTGTACAAACCGTCCTGATTGTAAAGCTTGAAACACTTTTCAGCAAAACTTTCATCAGACATTTGAAAAGTTACTCAAGGTATACTTTGTATAGGCAGTGTAAGTGACATTGAAGAAAGAGACAACAACAACAACAACAACAACAACAACACTAAAGCTGGAGGATTAGCCTATACAACATGTTTTAGCTGGAACACCCTCCAAGGGTTAATAATCAAAAAATAACTAATATTTCTTATGAGAAGTTAATGCATATCGATGTTTAATAAGCAAGAGTACAGTGTGTGTGTGTGTGTGTGTGTGTGTGTATGCTTGTGTGTGTGTGTGTGTGTGTGTGTGTTTGTGAGTGTGTGTGAGTGTGTGTGTGTGTGTGTGTGTGTGTCTGTATGTGTGTGTGTGTGAGTGTGTGTGTCTGTATGTGTGTGTGTGTGTGTGTGTGTAGGTATGCTTGTGAGTGTGTGTGTGTGTGTGCGTGCGTGAGTGAGTGTGTGTGTGTGTGTGTGTGTGCGTGCGTGTGTGTGTGTGTGTGCGTGAGTGTGTGTGTGTAGGTATGCTTGTGTGTGTGTGTGTGTGTGTGTGTGCGTGCGTGCGTGTGTGAGTGTGTGTGTGTGTGTGAGTGTGTGTGTAGGTATGCTTGTGTGTGTGTGTGTGTGTGTGTGTGTGTGTGCGTGCGTGTGTGTGTGTGTATGTGTGTAGGTGTGCGTGTGTGTGCGCATGTGTGTATGCGTGCGTGTGTGTGTGTGTGTGTGCGTGCGTGTGTGAGTGTGTGTGTGTGTGTGTGTGTAGGTGTGCGTGTGTGTGCGCATGTGTGTATGCGTGCGTGCGTGTGTGTGTGTGTGCGTGCGTGTGTGTGTGTATGTGTGTGTGTAAAAGAGCTGAACTGATTTCCTTTGAATGCACCTGAGGACGAGCTGTGTTTAGCAATGTGTAATTTTCTAAAATGTGAGTAAAAGACCATTTGACCTCTCCTCTCTGCTGTCCCTTGGCTCATTCGTAGGCGGTGGGTTTGTTTTTATAAGCCCCCAGGAGTAATAATGTAGAGTATGCTGAATTGACCTATTTCTCATATTAAAGGCAGCTCACTCACACCATTCTGACCCACGCTAAGCACAGGCCGTGCTTCTTTAATTCTCGTAGCTAATCCGCTGGGTCCGGAGTATTCTTATCTCTCAGAAAAAACAATGTGATTCATGTAAAAGCGATTGAGCAACTTACTTCACACCAACCTTCAATCCACTCCACCATCTACTGTTTAAAGCCGCATTACCCGATTTTCAAACCACAAAAAGGAAGGGAGGAAGTAGCTATCTATCCTAGCTCTCACAAATCCTTTGGCACATTTTTAATATTCACATGAATGCCCTTTTGGGCGTCTGCACAGCTTTAGAACAGTTTTTTTCTGAAGCAGGGGTGGACCGCCAACACACAGTCAATCCGCTCTCAGCCTCGGCTCTTTCCAAAGACCAAAGCATAACCAAACCATAGGGAAAGAAAGCAAGGTGTAATCATTCCCTGATTTCCAAATAAAATATGGATTGTAAAATCCAAAGTAAAACAAGTAAATTACATAATAAAATGTAGTGAGATCAGATTACTGCCCCAGGCCTCCAGCTCCTCTTTTAGACAAGTCCCTTTCTTTTTTCCTTCCTTTTGAATATGAATTAGCATTTTCTTCTAAATCGTTTTTGTGACAACCCTCATCAGTGATCGGTGGATTAAATTCAAGTCTTGCACTTGACTTGATTTGATCCAGTGTTCTCCTGCTTCCTCTGCTCTGATTGGTGCAGAGCCCTGGGCCTTCACCTTTATAAGGACACGCCCCCTGCCACTCTTTTTTGCTACTTAAAAGAATAATAGAGGATTTTTTTGCCGATTTTAGAACTCAAGCGACTGTTAGTCCCTTTTTTAAAAATGCACATGCGCACACTCACCCCCCACCCTCCTGTTCTTTCCAAGAGGCCGCCAACCATCAAACCTCATGCAGAGGCACGCAACAGCCCCGCTGCTGCACGTGCGTTTGTTTATTAGCGAGACGGATCGTATCGCATCTCTTGTCTCCACAGATTTCCGTCTCTTCTGAGCCAGCTTGAACACTGTCTTTCTCTGTCGTCACTGAAGGAATTCGCTGAACACACACCGGCATATCAACCACACATGGGCAGCCAGGGAAACCTGCTGCTTTGCTGGGAACGAGGCTGTAGGTGTGCAGTAGGACGCAGGGAATGATTGACATGTGGGAGAACTACTCGGCTGTCCACGCCACAAGGAAATGAGACTCAGATTGCTTGCCAAAAATCCTCTATTATTCCTTTCAGCTGTGTTTATTGCGTTACTAGTAATTTTGTAAAGTTGTTTGAGACCCTCGCAGTCCTTTGTAGCTTAGTTTAAACTTTGTTTTTGTGTCAGTTTTACATTTTGGCTTTGGTATTTAATTTTACTATTAATTAAGAGCTTTTTTACCCCGTAAATAGACTTTTGGTTTGGTTGTTTTTACATTTCTCTTAATTAAATTACGACTTTATTTGCAAATTTTCAACATATGTTCATTCCCTTAGAATTATAAGATTCTATTTGTATATCTGCAAGATCTTTATGTTAAAAGTTTTGACCATACCTAAATTTAGGGGAAAATTTATCTGAAAATAAATATTATTAATTGAATTATTAATTTAAAGAACGGAACAGGAATGGAATATCAGCTTTCCAAAGCAGTTGACTGTGATTAGTTTAAACTTATTCTATGTTCTGATTGTTTGAGGCAGATACCTTATACTGCCCAATGACCAAAGTAATATTTGAAATTGAAACTGTTTTTGCTTACAAAATCCTCAAAATTGCCAGATAAACCCTTATATAGAAGGGAAGTTCTGTTACCTGCTTGACCCTAGCAAAACCAGGATCATAAATCAGTACCGGTATGTGTATTATTTATCAGAAACTTGCATGGAAAGGCAGTCAGACTCCAAAACAGGGTAATTTCGTAGCAAATATCAATACAATCATTACAACAACAACAACAACAACAACAACAACAACAACAACAACAACAACAACAATCATTCTGCTTTTGCCAGACAAATGTTCTTGTATTTCATAGCTGTGTTATAATGAATGTAATGAGAGTTTTCACTGAAAATCTCTCAACATTACAAAGATTGGGAAAAGTCAAAAATACCATACATACATGTATATAATACATACAATGTGTGCTTAAAGAAAAGGTCTATCAGATGCAGAGTTTGGCACTTGCAGACAGCCAATAACCTATGAATATTTAATAGCCGCCAACAAGACGCAGTAATTACAAGGAGAAAGAGTGTGATGCTGGCGCGGTTAGTGCAGAACTCCTCAGCTCTTCGTGTGGCTCAGGTGTGACACGGATTGGGTTGAGGTCACAGTCAGAGGAGAGGACAGGAAGTGGTGCAGACAGCAGACCGGTGTAAGTGTCAGGATGCTGCAAATAAACAGGAGAGTGAGGGGTTTACGCTTGAACACACGCCATATCAAAACTGAAATAACCTGGGACTAAACTCGAAACAAAAACAGGACTAGAACAGGACCAAATAAATTCTTCTTCAAGATTAAATTAGTTTCAAACCAGGGCACATGTGAACATCCAAGTAATAAGAGGGGGAAACTACAAAGAGATCCAGTTGTGACTTGAAATGCTAAGTGACTAAGTAATAATAAGAGCTTTGAATTGGTAAGACCTACAGAAGTGACACAAGGTTAACGGGTGAGCCTTTAGTAATCAATCACAAATACATTTCAAGTTGTGCTTATTCTATAAGGCGTTATCATTTCATTCATTGTTTTTGATAATACATTTATCAAGAAGTGCTGGGCGAAATGACAATAAAAAGAGAATTGTGATGTGATCCCTGTGACAATCTGCTTTATTTTATGATTAATGATCATTATTGTTTGTTACATATGTATCCCCATTAGCTGCCTATGTAATGCGCACTAGTGTTCTGTCAATACATAATTCAAATGAGCAATACATTTCAAAATCCAAACACATACAGTAATAATAAGGGTATTGTTGCATATGTATCAACAATAAAATAAAACAAAATTAACAATAAAGACGGAAAATGTAATAAGATAACATTGTTATCTGTAGTAATTGTAATTCAGTGTCATAATACTGTGCTTCTCTGTTTAATGAAGCTCAAACACTTCTCCTTTCCCTGCCATTCCTCATGTTGGCCAGCCCCTGTAATGTTCTGAGTGACAGGAGGATTTAACCAATCACAGCAAAGTGTGAACTGTTAAAAAAAGATGAGAACTTCTTTAACATCTTAAACGCAAGCAAGTGTACATGATGACGTTTAAATTGTGGTCTGGCTCCAAGAAAAAGTAAAATTTTTACATATTGCCCCCGCCTTCAAGGGTTTACGCACCAAAACCACCCTGGTTGCTCTGTGTTTAGCTTGGAGCCCCTCTTCTCCTCAGTGCGGTGGTAAACCTCAGAGTGGGACTGGGGCCGAGTGTGAATTCTGATCAGGTCTGAAAACATTTACAGCCCATTACAAACCATCAGGCTTCAAAGAGGCACTCCTCACATCAAAGCTCCTTCACTGCACAGGCTCTGTCTGCCAATTCACCACCTACTTTCACTTAGTATGGACATGCTCTGGGCCTCAATGGTGTGTTAACATAAAAGTAAACTCAAAAAAGCACACTCGCATACTCATACATAACGTATGCGTATATTATGAATTTCCTGGAAACTGATGCTAATCTTAATGTCACTAATTTCCTAACCTGGATATAAACCGTAACCATAACCTATTCTAACCAATATCTGATCTTAGTTACGTAGTTTCAGTTTGTTAGTTAGTTAGTTAGTTAAATTAGTTAGTAGAGCCCAAATATGCATATCCCAACGGCTCAAATGAGAAGCGAGTGGTTGTTTTTCCCACCCATGGTTTATACTTCGGGGGCCCTGGTGCTAAGTGCGGGTCGGTCAGCTGTTTGTTCTGTGTGCAGCCGCCCCTGGTGCCAATGGAGAGCACGGTGCTGAGCCACACTCGCTCAATACAAATACAAAATACTGAAGTACTTTATTAACATGCATTTACTGAAAAGAGCAGAAGAAGACCCAGAGATCACCCGTGTTGTAAAAGGTTAAGTTAAGGCTAGTTAATTAGATAGATAGGTAGTTAGCAACATTTACGTTAGTTTGTTAGTCTCTATTAACATATTAATATTAATATGAATTGCTTAGTAAAACAGATTGTTGACAAATTTGTGAACAATATTTGAGCGAAATAGCTCTTTTGTGTATGTATGTGGGAGGAGATTCATAACTTTCAGTTCAGCTCATGTAAAATGTGAGCAAAAACAAAAGTGTTGCATTTATATTTTTGTTCAGCGTAGTTAAGTGCAGGTTAGTTTATTTAGTCCATTTGTTAAATTGTTAGCTTGTTATTATTACCGGTAGTTTATTTAGTCATGACACAGTATGTTAATGAACATACATGACATACATGCTGTAAACAAACCGTTAGCCAAGTCCTTATTACAAGCATTTAAAGCATTTTGTGGACACTAAAAAAAAAGGAGACAAACGTACATACCTTAAGATCTGATTATCTGGCAACATTATTCTTAGGACAACTGGTTCATTTGTATATTTTGACTTGGCAATGCATGATACAATCCTATATGTCTTCAACCTATTACAGTGGTGAGGTATTCATCTACCACATTACACAGTAAATGACCTACAAGTCCACTCTGCTAAAGTGCTCCGTTTCAACAATAGCCATGTATGTCTCTGGTTTGCTGCAGGGGGTCACAATCACTGTCAGGTCGCCATGACAGCATGCAGGGCAAACGCTTCTTACTCCACTATTAACTGTTCGACTGACCTGTGTTCCGCCCTCTCTCGAGGACGGCCCAGCGCTAATAAGTTGAACTAGACTGGGTTCAGCCTTTAAGTATCCGGGAGTCACAGCATCAGCAGCCGGGTTACCTACCCCTGCCAGCCTGGTCACTGACCTCAGATCAGCCTGAGTTACAGGTGCCAGACAGGTTAATTACAGCACAAGCACAACATAGAGACAAAGTGTTGACCTGCTGTACGCAACGGCCCGCTGGCTTTCACTCTGCAATAGTCCATGACAACTGATAAATCTGGGGTTGACCGTGCAGCTGCCATAAATGTCTTTTATATTTGATACTTTTCTTTTTACTTCCTCAAACATCGATTTGAGCCAAATAGTCACAACAGGCCAAAGTTATTAAGCCTGAATCATGCTTCATGAACTGTGAATAAAGTATTTGTTCATGCTTTAAAGCCAATTAAGGTGTAGTTAATATATGTATGTAAAACTTTTTAAAAAGGTTTATCTTTTTAAATGTTTATCTTGCTGGTATGATTAGTTTGGTTCTTCATTATATTCTATGTTTTGGAAAATGAAGATACCTATACTTAATCGCTTAACTAAATCGCACACAAATGTGTCAAAATCTGTTTTATTGAGCAATTCATATAAATGTTAATAATCTATCCCATGAGAGGGCATGAATATTAAACAGGTGTGCCTCAGACTGGCCACAACAAAAGGCCACTCTGAAATGTTCAGTTTTGCTTCAGTATATGAATTATAACAACAAGGCCTTGCACTTTACAGTCTTTTCCAAGCCGCTCAAATTGCTACACTATTGTAATTTTCCTTTCACTCCATACTCTGTGGTATTAAGCAACAATTGTAGCCACAGCTGCCCTGGGGCAGACTGATGCCCCCTCCAACCACCACCAATCAATAAATCACGAGATTCATATTAGGCAATGTCGGTGAAGTGTCTTGCCTAAGGACACAACAACATTTCCTTTAGCCGCCTCACTGTGGCACCTGGTGTTCCAACAGTCTCCCATCCAAAGACCTGCTTAGCTTCCAAGATCTGATGGGACTGGGCAAGCAGGTGTAACCACCAAAATAGCCATTATTGCTGGATATTGGCATGAACTGGAACAAACTGTTGTATACGCCGATCAAAAGCATCCCATGCTCAATTGGTGACATATCCATTGTTCTGCCATTCATCCACAACCATCACCTCATGTTTCGGAATGCTAATGCACGGCCCCATGTTGCAAGGATCTTTACACAAGTCATGGAGGCTGAAAACCTCCCAGTTCTTGCATAGCCAGAATACTCACCGTATGCGAAACCTATAGAGCATGTTTGGGATTCAAAATAGGAAATTGTTCTTTTGTGTAGAAAACGTGTAATATCTTTGAGTGTGTTGCAGTTACATTTGTGTTCACTGTAGGTTAGCCGCTGTCAGGGAGGTGTCGAGAGCTAGAGCTAAGTACATTACGCACCTGGAGCAGCAGTTCTGTTTGGAGAGGGCTCCGGCTTCTCACCAACTGCAAGCCTAGAGCCTCCCATACTGCAGACAACCGCAACTGGCCGAAGCTGCTGTAGATCAGCTATAGCGTAAAAAGTGAGCCGCTTTTTAGAGTTAGTCACCAGTTTTCTTTTCTGATCCATGTTTTATTAAATAATAATAGCACAGGTTTGACTTGCATCTAAACTAGAAGTATCATGCTTTAATCATTTTGAGCAGGAGCAGGTCGGACCAGAATTGTATTATTTGCATCATTACGTTCAACAACTCGCTGTGGTACTATTTAACAGAAATCTAAAGTTTTAGTGAAATAAATGAATAGCCTTGCTCGGACTAAAGCAGGATAAACCCAGCATTGAGCAATAACCAGAGTTTATTTAGAGCAGTTCATAGCAGCAGATCTTGAACTAGATCTAGTCCTAATCATATTCCTGAACCTTGTGTGTTCATCTATTTCAGAATCAGAATCAGAATCAGAATAAGAATAAGAATAAGGTTTATTGCCATTTGACAATGAACAGGTTTCACGAACATAGGAACTTGTCCTGGCGGTTCGGTGCACAAATATCAAACACTGAACAATGAATACAAAAACAATGAACAATGAATAACTACCGGGTATTAGAAATAGGTAAGTAAAGTTGAAAATATACATGATATGTATATAAATAAAATATCTAGTGCAATAAAAAGTGAACAGTGCAGTGAGTGCAAAGTGCTTAGGCAGTGTTCATGAGTCCAACTGCAGAGGGAAAGAAACTGTTCCTATGACGGGAGGTTCTGGTCCTGAGGGGAGTGGCCTCCTGCGGCTCGAATAGTCTGTATCCAGGGTAAGAAGGGTCGGCTGTGATCCGACCTGCTCGTCCCAGAGTCCTGGAGACGTACAGGTCCTGCAGAGATGGAAGTCCGCGGCCGATCACCTTCTCAGCAGAGCGCACAATGCGCTGTAGTCTCTGCTTGTCTCTGGCTGTGGCTCCAGCGTACCACACAGTGATGGAGGAGGTGAGGATGGACTCAATGATGGCCGTGTAGAACTGCACCATCATCTTCGTTGGCAACTGTGCTTTCTTCAGCTGCCGCAGGAAGTACATTCTGTGCTGGGCCTTCCCAGTGAGGTAGTTGATGGTGAGCCCCCACTTGAGGTCCCGGGTGATGGAGATGCCGAGAAAGCGAAGGGAGTCCACAGTGGAGATGGGGGAGTCAGAGATGGTGAGGGGGGGCTGGGGGGCTTTGCCTTTCCTGAAGTCCACAATCATCTCCATTGTTTTCTGGGCATTGAACTCCAGGTTGTTACCGCTGCACCAGGACACCAGCCGGTCGACCTCCCTCCTGTAGGCAGACTCATCCCCGTCCGAGATGAGCCCAATGAGGGTGGTGTCGTCGAGGGTGGAGAAAGTACACAGCCCTGTGGAGCTCCTGTGCTGATAGTCCGTGAGTCTGAGACATTCTTCAATAGCAGAATGTCTCAGCTCCACTGCTATTGGATCACATCAGCCATAAACCTCATCTTGAACAGGACTAGACCACATTACAACATCTAATTCTATTGGAGACTAACACAGTTTACTCAGCAATAAATGAGCCGGACCATTAATGAGCCGGATTTGGCCCGTGGGCCGCCAATTGGATAACCCTGCTTTATAGTCTCAAACCGAGTTGTTTGATAATTGCTTTACTTCTTTCTAACTTTGTTAGCACACAACTTTTGGCTTTGGAGTCTATTCTCCTCATGTGTTCTTCACTTTTTGAGCAGGATTACTATTGCTACAACACATCATCAGTAGGGTAAAACTAACCTGTCTCAAGACGGTCTAATTTAATTCAAGACATTAAATAATCTGCTAATTTAAGTCTAAACAAATGAGTGTTTCACATACATGCTCTGTTACTAATGTGCAGTTCTACTCTAGAGAAATCCCCTGACTACATCTGTAGCTTGTTTGAATGCACAGCGTTAGAGCCCAGATGAAGGATCAAAACAGATTCATCAAACTTCACCTAAGGCAATTTAATTTCTTATTTCTAAAGTTATCAGCTCAAAGCTGACGGTTAGGGAGCAAAAACTTAAAAGGAACTGCACAAAACCCTTTCACAATTGTAGTGGATAAGAAAAGCACATGTACAGTATTTATTTATTTATCTGCTTCTCAGAGGAGAGTGGTGTCGGCTAGATTCTTTGCACTT
Organism: Eucyclogobius newberryi; assembly: GCF_026437365.1. Taxonomy (NCBI): domain Eukaryota; kingdom Metazoa; phylum Chordata; class Actinopteri; order Gobiiformes; family Gobiidae; genus Eucyclogobius; species Eucyclogobius newberryi. Next base: position 9,468,109 of record NW_027315801.1, on the reverse strand, counting down.
AAGTTGTGCCATTAACGCAGCATTTATGGGAGACCTGAGGGGGACATGAAAAGGCACAGGCTTTTAGCAAACATTAAAAAAAATGTATCTAATGAACCGTACAATAAAAGACAATGTACGTAGAAGAAAGCTGCAGGGCACAAAGGCCAAATGCTCGCTGCTGTAAGTGTGCAATTTTAACACCAAACACATCATTACAATGTTAGCTTTCCTATTGTAAAAGAAATAGAAACACGCTAACAGGAATGAGTCAATGAGTGGATGTTGACATTTGTCTTTTATTGGCTTAAAAGTTAAACAGGCGGCTGCTTATGTGAACACATTGTTTGAGGGTAATCTATAGATAAACATGCATTATAATAATCTATTTTAATGTGGTTTAAGAAGTCCAACAGTACCAGCGTACAGATCAACTTGTATTTTTATTCCAATCTTAGATCTGATAACTTTGTTGCCTGATCAGTATTGATAAAAGAAAAATGCAAGTTGATTATATAAAAAAATGTTCCAAATATGTTGACTTTATTGTAATTGGTGTGAACAGAAATTGTACTTTGTAATCATTCTTGTTTGAATACAAGACGCTATACAACAGTGTAGCTGTCGATGGTGCTGGTGATTTAAACATATTATTATATTAAAACATATCTGATATCTTGATATACATCACTAGAAATGGATCTACTGCTACACACTGTGTTAAGAAATATACCACTGCTGCCCTTTATTTTAGTGCATAATAATACGGATCACTTGTGACCACAGATTTGTGAAATAATTTTGTTTTGCTCTGTCAAATAATCAACCGGAAAGAAAGAAACAACCCAAGAATAATTTAGCTTTTGAGACAATTTAACACAGATTTGAATTCAAACACCAGTCTATACACTTCAAGCAAATGTACATTGTACATTTACATTGTAGTTCATAATGTTACCGAAAACGTTTGATGACACAGCTGCTACAGAAATCCGTTGCAACGTGAATCGTACCATGTAGTTTGGAGACATTGCACAGCTGAGAGGAACTGAGCCATCCAAACCCCTGATCTCAACTTATCTTAATTATTACTTTATACCTACAAAGTTTTGTTTTTATTTTTGTAATATCAAAATTGCAAAGAGCCTTGAATACGTTTACTAATGAATACGATTGGAAGCATTTTATTATATTTATTATAATTAAGTAGTTTAGAAGATTAATCAAATACATTTTTTTACTGAAAATTGTGATTTACATTTAATTGGAGAATCGCAATTATGATTATTTGGGTCCAAATATAAACTTCAAAGGAAAGCAAACTCATGTGTGGCATTTTTGTTGAATAGGAGAACAATTTCGTTGCAAATGCTTGAAATAAAAAATAAATACTATTTCAATTGCCAATTATTAGGCAAGATTTTAGATGATTTGATCTATTTTTACAAGGAAAAACACAATGAGAAAAGTTTTCTTTTTCATGGATACCCTTTTAAAACACAACATAAAAATCATACTTGCATATACCATGAGATAAAATGATATAAAACGAGTGCACAGACACTGCGGGTAGACCATGACCAGTGCTTTAATCATTAAAAGGCATGAAGTGTTTGTTTTGTTCCACAGGGAGGGAGCAAAGTGTCTCTGTGTTGACAAGATGGCACTGTAAAACAAAATGTCCTGAAACCTCAAGCGTTGAATACTTGATATAAAGTGCATCAAACTTGATAAATTATCAGGCAAAATGCAGAATAGAACCATATAAACAAACAAAATACAAAAGATATCATAATGAAATGAGAAATTGAATAAGATTTGTGAAGAATAAAAAGTGTTTACAGGCAAGATTACGCTCTGTAACTACCTGTCTCCTCCTCTCTCTCTCTCCTCCTTTCAGCTTGCGTGTTCTGTGGCTCCACTTTTGGCTCGCGCTGAGCGACCGCTTTGCGCTCAAGCGCTGTCAGCGGTGCTTGGCTCTGCCCCGTGTAAACTCATGAAGCAGCGGCATAAAAAAACAACTACTCACGCTGATGGTAGCTCCCACGGTTTACTCGCACTATTCTATTGTGGACCTCCGTCTCCGTGTGTAACGGACTGGTCGTTCAGCGCGCCACAGTCACATGAACGCCAGACAATCATTACAAACAGATCAGGCACACACACACACACACACAGACACACACACACACACACACAGACGCAGACACACAGACACACACGTGTGCGCACGCCGCGGTGACGTGTATAACGGAGCGGTCGTTCAGCGCATTTATCTAGTCTTGTTGACACGCTGGGCTCTGACACAAAGACACCGGAAAAAAACTGGTCAATGATGACATCACTAGCTATGTCTCGACAGTGAGCGCCTACATCAACGTGCCACAGCAGGTGGTGTCAGCATCTCACTGTTTACAAGCCAATCTTGGAAACTACAATGTGCTCGCTTTCTTCCATTCTACCCAAGGGTGAACCAGTCTTTTTCATAATTTCCATTAGACTTGCTTTTTGAAAAATGAGCCTGGCAATGTGCGCTTAGTTAGAGGAAGTTATTTTTCTTTCAAAGTGTATTTTGATGCTGTTTGATGGAGTGTCCCGAACTTGCTAACGGTGCTCTTGTTTTTGACTTTCATTTCGATGCCAGGTGGAAGGGATAAATAAAGGATCTTATTGAGAAAGCTTTGCTTGGAGTGGAAACACCTGAGCTGCATGTTTGAGCACATGTGCGGTGGAGAGCTGTGTCCACTTGAAGAAATCTGAGAAATAAATCAAATGGTTGAGGACTTACTCAAGTAAAGATGTGCTTACAATGCTGATTTTATGGACTGGTTTTGGATCACCTGGACTATTGCAGCAATCTTGCTGCCCTCGGGTGCTGCATTTATTGCCTCAACGCATTCTCTGTGCAGTTTCTTGCCATGATAAAATATTTAAAAACAAGACAGGAAATGCTTCCATGGTTTTGTTGTGCTGTTTAATTAGGATATGATTTTAGTCAGGATTTCCACATTAGACAAAACATGAAGCTGGGTTTAAGTGTCTTAAAACAAATAGATTAGATTTATCGAGAATTGACTTGGCAAGAGATAACATGGTAGACCAATATTATGTGCCAATAATAAAATCTGAATCAACATAAAACACTAAGAACTCCTATCATACGTTAGCAGTATAAATATACAATCTCATAATAAGATACATGCAAAACATTTTGAAAAAAGCAATCGAAGAGACATTCTGTGTCAAAAACACAAGAAATGAGTGTGGATTTATTTAAATATTTATTGCGTGAAAGGGATACTGTAACATTCAGGGTAATAGAAACTTTCTGTAACTGGAGGACTAAGCTCCAGAGCTGTCTTGTTTCTTCAGTAAGTATTTTTCTCCTCCTCCTCCTCGGTGTAATTATTATGATGCCAACAGCAGTGATCTCTTTCAGAACACAGTGCTCCTTTAAGACATCTGTTCAAAGGGCATGAACAACTGTATGAAAAGGCACATTCTTCTCAAGGATATGTGGGTGACACCTAATGGCTCATAATCAAGTAAAGACAACTCAAGTGTTCTGAAAGCTTTGGCTATGTCAAGTAGTGCATTTGTATGAGGAGCCCCCAAGGTCCTCGCTCAGATGCTTGAGCATGAGCACAGGACAAATGCTGCAGCAGCCATATGTCCACATTCTGATAGACCTCAGAGAAATAGAGGAACAACTTTTTTACCATTATTATTAGTATTATCTTGTCTTACGCTACCTGTTTTTATATTATTTTATTTTATCTTTATTTTTCCCCTCCATTCCTTATTAGGAAAAGAGAGGTTCTGTCTATAGGATTTTTTGTTTATAAGAGTTTTGTTTATAAGAGTTCTTCTATTAAGAGTGTTTTTTTAAACTTCCTATAAGTTATCTGTCCTTTTCCTCTGTATCTACTTGCGTTGCAACAATGAAATTTCCCCATGTGTGGACAATAAAGGAATATCTTATCTTATCTTATCTTACACTACTAGATACTGTATCTATCTCTGTATCTACCTGCGTTGCACCAATGAAATTTCCCCATGTGGGACAATAAAGGAATATCTTATCTTATCTTATCTTATAAAGGAATATCTTATCTTAACTCCTTTTGTATTATAGATTTTCTTCATAGTGTTTGTGGCGTCAATGTAGGTCATTTGAGACAGCAAGTTATATACAATATAAAAGTTACATTTATGTTGCAGCCCTGAAGTATAAAAAATATGAATTATTGTAATATTATTCCTATTGTTGGTTAACAACTATAAAACTAAGTCAGAATAAGACAAAGATCCAATGTATTTCCAATGTACGTAAAATAGAGGAAGGACACCTGCAGTGCCAAAAATTAAATAAAGTATAAGAAAAAAGGGCCTAACTCAACATTTGGACTAGAAAATCCTTCATGATGTGAAGTGTATTAGTACCAACTTACCTGTCTCCATCCAGGTCCTGTCCCAAAGCACCTTCACACAGACGAAAGCAGAGAGGAGGATGGAGCAGGGCACAGAACATAGAACACTGCTACAGGTATATCCTTTTTCACATTATTTTGTGTCTGTTATCCAAACTTCCAAAAATGTGTATCAAATCCCCAAACAGTGGTATTTACAACTTACCAAAAATCATTCCACCCAGACTGTTGAAGGCAAAATAAACCCCAACAGAACACAACAATAAAACAAATACAAAAATAATAGTACAATTCTTAATACAACCCAAGAACAAGCTTCCTGATAACACTCTGACATTCCTAATTCCTTCCCGAAGTAAAAGATAACAATATGGTAACATTATCACTTGGTGCTTATCCGTATGGAGCTTAGCTGGTACCTGCATGAGGTAAGTGAATGTGGGCACGGCAGGAACACAATTTCCCAAAGTGGTGGACCGAGAAGGCGTAGGGCCAGGGTTATGGACCGAGAGAACTTAAGGTTAAGTAAGTGCAGCTTGTGTCACCCCCGCTGCAAACTGAGAAACAAAGTACATTGAGAACAGTTACAAAGTTGTAACTGTCCCAGAAAACAAACCCCGTCCAGCCACAGGCCAATGTAAGTCCAGCAGCAGGCTCCAGACAGTGTGCGAGGGCAGTACGGACGGAGAGTCACAGTCCAGGATAAACTCTATAAATGTGGCTGGTTTAAAAAAGAATGAGGACAGAATCTTTCAATATGGCCTTAACCAAATCTATTGCATTGAACAGAATAATTGACTCACTACTATTGCTACTGTAGTGTCAGAAAACCCCCGCCTGCCCCAGCTACAGTCAAACACAATAAACCAAATTTAGAGTTTGTGTGACATGGCTGAGTAGAATCAAATCAGTAAAAATGATATGTAAAACAATTTATTTTAACAATGTCAACAAATACCAAGGAGAAGTTTGGCTGTGATGCAATGCCCAGGTCGATTGACAAATATAAAAACTTTGTATTCTTTTGTTCAATACTTTTTTATTTATCCAGAGGGGCAATTCAAGCACACTGAACAGTTAAAACACAATAATAACTCAAATGCTGCTGTGACAGGACAGGAGTGTAACATATGGACTCAACATTCTGCATTTATTCTTATGAGACTTATACAGCGCAGCCCAAAACAGACGCCATTTTCCATTGGACTCAGAATCCCTTTAACTTACACTTTAAGCCTTTATTCTTACACATTTTACAAGTTTCTTCACCTTTGTCGTTGGACTCATGAACACATAATAAAACTTGCCACTTTAAATAACAAATTTCAACACTACTTGAAATTAGTTATTGAATTAATCATTCTTTAATTGAATGAATTTGCAAAAACTGATTTTAAATAGCCATTCATTTTACTGCAATAACATTTCTATATTTCAGATGGTATTAAAAAGAAAGATACTTTTTGACAATTGTTTCTATTTTTGCACCGCTAGTTTTGTACTGTTGTTCTACCCATACTGTATTTTTCTTAATTTACATTTATAGTTTATTTTTAATTCTAACACCTTATTTTATGCCTTTTATTTTATCACAGTTTATTTATTGCCATTGTTGTGCACGTTTGTTTGTTTGTTTGTTTGTTTGTTTGTTGCCCAACCGCATTCCTAGTTTATGGATTTTGCCCCTTAAAAATGGCACAAAAAAGCTCAAATATCCCTGAATATAGTATTGCATGATCATTTTCTCTTATGTTCCTTTAAAGCCGTTCACAAATGCTGCAAAACTCACAGCCACAGCAGCACAACAATCCTCCTCCACATACTCTCATTCTATCCATCTCCACCATCAACACGGAGGGAGAACTTTTCCTAAACAAATCCAGCCTTCATCACAGCACGGAAGAGCCAGAGTTAACCATCCAATCACATTGCACCACCCATTTGACCGTTTAGTCCCATCTGGTTGAAATGGGTTTTTATTTCTACATGGAACAAATAAAAGATTGTCATTTCCTGCTGAAAACAACTAAAAAAACACACAAATCACTGTTGAAACGGCGCTGTGCACAATTTGCAAATGCCCTGTTTTTTTGTGTTGCCATGTGATTTCTCAGAATTCAGCCCCGTACAGTCTTCAGCGTCCTCAATACTTCTCCGCTAGATCCCTCCAACTGTACTTTTCCCCACGGTGTCTCTATCAAAGATGGCAAATCAAACAATGCCATTCTGTGTTTCTCAAAGCCAAGAAAATTCCCTGATTCCAACGTGGACCATTGTTCCAGAGATGTCGGCAGGTCTTTGAATCTGTCGTCGCCCTTTGAGCGGCTCGTCTCCCATGTCGACCCGGGTAATACCAGCGGATATATGAGGCCAGGCGCAGGAAACTCAGTTGGTCACATAATCCTACAGAAATGGATTGGATCATATCTGACTCCATAATAAGACGCAATTTTTCCAGAGGAACATTCAATGTATTTTCAGAACAGGAAGTATATGGTAATAACAACATGAACAAGTTTCCCCCCCTCTGTGTTTCTAAAGGAAATCACAAAAGAATATGACGACTTCTGAAATACAAATCCTATTCATGTTTATAACTCGCATACGTAAATGTGTACATTGGCAAATGAACTGAAGGGATTTGCACTCTTGATTGATTACTTAAGGTATTGATTGATTCTTGCATCTTTTCTTGTTCTGTAAAGCATTCCTGCCTTGCCTTTGTTACACATGATATACAGTAAATAATGTGACTCTTAAAGAAGCACTGTGAAACTTTTCTGCTAGGTCTCCATTGAGATCTCATGGAACTGCTTGTCTCCATGGAGATAGATACCATACTGTGGAACATTACAAAACATGAAGCAATAACATCATGATGGAGAAGTGGTGGACCGTGCACCAGAAAAGTTACACTGTGCACTTGAAGTTTGTGATCTTAGCTGTAAAAAAGGAACAATGATGCAATGTTTAATTAGAAAAAAAGACATATATAGAACTACCGTAACTACTGTAATTATGGTTGCTTTAGTTCCACTCAACTTAAACCCTGACTTTATATCCTGTTAGCTACTGGCTACAAGAAAACCCAAGAATTTCAAACTTTCTAGCTGTAAAGTTGCTGACATTAGCCACTTAGCTGTTAAAAGATCGACAGTTTCTCATATCGGTGAATAAAGCTCAGTTTGGATATTTAACATGAACCTTATATGATTAATATTAGTCCATAAATACGTTCCTGTCAGACGGGCTTCGATCAATATTTCAAAAATCTATTTTTATCAAAGTTTGGCTGACTATTTTTCACCCAAGCGCCAGAGTCACGTGACCAACAGTGCAGAGAACTTAGTGAGTGTCTGAATCGCTCTGTGAATGAGTGAACTGTGTAGAGTTGTATGTGCAGAACTGTAGTGAAATAAGGGTGAGGGACATGGGTGGACACTCCGACAGAGACGTCCAGTTCATGTTTTCACTTTAGTCCCTCAAATTTAGGTTGAAACGCAGAATATCCCAAACTGTGTTCAAATCATCCTAACGACAGACAGCGGCCTTCACAAACACGGGCAGGAGGAGAAGACATTCAGTAGACGTCCAGCAGCTTTAGTGTACTCGGGACATGCCTGGACTCCCGATGACTAACGAACGCATCATTATCGGCCGAATGCGATGACTGTGCCCCTCAGAATCTGCTGACGGACGACTCGGAGCAACACAGGCCTGTCTCCACCACTTTCTGTTACTGCCATTACGGTTTATTCCTCCCTTGGCCTGACTTTATCCCAGTGTTTTGACTACAATAATGCAAGTGGACATAATCAACTAGCTGTACATGGTGCAGTCTGCCGAGGCCTCTGCGAGAGCTGAGGCACATCCAGCCTGTTTGGAGGAAATAAGGGCTCTCATTACTCCCAGCTCAGAACTGTCAGATTTTTTGCATAAGAAAATCTCAACCTGTTTCACTTTGGCCAATTTTAGATATAAATATGTTATTTTTGAATTTGTGTGCAAAAGCGGCTGCCAAATGAATATTACATGCAGAGTAAACATCGTTTTACTGTGCCATGGAGAGAAACATTGTTATTAAATCAATTATTTCTTTCTCCGTGTTTCCACGTGCGATACCCGGACTTACCTCACAAGAGACACATCCTCTTGATTATTGGGGCATTTCTCCTTTTCCATTAAGACATTCCAGTAAACATACTGTATCGACAATTAAAAGCACTTACCCGCGACAAGGGAGCAATGGATCTCCTCAGGGGTTTCTAGATTTTTTTCTATTTTCTAATCCTGAGTGACAAAAGGCTTAACGCCCCACTCGGCGAGGACAACTTTAAATCACTGTTATACACCTTTATTCAGCCTTCATTAAGCAACTGACAATGCTATAGCCCAGTGGTTCTCAAACGATTTACACCAAAGAAAATACTTCTAATCAGGTCAATAACAGGACGATTCCAGGTCTAAATTAGAGCTAAACCGGGTCTTAATGATCTGAACTAAGCCAATACTCAAGACCAATAAAGTGCACTTAATGAAGTAAACACTAAAACTGAAGAGAAGTCTGTGTACCACCAGAGGAAGCTTGCGTACCCCCAGAGGTACACGTACCGCAATTTGAGAAACACTACTAAAGCCTATTGACAGTACTGTTCCTCTCAAATATATTCACGTTTGCTTTAACTAGGATTAATCTGAAAATGATCTGTTCTGACCCTCGGGAGTCAATAGGACTAATAAAGAATATTATATCATATATATATATATATATATATATGATATAATATTATGCTTATATGAGTGTAGTTAGTATTAAATTATAACATACAAAGTATGTTTTGTTCATTGTTTGTGTTCATTCATTAACCCAAAACGGTGTAATAGAAATAGGTCCATTAACTTGAGAAGCCCCGTCTCTTTTAAGTGGAAATGCACCTTATTTTCATTTATATGTGTTTATTTTGTTGAAAAAGTACTGCCATTTTTTTTAACTCTATGTGCATGCCAGATTATCGTAAGATAATCGTAAAATAATAATACCATATAATAATAATAATACTCATAAAAGTGATTTTTATAATAGGTTCCCTTACATTGACGCATCTAACCCTCTGCGTCAGTGTTTACGGCACCTGTGGCCGTCACCAGAGGCGACTTGTCCCGATTTGCTGCTCTGGAGTTGGCACCAGGCGGAACAAAGCCTTTTACGCACAGATCGCATGATTGGACATTTGGGGCTGTTGGCCAAAGTTGCGCGTTATTCTGGGAGGTCTCTGACTGGGGGGATCATCCGGCTCTACGTGTCCGGAGAGGGAGCGCGCGCACCCCGGTGTCGCTTTAAACGCGCGTGCGGAAGGAGCGTCTCTCGCCGGTCGGTGGGCTCTCTCTTGTCGTAGGAGGGGTCGGACACGGTGACGCTCACTGCGCCTCGGAGCTGTGGAGAGGAGCGCTCACCTGCACATGACACCGCGGCGGAAACTCAACTCATTCCTGCGGCTGCACCACACTCGCGCCAGCAAACCAGGAGCGACGCAGCGGCCCGCGCGCCCATCGTGGTCGGACTACCCCAGTTGTGTTTTTTTTGTGTGGAGTGCAGAGGAATCGCCGGCTCTTCCGCTCCGTCTCCTCGCCCCGGCTGCAGCCCGGGCTCGCTCCGCTCGACACGATGATGAGACCGACTGACTTCGCTGTGGTCCTCGCCGCGGCTCTGCTTTTCAACTCGTTCTGGGTGAGTCTTTTTCAAACTAAGCGCATCGTTGGGCACAATTTTCTGGGGGAAGCGTAGCGTCCTCTGAGCCGCACGCAACAGCCTCAAGAGCCTCGAGTCCAATCCCAGCGTCAAACGGGCTCCTGAGTCCCCCCAAAAAACACATTCAAGTTGATCAAATACAGAGTTAATCACTGAAACTAGATTCTGCTCTGTTTTATTGCGTCTTGCACATTAAAAAGCAAATTAAAACGCTACAACAGGCACATGTTTAAGTTTATTCACAGAGAATCCCCCCACATCAGCATCATCTCACTCTTTGCCACACATTTTTACTGACGCGGCTTTTCACGCGCGATCGCCCAATTCATTGTGAAGTTCTGTCATCACGAGCCGCAATCATCCGTTGGCGTTTTCTCAGTCAGTTAAAGAATCCAAATGTGTAAACTTAAGTGGGAACGGGACAATTCCGTGCGCGTGTTTGTTCTGGGAGCTATGGCCCGTCTCCATCACCAGCCCCGTGTCTGCGCGCGCGGTCACCGGAGGAAGAGGATGCGGCGGCGGCGGCGGCGGCGGCTGCTGCTGCTGCTGCTGCTGCTGCTGCTGCTGCTGCTGCTGCTGCTGCTGCTGCTGCTGCTGCTGCTGCTGCTGCTGCTGCTGCTGCTGCTGCTGGAGGAGGATGCGAGCTCAGATCAGCCTGAGCAGGAGGAGAAGCAGCAGTGCCTGGAGAAGACCATGTGGCTACCAAGTTATTCCCCGGATAATGGCTCTCAGGAAGTTTAAATGATACGGTTTAGCAGCAATTAGGACTTATTACAGAGCCATTGCGTGTCTTCTCAGGGCTTTACCGTAGACTGTAGACCACAAGAGAAGAGAAGAATGCACAGTAATACAAGAACAGTGGAGCGTCTGTAAAATGTTTCTTCTTCTTCTTTTTTTTCTTCTTTTTTTTTTTAAGATAGTTTGCATTTTATGTGCAAATGTATTGAATATCGCTGTACAGTTCTCTATACAGTGCCAGACATGCGTTTGATTATTGCACTGTACGCTTATGGCACAGCACTGCTCTTGTCTGTAGTGGTGGAGCTGGACTCAAACATGTGAATATTGAATGGACATGGTGTAGTTCTGGGGTAAATGCTCTGCCCATTCAGGTTCAAACTTTTGAGAGAATTGACTGACTCGACTGAGATGTCAATGCGATTTGCAAATGAACCCGGAATAGAAGCAGCATTAGATGACACACACAGGCAGTTGTGCTGTGGCTTCTTAGGTCATTTAAATGAATCACCTCTTTTTGTATCTCATCACACAATTCAATGTTGGGGACTAGAATAATCAGATAACCCAATAATTAGATCTGATTTTTTGGTTTATTTACATGCACAAGAGAAATCTGATATGAGTGTCAGTTAAACAATGGATTTTTTAGTGTTACTTTTGCATTTGGAAGACAAAGTGTAATGCAGTTCAAAACGACACACTCAACCTTTAGAATTGTATATATAATTGTTATTTTTATCATATAAGTTTGCCCTTTTTCCTTGCCAAAACTTGCCCAGATGTGAACAATCAGAAAGAAACCAGATTATAAACATCAGATGTAACATGGCATTTCCAAAATGTGAGAAATGGGATAATAGCCGATTACTACTGTTGCTATTGTAACTGCTTGTTTCCTTGTGCATATGTAACATTGTTGAATAATTTTGCATGCCATCTCTCTAGTTTATACACGTACTCTATACGCACCACTTTACAAGGCTATTTTAACCACCACTGAGCGCCAAGCAGAAAATCAATCGAATTCTCGTTTATCGATGCCTTTACAATGTATTCTTTCTTTCTCACAGAGGAATAATGGGGAGCACGCAGCCCACGGTCCCTGTCTCCCTGGCTTCTCTCAAAGCTTCTATTCCGTGGCGGTTCCCAAGGATGTGGTCCAAGGCCGCGCCATACGGAAAGGTAAGACTATTCACTGGATATGCACGAAAGCTCTTGTACTCCTGTCACAACTTAATAGAAGCCACACTGCTGTAGAGCCGCTGAAAGAGCCAAGCGGGAGGTGCTGTTTTTCACACGAGAGCAACGGCTTTGTGGGAAGGCTGCAAGTAAATGGGGAGAGAAAAGCGCATAGTCGCTGTAGCCAGTTGCCAGAAATGCTGTTGTGACGCGGGAGGGGAACGCTGATGTTTTAGTGGAGTGAGATGCAACTATTGTCAAAAATACAACTCCTCGGGCACGATGAGAAGAATGTAAAGTAGAAACAAAAAGGCTCCATACTCGACGCGATGCCGTGCCGCGTGAAAGATTTAGCGAGAGATAAAAACACACTCAACGTGGATTATTTAATTAATGATGTGTTTAGGAACATACCCAAGAGGTTAGCTGCACTTCTTTATGAGTGAAAATGATTTGTTTATCACACAGTACAATACAGGCATGAAGTATATTGTCAGTATTTAAAAGAAAATGATAAGTACCTTGGCAACGGGGTCTAAAATCTGCAATGATAGTTTTAAATGACCTATTGAATGAATTACGTTTGCTTTTTCCATCAAGTTAAAACCAACCTGGACACGTCATTTTTAGCATTTTTAGATACAGATACTTTTAAAGTGTTTTTTTGAGTTTGAATTCATATCCAGGAACTTAATTATTACATTGTTTGTTGCCATATCGGTTCTAGTTGCGATATTGGTTCTAGTTGTTATGTTAGAATATTGTTAACTTCAAGGAAATCACACGTTAACTGCCCAAATAATCAGTCTGGCATCAGTTTTAGGGGATTTTGAGCTTTCTCCTGTTAGATTAATAACCGATGTGGCCCAAAAAGCTGTTCCGATGTCCAGATATCTTGTGCTGACCGTCCGGCGAGACTTAAATGGGCAGAAACCGATTGTTAGAAAGGATCAGTGCCTTGTGCGTGATACATCCAGTCTTTTCCACTGCCCTGTACTATTTCCATCAATATCTTCCATCTAATCAAATGCTTTCATCAGTATGACGAATCTTGCAGAGTTTTTCCCCATCTTTGCGTTTTAATTGCTCTTCCAAATGCCTTGTCGTTTGTGTCATTAGTGCTTATATTTACCGTTACCTTCACACTTGAGCGTCTCTATCCGTTCTGTGTTTGTTGCCTCAATTACACAGTGAGCCGACCAAGTTTGAGGCCCGATAGTGCAGGAAATGGAATCGACATCCTGTGTCTAATCTGGCCCTGCTCCTACCAATGTGAGCTAATTGCAATTCTCTATTGATCCCAATCCCGGTCTTTTTTTCCTCCTCATAGCCGGGGCTTAGTTGTATTGTTTTGCTCTGGGTGCACCGTGGCAGAGCGGTGGGTCGGTTGTGTCTTCGGCAGCTGCACACAGTATATTTCTCAGTCTTCTTTAGCGAGACAGAAAGCTGGCGGGGATACAGCTGTCTAGACCGACTCTCTGGAGTGTTCACAGACTCACAGAAAGACGTATACATTTACTGTCTGCACGCACCGGCCATTTGATTACATACATTACACCTCATGTAAATTAACTAATGGTTTAGGTCTTGGTGTCTGGAGTCACTGTTGCTTTTCAACCCGAACAGACAAAACAAGTCTTGGTCAAGGTCCGGTTTATTCATAAAGCACATTTACAAAACAGTCATCTCTGCCCCAAAGTGTTGTAGAATATATTATAATATTAAAGTCTAAAGAAAACTACAAACTTTGGACTGTCCAGTTTGACGTCTGAGCTCAGCCAGACATACGACACTGTGCTAGTGTTAATATAGATGAATAAATGTGGACTTTTTCAGTTCCTTTGGCATCAACAAGACATTTCACTCGAAGAATTGGCACACACTGAATATAAAATAAATACAATATATGTCCCAGTAGATGAGACCACCCCGAAGCATGTTATTATACGCTGCTACATTAAGTAGAGGGCAGCAGTAGCTCAGTTGGTCAGAGTCAGACTGCTCGTCTTCTGATCCCAAAGTCGGCTGTTTGAATCCAGTCGAATCTCGCCCTCGACATAAACATCTTTGGTTGAGCGCTCGGATCCAGTTTATGAATGTCTGAGTGTTGTTCCTTGATGTAAAGAGCTATAGATTGGAAAGCGTTATATAGATGTAACTTTTGTTTTTCTCAATGATCTTCTCTGACCCTTGATGCACTTTTGTTTCTGCGATATCGGGAACCAGTTTTGAATGTCTCTTCTCCTGTAATTTTCTCACTGAAAATGGTCTCTATTTGAAACTCTCTATACACAAATACACAAAATACATTCATTTGCTTTCTAGATGTTTTCATGTACAACCGGCCTGACTCATAAAGTGACCACTGGTGAGCACACAGTTTTTCTACCTCCTCTGTTGCTTCTGTGTTCCAGTCTATTATGATTTCAGCACAATCTTAGCCTTTCATTAACTCTGTGTTATTGGAGCGTTATTGGATTGGCAATGAGAGTGCACATTAAGAATAGTGGTAGGAAGCTTTGCTCACAGTGGCGCAGTGTGGTTTTTGGCCCAGCAGGGGGTGTCAACACAATCACTAACACTCAGAATGAGCCATCACAGCTGCATAAAGAGATATTTTTGATATTATTGATATTATTTATTCCATTTGCTCTAGAGGGATGAAATTGTCTCTGTGTCTGTATTAAGACTTAAATAATACTCAGTCAGGGGCTCATCAACACACTTAACAGGCTTGTTTTCTGCATTAGAGATTCAATTTGCTGCTAACAATAGACGCCTGGCTTGATTTGCTTTTAGTTCTATAAGGCGGTGAAATCAGCAGCCCACTTTGTAAAAGACGCCAAATTCACAAACAAAGTAGTGTGTTTTAAATCAATGTCTTAGAAGAGGGCAGACGAGTGGATTCATGTTATCAAGAATAAAGTGTCTCTCCTCAGTTTTTGGATAGAATGACTGTGGGATACTCGATCTTATGATTTAGCTTTATTGGGGTTGTCAAGATTATTTAAATGATTCATCATTGTGAATATTTAGGTGACAATATAGTAGTAAAAACAAAACTAAATACAAATGCAAAATAAAGTCATTCCAATTCAATCTGCAATCACAAAAGGTAAAGGGTTATCACCTAGGTAAATAAAGGTAAATATACATAAATAAAACCTACATGTAAAGACCTTTTTTAATCTGACTCTTAACATATTGAAAGTTTGATTTGATAAAACTGGTGATATGATGATTAAAGAAAGGACGTCACTGCTTTTTGATAATAAGTAAAATTGTGTTGATTCTTATGCAAATTGTTACAATTCAATATTTGAAATTTGATCGTGCTCGGATACTTGACTGTAGTAAACTGAATTGTCACATATAAAATGTCAAATTTACAGTCAAATTTCTATAAATGATTGTTGATGGGTTTGATTTTAATGGCTGATAAAGGGCTGTATTTTCCCCCTTTAATGTCATGTAGCGTTACCCACGTGTATCTCTGCCGCCGCTCACACGAGCCTCTCATGATTTACACCGCACTGTCATCTGATTTATTGCAGCTAAGGGTGTCACTGGAGGCACACTCAAGTTGCATGGAAAAAGGACATATAATAATAACATTGTTTAACCCAAAACCGTCAGAAGGGGGCAGGCGTAATGACCCCATCAACACACACGTATATAATATTGTATTCATGTGAGGACATCTGGGACTAATGGGAGGGAAAGAACTGGGCCCTGTCTGATGGGACGAGGGCTGAGGGGTCAGAGGTCATGTAGAGGGAGGGCCGTGACTGTCTGAGGTTAGGACTGAAAATGAATTAAAAAAATAACCTGCTTTCTTGAATGTTCAAGGCTGCTGCAGTGGACATACAGTATGACTCATTTTCTTTGCAGTTTTAGATTTGTGTTACATTTTCCACAATATGGAATGAAATGTATCTATCTTGCGTTTAATCAATTATGAGGATTTTTGTTGCTCAAAAAAAAAGAAACATACAACATACTGTGAGCGGCCTCTCCAGAGATCTGACCTGTAACTTGGCCTCATCTCTCCACTGTGACAGACAGAACATTGTTGGCAAAGCATTCATTCCATGAAGACAGAGCCTCTGCATGAAAAGTTAGATCCTGCATCTTTAATGGTCCCATATCATGCTATTTTTCCCTTTTCTTAGTCTAGCCTAAGGGTATTTGATCATAATAAGTGTTGTGCAACACCCATAAGATAATAGTTATAAAATATCACCCATATCTTGGACCCCGCTCACAAACCCAGAAATGCAGACGGCTTAGTTTGAGATTCGCCCTCACGAAGAGCGATCTGATTTTTATCATACTTAAACTAGTCACAATTAGGGGTGGGTGATGTTGACAAAAAAAAAAAATCCCAATATTGATAATCAGAAGAAATGTTAGCAACCCAGCAGAAATGTGCGAAACGGTGTCTATAAAAATATTTGGTGTAAGCCTAAGGACTCATGTTTAAGGGCTGTTACACCACCCACAGAAGTGCATATCCCTCTATATTACTGCTGGGAATGATCTCTTCATGTCACATTAACTTTGCAATATCGTTTCAGAAAGCTGGTCATGTTCTAGAGGTGTGGTGCCCTATTACACATCGCAACCCTCATAATAACATTTATGGACATTCGTGACCCATAAACACAAAACAGAAAAAAATGGGCAACCTACAAATATCATAAAGTATCATTATTTCTATATGTTTTATTTTATTCTCAGGATGACAGCCAGATACATTTAAGAGGCCGTCAAACTACATTTATCACCGCATTTGAAGGGTGTCAAGTCTTGAATAAGGCTTTTGCACACATGTTATTTCCCCCACATTATCATCTGGAGACCCCCATAGTTTGGAGTCATCTCTTCTCACATTAATTGTCATTATGCATTTTTATAAACATCCTTATGTGGTTGAGGTGTCTTGCAGTCGATGGCCGCTTTCTTCCAATCAGTGCCCTGGAATGACTTTGCATGTGATCAATACACCGTGTTTGGAGGATTCAAAAAAGTCTAACAATCCCATCCCACCACCTGATGTCCCCATGTGCCTGTCCAAACCTCTGCGGATGCTGTGACTCACCGTGGATTCAGCTCAGTGCACCTGCTTTGCCGACCGTGGCCTTTGCTCCTGTTTTCTTAGCCTTCCTCTTTTGCCGCACACGTTGGAGCGTGAGAATAAAAGGCGTATGTTACTGCGCCATGTAAACCTCTGAGGTAATTTCAGCCTTTCTTGCGGTCATCATTTTGTGTTCACGTATTCCATTACAGCTCATTTTCACAAATTATCTCCCCGTGGCAACTAATCGGTGTGCTGATGTATGCATTCAGCCGGCAGTATCTGTCCTCAACCTTTCCCCAAGAGGTTTGGGATATAATTCTGTTCATAAATGCATTTGCAGAGCCTGCCGCACTATTCAGACGTTGCTTTTAGCACGGATTTTGCAAGCGATGTAGTTTAATTTATCGCATTTGCTTGTTGACCTGCACCAGCCCTCTCTTTCTTGAGTGTCACATTAATTTTATCATTTGCTGGCTTTGTGCCGCTCAACGCCGGAGTAGAAAAGCTCAAAAACGGTCCCTCCGCTTTGCATTCTGAATCACTAATGCTGTTTATGGCTGCACTCTTCAGGATAGAAATTGCAATACGCATCCGAAAAGCCTGCAGTTATAAATCTTCGCTGCTCTTGAGTTTTGTGTCTATTGAACCAAATTGTACTCTATATACTAACAACCAGGAACATATTGCGTACCTCGAAGTGTCAGAAAGTGAATTAGTTTAATTAGCTTTTGGAGTGCATGGCCCATTATAGGTACAGATACAGCTCCACACAATGGTCGTCTTCAGTTTAATTAAAAGTTTGTTGTGTATGAATGTTTATGGCTTTGTTCATTTAAATTGGTCTGTACTTCTTAACATTGCAGAGGGCTTCTGTAATGGAGAACCAGAACGACTGCTTTATACTTGATACTTGAGTTATTTGCATCACTTCAGTTAAGTTTTTCATGATATGACCATCGTTTTGCAGAATGTTAAGCCTTTCTACATCTCTGTAAGTTAGTGAATAATGTCAGTGGGCCTTGTTTTCTTTGACCTGTAGTAGTAGTTGACCTTTGAAGTAGTAGTGAGGGGTGATACCGGAGTTTTTACTTCACATTTTATACCAAGCAATTTCTATGTTGATTCTACAATTCACAGTAAAAAAAAAAACATGCAAACAAATCGATAGTCTTTTGTTTGCATACTAATATTTCCATTAAGGTTCTAAGTTAAGGTCC
Organism: Eucyclogobius newberryi; assembly: GCF_026437365.1. NCBI lineage: Eukaryota > Metazoa > Chordata > Actinopteri > Gobiiformes > Gobiidae > Eucyclogobius > Eucyclogobius newberryi. The sequence goes on along the minus strand of NW_027315801.1, from coordinate 9,449,734 downwards.
CAAACCTTTTTCCAAGGTGGGCCAAAATGAATATATATATTATCATTATATCATATTATCAAGGGCCAAAGCCAATTTTGTGTTGCATTTGAAAAGTTTATTTGCAAAGAGATGATTATTAATTTGTCTTTTATTATGGGGGGAATAAAGCCTATTTATAACCAAACTTGACAAACATGGATTAGCAGCATCTCATTTAAGTTGAGCATTGATTTTTAGACATACTAACAACTGCAATGCTAAAAAGTCATGCTAACAAGTCATTTACTCGCCACAGCACAATTAAACACATATCGAGGACTTTTACCGATACAAAGATAACCTTATTTTGTGTTTAAATCGTTCCACGACCTTAGATTCTTTTTCTGAAACCATCCACGTTAAACCCCACCTCAGGCCCATAGTTGGAGGCAGCTGCGCACCCAGAATCTCATCCTTTCTTCTTCACATGGGGACACAAACCAGCTCGTGTTGGTCTCCTCGTGGCTTGAATAATGGATGCCTTCTCTCTTCGAACGCTCCGTCGGGATGAACATTACATCAATTTTCCCTGTCCCCTGCACCCTCATACACTGTTAGTCTGTTTTGATTTCCTGTTTACCTTTTGCCCCAAATCGCTCCCTACACAGGCTGCATTGTTATGAGGGTCGATAGCAGACAGGCGTCCTTATGGAGATCAGACCCTGTTAGACTATAACTACAGCTTCCCCTGCTATGATTACAGGCTCCCATTTATGTTATGACACCTAATACTTATAATTTGCATGTAAATCTGACGCATTGTTGGAATCTGATTCTTGCAAACCTCCTTCACCCTAATCTCTCTTTATAATGCAAAGACGCGTTTTTTTTTTTTTTTTTTTTTTTTTTTTTACCTTTTTTATTATTGAACTGACAAACCCAGACAAATTGATTTTCCGCAGTTATTAATTATAGAAAAATGCTGGAGTGACGTTTGTGGGCTGTGTTGTGGGCTGACGGAGACGACGCAGCGACTCAGAGGTGGACTAACATGACCACAGGGAGTTGTAAGAGCGCCATTCAGTAAGGTTATTGTACGTACATGTGTGTGAGAGGGTTACTTTTATTTCTTACACCATAAGAACGTAACCTGCGATAATTCTGAAGTATTAAGGTTACCAGATGTACTTTTTGTACACAATATTGCACAATATTGGAAGTGATTGTGATGTGACTGTTAAGTACTGCGACATTTATATTATTGTGTTGTTTTAATATACTTTTTGGTAGTTTTTTCAGTTCCTTGATGTATTAATGTGATCAAACTCAGACCGACTTGAGGCTATTTTAGACTAAAATTATGAAATATGCAATTTTCAAAGAGTTTCCTTCTAAAATGTGTTTTTGCAATTGTACTTTAGTGCAAGGGTTTACAGTGGTAGAGTGGTTAGCCCTCCTTGTTCTAGACAGTGGGGAGTACTCCATCTGCTTGTCTCCTTAGAGATGTGATTCCTTTGCCTGGAAAGTTTTGCAGTACTATGACATTAACAAGCATTTATCTTTTCATTGGAGTTTTTATTGCACACAAAGTCCTTGTAAACCATGCATTCTTACAGTTAGCAGAGTCGCCTCTCCACAGATCTGACCTGCAACCTGGCCTGCTCATGCTCAACGTCTAAGTCGGAATAAATGGACCTGTAAACTCTTCACTTAACCTTTAGTGGATGTAACCTTTAGAAGTAACAGAGCTTTGCCCAAAGTCCCAAACTTTATCCCCTTCCACTCTGCCCGCCGGGGCCCCATGCTGTTGTATAGTCCTCTTCAATATCAACTCTGGTTAAATGTGAGTGTTCCTGTGCGCCCCGTTCTCCTGTGTGCTCAGCAGCCGTCCTCCAGGTTTTTCCAAGCTGGTCATTACAAAGGCAAGCCAACTCCAGTTTGAAGTGAAGAACACAAGCAGGTGGAGGCTATTATTTTTTAATGAGATTTTCTGACATCTTCTGGCTTGTTTTTTTATTTTTTATTTTTTTCTTTGCGCGGGGACAGAGGAGGGCCGTGTGATCGGAGACTACCTGCTGATTGAGCCTCTCTGCTTTATGTGTGAAGTCGAAGCTTTCTGTCGTCTGCTCTCCACACTCAAAAGCCCTCCTGCCTGGGATGTGATGGGGCTTCTGGGATCTCAGCACGACCAAGGTTATGGCCCTTCCCAACACATTAAACCTGCTTAAATACTTCGCCTGGACTGTAGAGCTTCAATGCACAGATGGCCGGCAGGAGCTGTTCGCGGATGACAAGCTGGGGGGCTGTACTCGATACCAGCATACGCACATGCACACACAAGCACACACAAACACACACACACGCACACACACAAGCAGGTAAAAGAGCCGTCTTTGTAGCCCTTGTCAGATGAGGCCGGCTCAGTGGCAGTTAGAAGGTGTTCCTGCTGTCTTTGTCGGAGGAGATGTCATCAGGGAGGATGAGAGACACTCCTGGGGGTGGCTTTTTGGGTGCATGGATGCTGTGGTGTAGTGGACAAGAGCGTTATAACCGTTTTTTCTACTCGCCGAGGCAGAAGTTGCACTGACCATATGTCGGGAAGGCCGTAATTGAGGTTCAAGTGGAAGTGGTTCTTTTCATGTCAGTCAGGAGAATGGATACGGTCTTGGAGTTTGATTTGAGCTAAATCAGGGGTGTCCAAACTTTTTTCACCAAGGGCCGCATTTTGAAACTTAAACGGGGCAGAGGGCCACAAACAACTTGACAATGTCGAATTTGTTGAATGACAAAGTGAATCATTCGAAAATTTTGCTTTTGACGTCATAGCATATGTGTGCTGTGACGTACCACTCGACCACCGGGCAAATCAGGTTATGCAGCTTTAAAACAATTATGTTCATTTACTGACTCCTTTCCGATCTTGTGTGGGTTTTTTAACATTGACCCTAAGCAAAGCTCTTCAAATACTACCCAGACAGTGTTACCAGACACTTATCTAAAACAAATTATTTTACCTCATTGCCTTTGTCTCTTTTCCACAACTTTCAATATAAATAAAAAGTATACTTTTTAGTTTAATTTGTTAAGAAAAGAAAAGAAACCAAAGTTGGGAACAACACTAATTTTTGCCAGAGGTTAAAAAAACAATCATTGCATAAATACCCCAAAGTTAATTCTTATAGTCTAATTTTTAGACTTGTTACAAAAATATCTCCAGGGCAGTTGAATCTTAAGTCCACATTTGGCTAAAATCCCCTGTGTATCTAATGACTCAAATTTGTAATGTTAATTTTAAGCCCACCACTTGTTGTTTATACTTTGTAGATTTGTGGCAGCCAAATGTTGGCCCATGTCCCAGTGCAGTAGTGTCTTCTTCCAGCCCACTCCTCCTCACTCCTCCACAGCCTCTGTTTGGAGATGGCCCTGTTTTAATTGCTGTTTAATTGATTCAGTTTGAAATGGTGCCACTGTGGAGGTAACAAATGTACTTCATGAGTCCCTTTACTTTAAGTTTACTTCTAGTACAAGTACAATAACAATGTGGCTTTTAAAATCAATCATTTTGAACCTGTTAATTTACCTTAATAAATGTGTATCCACAACGTTATCTCAACGTTAATAAGGCTTTGAACTACACATGTTTAAAACACAAACATACAGCTGTTTTTGATCCTATAGGTCATTTTTTTTACACCATTATACAATGCAACTTAAAGTGAAAGTATTCAGTATGTCTTAAATTTTCTGTAATTAAATACATTTTTTCCAACACTGATTACATTTTAAAGAACTTGAAGCAATTTATGAATGTGCAACATCTTATTATTTGTGTTACTTTCCTTGATTTGCAACAAAATCTATTTGCTTGTTACGCAACGTTTTAAAATATGTTATTATCATGATTATGAGATCATCATTATTAGGATGATGATGATGGTGGTGATGAGATGATGATGATGATTACTACTACTAAAGATAATCTGATTTAAAAAAACATTGCCAATATGATATCAAAAAGACCTATTGTGTTACTTGTGCCTCCCTCCGTCTTGAATCTTGTCTAAAATGTCTCCCAGATTGTGGAATTAAGTAGGGGAAAAAGGGTAAGACTATTTCTTTATAAATAATACAATAAATACGACCAAACTAGTGACACATAGTCTCTTTAACCCTGGCCCCAATTAGATCCCAATTTTCCCGATTGCCAGATTATATCTTATGATTAATTAAAACAACTTCAGTTCTTTTTTTAATCAACTAAAGCAAAAAAAAAAAGTGTATGATCTCTTTGTGGCCAATCCGAGAGCAGTACAGCCTCATCCGCTATTCCCTTTGCTTGGAGATCCCTGGTTCTTTGTTGGAGAAGGATGAAACGGGGCCCTCAGAAGACACGGCCGTCTCCTAATCTCTAATTGTGTCCTAGACTTCTTCTGAATGTTCCCCATTACGTTCTTAAGTCGGTGCATGAAGGCAAGTGCGGGCTGTGAACGGGAAAGCAAGGCGTGAGCTCCAGGGACGAGGGTGAGACAAGTTTAGGGTCAACAAACTGATGTTAATTAATCACAAGACAATGATGAGTCCCCAGTTGTTGGTCAAGCCTTTTCACCAGGCCCGGAGTGGATCGGCCTGAACAAAGATGCTGTACAAAGAGCTCTACAAAGAAGTGACGTGCTTTGAATACTGACTGCTTGTGTCTGCGTTACAATCAGGCAGAACATTATAACTACAGTGTATTCTTAGTTACCCCACATGTTTGTGATGGAAGAGACACGCCTAGGGAAGCTTTTGGAGATCCGTCTTCAGATCTTGAGCTAGGTTTGGTCCGGCCTGCATAGCTGGAGGATTTAAAGGTCCCATAACATGCAAAATCGACTTTTCAGAGCTTTTAAACTTCTTACATTGCTATTTGTGCTTCATATATGTACCCAGAGTGTTTTTTTGATTGATTCCCGCAGTGTTTATCTATATTACAGACTATCTCCTTTCCTCGAATCTCCAAACTGACGGGCGGTGGGGCAAGACCGCGTCATAAGGGCAAGCACGCGTCATCATCCCCCCTCTCCACCACTTAGGATAGACTACGAAACGTGAAAATAAGATGTTATGGCATCTTTAAGGGTAGGAGTTGACCAAATACATTCTTGATAGATTTAAGATATGTCCTTTGCATCATTTAGTTGACTGAAAGGGAAGTGTTGTGCTAGAGCGAGTTACATTTTACATATTCTTACCATATCCGACCCACAAAAGATCATGAGATTGCATAGATTCACTCAATAACTAAAAGATTTGCACGCTAAAAAGTATCAAGAAGCTGCAGATTTATGAGTAAAAAAGCTGAGTAAATGGATCTCAAGCCAACTCGATCTGTGTCTCCTCCTTCTTATTGTGGTCCAAATAAAGTTTGGTCGACTAAGACACCGTTGATCGATGAATCGACTGAGCAAACAAGCACTTACAGCCCTTTTGGATTAGCAACGAAGAGAACATGCAAATTGGTTTGACAATACTTGTTTTTGTACCTCTAATTCATTTTAAGGAGAAAATGTTCACTTTATACTTTACATGTTGTTCGCCATTCAAAAGTAATACTAGGCCTGATTGATGTGTTGATCAGACAAGTTAATAAGCTGAAAACTACTTTTTCCAATTGCCACACCCAAATCAGATGCGACTCCTAAATTCACATTTGGCAAATGTAATGGCAAACTGACTGGGAGCGGCCCACTGATGCTGGTTTAATGGGTTTGTTGAGCAGTTTCCAAACTTCATTTCCACCTCCCACAGAGTTAATTAGCATTTGGTATGTTTCATTAAGATGCATCCTTGAGCGTTTAATCTGACATGTCAAAAGGTTTTAGTGACATTTAAAAAGAGGAGGAAAATATTATCCAAAGTTTATTGGTTGAGTGACAAAATGATGGCTGGCAGAAACAAAATTGCATTAAAAAACTTCTGCTCAATTAAAAATTTAAGAAAACTTTCAACATGAATCTGTTTTACAATTTATTTGGAAACTATAAAAAACAACAGCAAGTGCACCTTCCAATTTCTGGACCAGTGATTTATGGAGTGAGCCCAAATTGTAATTTCAATTTAATCAAAATATTCAATTTTGTCTATGTACAGAGCTGCCCTTAACTTTTATCAACAACTACTGAGGTAATTCGTTTGTTTGTCAGGTTTTTAAATTTGGTTAGCTTCTGTTTTAACTGATCCAAATTGAGTTTCCAAAATGGTCCTGAAAATCAGTGGGAGCTAATGAGCTGCACAGTGCTATCATGGCTTTCTCAATTTCCCAAACTATTTGAAACAATCAATCCTTGCTTTTTGTTTTCCCGCATGGGACTGCCAAAACATTTAGCATTTGGTTGGTTGCGTACTGTATGTGTAAAAGATGTGCAACGATTAGCTATGGAACAGAATTTACCTTTGCGGTTCAACAGCCAACTGCGCTTATAGAGTCCTTTCTGTATGCTTTTCAATATGGAACTGTATCTATGCCCATTGTGTGACTATTTTTCTAAAGCTGTTCGAGATGCTTAGAGCGTCTGAGAAGTCTGTCCTTGCCCTTACTATATTTTAAACGTGGAATCTGAAGCAATTTGTGAACTGATGTGCAATATCTCACTCTTTACATCAGTCTGTAAACGGAGTGTTTCTCTGGAAGACTTAGCGCTACTCGTCTCCACGACTGAGTACAGCGTGCATTGATCTTGAACCTTATAGGACCAGCGAAGTTTTTGAAAGCCCTTTCTTCTCACCCTGCCTATATCTGTCTATTGTCTCACATCAGAGGGAAGAGTGGGGGTAATAAAAGGCTTCGGCTCGCTCTCCTCTGGGCCTGGGAATGTTCGGAAAAGGCAGATAAGTTGTCTAGCTCCGAGTCTGAGGATGATCAAAAAGAAGAGGATCCAGTGGCCCGCTGAGGGAGGGGCTCCAGGGACAGACGTGGGGTTTGTGGGGAAGAGAACAGAGGAGGAGAAAGGCTCAACTCAGAGGAGGCTGTTTGCTCAGATGAGGTAGAATAGGGTGAGGAATGGAGAGAAGTGCGTAGTACACGGGACCATTGGCAAGGCCCAATGTTTGTGCATTTGAAAGTGTTTGGGCTCGAGCCGGGCAAAATGGAGATAAGAATCAAATCGTGATCTCATTCCTGTGATTTTGGTTATTTCGTTATTCCCAATTGTTCGCTTGAATTCAGCTCGATGCTCCAACAAAGCGAAGGAGACCTGACTATGACAGATTACTCATGAGAGATGCAGAACACAAATGAAAAATAATTTAACAATAAAAACTAGGGTTGTCAACAGTTTTATAATGATTATGAGCTTCATCAGATATGTGGTAAAATAAAGAAAAGTACTATTATTTGTGTTGAAAATGACGATCTGAGCCTATTCCTTATTTTTGAAAATGACACTCACAAAACCAAGTTATGTTGTTTCCAGACAATTTAAAAAAACAAGAAGAGAATCAATATCACGTTCAGTTCATTCTAGGCCTAACAACTATAAACCATAAACAATATACCATATTAAACATACAGATTCACTGGACCGAGCAAGTTGACCAGGCACCATTAAACATTTATAAAGTAGCCGCAGCGATGTGGCCGCACCGTCTGATTGGCACATTCCTGGCCTTCCGCTTCGGAGCAGATGATAAATGTTTTACTGTCCTTTTGTGAACCGGCTGGCTACAAAGGTTAATTACAGCGGCTCTAATACTGAAACGTGCGCACAGCTTTACACAATCACGTATATACCGAGCGAGGGAGGGCAAAACTATGGTGATTATCCGAAACACAGAAATGAAAGGATTACAAAGCGATGGTGTAATCCTGCTGTCAATCCAACGAGTCATTAGCAAACATTCATTCGCCTGCTCGGAGGTAAAGCAGTGGCGTCCGGGCGGGTTACCGGGGGTGGAATTGAAGGGTTCGAGTTCACCTGGGAGAGTTGATGAGGATATAGAGGGAAATGCGAAGAATGGAGATGGAAGCGAGGTAACGGGCTCAACCATTCAGCTCAAGGGCTTTTCTTGGGAGAGGTTTTATTATTAAGCTTTCATCCGCGAGCCAGAAGGAGACGCGGGGAGCACTAGCCATGTCAGTCACGTAGCAAACACATCCGCCCCAGATCGTAAAGTCTCATTAATTACCAACAGTGATTTATTAATTGAATTGCGGTTGTGTATTTTATTTCCTGCAGTCTTGACATTGTTTCTATTTGCTGGTGCCGACTCCCTGTCTTCTGTTTGGACTCGGCAGGCAAATTTAACTGAGACAGATGTATTTCAATGTAGAAGCGCTGGCCTCATGTCTCTGTCCTGGCGTGGAGGGAAGATCTTCAAGGAGGTTTATGTACTCGCAGTAGTAATGGTGATTATTTGGGAAAATCTCATGGTTTAACAAGTATTTATTAAAGTGTGTGAGCAGCTTTCTGAATGATAATGCGACTTAAAATAGTTTTTTTGAATTTATAGAATTGAAATGACTTTTTTGGTTCCTAAAATGGTCGCAATTACAATGTGTTTAGTCCTTTTGATGACATTGTGACATAAATAATCACAATCTACTGAATATCTTGCCCTCCCTACTCACACATGTCCATAAAAGGACTTGGTTAATACACCAAGAGATAAAATCAAGGCTTTTATTTTTCCTTTTCTTTCCAAGGCACAATTTTAAAGATTTTTTTCCCTCCTCCATCCCACCCACTGGAATGTATCTGTCCATTAAAGAGCAAAAAACATGACTTTTCACACTTTTCATCTGTAAAGACATGTATTAGGTTCTGTCGAGAGAATAGAACACTTTTGCCCAGTCCTGCAATGGAAAAGAAACAGAAGCTCAACCTTGATTTTGCTGTGGATCTCTTAAACTCTCCAATGGCTCTCCACAAAGCATCAATATTAGTCGAGCATTTCCCACTTTCCTCCCACACACATTCCATATATTCCCTACTTAATTAAGAACACTGATTTGTTAATTTAATTGTAGGTGTAAGATCTTTTTTTTGTTTTACTTCACTCCCTCGTCTCTCCACTTTGCCTGCGTCTCCTCTGCGCGCTCCTCTCATCCTCCTGGCAGGCTAATTTGCCCTGCAGCTTTGAGGAGGGGAAATGAAAGGTATAGCAGAAAGCTTCAGAGGGTTTATTAAGAATTGATTTGCCATTGGGTGAGAGACAGACTGCAGGGAGATACATGCTGACGTGCATCCCAGGCAGACCCCGCCGGGCCAAGAAAAGACTGTACTGTAATTTGAGGTGCTATTGTTGTCTGTCAGAAACGGTGAACTATGACACTCGTTTGTTAATTTAAAGAATATCGATCTTTTTGTTGGCCTGAAAAGACACTGGGGACATCTTTAAAGGTGCATGCGTGGTTAAAGTGGCAGAGAGAAGAATAGTCCTGGAAGGAAATGTGCAACTAATGGGTAGCTTATTGATGTTTTTCACACGAGAACATATTTCACATTGTAGGCACTCAAACTCACACAAAAGGTTACGTAGTTCCTGGCGCAGTACTTGAGTACTTGAGTGTTATTCTAAATGGCATCCACAAAGACGAGCATTCAGAATTCATATTGTACATTGTCAACTGTGATGTGTCCACTGGTATCTAGGCCTGTGACGATGATTACTACTTACTCAACTTATTGGTCAGTAATTAATTGCAAGAAACATACTTTTTGGTGCTCAGTATTTATAGTGAGTACTTTGCTTCACACTTACAAGGCGTGTTATCTACATTTTTTTGTAGCTCATTAACATTTGAGCTGTAAATGGTCAAATAATTACCATCTGTGACTAATTAATGATACCAACTACTTAAGTGTTCCATTTTCACAATGAAACAGGTTAATAAAAGGGTTTGAATAGAATGATCTTGCTTTATATGTTGCACTTCAAATGTTATCTTGACAGGTCTACTGTTAGCTTACCAATGCTATGCTCCTCATGGATTAAAAGTTACCCTTATTTTATAGTGTCACAATGATGACATTTCTAGCAAGGAAAAGCTTGATACTTTGTAACAATATCAATACCAGACAGGGCAAAATAACAAAACACAAACACCTTTTACTGAACATATGAAGAACATTTATGTGCCAGTCCTATTCAGGAAACCACAGTCTCTTTTACTATAACTATTATTCAGTATTACTTCAAATATATGTAAAGTTACAACTGTAACTTTATTGAGATCTGACCTGTAATTTGGTCTGGAGGTGCCAAAATTACCCCAGACTGCACAAAAATAAAATATAAAGCATAATACTGCACCCTTACAAAGTTAAGGACCGTTTCTTGCATGGACCCTGCTCTAAAGTATCTGTAGTATATGTTTGGACAGCCTAAGTCTGTTCAGTTTTGGCAGACCAAACGATCTGACCACCACCGCCGCCCACACACCTATGGTCAGGTTTACACTCCAACATCTCCCTACAATGACAGGCGAGGCTGTGGAGGGATTTTACGGTCCTAAAGCGCGGATTGGCTTCTGCTGCGTTCCATTTCCCCTCACTGCACAGGAAAAAAGAAAACATCTCATCATCACTTTGTCTAGTTTATGCCCAAAATTATTCATAGTTCGGGGAATTACACATTTTGAGTGAAAACATTTTAACACGTTCTGCTTGCTTTTAGGGAAATGGTCTAAATTTTGATTATTTGTTTGGATATTATGGTGTGTGTGTGTGTGTGTGTGTGTGTCTGTGTGTGTGTGTGTGTGTGTGTCTGTGTGTGTGTGTGTGTGTGTGTCTGTGTGTGTGTGTGTGTCTGTGTGTGTGTGTGTGTGTGTGTGTGTCTGTGTGTGTGTGTGTGTGTGTGTCTGTGTGTGTGTCTGTGTGTGTCTGTGTGTGTGTGTGTGTGTGTCTGTGTGTGTGTGTGTGTCTGTGTGTGTGTGTGTCTGTGTGTGTGTCTGTGTGTGTGTCTGTGTGTGTGTCTGTGTGTGTGTGTGTGTCTGTGTGTCTGTGTGTCTGTGTGTGTGTGTGTTTGTGTGTGTGTCTGTGTGTCTGTCTGTGTGTCTGTGTGTGTGTGTGTGTGTGTGTGTGTGTGTCTGTGTGTCTGTGTGTGTGTGTGTGTCTGTGTGTATGTGTGTGTGTGTGTGTCTGTGTGTATGTGTGTGTGTGTGTCTGTGTGTCTGTGTGTCTGTGTGTGTGTCTGTGTGTCTGTGTGTGTGTGTGTGTCTGTCTGTGTGTCTGTGTGTCTGTGTGTCTGTGTGTGTGTGTGTGTGTGTCTGTGTGTCTGTGTGTCTGTGTGTCTGTGTGTCTGTCTGTCTGTCTGTGTGTCTGTGTGTCTGTGTGTGTGTGTGTGTGTGTGTGTCTGTGTGTGTGTGTGTGTGTGTCTGTGTGTCTGTGTGTCTGTGTGTCTGTGTACTGGCTTAGTCAGTGTTTTTAGGTTTTAGGAATATATACAAAAATCACACTGGTAGAGTGGGAAAAATGTAAAGTTAAAACACATTTTTTAATCAAATGTGATAAAATGGAATGTATAAATAATAAATAAAAATACTTACTGGACTTCAAGATATTCAAAGGTTTCAGCTGCCTGTTAATGGTGATATTTGAGGACTTTTGCTCATTCCAAAAACATACAATTTTATTTTGAATTTAAAATTGCGGTGCTAGATTTTCATCACTTTGAAACCCATGGATTGATGAGACCTTATTTCTGGGGTCAATGTGGTGGATATATATCAATAAATGGACAATATCACAATCCCAATGGCTGTTATAGAGTTAGTGATAGAGGTTAACCTAACACGTAACCCTGCTTAGACCCGGTTATCCGAACCTAATCCTAACTCTTATCTTTAAATTTGGCAATGGTGATTGCTTTACTTTCTTTTTTTGCTTCAGAAGTATGTTCAGGACACTCTTAAATGGCAAATTATGTCAATTAAGCCTGATAACTCAAAGAAAATAAAGTTTAAGGCACACTAGTGTAGGGCTTGCAACAAGTTCATCAATTAATTGCAACTAATGAAATAATTGTCAACTAATTTAGTAACCGACTAATCCTTAACTTGTCTATACATCAATTCCATAACATGTCATGAGCTGAGAAAATAAGTTTTCTGACCGAAATTGTGCCGTAATTCCATGAAAGTGACGTGGAAAATGTGTAAACTCTGTATATTTGATGAAAACACTCTTTGTTCATAAATATTCTCCTCAAACGGCTTCGCTCCAGCTTCATCTGGGGCAAATTCAGTAAAAATCTTTTCATCGCGTGACTTTTGCTTTCTAAACAGTTAATCGATTAAGCAAAAGAATATTCGCTTGACTACGGTATTCGATTAGCCAAATAATCATTAGTCGCAGCCCCTAAACTAGTGTTCCCGGCACATTGTGTGAAAATCGACTCAAATGAATGTTTTTTCAAGCCCCCATGTTTGCCCTAATTTGCTCCAGTGACCCACAAATTAGAAGAAACAACTGACAGAATGAATAGTAAACATCATAGCGTTGTAAACTGTTGGTGGTGGAGTCATGGCTAGATCGTGAGTCGTAAAAGAGCACCTCAGCGGTTTACAACACACGGCGACGGAGCGGTCCGGTGGTTTGGGTGCCTGTGGTCTGCCTGGCTCCGGAAAAGCCCCAGAGAAGCAGTTATGTGTGTAAAATGCTGAGTCCGATGAGGGGCCCGACGGACAGAGAAAATTGTGACAAATGATTCCATGGCCACGGGAACAACTCCATTCTGTCCCGGCTAAGAAGGTAAACTACTTCTCATCGAATCCGGCTGCCCCTTCTGATGGAGAGGCGGAAACATCGCTCATCCATTTGTGCTGCGTTTCCATCCGAGCAGAGAAGAGGCGAAGGCACTTAGAGCGGGGCCGCACACCATCGAGAAAGAGCCGTTTTTCTTTGAAGAGCAGACGCATTTGCATACACATGATTGCTGCAGTGTGCGGTGCAGTGCCGCCAAGCCGTGTCCAGATTAAGGAGCGGGCGCTTTCACAGAGAAACAATTGTCAAAGTTAAATGTGGTGTCGTGTTGAATTCATCAAGTTGATTGTGTTGTTTGTGACACAGCAGTTAGGAGAGTGAAGCCTATCCGAGCAGATAGTTGTCTTTGGTGGGTATTGTTCTAGACATGAGCAAAAGCCAAGTGGATCAGTTGCATGGATAAATCATTTTCCACCTTCAATGTTGGCAGATTTAGCTTGTTTTTTATCCCTCTGCCAGTTTTGACATTTTTAAAGAATATTATTAACATTTATTTCACAAGGTAAGTGGCCTTTTCAAAGGTGAAGTGAAACATTTGGTGGTTTCTTTAGCAGCAGTTTCTCTCATGGCATAACTAGCTTGAAATTCTCAATACACATTTTGATGCCTCACAAATGATTGAAATAGCTATATTCAGAGCAAGGTCTTGGTTAATAGATACGCTGTATGTCTCTGTTGTATTAAATGTTTTTATTCTTTTATCAGACCGTTTTCTTTTCCATGGATTCTGAAAGAGAACCTGTTACTGATCGACCCGTTTAGCACATGCGTATGTCTGTTTTATTTAACAAAATAATAGTACTTTCTTTGAGATTTTGTCCTGTTTTTTTATTTTTAGAATTGATACCTGTTGAAATAAGTATATAGTGTTTATACTAGTTTTAGTATTGATTAACATGTATATTTTAGATCCTTTTCACAAGCGTAACGTCTGTAGCTTGAAGGACCAGTGTCTTGGCTTTACCGTTTATCTTCCTCTTTCAACTTTGTGCTGCCGTTTTTGATCCACCTTTCTCATATTATGGCCCGTTTTCTTAACTTTGACTTGTGCAGTGCTGTAAAGTTGCATATTAGTCCGATTTCAGACTGTGTGGGTTTAAATAAGATCACGTCAGACGGCCGTACAGAGTCCTTGTAAAACTGCAAAGCCTGTTTCGTGCTGTTTCGTTTCTCTATGAGCTCCTTTGTGTGTCAGCACTGAAGTGATTTGTCCTGCAGATGCAAACTAATGAATGAGGCGTCCTGCTTGTAGGCTTATATTAGCCCAGCTAGCGCTTCCTTTGATGTGATTAGCTCGATGTACTCTAGTGACAAATTGGGCTGTCCTTTCCTCACAGCTGAAGCACTAATCTATGCCAAAACACACTCAAACTCTTTCCGCTTCGCCAGGCCAGCCCAAATAAAAACATTCAGTCAAGCTGCACTTTCACGTTTGGACTAAGTGGCTTCTATTCTCTTAGCTTTTTATAAACGGGCGATTCTAAACTGGGAGTGAGAGATCTAAATAAAGCAAGTTAAGTCACAGAGAGCGCAGATAGTCATGGGTGGGACAATACTGCATATATTACACAACGTAATTGATTTAAATACTGCCGAGCTTTTTGCTTTATTTATTCATTCATTTATTGACAAACTAAAGGAAATGGGGCTTTTCTTTTAATTCTTCACTTTCTTACACACGTCACAAGATCGATCTCAATAAATAGATAAATAAATAAATACATATTCTCTTTCTGCCATGAATTGTTCGATAAGTTCAAGCAGGGGAAAACTGAATCACATAGTATAATATAGGATGATTTGAATATGTTTTGAATAATTGTGGGTTTCCTTTCATTGTGACCTTTTCATTTGACACAGACTCACCACGTTTTTCTTGTAAAGCTAATTTAAAGTCAAAAGTTTCCATGTATATTTTGGAATACTGATCTTGATCTTTATTTATACTTCTAACTTACTTTTGTTGGACAGTTTTAAGTCTTTCTAATTGACCTTGAGACAGAAAACAATCCGTAGTGTGTCAGTATTTCAAAGTCATGCAGTAGTAATGTTATAATGTCGTGTGGAACGCTCTTTCCTGTGTGTTCTTGTAACAAAGTTGGTTTAAAACAACACATTGAGTTGCTGAAGCCTATTTGTATTCTCACTAGTTCATCATAGCACAACTAAACAGGTATTATTCTCCTCAGACCTTTACCCCTGATAACCTGACTCTCGGCACGCTCGTCTCTGTTCTTGACGTTGGCCTTAACCACCAGTGTTTGGACAGCTAACACCGCGGCGCTCAGGAAATTCAGAACCGCCTCGCAGCAAATCATTTTCTCTTCACGTGTTTGCTCTAAGACTTATCTTTGAAATGAACACATAAAGCAGCAGCCCCTTTTCTCTGCAGCTTTTGGATGCCTTCCTAAATATTTAACTTTAATTTAGATACTGCACAGGGGTAATTGTAGGGAGAAAGCTGCCTTCAAACTTTTTGGAGGCATAGAGGACTGTCATTTGGGCCTGTTTAGATAGAGAGTATTGAATGAAGTGCTGATGACCTGAGGAGGTTGTATATATTACACATATCTGATGGGACATCTGCACATTAAGCAGGAAGTCTCCCTAATGTAATCATCAGGAGGAAAAGGAGTTGCTTATCTTTGGATGAAGTGGATGAGCTTTGAGTTACCTCCAGAAACCAGTGCTGTTAAATTTATTGCAGGATAGTTTAAACATTAGATATTATATTCAATGTGGCTTTGTCTAAATATCAATTTTAATCAAGTTCCCAACCTCAGGGAAACGTATAAGTCAAACCTGTTACCCGGGTTCCATGTGCGGAAAGTGGTGGAAAGAAGCAAAGTACAAACATTTTCTGTTTACTCCAGTACATTTTACAGCGGATACTTTTTACTTTTACTGCACCACATTAGGAAGGTTGTATCTGTCATTTCTAGGCTATATTTTTTAATTGGAATGAAAAGTAGAAAGTACTTTGATGTGGTTTGAGAGGTTGTTTTTAGCACGTTCATTGTGACATTTTGCCTGGAGGCTTTGAGTTCAAGCACCAGCTTTGAGCAAACCAAATAAATTCATCAAATATCAAATTCACTTCAAAAATTGGGACATTTGTTCAAATTGCTTTTTGTTGACCAAAAATCAGCACAATTCTTTATCACAATCACTACATTTCACGCCTCAACAGTTCTCAAAATGTGTGAGAAATACTTTTTACTCTTAAAGTACATTTTTATTATGCAAGTTAAAAGTAGGTCGATTTTGTATGTGCTACTTTTACTTGAGTATTTACTTGAGTATACTTTTTTGGTTTTTCTTCCCGTATCTGCAAACAAAATTGAGTACTTTTTTCCACCACTGTGTTCGACCAGTAATGAATTCTTACAGGATTAAGACTGCAGTTTAAGTAAAAGTTTGTTTTAGAGTTGTGATCTCCCTTGGTTCTGTTTAAATATGTACTGCTTAACTTTTAAGGTTGGTTTTCTGTCATCCTCTTTTTGCTCCTCTATTTTTTCATATTTTTTTGTGTGTTACAGTTTACAAATAAATACAAAAAAAAATACAATACAAAAACATCATTCAGACTGGAAAATGCTTTATTCACCAAACATACTGCATTTCTGTAGCTGCTTTGCTTATAGCTATATCTGGTCTGTGCAATGTACTGTATTTATTGCACAATGTTCCTGTCAAATAAATAAATACACTACTCTGTGCTAGTTTTGCGTTGTAAACCGATTCCATCCAGCACTGCACTCTTCTCCCTCCTCGTTTCTGTGCTCTCACCCTTAGCCCTGCTCACTTCTGTACTGTGGCAAGTTTGACTCTTATCATCGATTTTCTCTTTTCTCTCCCGTCTGCGGGCTGTTCACTCACTGCAGCGCCGCCCAACTTATCTCCCTCTCACAGAACAATGCTGCAGCAGGAGGGCACCCAAGGACAGATGACAATATTTAGACATTGTCATTCCTCTTTCGCTCCTGATTCTACGTGGCCCGCACCATTCTTACGATATCCATCTTGCACTGGGGGTGAAGAGAGTATACAGCGCCTCCTCTGTCTGAGCAGTGATCATTGCAATGCTCTGCTGCTCCTGTAGAAGCCGGTGGAGCTGAACTCTTCCAACATGGAAGTCAACTGCGAATTCCCCAGTAACGTAGCAAGAGCAAGACCAGATTCCTGCAGTTTTCATAATTGAGGAGGTGTTTGGGTTTTTTCCTGCTTATTACGTGGTTTGTGGGAGAGGAAGTGTGTTGATTCCACTAAATAGCACCAGGGGTAATTGAGCTTAAGAGTGTGGTGATTTAATTCCCACAAATGTGTGTCTAAATTAGATCTCCTTTCTACATGATACAGCACTGTAAAATGCTTTAGGCCCTTTTGTAAACGCTGTAAATTTGACATTCTCCTCATATGATCATAGCTCTTTCTTATGGTTATTTTTCTAGTAATCTAGAGATGTTCATTTGTCACATTGAATCATCACTTACCTGTAATACCCAGACCTGAGATCTAGAAGAAGATTCCACATGCTTTAGCCATATTCCCAAAAGCATAATAGTCATTCTCCTGATCTAAACCTTTTCCAAACGTAAGTACAATCCAACTAGTAGAAAAGTTTAAAGCCAATGCTGAATAATATGCTACTCACCAATAAAGACAATTTATTTTGGCAATCCAACAGAAATGTGCTAAAATGTGTCTTTAAATGTAGGTTGAGGTTGAAGTATTGGGCAAAAGTGAAACAACTCTAAACTTATCCAAAAAAGTGCAGAAAGATCACCTTTTATACCATTTCATCAAATGTTTATTCTGTTTTTTAACTTTAATCAGATTTTTCACAGCATTTTGTGATTTTAAATGATCAAGGTCAAGGTTTCTTTATTTGTCTTCTGTCACAAATGATAATCCCAATACTCAAATTGTGTATATCATCAAAACAACATGTACAATATTATTGATTGGGTCCCATGAGTACTTATTCAATTGCACTTAACTGGATGGCTAGATGGCTACTTCCTATGAAGTCGACGCCTGTTGAGGTTTTTGTCCTTTATCGCACCACATTATACAGTTTGTAGTTTAGCCTCAAATGCTGACAGCCCTAAACTACTGCGATGTCATAAAATGGGGTTAGTGACATTGAAATGCATGCGATGTGTTGGTGAACCGACTCCAGTGGAGAATGCTGGGAGAGATTCAGACTGCGGTGGCCTTGACTTCTTCTCTAATTGCCGTATGAGGCTGGTTCAACCACTGCCTCATGTTTGTATGAAAGCCAATTCCAAAACCACTCTGGGGCGCCCATTAATCAGTCATTATCATTGTTCAGTTTTGGTTGGGAATGGAGAGAGAGAGTGGTACTATCTGAATGTACACATTGCCACCAGCCCTAGCATAACAATAGGAGCCGGGTGTGTACTTGGGTATGAGGGGGATATTGCAAAAGTTGTTGATGCTTTCCCATTGTCCAGCAAATTGGCTGGAGTATTTATGCAGGCTAAAACAAAATACCAGAAATGAGCACAGTGACATTTGGGGATTTTCTGAACGTTTTTGCATGACATTCGTGTGCTGTGCAAGTTATTTGGCATTTGTAAGATCTCAGTGTCATGTTTAGACTTTGTAAATATGTTGCAAATTGGCCTGTAGATTCTTGTGATTAGTTTGCCTTTATTTATCAGATTTTGCGTCTCAGTCAAATAACTCAAACAGCCTTAAAAACAGTTATTCTTGGTATGAGTGTAGAACCATCCCAAAATAATGTATTGACTGAGGCACTTTTGCAGGGAAATGCATTTACAGCTTTGCACGTATCGAAATGGCATATATTTGTGAGGAAACCAAACTGAAAATATCAGAAAAATATCAGTGAACTATCTACTTCTTCCGTTCTGTCTACAGGTTGAACAAAGGTCAAATAAAAAATGTGGATATTACACAGAAATGTTGAAAATTGGTCTTATTCTTCCTTGTGGATACGCTTTTGTTGACGATGCCCTTTATCAGTAAATGTCATACAAATCATCGAGGCATTAAGTACTCTGGGGCAAGTATCTCAGTACAAATACTCACGTTACTGCACTTAAGTTTTTTTTGAGTAATTGTGCTTTTTTGTTAGTTTGTGGATTTTTAAACCTTTACTTTGACAGCCATGTAATTGTAATTGGCTTCATCTGAAATCATAGGAGTTACTAATTACTGTCCCAAATGATGGATTATAATGTATAACTTAAATGAGCTTTATATTGTTAAATTACTCAAGGTTTGTATACAAGACTGATCCAAAATGCAAATAAAATAAAACAAATAACCGTAAGTACTAGGGCTTGTATTTTTATCTCCTCATATCCAGATAGGATTGTCTTACCTTTACTGGACTTTTTGCAGTGTATTCTTTCCTTCCGTCCGTGGAACAGACATGATGGGGTTCACAGCGTCTCTATTGGCCTGCGATATACCACAAAGGAGCAGCTCTGTAGGATTTTCCACTTTGAACATTCCTTTGTAAACCGCCTCTAATAACAGTCCGTCCAAATTGTGGTTCCACTTTCATTTGTCAGTCTGGATGAAATGCCTCGCAGTCAAATGGTTTCTTGTTTGAATCTTAACTGGTGAAGTTCTTTAGCCACTTTGTTTGCTTTGTGCTCAGCGTCTCTCTGGGGGGGAAGGGTCTGCAGCCCGCTGAACTAGGCCAGCCGAGAATCTGACATTTTAACCCAAAGGCTAATGGGATGCCTGAGAGTGTCCCGCGTTCGCCCCGCTCTTTGTCGGGGTGCTCGGATCTGACGAGAACGCGCCGCACCGTCCGGACCGGCTGGAGTCTTATGCCTTCTCTCTCCAGTCTCTCAGATGTTCCGATGTTTTCACTGAATAGCTGAAGTCGGCGAGACTGGCTGTCTGCACGAGTCTCTGGTGGCTCACAGGGAGAGGGCCACAGGGAGGCCACAGACTGAATAACACTGTCTCCTCTAATGGAGGCCGGGGACTCGTGCATCTCTGCCCTCTCCGACCAGTCATTTGTTCTGTCTAAAGGCTCATTTATTCTGTCCCAAGGCTATGTGGTGAAAAACATCTCTAATGATGATAGTAATCCCCAGTAGGTTAAGATGCTGGAGCTGCCTCTCATCCCCGCGCAGTGGCCTATTCTTTGACCCCCCAGGGCACTGCTGCCTATTGGAGCCAACAGACTCATAACATTGCTCAGAGGCTGTCATAACCTCCTGGTCGACCCAAACATCATCATATCCACTCCATCTTTGTTTGTCATTTGTCATTGATGTTTCTCCCATGTATCGGACACAGATCTGAGCCAGATGCTGGAGTCTTTTAGTTCAGGGGTAAATACTCCAATGCACCTCTAGCGACCTCTAGTGTGGCAGTGTTTTTGTTCTTATCTTGCACTAATATTGCATGATAAATAGAGTGCATTTGTCTGTGCCAAATGCTGATTCATTCATCTTCCTTGGACACTAACAATAAGAAATACAGCCAAGTTATACACTCCCAAGAGACTACATAAAAGAACCAACTACAGTTATTTGTTCGCAACTATTTATTACATTCGATTCTGTGACAGACCTGAACTTCATCAAGTTTAGATATAATGTGAAAGCTCAGCCTAACACATGTATAACAGGCAGACTCATCCTAAGCTTGTCCTGACCAAGCCCTGTCCAAGATCTGTACTTGCCTCTGTGATATTGAACTCTGGGTTAAACATTGCTTGGCAACTGTATGGAACCGTATCTTGTCTACGTGATTTTCAATGGTCGTGATCGACAAGAGGATGAATCAATCTGAGAAATGCAGCACGGATTTATGCAGAATTAACAGGCAAAGCACTTCACTTTATAAATCTGAGGAAAAAGAAATTGAAGTCTGCATTTGAGTGACACACGTCGTTGTCCACTGCACTCCATGATCTCCTGCTTTCAAACAGAAAGTAGGAGGCACTGGCTCGCCGGGCAAGGCCAAGTGTAGAGGACACATTTCCCATTAGGATAACTAAAAATAAGATATGTACCTTATAATTTGAATGCTTTGCACCACAACCTTTTGCAGCTTAAGAATGTTTGCAATTACAATTATACTAGCTGGATATTGCATATACTTTTAACTGGACCTACTGTGTGATGTATTAGCACAAATTTACGGTCCGACATACTTTCCAGCACTTAAATATGGTTCTCCCTTATACAGGCACAGCTGTGGTGTAATGCGTAAGCGAGCATTTGGCAGCTCTATTAGTGGAGGTGGAGGTTTATTGCCTCTCTCAGGTTCTTTGGGGACTACTGTGTTTTACTCATTTACTTTGGGTACAGATTTTTGCAGTCTATCCTCTGCCTTTAAATTGGTGGCTCATGTAATGTGTGCAGTTCTATTAGGATAGCAATAGGAGAGATAACAAACGCCAACTGTTAGAGCACGTACTATATGTCTTGCATCCAAATTGTTCGGCATATAATGAATTCACTTGTCTTTCTGAAAAGCTAGTAAAACTGAAATGTCTGGAGAGTGAAGAGGTTTGTTTTGCTCCTGGAAATATCAATGTAATTAGTAGCAGCATGTAAT
This sequence comes from Eucyclogobius newberryi, assembly GCF_026437365.1. Classification (NCBI taxonomy): domain Eukaryota; kingdom Metazoa; phylum Chordata; class Actinopteri; order Gobiiformes; family Gobiidae; genus Eucyclogobius; species Eucyclogobius newberryi. Next base: position 9,428,456 of record NW_027315801.1, on the reverse strand, counting down.
TTACAAATCAGTCGTGGCATTTAGGAACAAGCAATAAAGTGAAAAACTCATATTTGCATTTGAAGAGGAAAATTACAGGAGACTTTGAACATGTTGCCCTTTTTCATCATTATTAGGCTCATACGTTATATAGACCTGTTCAATGGGCCTCTTCCGTTAATGTTTTCTTATCATCTTTCCAAAGCCCTTGAACTGTTTGGGCTGGAGTTGACTAAGACAAATTCTTGGTTAACTAAAGATCGATTTGTTGACTAAAAAGGGGACGTGGCAAAAATCTTCATTAATGAACCAAACAACTAAAGGACACAACCCTATGAATTGGTATGTATTTCTTTCCTTTCTTGATAGTTGTATTTCTATTGGCTGTTCAAACACACAAACCATCACCTTAGCTGGCAAACAGATGCCTGCAAAAAATATTTCTGTCAATAATGTCATCACATCACTGACTTTTAATAGTGTTTCTAATTAAAACTATAGCTTTGTGAACCTATCACAAGCCTGCAGCTCATTACTCTCCCTTCACTCCACTCAGGCGTCACAGTTTAGTCATTTTGCAGCCCAGTATCCTGAAATGTGTCCGCTCTTCTCTGAAAGCTAGTGACAAAAAAAAGAAAAAAGAAAAAGAAATCAAACCCGATCCCCTCTTGCTGTAGCTTGCATAATACCTTACCTTGGCTGACTCAATAGACAACTTTTTGTCCTCTCAAATCTCTTTTAGTAATGCTAAGTTGGTCCCGGGTACTGTGCGGTGCACCCAAAAACCTTCTGTTTTAATCCCACACACTTTACATCCGTGATCCAGTTCAGTTGTGACATGTTACGGAGAAAAGTGTCCCAATTTCACGGGATAAAACATCCCCGTTTCAGCCCTCCACCTCCTCTGGGGTATATGCAGTTTGGTATTAACACTTAGTCATTTACAGTGAGTTGAGTTTGACAGGCGAGTCATTGCTACCCCTGTATAGCTGCTCCCTTAAGCATGTGTTTTGACTGCGCTTAATGAATGAATGGGCCTTTTTAAAGTAGGGGTTAAGGGCATATTACTAGTTAATTGTAATAATAATAATAATAATAACTTTTATTTATATAGCGCTTTTCAGTGACCCAAAGACGCTGAACATAATAAAAAAAGGGGGGGTATTTACAGACAGGGGGGGACAACACGTACAGAACACATTAATATACAGATAAAATGAACAAGACAGAAGAAGTAGAGAGAAAAAGATGGGGATATAACAGGGGGTAGAAGAGTAGGCAATGGGGTAGAGGAGGCTAGGGGTAGGGGAGGTCATAGGCTTGGGTGAAGAGGTATGTTTTTAGGCGGGATTTGAATGTTGTGAGTGAGGGAGAGTGGCGGACAGGTTGGGGGAGGGAGTTCCAGAGTCGGGGTGCTGTTCGGGAGAATGCTCTGTCGCCAAAAGTTTTGAGTCGGGATGTTGGTGCAGTCAGGGTGAGAGAGGAGGAGGATCGGAGAGCTCGGGAGGGGCGGTGGGGGATGAGGAGGTCAGACAGGTAGGGGGGGGCAAGGTGGTGAAGAGCTTTGAAGGTGAGGAGGAGTATTTTAAAGTTTATGCGCTGCTTGATGGGGAGCCAGTGGAGAGAGCGGAGAACGGGAGTGATGTGATCACGGGACCGGGTGTGGGTGAGGAGGCGGGCAGCGGAGTTTTGGACCATTTGGAGTCTATGGAGGGAATGGGAGGAGATGCCAGTGAGGAGGGAGTTGCAGTAGTCAAGGCGGGAGGAGATGAAGGCATGGATGAGGGATTCAGCAGCGGGGAGGGTGAGGCAGTGTCGGATTTTGGCGATGCGGCGGAGGTGGAAGTATGAGGTCTTGACAATGTGGCTGACATGGGGAGTGAAGGAGAGGGTGGGGTCCATGATGACACCGAGATTGCGTACCAGGGTAGAGGGGGTGATGGTCGAGGTGTCGATGCTGAGTGAAAAGGGACCAGTTTTATTGAGAGTGGATTTGGTGCCAATGAGGAGGAGCTCTGTTTTGTCACTGTTCAGTTTGAGGAAGTTGAGAGTGAGCCATGATTTTATTGTAGAGATGCAGGTTTCAATGTGGCTGAGGGGAGGGTTTTGGGTGGATTTGGTGGTGAGGTATATCTGGGTGTCGTCAGCGTAGCAGTGAAAGTCCAGGTTGAGTTGGCGGAGGATGTGACCAAGGGGGAAGATGTAGGAGATGAAGAGGAGGGGGCCGAGGACTGAGCCCTGGGGGACCCCCTGCGTTACTGGGGAGAGGGTGGATGAGTGACTGGAGAGGGAAATGAACTCTTGCCTGTTGGTGAGGTAGGATGTGAGCCAGTCAAGTGCAGAGCCCTCAACACCCAGTTGGCGCAGCCTTTGTAGGAGGATGGAATGGTTTATAGTGTCAAAGGCTGCGCTGAGGTCTAGTAGTAACAGGATGTTGAGGGCCCCGGAGTCTGCAGAGGTGAGGAGATCGTTGAGTACTTTGACCAGGGCTGTTTCAGTGCTGTGAAGTGGGCGGAAGCCAGATTGGAGGGGTTCATAGAGGTTGTTTGACTGGAGGTGGGTGTGAAAGTTGGGCGGCGACGATGCGTTCCAGCGTTTCTGAGAGGAACGGCAGGTTGGAGATGGGGCGGTGGTTGGAGAGGTTGGCGGAGTCTAGGGTGGGTTTTTTGAGGATGGGGGTGATGGAGGCCAGTTTGTAGATGGAAGGAACATGGCCGAGGGATAAAGACTGGTTGAAGAGGGTGGTGAGATGGGGGATGAGAGCAGGGAGGCAGGCCTTGGTTAGAGTCGTTGGGAGGGGGTCGAGAGAGCAGGTGGTGGTTTTGGAAGCGGTGATGAGGTCTATGATATGAGAGGAGTTAACAGAGGAGAAGGTGGTGAGGGGAGGGAAGGGTGGGTGGTCAGGGAGAGGAGGGGGGGCAGGGGTGGGGGTGGTGATGGAGTTAATGGAGACGGCAGTCATGGAGCTGTTGATTTTGGAAATTTTGTCATTGAAGGCAAGGAGGAAAGAGTTGCAGAGGTCAGGGGAGGAGGGTGGAGTGATGTCCGGTGGCTGGAGCAGCTTGTTGACGGTGGAGAACAGGGTGCGAGGGCTCCGGTGGGAGCTGTTGATGAGGGTGGAGAGGTGGGCAGATTTGGCGGCTTGGAGAGCGTCACGGTAGGAGGAGATGTGTAATTTGAAAGCTTCGGCGTGGACGGTGAGGCGGGTTCTTTTGAGGAGTCGTTCGAGTTGGCGGCCAGTCTGCTTCATGGTGCGGAGTTCAGGGGTGTACCAGGGGGCGGGGTTGATGTATGAGACGGAGGAGGTTTTCCAGGGGGCTAGGGAGTCAAGGGAGTCGGAGAGGGTGGTGTTGAGCATGACAACATAGTCGTCGGGGGAAGAGGGGGGGGGAGTCAGGGGGGAAAGCAGAGGATATGAGCTGGGAGAGCGTGAGGGGGTTGACTGACTTGATATTGCGGTAGGTGATGGTGCGTTTTTTGGGGTTGTGGGGCGAGGGTAGGGGGGCGGAGAAAAGGATGCAGAGATGATCAGAGAGTGGGAAGGGGAGGGGGTGGGGCTTAGATATGGGTAGGAGAGAGGAACAGACTAAGTCCAGAGTGTGGCCTTTGGTATGGGTGGGGAAGTCAATATGTTGGGTGAGATGGAAGCAGTCCAGGAGAGAGAGGAAGTCGGATGTCAGTGGGGCGTTGGGGCAGTCAATGTGGATGTTGAAGTCACCAGTGAGTAGGAGGCGGGCAGAGAGAGAGGATGCGATGGTGAGGAGTTCGGACAATTCAGTGAGGAAAGAGGGGTGGGGCTTTGGGGGACGATAGATCAGGATAGCGGTGATAGAGTTGGGGAGGGAGAAGGCGAGGTATTCAAATGAGATGGATGGAAGGTTGAGGTTCAGTTCAGTGATGGATGTAGATTTTTTATGAATAACAGCAAGACCTCCCCCACGCCCGGAGAGGCGGGGTTTGGCAGTGTAAGTGTAGTTGGAGGGAGTGGCTTGGTTGAGAGCATAGAAGTCCAGGGGCTGTTGCCATGTTTCACAGAGGAGAAGCAGATCAATGTTATTGTCCAGTAGCAGTTCAGATATAACAGGTGATTTGTTGGAGAGGGATCGGCAGTTCAGCAGTGCAAGGGAGATGGGTGGGGGCGCGGAGATGGATGGGGGCGCAGGGGTGGGGGGGCGGAGGTTGCTGAGGTTGGCAGTGCGGCAGGTGGGGGTGACGGGGGGGCGAAAACTAGTCCAGAGTGAGGGGATAGGTGAGCCGTCGTTGGAGTGGTGGTTATGGGAGAGACCAGAGCCCCTGTGTGTGATTTAAGTGTGGTGGCTGGAAAGCACTGTCCCAAACTCCCAGAGAAGTAAATATGCATGTTCTTTGCATAATGTAAGTCATGAATAGAGTTTAGCTACAAGGGCTTGAGAATGTTTTGAAATACTTAGTCTTGTTGGTTCATTATGAATTACATTAGCAGCTTATAGCTTCAGCAAAAGAATGGCTCAGTGAAATAATGAAAGGATATAAACATTCTGCAATGTACACCAATCAGCAATAACGGGAGAAGTGAATGACTCGGGGGCCATTCAGGGTTTATTCACACTTGTCATTATTTGCTCTTAAATTGAACCTATTTAAGTCTACAAGTCTACATCCTGATTAGTCCTGATGTAGATTTGGTTTGGTCCTATTCTAGCTGAGATTTCTGTGTTTTGTCCGGGTTTTGGGTTCTGTTTTAGGTGGTGCAAGTATGAACACACACAGAGTTGGTTTCAGTAGATGGCAAGTTAACAACACTACACCTTAATTAGCATTGATAAAGCATAAAAGATACTTCATAATTAACAAATAGTCTATTAAGAAGGATTCAAGCTTACTTAAGGGGGTAGGAGTTGGGTGTTAGCTGTTATAAAGGATCCCCACATTCTGTTCTAAAAGTGGAAACGGTGTAAGCACTGTTAAGAGCCACATGTCAGCTCTTGTCTGTAATTCCTGGTTTGCTTTGGTCATTAGCCCAAGTCATCATCATTTTATGCCCAAAAGACGAATATGTGTCTTGAGTCTTGCCTGGTAAATCTTTGAGATTAGAAACCGTAGCCATTTGTAGCAGTAGTATTGGCAACCCAGAGAGGGTACAATCCCAGTCACTGTGGGTGGTTGTAGAAACAGGGCAATTTATATTCCACTTTTATTTTTTTGTACTTGTGTGAAATAGAATTCAGCCGCCTTTGACATCTTCCAATTTCCGATTTCGCTTTTCAGTTTTCCTTTTTGATTACTTTTGTGTAAAAACCAGGCCACCAGAACAGTAGGTTGATCAGTAAGCAAAAATGTAAGTTGTTTTCCATTTAAAGTGTACACCGTTCTCTTTGATATCCATACTGGCCTGGGATAGACTGACAGCTAAATTAAGCACACATATTCTCTTCCAAGTTGGAGCGGATCGACAAATTCAGCATTTCTCCGACAGCGATGCACTGCCAGGCTGTGATAGGTAATTTCTGAGGAAGCTGCCTTATCTGTCTTCTCCCTCCCCCTGCTCTTTTTACCCGCAGAAGAGTGGAGGAGAGAGGACAGGAGATGAGAGAGGCAGAGAGGAGCCGGATACATGCACTGTCATCAAAAGAAGTGAGCAGCTCCGGCTTAAGATCCTGCCTGTGGATGGAGTGAAATACAGTTTTCCAAGTATCCAACATGGCTTATGCTGTACATAAGTGTAGGATAAGTGTGCCAGATGTGTACACAAGTGAAATGACTAGTTACCGCTATTACTATCACTTAAGGCTGCAGGCCGGCCTTTAGTCCCTTAGTCCATTCATCTGAGTCTTAATCGACCAACATTTGTCTTTATCAATTAATATTTCAACTTAGACAGAAAGGAAAGGAAGGAGAAAGTAAGTTTGGTCTTTTTTGGTATGATATATGTAAAAAGACACATGATTTATGAGTAAAAGTAAAACATATTTAAAAAAAAAAGCTAAATATTGCGGAACTAGAGCAGTAGATGTAATCCTTCGTTTGTCCAGGAGTGTTCCACGGTAGAAAACGTTTCGAAGGTAGGACTAGATCATTTTGAACACAACATAGCAGTTTATTAAGTATTAGTGGTCTTAAAATAGTTCAATGATCAAGATAAAAATGTGTTCAGGTTTTGTCATTTCTATCAATATTGATTCTGATTCAAACAAGCTTAACAAGAACAAAACACTTCCATCACCTTCACTCCAGTCTCCGCATGCATCAAAGGCAGGGCATCTGGCGTAGAAAACATTCCAAAGCTCTGTGCAACTGGTTCTGACGCGGTTCTGAAGCGTTTATCCGTGGCACCAATCATGAACATTTCCAACTAGCTTCTGAAATGTTTTGTCCTTTGTTTATGCTGATCAAAGGGAGAGCAGTGTGGAAGGACAGAACTCGGCGTCTTTGTGTAATTTACATCAGACTGGAGAGCGTTTTACTGGCTCAATGACCCTCCTGTGTAACGAGCCCAGAATAGATCATTCCCTCATTTCACTGAAGCAACAGCCTCATCTCCAAGAACCACTGCAGACACTCGAGCATGGCTGGAGTCATTTGTTATGCTCCCGGTCAGGTTTAGTAACGTGGAACAATGCTGTTATAGTCTGGTGTAAGATACTTCAAAATAGTGATATGGTATTTTGCATTTTTATTCAAATTTACACCAATTTAAAAGAAATGGATTGGAATTGATATAATCTTGCATCGGTGGCTTGAAGGTTGCCACGGCACACTTATGTTTGTCATTTCACAGGATGTGCTAAGATGAACGTTGTGTTGTGAGGACAAAGAACAACTAATCTGTTATGAACCCGATCTATCAAGGCCGTGTCCACCTCTCACTGGTGTTAACGGGTTTTCTTCTCAAGTTTTTCATTTTGTTCTTTTAAGTCTTTCAATAGAATATCCACAACAAGGTCAACATGTTGATAGCAAACCCAAGCCTGGATAAATAACGTAGAAGAGCAAATTCAATAAAATTCAAGCGCGATAGAAGATCTCAGTAAATCAATGAGAGTACCCGACCCTCAGTTGAAAAAATATTTACTACTTGTAAAAATCTTGGCCGAATAAAGAAATTCTATGCCGACTCAAGTCATTTCCTGTCCATAGATTCAAAACTAAAAGGGGGCACAAGCAGAGAACACGTGAACAATTTATTTTGAATTTGAATGAATTCCTCAGGTGATACAATAAGTCGACAAATAAAACATTTAGTCGACCATCAACCAATTTATCGACTAAACGAAATGCATGACAGCCCAAAAAAAGTATTAATATCATCGTAGTGCAGTAGTTGTAGTAGTAGTAGTACTGTTGACTTTAGTAGTACTGCTGCATTTGCACTATACACCTACATGTTTTGAGGGTTCCAGTGCCGCTGCTTATTTCTACAGTTTCTGGTTAGATTTTGCATTTTTATTGGCTTTGTGTAAATCCGGGACAGTGACGCAACGGTGTCCTTTCTGAAAACCAACGCGGACAGATGAAAAGGGCCCAATGAATTTGTAATACCCATGTTCCGGCTTAATATTAGCATGCACCGCTGCTAATCCATTGTCCACCCCCAGTCACCGATCTAACACGGCACAGTTTTAAGACACTACTCACACCTAATCACTCAGCTCAATGGAACCAACACCGATTTGAGCGCAATGGTTTGAAAAAAGTCCACAAAATGACCGCCTTCTGTACGCTGGCATGACATTTAAATGGGAAGCTAGCGTGCCCTTGTCCGCACGCACCCCTCTCTGCTGGAGTGAGATTGGGTTGAAGTGGCAGCTGCAGGCGAAGCTCCCATAATTCAACAGTTCTCGCTCAGAGGAGGTCATTCTGTAACACACTCTCAGAGACCACAAGTGGGCTGTGGGACCTCGGATTCAAATGAATACAAACACGCTATTATACGGCCTTTATATAATTGGTTTTCCTCATTCACTGTGCCATTATGATAAACGTTAACTAAGAAATCTATTTAGCTGCTTGAATTATTACAGAGAAACGTAAACCTTGCAATTCTTGGTTCATTTATCTACATAATCATATTATTAAGTAGTACATTTAACTTAATTCAACATTAAATGATACATCATTCATTTAGTCTACACTGCCCATTGCTACATTATTTTAACAGTACACCTACAATGTCCAAATGATTCTACAATGCAAGTTTATTTTTCTTAGCTGGTTTATGGCATCCAGAGTATGTAATAAGTACAATTCCTAGCAGCAGGTGAACGCCTTTGTTAGCAGGAAGCTAGAATTCTTTCTCTAGTGTTAAATCAACCAATTACCCATATGCTACTATTATGAAGCCTACTGAACATTTGTTTGCTTTGTTTATAATGGTCATGGAAACTAACCACCTGAATGTGTCTGTAGTTAGATGTAGGAACAAAGTAGTGCCACAGAGTTGAACACACATCCACCGCTGTTAAAGCTATTACTGGCACAATGTATTGGAACGTTTGACTCTTTGGATTTTCTCTATATCCCCTGATGAGGTGCAAGGAAAGAGAGGGGAAGTAATGATCATTCCCACTGAATAAAACCCATATGATTTTTTTTTTTTTCATACTAGAGGTGAACGATATTGACAAAAATGTTTTTTGTGGTATCTTCCATTGTAATTGTGCTAGATTGCATCTATAAATGTTGTGGTTTGCATTCAAAAAGCGTGAATGCACTCTAAAATAATCACAAGTGAAGTAATATCACAAGTTTTCAATCATTTTCAGCCCTTTTTTTGCTAATTTGATGACATACTTGGTACAAATTACAGATTACATTGATTTGTTTCCAATACTTGTCTAGCAATCTTCTAACAATCTCCAAATCTCCAAAAAGTTATCTATTTATTGTTATAGCTCTTTATTTGCTACTCCTTTGCTATCTCATTGCAGGCTCAAGACATTTCTGATGTGCCTTTGTCCTGTCCTTTTGGTTACAAAAGATCTTTTTCCCTGAGATGAAATCCCTCTTTTTGGCTCTCCTACCTGCACTTCACTTCTCCCGCCACTCTGTTTCTCAGCCTTCTGTGAATGTCTTCTATCCCATGCCATGATTGTGGTTTGTGATGTGATCCTCCAGTGTCTATGACCCTAAACTTGTCATGGATTTTCCCTTCAGCGCCAGAGGGAAAAAGCTTTGCCACTGATACCTATCTGTCAGGCCCAGCACCAAACCAAGTCTATTGCATCATCAAAGAGCGCAGCAGAGAGAGAGGGAGAGAAAGCCCAGTAGCTAATTGCCATGCTGAGTGAAAGTGTGAGACCAGTTGAACCACTAGAAGAGCAGAGGAGAGTAAAATCAATAGCTGGAGGAATCGAGAAGGGATAAAGTCTTGATGAGTGTTAATTGGTGTATGAAAGATTGCTGATGTTTCTGTCAACACTGAGGTAAATCCGTTGAAAGCGTCTGGTCATCTTTCACTCAGATCCGTCCGTTTGTAAAGCCTGACACGGTTCGAAAGAAGTTAAAGAAAAAAGGGGTAAAAAAGTGTTCATTAATAGTAAAGGAATTGATCCGACGAGGTCTCTGTGGGTTTCCCCCGATTGCCGGTGATTGTAGTGGGCTCATTATCCATCTCTGCTCCAGGTAATTGCCGGCTTGTTTTGATCAGAAAGCTTTTAATTAGTTGCTCATTAGCATTGTTTAATTAAACTCACCCCATGCCTTTTAGAACCCAGCCGTGCCCACGTCGACTTCATTAGATGTGTTGGATAAGCGCGTTGTAAAGACGTTCGAGCGATAGATTTGTGCGGGATTAGGAACGCCGCTCAGAATGGGCAACGCCACTGGATTTGCGTTCTCATTACGATTTAGTTTGAATTGTACACGAGTGAGTTATTGTCAGTGAGAAGCAATCACCGAGCTCTTGAAAAATAATGCCAAAAATAAAGATAAAAAGAACATGTGTGCGTAGCCTCTGAAGGAGTGCAGATATTTAACACAATCAACATCATGAAAACTAATATTTGAGTTATTTTAGGAGTAAGACACCCAAAAAAACCAAGCAAGTTTCCCAAAGAAGAAGCCCAGAGTTGCCACAAAGAAGCAGACTTGGTAAAGGATGTAGCCATGGTGATAAATAATTCACTACAAGGAATTTGGTGTGCTGACCTCTTGTGACTGGAGTTGGAATCCTTGTTATAATTATTGTAATGTATCGTACTGTAAAGAAATCTGATTCTAACATTGTATAACTTCTCACTTATTCTGTGCATCTGTGTCTCCGAAGCGTGGCTTAAAAGACAGTGCTGAGTATATTCGAGTGTTTGTGTGAAGTTTTGGAATGGCACACGCTGTACCGTTGAGGCACTAAACAAAACGACAACAGGACAGACCAGAGGAATGCCAAATGGTCCAGCAGAGACGGATGTGCCTCTCGTCTCTTTTCTCCTGCCTCGTGTCTGCTCCTCAGTCCCTGTCTATTCCTGCGCTCTTACTCAGTTCTACCTCTTTATATTCCTCAGTGCCACCACGCGTCCTTCACTCAGAATTCTTACATCCATTCTTTTATCTGCTCTTTTCGGTCTCCTTTGTGTAAAAGCAGTTGGATTTTTGAGGTATTTGAGTGCATTTTAGGTCGAAGCTTAGGTTTGAGGTGGGCACAATGTGATATCTAACGTACCGGGTGACAAAGTCTGCATGCATGCAATTTGGGTCATATTTATGGGAAAAGCAGTGAAATTTAGCACTTTTTATCTCTAGTTTAGAATTTTTATGAACTAAATGTTACTATTTTTTACGTTAAAAGGCAATGATTGAAAGTCTGTATTGTGTATGTTCGAGGAAATCAATATCAAAAGCTATTTTCAAGACAGAAGAATCAAATTGACAATTGAGATTGATTGAGAACATTGTTTTGATGACTTCTGACCATTCAAGAGATAAGATATATTTTCATTTAACGGTCCTTGGACAGAATCATTGTGAGTTTTTTTGACACTTTTGTTATTTAGTACCGCGTTAACCTTATGAAACTAAGCTCGCACTTTAAACACAAAGTCTTCCACCTCTTCTGCCTACATATGTGTGTATATTTGCACATGGAAGAGCGTCAGATAAACACTTCAGTTCGGCTTTCCTCTCACGTCCCTAGTGGAGGGTGACAGTGAACAAAGTGTCAGTGTGTGAGGGGAGGACTGAAAGCCAGAGCTGCCGGGCATCAGAGCACACGCACACACACACACACACACACACACACACACACACACACACACACGCACACGCACATGCACACGCACACACACACACACACACACACACACGCACACGCACATGCACACACACACACACACACACACACACACACGCACATGCACACACACACACACACACACACACGCACACACACACACACACGCACACGCACATGCACACACACACACACACACACACACACGCACACGCACATGCACACACACACACACACACACACACGTGCACACACATACACACACACACACACAGATCTGAAGACCCAAGCCCACTGCTGCTACGGACACTGGCAAGCTGTCGGAGTGACTGCAAACACTGTATGCATATAGGCCCAGCGAGACTCTGGACAGGGAAGTGCAGGGGGATATGAAGAGGAGATTTAAGTTCGACACTGTCAAAGCAAAACCACCTTTCATTCCTCCAGCAAAGCTACCCCGAATAATATGTTAAGTCTTGTATTGATCATATGCTTTATAGCGTTTGCAGGTACTAACCCTTACATATCATTACTCCCTATAAGAGCTAATGCTGTTGTGAAAATGCATTGAACCAATAGTCTAACCATTATGAATCAGTGGAGTTCTTTAAACGTTTGTCCCCATGGAGTGGTTATTGCATTTCCTGGAAAAAAAATACCTTGAACAGCATGAATTTTTGACCTGTAACTTTACTTGGCAGTGCTACCTGCATGGAGATAGATACAGTACGCTCAGTGGCATTCTGTTGTGTGGTTCTAGACGACACAATCCACCTCTAACATCAGTTGAAACCATGCATAATTGATTCTTTCACTTAGCTGATTAAAATAATGGCGCTGTTTTACTGCTTTTTTGACAGCCCCAAATAAATATCTGAAGCATAATTATTTTGAAGGTTATGAAAGACAATTCTATTTGTCTATTTACAAAGACCTATTTTTACACACTCTTACGAGTCTTGTGGAGAGAAGACATGATAATGTGTTTTTTTGTGTAGTATCATTTTTACTCATTCCTGTCTCATATTATGAAAACTCTTTTGCAGTTTAAATTACCTTTTATTTGGGCCCTTTAAGTAAATCGGATATTCACCTTTTGTTGGCAAGATAATTAGGTCAAATACACATAACAGATTGACATATCTTCCTCAAAGGATCAAAAGCGGACATATAGCTAATTGCCTTTTAATCACCCATTTACATTGTCATAGGAACACTTTTAACTGTTCTGGATCAATACCATCACACAGTTAATGCCTTGCACTCTCTGTTTCATCCCTACCATTTGTACTTTACGATTCTGGACATGGTACCTCTTGTTATATAAAGTGTTTTCTCCAAACACTTGCATGTTATCACATTGCTTTTAGCCTATCATGTTGACATCATAAACAAAGGCACAATTACATTTCTCTGATGCACAGTGCCCATGTGCTCTTGTCACACACCATCATCTCAGCAAAACCCCGGTAGCCTCCCTCCAAACTGCACGCCATCTTCGACTCTCTACATTTGTACCACAGCGGTAATATATTGAATTATCTTGCATTATGTCTCTAGTCCTTATCTTTGAGATGGCCATGATGATCCCCCTCCAACGTGCCAGCCGCCTGCTCTATCCCCATTGTTCTCCTTGCAGCACATTTATATACATTACTCCGCCATCTCCTCAGAGCGGAATTAAATCTTTGCTCAATTCCATCACTCATTGCCTTATACCCAGGCTGCTTTTTTCCTCTTGCAGCAGCTTTATTCCCAGCGGAGGCTCCCACTTCCGCGGAAAAAACGTAGCGCAGTCTGAGTTGTGAACGCTCTTAGAAGCTTGGTGTAGACGGTGAGGAAAAGCTATCAAGTCTTTAGGAAGTACAGGGAGGTACGAAGCAGAACAGGTAAGGTGCACTTAGGGAAATCAGATTAGCATGCTGTTGTTTTTTTTAAGCGCGTACAGTTGGAAAAAGCCCCATCAGTATTCGACTCACACGTACCTGGAGTGAACTGTGGCACAGCGAGGATGCAATGTTCATCTCCTGGCTCAATGACTTTAATAGAGCCAAACAATGCTGGCTACTTCAAGAGAGCTAGTCTCCAGGGGTTTAAGTGCAACAGAGGCACACATACAAAAATAAATCGATGGCTTTAGTCGTACATGTGAAGTATTGGAAGTATGTGGTGGCTGACCTTCACGTGCCCTGTTGCCGGTGCCGTCCTTTCATGCGCCGCACAGATTAGTCCGTGGGATTTTTCACTGGAAGAAATTAACTCACTGATACAGCCAACTCATTTCTTTCAACATTTACAGGAATGAGAAGAACCGGTCTCAAGGAAAAGCCAGGGGCGAGTGGTGAGAGGTGGTGGGGGTGGTTTTTGAGTGGAATCACAGAGGCCCAGTCAGCACTTTGAGTTGAATGAGGAGATAAGCTGCGAGCCATCTATTCATTGCTGCACATATGACTATTTTTCAGCCAAATCTGTTGTCCAATCCACGGTTCTGCTCTAGTTTTTTTTATGCTATACTGTACAGAAAAGTGTATAGGTCTTCGACCTCGTACGTTCAAGGAGTAACAAACTTGCGTCATGGAGACAGTTTGGGCATTTCTTGCCCCATCAGCAGGCCTTTGGCATAGATGCTTCTCAGCAACATAAAGAGTAAAAGATGGCCTACACTTGACTTGTGCTAATCCTATTATGTGAGAGTGCTGCTCTTAGAGGGCTTCAACCTCACTTTTATTGGAAATCCTTTGCCGTTATAAAGCTTTTTAGCCTTTGGTCAAGCTATTGCTATCATAAATCTACTGCTTTGTAATATTGATGGAGCTAATTGGCATCTTTGTACAGGCAGTTTTCTGAAGTATATTTTCCATCCCTATTTTTCACCTGGGAGCAAGCCTTAAAGGCTTTTTTTTCTGTAAGCGGTAACTAATGGCAATCAGTTCAAACTAGCAAAAGTCAAGACAGAAAAAAAAATGTGGAAACAACCTTTCCTGGCTGTAATACCTCTAATTTCCTCCTTAGCCAATCTCTAAATGCTTGTGCTTTGTCAATGCCACTAAAGAATAACTTCACTCGTTCACTTCCCTATATCCCCATCCACCCCCCCTTTTTCCAATTCATCTAATTTCCGTTTCAGTCGCCACCTCCTTCTAGCCAGCGCCTGCTCCTGGGGCGTGTGGGGCGGCTGTGGCGGGCTGCTCCGTATTCTGGAGCTGTTGTGTCTCTGGCGGAGAGTGATTGTGTGGGTGGCAGGGAGGTCAATTGGAAGAAATTGCGTTGCAACCACCATGGAGCGGAGGCGAGAGGGAACAAACTGGATATTAGCCCTATCCATGTAGGCTGGGGTGTTTACAACATCTATCCCCCACCCTCTGCCAAGAGCTCCGAAAATGCACTCCAGACATTTGATCAGATTGGTGAGACTTAAAGAATCAACATCAAAATATGTTTACTGGGGATAAAGAATTCTCGGAGGAGAATGTAAAACACTTACTAGTCCAATTTAAATTCTTTCATAACCAGATCCTGTTGAGTGTGTACCTTTCAAACGTCTCCAGGAGCATTTGCATTTAAGGGAATTAAGGTATACAATGTTTTAGTTTATTTGTATTCTTTATATCAGTAGATGGCAGACGTGAAACATGAGTCTTACTGTGTTGTCTTGTTCTTTTGTTAGCTACTAAGTTTCTTCCATTAGGGTGGTTGCTCCAAAACAGATTATTTTGTATTTCATTTTAAGTAAGAAACTAAGTAAGTCAACTTTATTTATATAGCGCTTTTCATAGCAATAGTAAAAAATACAATACAAGTCAAATTTGAGCTTGGCCAGTGAGGCTGAGAACACAGGAAGAGAGGGAGATCACTGCAAAGTTTGGGTGCGACGTCACATGTTTGTGTTCACACTGCGGCAGGGTTTAATTTGTTAATAAATTGTTAGGAACGCTTTTGAATTTAAACCCTCCCATTACACTCCAATATATTCTGAAATATTTTCCAGTGCCACCAATATATTTTTCCAGATTATTTACTCTCAAAAATCAAGAGAAAGGGGAATGCATTTCCCCAAATGCTTGTTCAAATTAAGCACTACACTGCGGGGGGTTAGGAGGGATTGGACTGAGGTTGCCTGGTCCAGCCAAGAATATAAACTTCTCAAATACTTTACCAGGTGTGTCTGGTGTAGTCCAGACACGGTTTGATCCCAGAGTTTAGAAAGGCATGATTGGCAGTTGATTAGCCAATCAGGGACACGCATAGTCCATTGTATCAAAACAAAAATGGCTGCTTGTGGGGGGAAAAAGCACAGGGTGACACTGTGAGAGAAGTTTGATTTGATGACATGTATATGTGAGTTCTGCCATTTCCCATGCATCACTGAAATGGTACTGAAGATTTGGCCTGAGACACAGCGGAGGAGGAGCTGACTAGACTGAGAGTTCTTCTGTATAGAATATACAAAAACAACTAGTCTGGATTCCAGCTCTTGAAGGACTTTGAGGCCGAGAGATTTATGTGCACTTCTATCAGGCCAAATCTGGCACTCTGCCAGACAGTATTAAAGTAGATAGCATTTAGCAATGTTGTGTGAGAATACAACTATGTTAGGACTGAGATTCTGACAATTGGTTTTAATGTCCATTTTGAATCCTGAATGCATATCTTTGATCCTTCTGCGGCCCTTTGTGTTGAAACAGTGACATTTCAACCCTTTTGGGGCAAATAAATGTTATCTTAGCCTGATTGAAGATTAAATCATATTACCTCCACTTAATATGATTTGCTAATAGCAACGATTTAAATTGCGATTACAATTTGATTTCAGCACATGTTTCTTGAACTTACAATACAATTTGAAAATGCACATGATTTCTACCTGCTAGCCAACGTTCCGCCTTGTGACTTGAGTTCCTGCAGCCTTGTTAGCCGACTTGGCCAAGATAAGCCCCACTGCTCAGGTTTGCAGAATGTTGGCACAAACTCAACATTCAGGTGTGTACATTTTCACTGCTCACTTTGTTCCATCTTTCGACAAAAGCCAACCTGTTTCAAAGTACTTTTCTCTCTCTCATCTCCAGGGTGACGTTGCCAGATGACTGCCTTTCAAGATCCAACAGTAATGATGGATTTTAGGCAGGAATTAAAGTGCCTTATGTTTCACTACCCAGTGGAAATACGATTTGTCTTTGATAGAATCAGTCATGTTGTTTTTAAACATAGCTGTGATATGCTGGAATGAAGTAGAATTAGCCTTAGAACGTTATAAAGGTTCAGACCCTCAGCAAGGCATTGATTCTCTTGTGACAATGAATCCGAATGAAACTTGGGATTTGAAAGTAGAGCTATTCTCTTCACTTTGCTGGTGTTCTCTTTTCTCACAACAATAGTTCTAGCATTACATACATTTCTTGGGTAAATGTTTACATGAAAAGCCATATTTTTTTATCTTTATTATTTTTTCCCCTCCATCCCTTGTTGGGTAATGGGAGGTTTTGTCTATGGGAGTTTTTGTTTATAGGAGATCTTCTACTGAGAGTGTTTTTCAAACTTCCTATAGGTGATCTGTTCTTCTGTATCTACCTCTGTATCTACCTGCGTTGCATCAATGAAATTTCCCCATGTGGGACAATAAAGGAATATCTTATCTTATCTTATGTATTTAATTACCATACACACACAATCCATAATAGGTAGTGGCAAAGGCAATTTCTGAATGAGAACTTTTGTTGTTGTGATGAGTAATTAAGATTGCCCTACATAGATGTTGGTGTGAATATTTAATGGTGACAAAGCAGGGAGAGAACAGACAGTGTTAAAACTACAGTTCATGGATAATTCATTGGCACTGACTGATTGTACTATCTCTCGTGTGTGGTTAGACTCGGCCCCCTCCCACTTCACAGTACTCCTGGATGTTCTTGAACAAAGGGCGACCAAAGTAGAGTGGCACCTGGTTTCTTGTCGGGCAGTTTCTTCTTGGTATTAAATGGGAATTATACCGTATCTACTGAACAGCATTGGACATTGTGGGTGTTCTGTAATAGGAAAGATTACAGCGAGAAAAGAAGAACAGTTTTCAATTTGAAGGCACTCGTTGCACACAAAAAGATCACACGTATTCTTTTTGTTTCCTTGCAACTATTGGACAGATATTTTTCAGTTGTACAAGTTTGAATATTTTGTTGATGTTGTCAAAGAAGCTAGTAAGAGCAGTGGCTATGGTTTTAATAATTTCAGTAGTAGCCTCTTTGTGGCAGAGTGAATTGCAGTAGTGTTTAAACCATTTTCCTCGTATTAATCACATTTTCGATTTGATTTTATATGTTCTTTTCTAAACACAAGACAGACTTTTAATCAGTGTCATTTAACATAAAGGTCTTAACGCTGCTCCCAACCCAATGTATCTACTGACCGTAATGGCTGTGGACCTCTCCATAAAAAATAAGCAGGCATATCATTGACGATTAGGCATGACTGAATCTCTGTCTCGATTCAAATTGGATTAATTGCCCAGCCATACTTTTTTTTATTACTCAAGTCATACCAGTACTTCAATGCTTTTTTTAATTGGTCCAATACATAAAAAAAAGAAAGAAAGTAATACCATTTGAACATCTCCACAAAAACATCTCATGCCACAGGCTCCTTTTTTCCATTCTTGACTTCTCCATTTGTTGCTGCTCTCTTATCTACTTGCCCTCGGCCTCCACAAGTCAGCTTTATCAATATACTGGATTTGTCCTTCTTCCACCCTCTCCAGTCAACAGATTTCTTCATTAACATACATGCACGGTGCAGCTAAATATAGCCCTTTCTTTGCTTGAGTATGCATGTTTGCACAAATAGTTGCACCAAGTTAGCAAAATGACTCCAAATTCCACTACTAAATCTTTTCTCAGCAATATTCCTATGGACCAAGATGGATGGCACGATCACAAAAATGTGTCTCGACATTTATTAGTTGCTTTGAGTTCAGATGTTTTCTCATTTCTTTGCAGTATTGGACGTGGTTTGTTTTTTTAATGGCTAAAATTGATTGCCCTGTAACTCGCCATCTCTCTTTCACCATGCAGCTCTATGTTCCCACCCATTTCACATTTATTTTTCTCTGGTTTTGTCCCCAGCTAGTTGCAGGGAGTAAATAAGTATTGATTTGGCTGTGGCTATAGCTAAGATGCTATTGTGCTAACTGCTCCTTTTGTTTTGTTTTTCCCCAGTGCAGAACTCACTTTTGGCTTGTCAGTTTATAGTTTCACAAATCACATTTTTTGTGCTTTCATTTTTTTTGGTCCAAATCAATCCATCAAGTGTCTGGTTCTTTCCGTGCAAATAGATGGAATTTTAACATCCAGAAAACCACAACTCTTCTCTCACTCGACTAAATGTGTTTTCCTGATGTTGGAGTTAACCCAGAATGACCCAGTTCTGACGTCAGTTAGATACAATTATAGTGGTGGTACTCGGTGTAATGCACATGGGCATGCGACAGCTGGTCACCATCCATGGAAGACGTCCCAGAGGATTGTTCACTTTGAATCTTTCTAAGGATCAATAAGAAGTTGGTATAAATCAAAAACAATCTCACATTTTAGTACATTACTTGACTAGGGATGTTACGATTATGAATGAGAACCAACAAATAATAATCGTGACAATTTTAGAGGGTAAATTAAGTCATTTTAGTTCAGTCTATGCCAAAAATATACTAAAATGTAAATACGTTTTTACATCTGGCTTTTATTGCCATTTTTAACTTTATTTTGTCTTTCAGAAAGTTCATTTTCCCAAAGCTGGTCACAAACTTGTTGAAATGAAAGAAAATTAAAGATGTGATTGTTGTTTCTCAATAATCGTGAATAATCTTTAAATCGTGATGTTTTTTCTCACAATAATCATAACATTTGATATCGTGACATCTCTATACTAGACTGATACCTTCACGACTACTATTTGGCGATAGGCTACTACTACTGCGTACTTAAGTAAAAGGATTGAGCCTTGGTGTTTGCAGAAGCAAATTAACATATTTAAATTAAATCATCTGTTTCTATACCACTCCCACCACTTAATGACAAGACATTAAAAATCGTTTTATTACGGGGTTGATGTTACGTTTCTGCTGCTCTTTGTAACATTCATTGCTTGTAACACTCATTGCTTTACCGGAAATGGAAAGAGCAAAATGTTCTTGTGACTGAAGCACTATTTGCCCTGGATGTTCCCATTTGAAGGCTTTTGACTTGAGTGAAAACATCAGTCTACTTTCTACTTCCTTTATTAAAAAATATAGCTGCAAAAAGGCATTTTTGATTTGGAACTTGACCTAAAACGACCCAGCCAATCCTCTCACATACCAGATCCTTTAGTTACACAAAAGAGATGACTAATTCCGCCAACATCTGCCTTCACTGACACCGCTTTACAATGTGTGAATGTCTTTAATTTTTCATTAAATCATTGCTGGTGACACACATGTTTCTCCTCACTGTGCCCACCAGAGGCTAGCGGCTAATTCAATCCACAGCCTCCCCGGTTAGCTGCACACGCTAACGCTAACACTCTGGGCCTTGATTCAAGCTGACACCGCCGGGCTGGAGACGCTGTCTTCAGATGCCAGGACACATCTGGTGAGACTCTCTTAGAGGCTCATACTAAGTTTATACGGGCGATTTTATGCAGGAGGTTAAAATCTAGGACACATTTGGCTTTCTTAGCACTCTGGGTAAATATTGGTGGCCAGAGACGTCGCAGCCTCATTAGCAGCTTAATCAACCAGCCCTGGGAGGTAAACGAGCAGAAATTACAGTTATTAATAGAGAAATGCTCTGTCCACCAGGAACCGCTTGTAGGTATAAAAAGGCCAAAAACAACTCGAGGCAATTAGTACTTTATGTAGCTATATAATTTCATCCATCTAAACAAATTAACCTGGAGGCTAATGTTTCCGTGCACAGTTGGGAGTGTGAGTCATGGCTGTCACCGTGGCGATGGTGTGGGAGGGATATGGGTGAGTGTGCTGGCTGACCTGACACTGGCTTCAGACGCGACACAGTGAGAGACACAAGAGGAGACAAAAGGAGCAGCAGGTCAACTTAGGTGATGTTTTGTGACATTTCAGGTTGGGTCACAGAAGGTTTCGGGGGTAAAGATAAAACGCAAATAAATACTCAAGGAAAGTACAGTATAAACCATAGTGGTGCCAGAAAGTCCTTTTGCCAATGAAATCTCTATAAGGCTGTGGTCATACTTGTATACAATACATCAACATCCGATCCGATATATATATATATATATATATATATATATATATATATATATATATATATATATATATATATATATATAATATGTCATTGTTGGGTAATTGGGTAAACCTTTCAACCAGCCTCTGTAATTGTGTGTGAAAGACCTCGTCTTGCTTACTTAGGCTAGGTGAACTGTGTGGCCGAGAAGGAGGAGAGCGACCTGGTAAAGGAGCATGACCAGTTGCCAAACAACTTGGCTTGGAGCTTTAAAAGTAGAGTCACCAAAAAAATAAAACCCTCAGGGGGTCTCTGTGGAATGGGATTAGGGATATGCCTCCAGGCTTTCTATTACCAAGTGGTTCTTTGTCCCAGGGCGAATCTGTGTAGTAGACAAGTTTGACTGGTGTACTCCAGGAGTCGCCAACTCCTTTTGCTATCAAACAAACAACGAGGAATGAAGCCCCCTGCTGGCTTCAGCTGGATGATACCCATAGGGCAACATGTGGAGCACTACGGGCATCTAATACTACTACTACCACTACCACCTCTACTTTTAAAGCCGCTACTATTACTACTCATGCAACTTTTCTGAAGTTAAATATTCAGTGCAACTGAATAGTGAAATGGATAGAGAGACATTCAGCAAAGGGTTGAGGCCAGTAATCAAATCCACAATAGCATGTGCAACACCATTGTAGCGCTGGTGAGCATCTCCTGCAACTATTTAATGTAAGTGGTCACTAAAGAAAATAAAAATACTACTACCACTACTGCAACTCCACTAGTACTATTATGCAACAGTTTTTAGTGACAAATTTCCCTTCCAACCAATGAAGTAAAATGAACTCCTACACGAATTAGGGTTTACATGGAAAACTAACTTAAAGATTATTTTCTCTGATCTACTGAGTAAAACTATCTCCCTTCTTTCCACCTCTGTGGTCAAACTATTTATTACAGTATACTTCCATCACTCCTCTTCCTTATTTTTAGCCTTTGTCAAACTCAGCTGCCTCTGCACAGTACTACAAAGCCCCCTGTGTGAGCCAAGGATAAATGGAAGTGACACCCCACGTACCCTTCTGGATTCCTTCAACTGACCTCAGGCCAAACCATCCTCAAAGCATCAGACTCACCATGGCACTGTTGACTGTCACCGCCGGCTGTGTCTCCACTATACTTTTCTATATCCTCCTTGTGTTTTATAGAGCACAGATAACCCATGAGAAGCAGCGCGGGACTCATACATCACTGCAATTCTAATTCTCCGATAATGGCAATGATTTATAGCACTGGGAAGGGGCCGCCATATTTGTGGGTGTATGTGTACGTCTTTAATCATAGAATAGAAGACACTGGCAGAAGTTACAGTGATAAGACGGAACAAGGTAAATGTGCAATGTAAATGGGTTCACATGTATTTCCTCATTCATCTTTGAATGTAGACCGGTTATTTTATTTTCCAGCATTTTATACCAACATCTGTTTATTCATTGCCACTTTCCACCAGCATACGTCCACATCTCTGGGGCTGTCATAATGGCTAGTCTTATTTGCGCAGCCATCCATCCCCTATTTAAAAATGGAAATGTATAAAGACAGAGAAAAACAATATTAAATGTGATGTAGTCAGAGTTAAAAAAAACAACAAAAGAAAACGGATACTAATCAATACTAAAATGAGTATCAAAAGTATCAATAATAAATACATTGGACGAGGGATGTAAAGATTATTTGATTCATCAATAATCAGGATTATTCAGGTAACTTTATGATTGCAAAAACAAACACAAATATATTTGTTATCGTTTCAGATAACAGTCGATAATCAGTAATTGTGAATAATTATGAAATCGTGACAGTGAAATCTGATATTGTAACATACATAAATTGAACAAAGTTAGATATTTTCTAAATTGTTTTAAAACTGGTTAAATCTGTATAAGAACTATAAGACCACATGGAACTGCTAGAAACTATATATATTTTCTATATAAATATATCATTGCAATCTGCTTTGGAAATGATCTGTACTTTCATCGCAGATGTGTTTCCCGTCTTGAACTTAAAGTTTTCACATCCCATTAGTTTGCTGACATATTAGATCATTCCAGGCTTATTTTAGAGATATAAAAACCTTAATAAAAACATGCAAAATAAACTTTTGTAAGTAGAAAATTGCAATATTTGTCCATGACGCAGGCATAGATAGCAAACACTTTCTGGCTTTTTTAATATACAGTTATGTTAATATCATGATGGCTTTGATATTAAACGTGATCTATAAACCTTGACGTTACATCTTCAAAATATGACACTGCTCTGCTATGTACTGTATGAACACATCTATTATTACTTCCTAGCGTCCTACTCTGGCAAGTTCCACAATACACGGCTTAATCTGGCGTGTTAGCTTAGCCTCAACGCAACCTCATCAATATCAACAATATTAATGCACTCAATGCTCATTACCAGACTGGGGCTCCATGGCTGAACCCACAGCGGTCCTGGAGGATGGGATACAGTGGGGGTCCTGTAGGATGGGTTACAGTGGGGGTCCTGGAGGATGGGGACAGTGGGGTAGGGCCCGTGGGCATAGGAAGCCAATTACATTGTAACGCCTTTGCCTCCAAGAATGTAGAGTTATTTATTATCCTCGACATGTGTCCCCTGATTTCGTTGTGAAGATGCAAACAAGATGAATTCGTATTGTAGTGGTGTGGAATTATAAATCGGCCCTGACCGGACACTACATCACAAACAGCCAGTGCCTAATAAAGTGGCGTCAACACAGACATTAAGACATTTTTATCTTATCGTAGCTCGCTGGATTTTCAAATCTCCTTTTGGGACCAGGCTTTCTGCGCTTTTCTGAAACTATCAAGGCATTCTAAGTAAATTAAATCCTATTTTTTTCTTCTCATTTGCTACCTTTGCCTTGAATGTCATGCATTTAAGCAAGTGTGTCTTATAAACTGACCAGAGTATGGAAGCCATGCAGTTGTTTCATGCTAAGCTAATGTAGACCTGCAGTGACTAATGTGAGGCAGAACTATACAGACGAGGCCGGTGCCATTATTACATTTAAATTGTGCTGTACCTGAAGGGCAGTATACAGAAAACAAATCATTTATCTGGAAAAAAGCAGGTTAAACTCACAATTTACTCCAAAATCTAATTATAATTTACTGCATGCATTTTAATTTCTGATGTAATTAATTTAAATACATAACAAGAACAACCTTATATTAAAACTGCGGTACCTGGAGGAATATTTGGTGTTTTCCCCCAAAGAGACCAAATGACATCACTGCACTCTGTAATAAAGTACATTGTTGCTTGTCAACCAGGAAGTAAAAGCCGAAAGCAGCGCTCTGATTGGCTACGCTTGGGTGGTCCACCTTGCCTTCTGAAAAAGCTGTTCTGAAGCAATGTGATTATCTGAAAATCAATGCATGTAAATAAAAAGTTCCTGTGAGAGCTACAGACGAGAAAGATTTAAATATGATATGACCTTATTGTTGAAAGTGTTTTGTTTGCACTGGATCATTTATTCCTGTCAATCAGGGACTGCAGATGCAAATGAGCTACTTCGCTACAATCTGGTGCAGAACCTATTTGTCTTTTACAAGCTCATTGTCTCTGTACATTGTCCCTTCAAATAAACATTAAACTAAACTAAAATACCTACTTTGTCCTTTCGAGGTTTTAAATGCCTCATTTGAGTTGATATACTTTACTATTCATTGTTGTATGTAGCACCTTAAAGGCGGTATGGACGATTTTTCGGCGATTTGAGAACGCAGGCGGAAGTGCGCATGCGCACTCCCCCGTGTGGACTGATACAACACACACGTGCGTTTGTTTATTAGCGCAACGGAGCGCATCGCACCGCTCGTCTCCCGTAGATTTCTGTCCACTTCTGCGTCAGCTCAAACTGTCTTTCTCCGTCTTCATTTTGCCCCGTACACTGAGGGAACTATATTATGATAGATCTATGCGCTTAGGCACGCAGAAACGTGGGGACGAGCCTGACGTGGCTGCAGGTGAGCGGTAGGTGCGTTTTATGATTGATACGTGGCAGGACAAATGATTTATCCACGCCACGAGGAAATATGATAAAAAAAATTGCTGAAAAAAATCGTCCATACCACCTTTAACGTTAAGTTTCAATGTTTGTGAATTTTTCTTACTGACAGTGGCAATAAACCTTTTTCTGATTCTGAAAAAGCAGGTACTTCAGCTTTAATACACATTTTGGCTGATTAATCGGCCAAACAACTAAAAGCTATTTGTTAATTTCCCGGCTCCAGTTGGACATTCATTTGATTGAAGCTAGTTAAATTGTATAAAAATATCAAAAGCCATAACCCCAAGATAAATCATTGTTTGGCTTGTCAACTAAAGAAAGATCATCACAGACTTATCCATTTGCTGCAGCCTTGGAAGAGAAGTAAAAAGACAAAATGTGAGCTCCGAAATAATCATCTTCCATATGTGTGGTGCTGACATTTTGTTCTTGTTTCTATAGTGATGGCCATTTGCTTTTTCGACTGCCTCGTGTCCTTTATCGTTTCCATCCACAATCTCCACTCGGCCAACTTTGCTTTTGTTCTGGGGACTTTGGAGTTCTTTTACGCTGTGATCTCAGACTGATTTTATACAGGCTTTGCAGAGCGTCCCACTGTGAGGCAATAAGTGTGTTCAGCAGCTGCATGTTTTCAGTAACTTATCTGGGTAATATTATCCCCCCGACGACGCTGTGTGTTGCCAATGTAAACGGTTTCGTTCTGTAGTGTTTTGGCCTCGTCCGTTCTTGTAGGAATGTGAAAGGTTCTGGAGGAATACATTCTAAACTGATCTGAGCTACGGAAACAAATTGAAACAACAGAACATGTTTAAATCTCTAAAAGGTATAGATTTATGATGATAAAAAAAGATTAGGTAATCCCCTTTTCCACTCTGACGATCAAATCTGCGTCGAGAAACAGGTTATTTTCTGTCCCACATCCATCTCTGCAGCACATTAGCATTCAAAGTGATATGCTGAAACTTATAATTATTTTGAAAACTTTGAAATTGTTTTGCGTTTCCATATTTGCAAAATTGTTCCACTTTGAAAAATGTCTCGCATGAACCAAAACAATACAATAGTCACATTGAAAATATCTGAAAATTCAGAGTAAATTCACTCAGCCAGCCTTTTCATGCTCGGTTTGCTTAAGGAAACTGTCATGTTAGATCCAATCAGGAGGAGCCACAAGGTGAATTCAACTCAATTTGCTGCTCTAAATGTAATTCCCACACATGATGGCACTCCTGGAGATCTATTTTATTTTTAGATTAAGCTTTTAGAACTTGTTATTTTTCCAGAGAATGAAGTGTGGAATTGAAAAACCAGCAGGTCGAGAATGCCTGTGATTCATAAGGAACATTGTGGGGAAGTTCACACACGTTGCAGTATGGCGTGGGACAATTCATTCTATGTAAAACCTTGACCTTATTTGAAGTGCTGGTGTGTTCCTAATATAGGCAGCCTGCAGCTCGAGTGGACCGCTTTCTTCCTCTATGGACGCGTTGACCACAATCTCACTGTTTGATAGTCTATCTGCACGTACGGCAACGGAATTAGCTCCGGTTGCTTTCACATCTGATATTTTTAATGGAAATAAAAGTACAAAGTGGTACAGAGAAGTAGAGAACAGAGTTGGCAGGGTTCTAATAAGGTCACGCAGCTTGGGCGCCAAAACACTATCCATTCATCTCCTGGTTATATATAGTATTTGTGTACACCTGCTGCTTTAGCGGGGCAGAGGTGGCCTGAATTCTATATGTATGTTACGTCTCGATAGAATTTAGGTTGGAATACTAAAGCTAGTTCCTCATTGTTATTTACTGGTACAAAACAATATCAACTTGAAAACACTTAATACTGGCACCACAGCTTTGAAAATTCATGTTTTCACCTAACCTTGATTCACGGCTACTGGTCTGTTGCCTATTTGAATCCTCTTTGATTTTCTTTTTCTGAGAATGGTGGTTCAGCAGAGTAAACTGTAGCCATCCAGAGATGAGGCCGTGAGGATGAACGGTCTGGCAGTGCAGCAATTTATTGTGATGATGTTTGCGATGAAGAACTGTAAAGAGACAGGCGGTAATCAGCGCCAACTCACCCTATGCTAATATTTAGTCATTTTAATCTCCAAAAGGCTGCAAAGGACGTATCAAGATGTCCTTGGACATGGGGACATTGTACAGGCTGTCCTAAGAACTCTAATGTCAGAAATGTAAAAATATACGATTCAGTGCAATATGGAGAGACTTGTATGGTCTTTTTAAATCATAACTGTCCATTTTTTATACTGTTGTTTCTATTATTTTGGTAACATTAAAAGTCCTTTATTTAGTAAGCATGAAAAGCCTTTGTTCTTGTTGCTTTTCTGAACCAGACATTGCTGAAGCACTTCAGTGATCATGTCCCATATGTGTTCAATTAGTCCGCAGGATGAAGGCCAATGATTGCAATTAACATTCACGCTTAATCTTAATCCATATCCCCTTGTCAAATACAATGCTCTCCGTGTTTAGTGCGCAGAGTCGCTATAGGCTGAGGACATGTCCCTCGTATCTCCTTTCACAACATACATTTTTGTTCTTTGCAAAACCCCTGAGGGAGAAGGTGCTTCCCAGGAGGCCGCTGCGATGAATGGGGTCGAGGCGCTGTTGTCGAGGGAGACGGTGGTGGAAAAGGGTACAGGAACGAACAGGAGACACTAATGAAGTATGAAGGGCTGAACATGGCCGTATGGTTCCTGCCAACTGCCCCCTCCTCCACCTCCTCCACCTCTTCCCCAGGGACCAGGCATCGAGCCGGCTCAATCTGCAGCGAGAACAACAGCTCTTGGACAATATTATAATTTCATCTGCATTTTATGATAATTACACTTTACACTTTACTTTGTATCTCATTTATAGCATTGTATAACGTAAAGAAAAATGTCTCGGGTAGTCACCTTTTTGAGCCCGGCACTTTGAAGCAGCGCATAAAACACTGTTAAAAATGTCAAAGCTATTAGTGTACTAGTCACACAGCTGGGCCTCCGCGCTGCTCTTTCACTACTATTTAAACATGCCTGTCTTTATAAGTGCACTCGCTTGCCCATACATTTATAATATGTTTTTTACCCTTTCCTTCAATAAGCAAAGCATTTTTATGGGATATATTTTTACACAAACTCAAACTGCCTTTTATTAAGTTGCTTTTGGGTCAGTTTTTTACCTAGCCTCTTATTTTCCTGGAAGGAGTTTATTTTACCCAGAGCAAAATCACATTGCTTTAATCCTATAAAGTTTAAAAAAAATATTTACTTTGTCAGCTCATTTCTCCAGTAGCAAAATAAATGCTTAAAAAAATGCAAAAACAAACAGAATCACTTGGCTTTAGCTTCTGTCTTTGGGTTTTTATTAACTGGCCAGCCAGTTCTACATGCTTTTCCAAAAGAGATATAGTCTGGACACAACTTCAGATGGACTATCAAATTAGCCAATCAGAGACACTCATGTTCTGTTTATATCAAACCAAACAATTAAATAAATGTTGACATACATCATTGAAATAAACAAACCTGTTTGCTCGGTTCTGTTCGTGTCTGTTAACCGGACTGAGATCTTCTGTAAATGGAATGGGAGTCTATTTTTCTATTTTGCAGTAGTGTACAACCCTTCATCTTACACAATCATGTATCCAAAATATATCCCCAACAATCTGTGGAAGTGAAAATATCATATTTGATCAAAACATAACTAACAATGACTTTTTGGTTGGCAGAACAGAAACAGTTTTCACACTTATGCTTCCGAATGTGCAACTAAGTGACTTTTTGAACAAACAAACTGTGCTCAGCATCTTTCACCGTCCGTCACATAATCTGCATGATCACAAAGTTGCTGCCTCATTTTTGCGCTGTTTAGATTCGTTGTCACTGCACAAAAGTCCCACTGGCTCCGCTGCACACCGCACTATGTATTATTTGTATCACTTTGCTTCAAGCTTTTGTTGTCCCGGAGCAGCAATGACCGGGCGCTGTGTACGGTGGTATACTAACAGCAAATCTCCTCAAACGCGGTACGGCGGATGTGAGGTGGTGTCCCCGGGGATCAGGCTTGTTTATCGCACACATCACACAGACTGCCAATGCCCAGTGCAAGCCTCCACTTTCTTCCACTGCCTTGGAGCTGTTGTAAAGAGACGGAGCAGGCCACCTGAGTAGACTGCCCCGATGGCTCTGAATGGATCGATACTTTCCTTTAGAGAACAGGATGTCATCAGGTAAAGGTGGCACGGAGACGACATAAGGTCATGTAATTTGGGGTTGTCTAAAATGTCACGGTTCATGCGTACTGTATGTGGGAGTTCATCGTAGTCAGAAGTTCAGCAGCTGTAGTGGCTCAGTTGGCCCACAAACCCAAAGGTTAAAGTGCACAGCGGGGTGTAAGACCCAGGGCAACTTGGTGCAATTTTAGAAGTTGCTTCCCCCGACATTTTCAAATATTTGCCCTTTCTCGTGTTGGAAAATAACACAGCGAGTTTGTATATTGACTTTGTAAAACTTTTTATTTATTTCTTTATGGACAACAGACACAATACCTCTACGTGCAGCTTATCACCACCGAGTGAATTAATAGTAGCAGTATTATTACTCATATCAGTGTTTGGATAGTAGTAATGATTAGGGCCCAACCGAAATGTTTTTTTGGGACGATACGACACAGATATAAAAGGAGGTCGTAGATGCAGATAGATTATTTAACAATTTTGTAATGTAATGTAATGTAAAATATGTCAAAATAATCAGGGTTCAAGTATTTTAAATTAGGTTTATTGAGGCAACATTTACTGTTAATTTATCTCTTAACAGTGCATTTTAAAGGCTGAACATATGTTTGCATGACCTTCTTTTTAATCGACTTTTACTATAGAAGTGAATTCACGAGCCTAAAGGTGCGTCAGCCTAATTAATAGGCGTGCGGAGGGATAATTAATTTGTGTAAATGCTGATATTTCAATGTGGGTTCAGTAAAGTCAGATATAGCCATAATCACTTTACAGAATTCTGTGAGGAAACAATGTCTACAATGACCAGAACGAAGTGGAGGTAAGAGAATTACAATAAGACACGTGTGAAGAGCAGGGACAGAGAAAGAGACAACTGCATTAAATAATGGCTTGTAAAACTAGATATGTCAGATGCATAGGCTATATAGGCCATGGGAATTGTTAAAAGTGAATTGTTAAGAAATCAAATTGGTAAGAGGAATTGTCAACACCATTAATATTGATCAAATCTTATCAATTCCCATCCCTAGTATTTCCTGATTAGAACCTCGTTACAATATGCATCCTGAAACAGTATCCACAATACATATCACAATACTCCCGTACTGATACATGGATATATTTTAAAGTGTTAAAAGTTCATGAAAAGGATGTTTTGATTATGTAAAATAACCAGAACAAAAAAAAGCATTATAACCTCATGTTCACAATGCACTTAATCAGGAAACAATTGCCCTATAAGTCACTGTTCAGATCAGCAGATCCAGCCTCAATGCAGTGGTCAGCACGTTTATAAGCGTAGAACTTATTTATGGTGTTTAAACGTATCACAATACACTTCTCTATCGACACATACATGCTGTATTGATATTTTGTGTACAGTCCTGGTAGTGTATATATAGTGGTAGCTCGGCACACACACAATTGAAAATAATAAAACACCAAATCAAAAATAGACAGTTTATATGAGTGGGAGCAGAGAGGATGTTGTGGATGACAGTGCTGGTGGGGCGTTTGTGGTGCAGCCTGTGCCTGGCTCAGAGCCAGACAGCGGGACAAATAAATCTCTAATGGGGACAAACATCCCACCGAGGATATATACCAGCATCAAACAGCCCACTCCACTTTGAATTCAATCCAGTTCTTTCCAAACTGCTCTGCTAAGCTTATAGCTAAAGTGAAAATAATAAATTTGCTTACAGTGCTGACTGAGAGAGGCCAAAAATCTTTTTAGAAAATGAAAATAACTTGGATAGTTTCTATTTTTGTCGAAAGCAGGTTTAGGAATGCCAATCACATAAAAACACACATATTCAGTTGAATTCTTTCCCATGTGCTTTTGTGGCCCTCACTGTGATAAGTGCTTGCCTGATTCCTTATCCCCCTCATTAAAAAATCCTTAATCTGCATTCCTCCCTCCATCTCTGTGTGTATAAAGCATATCTGTGTGGGCTGTACTGTACTTGTGTGTGTGCCAGCTCAGGACGGGGCCAGGGAGCGATAATGAAATAATAACTCTTATCAAAGCGCTGCAGCCTGAGTGGAGTCCCAGTGTCTTTGCCTCCTGCACCACTTCCCTGGTCTCCTACATACTCCACTGCTGCGGGCATTATCTCTCTGCCTTTTCCATGGAACGCGCTGATCCAGTATGCAGAGGTCATTAAACTATTTGGTTACTTGGATACTGGGATAAGGAGGTGTTTAGACTGGAGGAGATGAAAGTCGTCCAAACGCCAACCCACGCCTCATTATAGAGCCAGAGCTGCTCCTCGTCCTACACATGCATTATTCAGATCAGGGCCCAAATCAGTGATATTTGGTGTAACCCTGTGTGCTTGCCCCCGTCACCCGCCTCCTCCGGGCAAGAATCAAATCCTCCGCTAATGACATTCAGGGCAAATTGTGTAATAAAAGGTATTTTAGCAGCACAGATTACATTAGATTATGGCATAGGTGCTTATTTATTTGTGTACTGTCACTTGCTCATTGAGACTCTTATATGTACAGTTAAAATTAATACATAATAAGTTGTTTTGGCAAAGTATTGCAATTGTGATTAGATTTGCAATTTGTGTTTTGATCATTCGATTCTGTTCAAAGCTCACATTGCAAACCTGTCCTGGAGTGTTGACAAAAAGACTGAAATATGAAATTACAAAGTGTATTTCTGAACATGTTTTAACAGATCAAAACTACAGAATTATCAGTTTTTAGACAGAAGAAGACTTACTTCAAAAATCATTTGATAATTGTGTCTATTCAACTTGTATTTTTCAATTCAATTGGGATTAATCTTGCAGTCCTAGTTTAAAAAGATGTTGATGAATTCCTAAAAGTAGTTTCAAAACCAAAGAAAAAAGTGTATTCTTAATTTCAATTTCTGGCAAAGTGCAGACAAAGTGAAGTTGGCAAAAACACAACACCTTTGGCAAAGTGTAATACGTTAATTAGAACAAAATGAATAATGCATCAGTATAGAGTATATCAAATGACTGGAATTAACAATGCTGCAGTAAATTTAATTGTCTCAGTAGAGATTGAGTATTTGACTCCCTCATCAAAGACACTACGCAGCAGCACTGACTGAAGTATCCGGCAACCCCTGTCCAGATCCAAACCAGGCATCAGATCAGGATTAATACCTAGTGAAACATGTTGCAAAAGACAACAACATACTCCCAGAAATATAAAGGGCGGAGAGGTCGAAATACCCACAGGGAAAACGCATTAACTGTTGTCCATGTTGAGAACACTGTGTAAACTACATTCTGATCTTAGATGACCTGCTTTGTTTGCTTCTACCTCCACATATTGGACAAGAGAAGTTCACATCTTCAAGTTAACTTTTCTCTCTTTCCCTGGCCTCCATTGTTCATTGTCTGCTAGGCTCACTCACTGCCCCCCTCTCTGTCTCTGTCTGACGGCACTCGCCTAACCGTTTAAAGAGAACATTAAAAAAAGATGGGAGACGGAAGAGAAACGAGTCAAAGGAGTGAAGGTGATGCCGACGGGGGTGGGGGTGGGTGGGGCGGTAGTGGGGGCGGGGCAGGGTGGGAGCGCAGGCCTAAGTGATGCTGACAGGGACACATTTTCTCCAAAGTGTGGAATTGTGTTGTGTGAAATTGAAACAGCTGCAGCATCAGCAGCAGTTATTTGCAATACATTTCACCTTTTTTTCCCCCTTCCCCGTTCCATCTCCGCCATCCTTCACCTCTGTGTTTTTGTCTTCATCACATGCTCTTGTCTCTTTTTTTTCCCCCGCCCGTGTGCTCCTGATGCTCCTGTGCTGCGCAACGCTGGACTGCTGAGTTGTCGGTCCATGCTTGACAGTTGATGCTTGGGCTTCGCTTCTTCCATCACAATAGGATCCTCTCACCTACAGTCTATGCAACACAATCACAAAAGACTTCAGATCCAGGTTGGGGTGGAAAGAGAACTGAAAATGTACAGCAGTTTATAGTTGCATGACTAAGTAGTGCTGGAAAACGTGTACATTATGTGTACAGTATTTAAAATAAATCTGAGGTGGGAAGTACACAAACTTAAAGGACGCATATTAAGACAACATTTTATTTGTGAAGCTTTTGACCATGTTCTTAAACTTGCCAGTAGGATTAATTATTTTCTGAGTTCACAAACTCTTGAGAATCCATCTTGAAAGCAAGTCCGAACCAGTGGTTTTGGCCAATCACATGGCATTTAGGGCCCGCCGACGGGACTGGAACCAATCACAGAGCAGTATTGTGGTTTGGGCGGACATCAAAACATTAGCCTTTTGAAGACATTTTACTTTACAGAGCAGTTTTCTGACACCATACTTAAACTCTACTTGAGGAATGTTTAATTTGAAGTAACAGTACTCTTACTTAAGTAAATGTTGTGGTTACTCTTCTTACTGTGAGTAATTCAACAGTGACAAAAGCTTTAAATGAACAACATTAAATGCTTCAAACGACTTACTCTCTGATTTGAATTCTCTCTCTGTTTTTGTGTCTATTCTTTGTAATTCTTTGTTTGTCTTTTATGGCAAAAACCCACTCCCACAATCAAACCATACCAAGTAAATCTATGTTTTTGTGTGTCATTTTAATAGCTAATCAGTTCTTTTAGTCACGCCCTTATACGTTTTCAACAGTCATATTGTTCATTTAATTCGGCTTCAGGAGTCATACATCTTCGATATGTCAGGTAAGATGTATATGGAATTGACACGAGCAATGCTAACCTTTTGTGCTTAATCTTCCATTGCGTCGTCACACTAAACTGCCATGACAGGTCAAAGAGCGGAATTCATTTGTTAAATTTCATCCCTTTTCATTTGGCCACCGACTGAGACTGTTGACGCATGCAATCGTGTTTGCATGGGTGATATTTTGTGAAGGCATTGGCTGGGAAGAGGTGGTGGTTGATGGTGGCATGTGACAGAGGATGCCAAGCGAGGTTGACGCTGACAGCAAACACATGAGTGAGCGTATTTATATCAGCGTGGAACAGTGTCGCAAATACCCAAACCGTAAAATTCTGTGTCTGGTTCATTATACAAGTCATTCTGAGCGCTGATAACATTGCTGAAATGGAAATTAAAAGCGACTTGGGGTCAGAGACGTGACCTCCTTTGAACCTCACGTGAGCAAAATGTTAATTATTCTGATTTCTTTCTCCAATGTGGGATTCCAGATAATCCCTTTTCCAGCCGATGAATATTCAAGACACATTTTACCGACACTAACTAAAAGTGAAGCCGAAACAGATGTGCAATTACAATCAATTCACTGCACCAGGAATGGTCTGAATGCTACTCCGGAGAGCCGTTTTAGAGGCAATACCCAATCCAACTCATGAATTTATGGACTTCTTCCATCAGTAGGCAGTGCAGTATAAGTTCCCCACTGGGTACTGTGGAACATTTGAATAAGACGTAATAAATAAGGTCGATCTAGCAAGGACCCAAGGGAGAGCCACACTCAAGGAGCAGCTGCAATTCAGGATGCCGAAAAGTTAAAGTATTGTTATAGTCAAGTGATTTCCTTGTGTT
Organism: Eucyclogobius newberryi; assembly: GCF_026437365.1. Lineage (NCBI taxonomy): Eukaryota > Metazoa > Chordata > Actinopteri > Gobiiformes > Gobiidae > Eucyclogobius > Eucyclogobius newberryi. Next base: position 9,394,170 of record NW_027315801.1, on the reverse strand, counting down.
GGTGTTGACCATAGAAAATCTATTTAGTTAGCGATGATGAGCAATAACCGTGCAATTATGGTGATGATTCATGCAGGTTATTAAATGGAACCAGTGGGGAGAATCCTCTGGTGATTGAAGAGAGCACCCTCGTCTGTCATGGGAAATACCAAGATTAAATCAGAAGAGAAGAAATTCAACCACAACTTTGCCAATTTACTGTCAAGATAAATGGAAAAGAAATAGGAGCAAGGGCATCTGAGGTGAATTGCACAAGACTATACGCAAAGCATTAAAGCAGAACAAGGTAACTTTAGCAATAGAGCTCCCCCTGCAGCTCCCTTGTGAAAATACACTCAGAGAACAGACCCAAAAGCTTTTTGTTGTTGTCGTTTATCATTTTCTCAGTATAATCACGTACAAAAACGTGAATGTTGCTAAATATTAAAAAAGAGCCATGGTTTCCCAGGAGATTTGTGGGCAATATTGCAAAGGCTGATTTTCTGCCCAGAGATAGCAGAGGGAGAGGACGGACACTTCAAACACCCCAAAAATACATTATTAACCATCACAGGGACTTACAAAGACGTTTAATAAGGTTCAAAAAAAGGTTCTAAAAATAATAAATTCTCCTTTAAAGGACTTTCTTTATTGAACTTGAAAGGAAGTTGCCCGTGCAAATATGCTTGAATTATTGATGGTTTATAAAGCTTTTACAACATATGGATAGTTGTCATCTTTCATTGTTTTTAATATTGCATAATTTGAAGCTACTCAAAGGGATATAACCATTTACTTTGCCTCTCTCAAAGCAGGGTGTATTGCAAATTCAGATGGCTAATATTGTATTGCCCACAAACCCGGAAGAAAGAGCAGCAATAACTGAGCATTTGCGGTCCAACCCTGCTTCACTTTGCCTTACAACAATAACTGTTCTAAAGCTCTGATTGCGCCTGGAAATGAATGCATGTAAATACTCTGTGAGTGAGGATTCAAATACTGTACCTGCAGCATCCTGTTTAAAAATCAAGCAGTGCATGGTAACCACTAACAACGGGCTGTGTATCAACTTCCCCTGAGGCACATTTTACTTTTCAGCTTCTGTTGTTTTGGACACATAACTGAACATTGAGAGTGCTTATAGGAAATTATGTAAACTACTTCATGGACTTAATTAAGCCAAGTTCAACATTTTACGAGAAAACACGTGCAGGGCAATTAAACAAAGACTTCATATCCCCCCCCTCTTTCCGCCTGTAAAATTATTAATAACATGTTACTATGGGCGGTATCCACAAACTCCATGGCTCATGCTAATTCCGGAGGGGAATATTAGCACGCAATATCAAACACAATACTTTCTATTAATTACAGGCGAGCAGAAAATCAGTGGGATCAGCAAGCAATAACGCTGACTTAATCCACATTTGTTTTTGTATTAATATTAATGTGTTCATATAAAGCCCAGTTCTGATTAGTAAGACCTTAAGGCTTGTAAAAAAGGCTGCTGGGATTTGTGAAAAATGCTCAAAACATAAAAGTAATATGGGATGTTTATTAACTGGAAATATAAGAGACTCAAACACACTGGAGATTAAAGAATGTGCCACCCCCGGTGTTTTTTGTTAGTGATTAGCATTTTATTTGGCTTTGTATTTGACTTGAGACTACATGCACACAAGAGAAATGGTCTCAGATAGAATTTCCTGGTCCATCAGTTTCTATAATCTGATTTAAAATGTATAAATGCCCCAGAAAACACAATGAAAAAATGTCTTACATAGTGTAATTAGGGGTGGGTGATTTCGACAAAACATATCCCAATAATGATAGGTAAACAATATTATGTCGATTCAACAGAAATGTGTAAAACATGTCTTTAAATGTGTTAGTTGAGGTTTTATTCTGTCAAATTTATCACTAAACTGCAAAAATAAATGTAATCTTCGCTTTTTGCACCTTTTTTTTTTTAATTATAAGCGATACATTAGATAATCAAATGTTGTATGTCTTGAAAATAACCTTCACAAGATGCAATATCAATAATTTTAAAAAAAGAAGAGAAAAAACATGCATTTCATGTTTTAATATCAAGACTTAATTTACCTTGCAAATGTATCCAGACGCTTTAATATTTCAGACTTCCCTAGAAAGGCATTTGAATATTTGTCCTTTTGTCCTTGTCCTTTGAGTTGCTTTCCTGTGCCCCTCTGAAAGCGATAGACCTGAAATGTGTGTATCTCCCGAAAAGTAAAACACCAATTCAAACCCATCCACCATGTAAGCGTACATCCTGACAGCTACAGTTGCTCTAAAAGCACAGAGCAGCTAATGTATTTGACCCCATTTTCCCTGAGGAAGTACTTGCAGATGAATGAATCAGCATGTTTCCATACGTCAAACAGTTTCCCTCCCTCTAATTCTGTTCATTGTATCCTGAGTGTCCAAAACAATCCATGCATGCATTTAATATACTGTAATAAAGTTTGAATTCCTGCCAAGTTGGCTCACATCTGCTCATTAAGCATCAAAGAGAATAACTTTTCTCCATCTTCGCCTTTGCCCCTTGTGTGTTTGGCGCCGTGTTGTGTGGAGGGGAGCTGTTTTAATATTCTCACCACCTGGAATCACTCCTAAGATCTTGATAAAAAAGGCGACTGTTGTTTGTGCCATCTGCTTGCATAGTGGACAATGACTTTATAAAACTCTAACTCTTCTCCTCTGCCATGAGGCTATTTTTCAACCCATGTTTTATCTCTATTCTAATCCTCTGTGTTTGGCGCATTTTCATACATATTACAGTGAAGCTACTGCTCTTACCCAAAGCTGTCCTTGACTATAGAAGGTTCTTTTCTCTCTGTGGGAAATAGCATGATGGTTGGGTAATATGCGTCTGCAGCCTTGTCGGCCTCAGGATCTGCCTGAAAGAACGGTATTTCTGTCTTTTTTGAAGCTTCATTGAAAGATCTTTGTGTTGTGTTCCTCATCCCTGGGAAATAATTTTATAACTACATATTCCTTATTTGAATGATAAAGACAACCAAGGCCAAATATCCCTTCATATCTGTTTTCATAGTCATATTGACATGTGCTTTCCAATTCCTTCACCTCACTTATCCATCTATTCCCACTATAGAACAAGAACAATGACTGATTTGTGTTTGTTTTTATTCAGCACTGCTTTCTTTGAATTTGCATCTTAAGAGCATTTTGCAGACTGTCCTTGAGTCTTCACACATTCTTGGAGATGATTTTGACTGTGTAAACGGGGTGAGCAGGATCAGGGCCAGTCTATGAGATAATAGGGACACAGGTGTTTTTGTACAGGACATTTCACATAAGTTGTTCTTCTGCTTCTGAACTCTAAAAACACACAGATGGTGACACGGCCAGGCACTGCCCTCATCTTTTGTGGGATCCAGAGGTTCTGACTCCTCTGCTCCAGTGTTCTGTCACCAGAGTTGTGAGTGATGAGGGTCAGCTCCCGGGTTAAATGACCTGACGCGAAACCCTTCATCCGAGCACCAAGTTGCCTGGTAACAGTTGCCACTGCAAAGTGCAGTCGGTGAGTGCCAAAACTCTCTTTAAGATGCGCACAAAGACCCTCACATTATCGTTAACCTGGGGCATTGCATTAGATAGAATATAGTGCCCATAGGATGCGCGCAGCTCCAGTCCCAGGCCAGGTAAGTGCGCTGTCTCCGCTGCACATACGCTCACAGCATAGAGGCTGGGGGCTGCTCAGCCATCAGTGAAATGGAGTGCTGCACAGAGCAGACTGAGCTTTATTCTCTGCTTTCCCACTGGGTCCGATTCACGCTCAGCCGCACCGCTCAGATGTGCATCCTCGTTGGTGAGCAGCGCCGCTTGCTCTCAGTAAACCACCATCTTTATCTGAACATTAGAGGGACTTCTGTGCTGATTGCCCTCTTCACACAACCTTTTACACACTTTCTTAAGAGGTGCAATTCACGGCTGTTCTTGCGTGTCTTCTTTTCACAGTGATGCATCTACCTGACTTAGTGCAGCCATCTGACTGGTCAAATAATTTGTGTATTTTGTACATTTTCTACATCCATTTCCTGTTGCTCTATGATAAATACAAATGAAGCACTTTTCACTCCAGTAAAGATACTATTTTGTATTTTCAATTGATGTGCTCTTGGAACATTAGCACAGACATGCACAGACTGAAGTAGATCTTTCATAATATTAAAGGCACTTGAAACTGTTTCAAAAGGACTTAGCAATTCCTTTATATTTAGATGTATGTAACTATTCTGTGGTACATCCTTTCAGTTCTGCAGATTCAATGGATTTTCATCAGTATCACCTTCTGATCTTATTAAGCATTTTTTTCACAACAATATAAAACACATTCCAAAAATCACCAACTGTGGCTTTTTTGGGTGTCTTTGCGTCCTCATGTGTCCCGCCTGCGTACCGGCGTTGGTATCAGTTTGGTCTGTAGCAGAGGGCAGTGTCAGTTCTAATCTGGGACAAAGCGGCGATGGAAAGGTCAAACTCGGCAGCACAACACCAAGAGATACCATGACACACAAACACACATGATACCGACACATATAGACAGTTTGAAACACAGGAGCACAAAAGAGAAAAGATATTTATGAGCAACATGGCTGACGCGGAAAGGTCAAGATCCTCACTGGGGATTCACAGCTGTATGCCCCCTGCCCGCCTGTCTGTAGATCTGCTTTATGTGCGTGTGCAGCAGACGCAGATGTGCTACTCTCAAGTGGCTGAAAAGACAATGTTACGGTGCAGTAAGAATCCCAAGCAGAGTTTAAAAAGGAATGGGAGCCAGGAGAGTTGAGTGCGAATTTCCTTAAAGTGCTCCATTTGGTGAATCATTATTGAAGCCTGCAAAGAGCCTTTCCGATACCCCCAGGAGCCCTAACAGTCACTCCTTCTGTCTTACTTCAATAAATGTCAGGTGTTTGCTTTTCCTCTACGAATTTGACTTTTATAAATCCTTGTTTAGAGTCGGTGCTTGGTCTGATTTGTCCATGATTTGTCCTGTCTGAGACCATATTGTGTCCAGTAAAAGATCACAGTAAAAGTCCAAATATCAAGTATATGGGTAATAATGGTGTTGAGAAGCTGGTTTGTTTGGTACTTTGACAAGGACAAAATTGTTATGTTGAGAATTGGGCATTTAAAGAAGCAAGAAAATCTGTTGTTTTTTCCAAAAATAACACAAAATAACAATACTTTTACCATTGCGTCAAAACTAGTTCTGATAAAGCTCAGAACATTCTAAACTGGTTCATAGGAAGTATTATTTTTGTATCATTACTTTTGAAAAATACAATATTTTTGATATTTTTGAGTACTGACTTGGATCACTAGCTTGATTCTGTTTTTTTCCTGGTCTAGACCTGGTTTTAGTCTCTATTTAGTCCTGACCAAGAATATTATTAATATTATTGAAGACTGTTACTTTTCTGATGGTGTGTCCATTACCAGCTCGTCTCTATGGAGATGTTATTGCCTGGAATACTCCACGGCATTATGGGTAAAGGAAGGTGACATCACCAGGCCAACCACCACTTACACTAAGAATAGACATTTTTCTTTCTAAGGATTTCTTTGGTGTAGGCTTTATTACACACGACAGTATTGCGTGAAATGGGGATGAGACTGGGGAAAGACATTGCAGCAAACTGTCGACAGCAGGATTCAAACTCACAACGCTGCCCACATAGAGCGCACATGTGCTATCCACTCCACCACTGGGCAGCACAATATTACATGATTTTAATGTCTTTGTGAACAATAAAACACCTGTAATGAAATAAATGGGAGTCAGTTTAATATTGTGGAACATTTGAGGAAAAGCAATAATATATAGCACAGTATCATACAGTTAGTTGTGTCCTCTGCAGGATTTGGACATGTCACAACCAGCTTGGTGTGATAAATAGCAACATGTAGCGAGCAAACATCTCTCAGTCACTACAAATACTACACAGGGTCGTCAAGACAGTCACTAGTACTGCCTTTGTCCTCTTAACACATGCAGAGTCACCCACCCATTCAATTGTTCAGAAGGTTACTATCCTCTCCCTGCGTTTCTACTTCGATCTGAGCAAAACAAACGCCTGCGCTCCCTCTGGATTTGGAGATAAGCAGATTGGTTTGTCCTTTGGTGGAGACAAAAGCAGCGCGGTCCACACAAAGGTTTGTAAAATGGCAGCACAGTGGTGGGAAAGAGGCAGCGAAAGCCTAAAATCTAATGCCGCAAAATGTCACTTTCCATCTCGATAATAAAGACATGCAAATTCTCCACCCAGGTAATTTTTGTCATGGTTTTTCAGATCGGGATTCTCACAAGACTCGCCATTTGACTTCGTTTGTAGTCAGCCGGAATTTACCCCTAAGCTTTTCATTTAAAAGGACAGGAATTTAGCTCAAACATTTTCTAGTTCGAGCAGAAGGCTTTTGCACTCCCCATCTCTCTTCATCTCGGAGAACAATGAGAAGTCAGGCCGGCTGCGTGCGTGCGTTGAGTGTTTTGAAATGCTAATCACAATTGATCTAGATGGGGATATTAAAAAAAAAGAAGAAAAAAAAAAAAAAGGGTGATTGCTGTCGGAGAGCGCAGTGTGGGGCTGATTCACTGCACCATAAATATTAATGGTGGCTGTCTGTCAGAGCTGGCAAAGTCACAGACAGTCCCATGATTACCCACTAAGTGCCACGCCGAGCCACATGTACGGTGATTGGTTCAGACAAGCACCCCTGCCCCATCCCATTCCTGCACGCCCGCCCCGTAGACATACAAAAAAAGCAGAGAGGCCCTAATTGAAAAGATAAACAGCCACGGCGATGTGTGCAATGTCAGGGTTGATTAGGCCAAGCTTGTCGTACCTGGCTGCGATTTATTAGGATCTAATGGAAGATGTCTCTCTCGCTATCGGGAGACAAAGAGGCCACGGCGAGAGAGCACTGACACGAGGACACGCCGAGAAATACTGATATGTTCATGTGTTTGTCTTTTCTGTTAGAGCCCGCAATTGGTGGAGAGTGTCCCGACATCTATGGGCCTTAGGCTGGATACAGACAAAGTAGAAATGGTCTGATTTTTTAATTTGTTGTTTTACCGACAGCGTTAACCGATATTTGGTCTGCTGTTGTGGCTGATAACCGGTGTGTGGCAATGTCATTTTAAAATCCATAGCGAGGATTATGGATTATAATGTATATTTTTGACTAATTGTTCTTCTAGTTAAATTTGTACCCGTTAAGGCTCATTAATGCTCCTTTTTGTACGTAAACAGATCTGTGCGTTTAAAGCGCTGTTAATATAACTCAATTTATTCCATTTATACTTGCGCCCACAGCAGTTGAGCTTCCACTGTTGCGCTGTGTTCACTACTGTCCCCACTACTGTCCCCACTACTGTCCCCACTACTGTCCCAATTACTGTCCCCACTACTGTCCCCACTACTGTACCCACTACTGTCCCCATTACTGTCCCCACTACTGTACCCACTACTGTCCCTACTACTGTACCCACTACTGTCCCCATTACTGTACCCACTACTGTCCCCACTACTGTCCCCACTACTGTCCCCATTACTGTCCCCACTACTGTCCCAATTACTGTCCCCACTACTGTCCCCACTAATGTACCCACTACTGTCCCCATTACTGTCCCCACTACTGTACCCACTACTGTCCCCACTACTGTCCCCACTACTGTCCCCATTACTGTCCCCACTACTGTCCCAATTACTGTCCCCACTACTGTCCCCACTACTGTACCCACTACTGTCCCCATTACTGTCCCCACTACTGTACCCACTACTGTCCCCACTACTGTCCCCACTACTGTACCCACTACTGTACCCACTACTGTCCCCACTACTGTCCTCACTGGTCAGCACATGTACAGCTCATTTGCTTACGTACCAAATGGACAAAACGACGCATAAGACAGATAATAAATCTATTTGTATCCGTATATGTGTCGAGCGCAGAGCATATTATGTGACCATTTACTGTGTTCTAATTCTGACACACTGAGGATAACAATATCTAATAAAATATCTGACACATGGACACACAGACTTATGTCGCCCATCCCTACAGAGAAGATCAAATTCATAGTCACACTAATGAAGCCTGCGTAACTTCCTATAAGTGATCTGTTCTTCTGTATCTGCCTCTGTATCTACCTGCGTTGCACCAATGAAATTTCCCCATGTGGGACAATAAAGGAATATCTTATCTTAAATTCAGCCTGGAAGACCTAACTCCACCCATCTACATCAAGGCCACCATGGAAGGACCCCTCTCCCCAGCGCCATCATCGCACTCAAGCGGGCGCCCGCCTGTCCGTCTGTGAGAGTCAGATCCCTCACTTCACCATGGACTCTCCCAGGTTTCTGCGCTTATCCCAAAGAGGTTATGCAGTTTTTCCTGGCCAAAGAAGTAGGGTGAAAGGTCAGGGGGCGTCTGTACCATGGCCCTCGCACCTGCTCCTCATCCCCAATCAACGCTCCCAGTGACTCCTCCCCGCTCCCAATCAGCACCAGGCGGTCGCATTTAAGCCCTCAGGCAGATGGCTCGGCCGCTCAAACCGTACTGCGACCCACCACCTCCCCTGCTCCTCCTCTAAATTCCCCTCATCCTCTACCTTCTCTTCACATCTACCACCACCAGTCTCCAGGCTCCGGGGGGAGACATCTAATACAAATAGATCATGGAGTGCCCATGATCGCAACGTCTTCCGCCGGGGTCTGAGCGCCAAATAACTCGCAAATAAAGCTTGCTAAACAGTCCATTCTCGTGGTCTCTTTGTCTCTCCAGGGTGAAATGTATTCAGGATATACATTGAATCACCTTTTCTCATTGTTTTGGACTGTGGTGGGGTGTTGGAGTACCTAAAGCCAGAGAGATCAATGTTTGTACCGGCACAGGAAATAGTACATTTGATCCTATCCTATCCAAAGCAGTACATATATATCAAACATAATACTCGTTTTCGAACTTCTACGGGCACTAGTGTTGTCAAAAGGGTCTTTCTTGCTGTGCTAACCATTCTTTCATCCTAATTCTGTTGTGGCTTTGTTAGCTCGGTACAATTTAATTCTCTTCTTTGCTGTACATTCCCACACCCAGAGGGGCTGGTTTCAGGCTGGCTCTTTCCGGAAACAAGCCAAATGCAGTTAACAAATGTTGACATGACTACAGGCTCCAATTATTTAATATTTTATATATTACTTACATATCAATTATTATGTGCCATAATGAATTTATGTTTAACATTAACTTGAAGAAGTCTTTCTTATCTGGATAATTGGAAGCCATGGGTTGCATATTTAATAGAGGGCAAATATTGCTTTCAACACTCTTTGTGTAGAAGTTAACTGTATAATCCACATAGTTCTAAAGAAGTTCTAAGTGGAGCAACCTCTGTCTTTTTCGTTGACCTCACGCACAAACAGGCCGGCCACAATCCTCCCGGCGTGTTTGAAGGCTGTCATTACTGAGGCCAGGCACGTCTGTATTGATGCTTCTAGAGTTGGCAGTCAGCAGAGAAGATCCACCGAACATCCTGGGCCATGGAGGAAATCAATGGTTCCCAGGGCAGCAGAAAGATCCTGTTTGTGTCTTCGTTATTGGATTGGAACAATTCATTCCAACAGGTGTTCCCAAGTATAATCCACTCCCTCCTCAGGTCAGCTGCGCCTTTCCTAAATCCCACCTGAGCGTTGACATGGAAATTTAAAACTTTGCTCTAAATTTCCATGTGATCCACTTCTTCCCGATGGATTTTAAGCTTTCTAAAATTCTTTTTGAAGCAGTGGACCAATCGCAGCTCAGTCAGTAGAGGCACTCCCCTACTAACCTGAAAGTTTGAGCTTTGCACTATTGCATTAAAGATGGGACTATTTATTCTGGCTCAGCGCAAACCACTTCAACCCAACAAAGATTAATTACGTTGCCCCATTAATTACGTGTTTATTTAAGGTCTGTCAAATTGAAATGCATTGACTCTCCTAGTATTATGACAGAGCTAATTCAATTTGTGTTGCTTAGTTGTAAACACATCTTAGATATAGTCTTGTTTTACAACGATGAGTGGTTTAAAAGTCACCAAACAGTCCCGAGGATGCATTCACCTTGTGCATTCAGCTGTCAGCCCGCGCCGCGCTAACAAGAAGAGGCCTCGCTAATTGAATCCTAAACACTTTCGCTTTTGCTCATCCTTTTCAGAATTCCAGCAGTATCTAAAGAACTAGTATTAGTTTAAAGGTGCACCAAGTCACTTTTCTGGTAGAGGGTCCACAACCTGCTTGTCGGTGTTATTGCTTGCTTGTTGTGGACAGGCAGGTCAAGTTACAGGTCAGATCTGTGGACAGGTGACATGCGACGAACTATTGGTGCTATATACTTTGGAACATTTCAAGCAAAGCAATAGAGAGACTAGACAAAAGGCTGTGGTTGATTTATAAAGGTTCGAGAGTGATTTCATAGAAACCCTTTTTCCAGTTTTTAAATATACAAAACATGACAGAAAATCACATAAAACAGAACATGAGAAGCGAGTGAACAACAAAAACATCCAAAGAAACATTGTCCAACGTTAACGCCCCATTTAATCCAAATTCTGTCAAATTTGTCCCTTTTCAAATGAAGTCTGAATGGATTGGAGATTTTTGAAGTCCAAATACATAGTTCTGAAGTCAAGCGGAAACGCAACGTCAAAAACTGTCTTCTGTGCTTTGTTTATCTCAATTTAGTATTTAGGACTGTCCCAAAACACGTGTCAGATTTTAGAAATATGAACTACTGGTATGTTTCCTTCTAGTTGATTAATTGTGCCGCCCTAAAGACAAGCAGAACGTGTATTATGTTTTATGCTTGATGGTAAAAGTATTCACTGTTGAACTAATATTTAAGTGTGATTCCAGATTGTAAATATGAATGTTATTTTTTGCTGATATTATAAACATGAACACTAGAGCACAACTGCAGTATAATCTGACTAATCTGCTTTTTTCAGATAAACTCATACAATATGTTTCTTTTTCTTTAACACTAGACTTTAGAGTGCACCATAATTGCTTGTTTACTTTTTTTTTTTTTTTTTGATTGTCAGCCATTTCCAGTTTCCGAGAAACTTTCAACAACGTGTTTATGTAAGACAACAATGCCAATAGAAAGAAGAAAACATTTTTGTTTAAGAGAATTTGAGAAAGCAGTTTGAATTTTACGTTATTTTCCTAAGAAGCTGCTGGATATCAATGAAAAGTAGTGGATGCCCAAATATTGAACTATCCGGGAGATAAAACACATATTTTCCTTATTTTTTGTTGAGAATGTACTTTTTTTTATTTATTTTTTTTTTATTGATTTTGCATTTAAAAGACACCACATAGTGCACTCAAAACATCAAAGCAAGTATAATCATAAGTTACATAAACTTATACATATCTATATACACATATACCGGTACATGTACATGTATATTCACATCAGGTGCTGTAACATTGGTACCCACCACTTGACCGAGGAACCTAGCATCCCAAACTGAGGCCCACCCCAACTGGAACCAGTGTCGAGGGCAAACGCACGGGCAAGCCAACACCGGACCCCCCAATTAACTTCAGGGCGGCCCCGACCCATGCCGGAGCCAGTACTGATCCAAAATGCGGAGCTCACAAGGCGCCTTCATCCCGTGTCCAGGAATCCACTCGACCGTCCAAGAGAAGGCACGGAAATTGGGATCAAGCCTCTTACCCCGCGCCAAGCCGAAGCTGGGACTCCAGCACCGCACTATACATATACCCGTACATATACACATACACACATACATACCTACGCACCTACACCCCTACACCCTAACACCCTTACACCCCTACACCCCTACACACCCCCTAAAAAGAGAGGAGAGGAGAAAGGGAAAAAAAAATAAAAAAAATAATAATTAAAAATAATAATACAAATAATAAAATATAATCATAATCATCATAATAATAAATAAATAAATAAATAAATACAAATAATAGTAAGTACTGTATTTTACATCTATAAGAGGTTTTGGAGCGGCACCAATTATGTTCTTTACCTTGAGTTCCATATCTACAGTAATATCTGCTCACCATGATCCCTTCAATTTATCAAGTTATAGCATATCTACTTTAATGATTACTAAGTTTATCCCGTAAATTTAGTGATAGTTTTCTTAATCTGAAAAGCCCATGGTAATCACCTTATTCCATTCCTCTCCAAAAAAGGAGGCTAGTGGGGACCAGTTTTTAACAAATGGTCCTACAGAGCCTTTCAGGACGTGTGAGAGCCTCTCCAGTGGCATTAAGGACATGATCTTCTCCCTCCACATATGAAGATCTGGAGGTTCATCGTCTAGCCATCTTTGTAGGATTGTTAAGCGGGCTGCAAATAATAAAATTCTCAAAATATATTCATGTTTCTTCTCAGAATGTGTGTCTAGTCCTAAAACAAAACAATAAGGATCTGCTGGGATATTTATGAGTAGGAGGCGTTTGATTTCTGTTCGGACACATTGCCAAAAATGTTGAACTTGGGGACAAAACCATATTAGATGAGAGTATGTTTCCAAACTGGCTTTACATTTTCGACACTGTGGAGAGCTTGTAGAATCACATTTACTGTGAATAACTGGTGTCACATGAAGCCTATGGATTATTTTGTATTGGGTTTCATAAGATCTATTAGAACATGCAATTTTCTTTGCATTTAATAATACTTCTTTGCATTTAATAATACTACTACCAAATGGGCTCCAAAGTCATCGGTCCAAAGATTTTTACTTTTTATCAAAATGGGTTTGACAAACATACTTTTATACAAATAGCCTAAGCTTTTCTTTTTCAATTGAGCTGCCTTAAGTAGAATAGTTTCAAGTTCATTATTATACGGGCCATTTTTATAGAATGGAATTGAAAAGATATAGCTTATCTGTAAATATCGATAGAAATGTGTCTGTGGGAGATTATATTCTAACTTAAGTTGAAAAAAAGATTTTAGGTTTCCACCAGAGAAGAGGTCTTGGATCTTGTATATACCGGCGTCTCTCCACATTTTAAAGCCTGCATCTGTGCATGATACTGGAAAATCGGGATTATCATAAATGGGTGCTAAAAATGAATATTGCTCCACTATTCTGAAGTGTCTGCGCACATTTTGCCAAGTTTTGAGGGTATTTTTCACAACAACATTCACTCGCAAGGACCACAACCCCATGTTTGATGCAACAGATTTATTGAAGAACGAAAATGAATAATAAGTATGTATAAGCAATGGATGCCGTTTTGGGGCTTCGGTAGATGAGGGCTGTAGGCTCCCGGGCCTTTGAACCCCAAAAGAAGCCTATGGAAGAAGTGCTGATTGAGCGGACTGAAGGTCGCTGAGGTTATGTCTGGTGTAGATTTCGAACGCCGTGGAGGACCAACGTCCCATGGTTTTGATGAAGCGGTCGGGAACTCCGCGACTGGAGGCAGAAGTAGCAGCACCGATGCGGAATGAATGTCCGGAAAAGAAGTTGGGGCAGATGTTGGACCTAGTAAGAATAAGTTTGAAGAATGGAATGAACCAAGACCTGGTCGCGATTTGGCCAAGTTCGGTTGTGAAGAGCGGGTCGTGAGGAGAGGCGCCGTGCGTAGACCGGTACGAGATGAAGTCTAGAAGGACTTCGGAGGGGCTCAAGACGGAGTTGAGTTTAAATAGGAAAATTGGGGTTGAGTTACCGCTGTGGTTGGTCTTGCTCTGTTTGAGGTGGAAAACTAAGCAGTCGCTGGATGCTAGTTGGAGATCCTTGATGCAAGGGTGACGAGAAGGGTCGTGGATTGAGGTAGAGGGTGCGAACTCTGAGCAACGGAGAAAACCAAAGAAAGCGAGAAGGAACATCGCTTCTAGGGTGCGGGTGATGTGAGGGTGCAGGAGGTTGGATCTGATGGTGACGAGACATCGAAGAAGGAGATCTGACGTGAGGGGGAGCATCCTGCGGATCATTGGGCGACTCTGCCTTTGCAAGCCTTTGATGACCATCGTGGCTTGTGTGAAAACTGGAACGGGAAGAGAGCAGCCTGAGAGCAACCTGGAGAAGAAGTTGATGCCGCTCAGGTAAGCTTTGATGGTACCAGGGGTTAGAGTAAGATAGGTGAAAGCAAACAAGATGTAATTGGTTAATGAGAGAATGTCAAGAGAGGGGAAAGGCAGGTTAAAGTAGCTGTGAAAGGAACGGAAGCTGTTCCAGGCGGTCCAGTAGGAAGACAACGTTCTGGGAGTGAAGCTGTGCAGGATAGCAGATCGGGAGATGAAGAGGAGGTCGGCCAGAGCGGGGTTCATGTGTGGAATGTGGTGGCTGAAAATGGAGGGACAGGAATCGGTAGGGGGTCTGCCTCGGGAGCCAATGTCCTGAATTTCTGAAAAGCAAAACGGGAGAGAGAATCGGCAACAGAATTAAGGTAACCGGGAATGTATTTCGCTCTGAGGATGAATTGGTGCTTGATGGACAACCAGGTGAGGCGGCGGACGAAAGGCATGATGGGAAGTGCATTGCTTCTGCCTTTGTTGATGATGTCAACGACTGCGAGATTGTCGGATTGAATAGCCACGCACGTGGAAGTCCACTCGTGGCCCCAGAGAAGAGTGGCAATGACAACGGGATAGATCTCGAATAAGGCGGAGGAGGATGGACCGGACTTATGAATGAAATCGAGAAACTCATTGGGCCAGGGGGCTGAGAACCACCTGCCTAGGTAATAACCCCCAAAGCCTGCTGATGGTGCAGCATCTGTAAAGAGAGAGATGTCTAATGGGGCTGAAATGATGTCCCGATAGAAAAGCGTGATACCATTCCAGTTGGAAAGTAGCAAGTGCCAGAATCGAAGCTCTGACTTGACCGACTTGCTTAGGATGATTACGCTGTGGAGGGATTTAACGGAAGATGCTAGTGTCAACAGGTGGGAAATGAATGCTCGTCCTTGAGGAATGATGCGCATGGCGAAGTTGAGATGACCAAGGAGTGAGAGGAGCTGCCGTTTCGAGCATGAAATGGCGACGAGGAAGTTACTGAGGAGGAGGGAGATCCGGTTCAGCTTCTCTGTTGGGAGGGAAGCTTGGTATTTGACTGTGTCGAGGGTACTGCCGAGGAACTCTAGGGAGGTGGAAGGACCCAGGGTCTTCTCTTCCGACAGGGGAACCCCGAGGGACGAGAAGACGTTTTTTAGAGTCAACAGGTCGCGTGCCGGAGGGGACGAGATTGGCGAGACGAGCAGAAAGTCGTCAAGAAGGTGAACCAGGAATGGTACATCATGTTTGTTAAGGAAGATCCAGCAGAGGGCTTCGGATAGGCAGTCGAACAGTTTGGGGCTGCTTTTACATCCGAAGGTGAGACGGACAGCAAAGTAAAAGGCACCTTTCCAGCAGACGCCGAAGAAACGCCAGAAATCTGGGTGGATGGGGAGCACTTTGAAAGCGTTTGTGATGTCGGCCTTGGATAGCCAGGCAGCGTGGCCGGCCAGTTTTATTAGAGATATGGCGTGGTCGATAGTGGCGTACTTGAGTACTTGAGGCCCGAAGTCCGGGACCAGCACTTCCCTGGACAGCAGAGTGAAACCCCCGACATTAAACAGCAGAAGCCCCACTCACACCGCTCTGAGTCATATAGAAGCTCCAATAAGTATCAGGAAAACCCCAAAGCCACCAGTAAAGATCAGATCTTGTCCAACCCATGCGCCACCCCCGGCACCAATACCCATCCAGGTGAGCACTCAGTCATGACACCCGTCTCCAAGCTCGAAGTCTGGGACGCAATATCCCAGCAACTCATTCTATGTATACATCGTGACACACGCCTTTTCTGTTGTGCACACATATATTTTACAATATGTTATAAGTTCACATGAGGAATAGGCTGGTAGTCCATGGTCCAATACAGACAGGAGTTGAGGGATAGGACCAAGTTGACGTTGTAGATAGTTTTTTTTTTTTTAATGTTTATATATTGTCGTAGGTGTGATTGTTCCATATGTGATGGTTCACTAACCTGGGTCTGAAGGCCGATACACAGTTCTGCCTCCGCAGGTGAATGAAATCGTTGATACTTGCCCCTGTATGTAAAGGACAATATAGCTGGAAAATGCATAGTGTATCTTATGCCCAGTGTTTGGAGTTTCTTTTTCACCGGGAGAAAAGCTTTGCGTTTTCCTTGAACTGCTTCACTGAAATCTGGGAATACGTGGATCCGCTTGTGTTGGAACATTAAATCCCCTTTGGTGCGTGCCAGGTGAAGGATCTTCACTTTGTCCTGATGGCTGAGAAGCTTCATTATGAGCGGGCGAGGATGTTTTCTAGCCTCGGCTCGTTCACGGTCCCCGACACGGTGGCACAGCTCCACGCGCAGCGTCTCCGAGAAGTTTTCTTTTCCGAATAAATCCGGAATAAAGCGCTGAACAAAAGCGGTGCAGTCCGTTCCCTCAGATCTTTCTGGGACTCCCACGATTAGCAAATTAGACTGTCTGCTTTTGTTCTCCAAATAGTCCACCTTTGACTGTAGTAAGGTTACGGTTTTCTCCAGGACTTAGACGTGTTTTTGCGTGTCGGAGATGTCATCCTCCGTTTTGCTCACGCGTTGCTGGATTTCCGTAAACTGCTCGGCCAAACTATTCATTGAATTGTCCAGATGGTTCACAGATTGTTCAATGGTTCCTAGTCGACCAAGAACCTCTTGTTTGCTGTCCTGTATCGCCTGGAACAGAGACTCCAAAGTGCGTTCACCTGCCATTGATTGCGAGGACGCCACCGCAAACACGCAGTGTAATGTTTCACCAATCAGACTGCAATAGGCTATAATATGAGGAGAATATAGTGTTGTCCATTCAATGCCTCATACTTAGCTTGTAGTCTTGTTCAAACGTTCATTTGATACAACATTTTAGGCGAGCCAAGGTGCGGAGCTCAGTCACGCACGTCCTTCACCTCCGCCATTTGCCAAATCCTTGTTTACTTTTGTCTCTATCTCCCATTATCTCTATTTTTATCTTCACTGGTCTCATCTGCGCGTGCCAGCTTTTAATTGCTCTTGCCAGCTTATTACTGTTTTGATGGCTGATGAAAATGTATGAGTGTAAATGTTACTTCTTAAGGCCCTGAATCATTTGTGCTGTTTTTCCCATTTCTCTTTCACCAAGACTCACCCTCATCCACCGAGGTTACGATCTCAATCTTGGCACAGTTTGCTGCTATTTGTGAGGGTCCGTAAAGGTCAAAGCGCTTAGAGGAGTGAAATAATTCCCGATAAAACAAAGTACATTAATGAATAAAACAAGTCTGGTAATTGCACACTGGCTTGCTTGGAGGGAAATTTGGAAGTCTTTTGAGCACATTGTTGCCCTTTGCCAAATGTGGGCCTTGAAGTAACAGACAAATAAGTCCTAACCTCTATGAATATCAATCGCACTCGGGGGGAGAGTTGAGATACAAAATAAAAACTGTATTTTTGATTTAGTGGTCAAGGTGGAGCGGATTAGAGCGGCTCAGGCTTTAATCAAGAACATATTTTGGAGTAAATGGCCCCCCGTGGAGTAGCTCTTTGTGGGTCTTGAGGGTCATTTATTGTACTTGACAGGTTGAGTCACACTTACGTACTCTACCATTTGATGTTAATGTTCCTTGGTTGTCGGCAGGACACAATCAAGTTGCTGGGAGGTCATTTATTTAGTCGTCACTCAACTCTGTCACAAGTGTCTGAGTACATTCTACTGCACAGCGTTTTGCTTTCACGCTGTCAAAGCGCTCCAACCTGGCAAGACTGAAGAGGGCAGACAAATGACTGAAAGCAAATGTTGAAAAGTTTATTGAATGGATACACTTTAGAGCTTAGAGTCGGCTGATGGATACATCAGATATGAAGGAGATGGATGTGTTTTTGTAACCATTTGTAACTGAGAAAAGAGGAAAAAAGGTTCTGTTTTGTGAATGCTAACTGAAAAGCATATATTCACTGGCTGAATAGTGTATGTTAAGTGACCTCCCAGCAACTTGATTGTGTCCTGCCGACAACCAAGGTTGTTTACCAACAGCTCACAGATTTCCTCTTAATAAACAACTCATTTGATGTTTTTCAGTCAGGTTTTAGACCTCATCACAGCACTGAGACTGCTCTTGTCAAGGTGACAAATGACATCCGCCTGAACACTGACACGGGCAAAGCCTCAGTCTTAATTCTGTTAGATCTGAGTGCTGCTTTTGACACTGTCGATCATGGGATCCTCTTACAGAGACTAGAGGACTGGGTGGGCATCACTGGCACTGCCCTAAACTGGTTAAGGTCCTATCTGGAAGACAGGAAGTACTTTGTTGAAATTGGTAGCTGTGTCTCAGACCACATGACCCTGACCTGTGGAGTGCCCCAAGGGTCAGTCCTGGGTCCCCTTCTGTTCAACCTCTACATGCTGCCGTTGGGTCAGTTGATACGCAGTGAAAATGTGTCCTATCACAATTATGCAGACGACACTCAGATCTATGTTTCACTATCGGCAGGTGACTATGGACCAGTAGATTCACTCTGTCACTGCATCCAACAGATCAGTTTGTGGATGCAAAACAACTTTCTCCAGCTGAACTCAGACAAGACTGAAATAATCGTTTTTGGCCCACAGAAACAAAGAGAAAGTGTTAGCGGTCACCTCCAGAGTCTCGCTCTAAAACCTACAAACCAAATTAGAAATCTGGGGGTAATAATGGACTCAGACTTGAACTTTAATAGCCACGTCAAATCAATAACATCAGCAGCTTTTTACCATCTAAAAAACATTGCCAAAATCAAAAATATACTGTCAAAACCAGATTTAGAGAGACTTATCCACGCGTTTGTCTCCAGTAGATTAGACTACTGTAACGGTCTGCTCACTGGTCTCTCCAAACGAGCTGTAAAACAGCTGCAGTACATCCAGAACGCTGCTGCTCGGGTCCTGACTAGAACCAGGAAGTATGATCACATTAGTCCTGTTCTCAGGTCTCTGCACTGGCTCCCTGTGGCTCAGAGAATAGACTTTAAAGCAGCTCTGCTTGTGTACAAGTCTCTCCATGGCCTAGCACCAAAGTACATCTTGGATATGTTAGTGCCATATGAACCATCTCGGACTCTGAGGACCTCAGGGACCGGCCTCCTGCTGGTGCCCAGAGTCAGGACTAAACATGGGGAATCTGCGTTTCAGTTTTATGCAGCTAAAATCTGGAACAGTCTTCCTGAAGATGTGAGACAGGCTTCTACTCTGACAATGTTCAAATCTAAGCTAAAAACTGTTTTGTTTAGCTGCGCATATGACTAAAAGGATTTTTTCTTTGCACTCTTCTCTTTTGTTTGTGATTTTATTAGTTTAGAAAATCAGTTGGATTGATAATTTTTAATTTAGTTAATTTTATTGTATTTCTGTAATTTCTTTGTGATTTGAATGCATTTTTCCTGCTGTGAAGCACTTTGAATTGCCTTGTGTATGAAATGTGCTCTACAAATAAACTTGCCTTGCCTTGCCTTAAGTGGTGCATGTAGGAATTTGTAAAAAAATAATTTCAAATAAAAATAATCTTCACTATAGATAGAAATGCTCAAATACATTTGCAATATAGATTTTTCACAATTGATAAACTTTGTATTTATTTTGTGATTAATCATATAAATTGATGCACTAATTATGAACTGCCGAAGATTATTCACACCACCACAACAGAACTCCAGGCCAAACCGAGCAGCCATCTGTCACTATAAGACATCCACAAGCTCACTAAAGCTGATGTTTGGTCATATGAATTTACATGTGACCACACAGATTTATTATAAAACAAACTTAAATGATAGACAATAGGGAAAAAATGCAAAAAATACATCCTAATGATATTAACATAAGTTCGCAATGAGCTCAATCATGTTTCAAAAGTGTGATTAAACAGCACTACTTTTTGTAGCCCATGTGAAATGTGAACGAGTGAGTGATTTGTCTTGTTTTTGTTTTTCTTGTGAAGGACGCATGCAACATACACCACATTTATCACTTTGCCATTTCAATTCTGAATAAGCTTTAATGTCAGATGTAATGAGCCTATTCCATTCAATTCATTGCATATTCATTTGCCCCCGCGCAGAAAACTATTGTTGTTTTGATATATAAATTAAATATTAATCAAAATCCTTGTCGGAAACGAAGGTGTGAAAAAGACCACAACAGGTATGCACACACACACACACACACACACACACACAAGCTGTGCAATCTCCAATGACAAACACATCTTATAAAATGGATTTCCTGTAATTACAGCTGCCACTGCATATTCCCAGTGCCTGTATTTTCTCCTGGCTGTTTTAGGTTTAAGTGGCTGCTCCCTGGAACAAGACAAGCGGCGCTCTGTAATGAAGTGTTTAATATTTGATGCCATTGGATTTCACAGCTAACAAAAGCCGCGTGTGTGCTCGCATTAGCGCTGTGTCCAGGCAAGAGAACAGCGCCGTGAGTCCTGCCCCATGTAAATCAAAATGTGCCCACTGAAAGCTAATGGGGCAACCCCCGAATCTGTCTTGATGGGAAGTAGCTCTACGTGGAGTTTGAGTACAATCACACGTTATGAATTTTTAACTAAGCTGCTTTATGGTTCTTTTGGCGCTGTTTTGTTCTAAGTGACCTGGAGAAAGTTTGTTGGAGTGAGCTGGGAGTGGCAGAAAGCATTTGATTGTGCTTGAACGGAAACAAAAATGTTATAGTTATAAGAAGAAGAGTGAGCGTACAGGTTTTTTTTCCACCCAATTAGTAGGAATGAGACCCCTACAGGAGATGTTATGTCATTGCTTATGTATAAAAACACAGCAAACATGAAATAAAGGAAAGATAAATGATAAATAGACTACAAAGCAATAATATCTCCATGCATTTAAGAAGGTGACGGACCTGCTTTTACGTTACATAGTGCACAGCAAAAACGTGTGCAGTGTATTTGCAAAAAGTGTCTTACAATTTATGTTTTGTCAAGCAGTGCAATCAAAATATTATTCCATCCCTCCTTGAGCCCCTGTAACTATATTGTTTTAGTAAGAATATGTTGAATATGTTGTAATATAGGAAGAAAACAGGACAAAATGACGTTATCTGTTTTTGCAAAGTTTGCGTTAATGTATACGATGTAAATAACTATAAATGTAAATAAAATGCAGGTTACAAAATGCACTGAAACACTGGAAAACACCACAGTTTGATTGTATTTGTTTTTTGAAGTAAATGCATCTTAATGACACCAATGTTCTCTTCTTCTCTCTTCCATGTGTTTCCTCTCTGGTCTCTGTCTTCTCCACATCAGGTAAGACTTTCACGCTAATAATCCAATAGCCCATTATTTCTCTCCTTTCCCTCCCGTGTCACGTTTCCCTAAACTCCCTCTGGATTATCACTGAGGAAGAAGGGAGCAGCAAACGAGCTCGCTCAGCCTAGTGCACGAGACGACAGCCATTGATTATATGAGCTGAATAACCCTTGGCTTGAGGCGAAACACTGCAGGAAAAACACTTTAAATTTGAAGATGTCATATTGAAACCTCACCTGTATTTTTTTTTCAGTAACAAGGCATTTTATGTGTAAAAACGGCCCAAATTGCGAACATTTTGGACATTTAAAATCTGAAATGGTGAAGTTTTAACAAATCAGGCTTGGAATTATGCATCAGCAAATTCTTCTGTGCTCTCCGTCTAAATCTTGTACAATTCTGCAAAATTTGGTGCGTGAAGGTGCAACTTTAAATGATCTTTATGTCCCTCCTTGAGAAAAATGCTATTTAAGAAGACGGCCTTTGAAGTTACAATGTCCCAGAGAAATCGATGCAAGAGAATAATGTTTCGGAGCAGATTGAACAATGTTGTTGTTTTGAAAGACTGTTGAGGGCGCTAACTGACTGAGGGCTTCATTTTGAACTTTGGTTACTTCAGTCGGTTTCTTGGTTCTATTTCATGTTTGTGTTTGATCGTGTAGTCTGTTGAAATGATTAGTTAAGGGGTTGCTTTGGTGTTATTGTTATTTTTTTTCTAATGCTTTTCTTCTGTTTTTAGGATTTGTTTTATAGTAATAATTTAGTCTACTTTTTTTTTTTTTTGCTACAGCGCTGTGGTTGTTCACCCTTTTTCTTTTTCTGTGTCCTATGCCCCACTCTGGGCCTAGAAAGAAAGTGTTTTTTTTGTTTTGGTATAATAAAGGTGAAACCATTAGCGTTAGAGGGAAATTATTCCTCTCAAGCTTTTCACTAAAAATAATAAGTTTGTTGATTTATTTGGATTCCCATTACCTTGGAAACACATCCAAATAAAAATACAATTAATAAAAAATATACTGTATAAGCTTAAAGTACACCCTCAAATAATTGAAATACAAATAAAATAAACTGCATAAAGATAATTATCTGCAATGTTGGGAGTTCCAAGCCTTCATACCACTGGACATAACAGTAATTACCTTATATTTACATCTCTGAGTAAAATATGATAAATATGAGACCATACTTTGTTAAATTTAAGGGAACAATCTTGCAGTAGTTTGGTGCAGTAGTACTTTTCTGGTGCCACCCAATTATCTCCATGTCGATATCACTTTTAGATTTGAGTTCTTTCTTAAAATTTTGCAGTTTTAACATTGGAATTGGAATTTATATTTTTTTCATTGTAAGGTTATAATAGTTACTTTTCCTTCTTCAAAATTATTGCACATGCACTATGCCTTTGTATGTAATGAGTGAATCGCAGCAGAAGTATTGACTAGTGTTAAGTGTATTAGAGCCGATTTCCTGATGCTATCAGTGTTTCTCTTCACTTACATTGCAGCAGGGACAGTTTAATTTGAGGATCACACCAAGATTCATATTTCCTGTTATATAAGTGCAGAGGCAGCACTCTAATTATGTTCACATTACAGAGCTGGAAGTGTTACAGCTATTATTTAGGGGGTGGAAAGGTTAGCGGCGATCCCTGGAGTTTTAGTGCTCACTATAAGCATTAGTTAGAGAATTGAGGCCATTGTTTTAGTTATCGCTCCTAATCTAGCTTGTTCTAATGGCATAGCTGTGATCATTATGAAATGGATGGATTAGTAGGACACTATTAAAAAACTACTGTTTTGATTCACGCTGATGTTGATGGGAAATGGAGCTCAAAATAGATAGAAGAAGCACATAGGTACAAACTAAATTTATTTTGTTTTAAATCTTGACCTATTACTTTTAGGTGTTTTAGGTCCCATAACATGCAAAATCGACTTTTTAGAGCTTTTAACCTTCTTACATTGCTATTTGTGCTTCATATATGTACCCAGAGTGTTTTTTTGATTGATTCCCGCAGTGTTTAGCTATATTACAGACCATCTCCTTTCCGCGAATCTCCAAACTGACGGGCGGTGGCTGCAAGACCGCGTCATAACCACAGGCACGCGTCACCATATATATATATATATATATATATATATATATATATATATATATATATATATATAGATATAGATATAGATATAGATATATCTGTTCTGTGCACGCTGTAGAATTAACACCAGTTTTATTTAGGCTCAAAGTAGACTCTGTTAATCTGAAGTTTCATCGGTTGTCACTCACTCGCGCGGAGCGGCGCAGGGCGGAGCAGACAGCTGTGGGGGACACACGCTCTCTCTGAGACTACGTCACGGGTTGGGCAGGGGAGCCAGATCGCTCTTCGCAAGGGTGGGGGCGAATATCAAACCAAGCCGTCTGCATTTCCGGGTTGGTGAGGGGGTCCAAGGTCTGGGTGATATTTCTTAACTATTATGTTAAGGGTGTTGCACAACACTTATTATTATCAATTATACACTCAGGATAGACTGCGAAACGTGAAAAAAAAACATGTTATAGCACCTTTAAGGTGACTCCTGTAATGCACAGTTAACAATAATAATAATGGTAAATGTCTGTGTCGTATGGCTCTTTTTCAGTCACTAAAACGTTCTGCACAATGTGTTGCATTATTCACTTCTGCATCATAGATCTTACTGAAGCCACAGCTGCTGGGCAGGGACAGATGTGTGGCTGCCATTCTGCACCTATGGTCCCTCCATGCAGCGCAATCACATATATTAAAGACAGGTTATTGATACTGAGAAAATTAAACAGGAAACCATTTACCCTGAATCATGAAATGCTTTCTATAAACAGCACAAGACTAATGTCAGACACAAATTAGACATGGGACAACATTTACATTGAAGACACAATTATATTTCAGTTTATTGTATTATTTTTAATACCATTTCCTGCACAATTGTAAAATGATGATTATCTTTGTGAAGGATACAAAATGTACAACAAATGGTTATCGTCTTCCCTGTTTATTGCGATAAACCACCTATAATTGCGGTATCAAAATAGACATCATCTATTATCTAGTATCAATCCTTTTCTTTAATGTCGATATATATATATCAAACTTCCTATAAGTGATCTGTTCTTTTCTTCTGTATCTACCTCTGTATCTACCTGCGTTACATCAATGAAATTTCCCCATGTGGGACAATAAAGAAATATCTTATCTTATCTTATCTTATATTATACTTGGGTGGTTTTATTGACTTGCCAGTGACTCAATGACAGTAAATGTGTTCGAATGAGCAAACTCCACAGTATCAATGTCACGCTGGGTATTTAATATTTTAGTTTTCTTCACTTCTTCAGCTCCCAAGTTCACAGTGACCTCACAACACTCCTGTCTTCATTGAAACAGGCTCATTGTTGTCCCAGACTGACATTAGCAGTTTGGACAGACTCCACATCAGCTGATGGACTCCCCTGATGAATGAGATCTGTCATGTGCATAAGATGTGATTTATGACCGTGATTTAATCCTCGCTCAGCATCCAAACACACAGAATAGCACCAATCTTCTCTTCTGTATCTACACTTTGAAAAAATATGACATCGCTGCTCTCCTTGGTGCGTAAGTTAATATTTAATACTGCAGACCTTACTCCGGCAAAACAAAGAAGGTGCGCCGGCAATTGCATATGCTAATTTTGAAACAGTTATTTCCAAGGAAGAAAACAATAGCAATGTGTCTAAGGGAAATTAAAAGCTGCATAATATTGCTGCTGTTTATAATTGTTAGTAATCATTTTGCCAAAAGTAAAAGCCATGAGTGTAAAATGCTGGAATTGACTTGCATGGAATGGGTTGTTTTTACACATATGCAGCCACCATAACAAGAGTGAATTATCTGCAGTGAAAGAGAATGACAGAGGCCCCTCGGCAACACATTAGTCACTGCCACATCTTTGCGCTGCATAAATTATACCAAATCTTCTAAATGTACAACCCACAAAAGCACTTCCTCAATTACATAGTGCCACACAGGGGACGGCAAAGAGAAGGAAACTGATTCAGTGCACTTTGTAATGGAAGCATTAAGAAGGCAGTCAAGGAAAAAAATATTGCAAAATGATAATTATAATAATCGTCTGCTCCACTGACAACAACTATTGATTGGTAGTTTCTATGTTAAATTAAATGTGAATAAACTTGCTGTTTATAAATATCAATGTGAGCCAAAGAACATGAAAAATAAACTTGTATTAATGCAGTGGTTCATTTTCATATTCATTCGGACTCTTAAAGGTGCACTGTGTAACTTTTCCTGCTTGTCTCCATGGAATTAGTATTGATTTGCCTGAAATGTTCCACAGTATAGCATTATATATAGCACTTATTCAAATATTATTATTATTCATATTCAAATATATTCATATTTTAGTGGCATAACGATTCCTTGAAATATTGTTTTTTCTTTGTGCGGTCTCACCACGGATCTGACTTGGCCTGATGGAGTCAACTGTTAACAATATATTGGAACAATATATGGAACATTTCAAGCAAAGAATTAACATCTCAACAGGGCTGTGCAATTAATCACACTTGAAATGATTATGTAATCTGAAAATCCATTATTACAATATTAAATTAAAAAAATAATGTTGCGATGTTAAACATACAATGAATTAAATTGAGTTCTGAACTGTGGCTTTTTAAATCCGCATAGGCTTTTAAAACAAAAGTGTCACAAAACATGACAATAAAATAAAGTCAATAGATTTTTTACAGGTTAATTTTGAGGTTTAAAACAACCGCAATTTAATTTCAATCATGAGCCAAATAATCCTGATTATTATTTCTGCCATAATCGAGCTGGCCAACATCTCCATGGAGACGAGTTACATAATAACCCTTTATTCGATATAAGTGTTCCATATTATAAGTAGGGTGTCTGCGCAAAGTTAAAGCACTCAGACGAGCAGTGCCTTGTATGTGTTTGTGGTCCTTCAACATTCCTGCTCCTGTTTCATTTACAAAGACTTGTCCAAATAAGCTCTTGGATCAGAGCTTGAGCAGAGCTGTAAATCTGTCACTTTACATGCACTGTTGTTAATTAAGGCAATCCCAGTGTTTACGGAAAGGCAAGTGCACAGACTCTGCGACTGAAATATTGTCAGCTGGAAGTATATTTCAGGATACTCTGTTCTGTTTGAAGACGGTGGATAAATAATGATAATGGTGCAGGAGAAAGGTCAAGGAGAAATGAGTTTGTGCTTGGAGTAGAGTGCTAAAGATCAGGATTATAGTTACTTTAAACGGTGTAGATTTATTATATGAGAATACGATGTATATGTATGAATACGGTGAGAAAATACATACTATGTCATATATTTGCTCCAGGAAAAAAGTCCAATCTTCAATAGATTGTTGTAATTAAGCAACATTAGGATATACAAATCTAAGATGGAAATGAAACTTACATGTATTATGTCAATATAATTAAACAAATATATATATATAGTTTTTATTTGTTTTTGTTGTTTTGACAGGGACTGTGCATAATAATTTTCAAACAGTGTGCCAGATTTAAGCAAAAATGCACACTTCCCTCATTCTCTGTGAGTGGGGGAGGAGGAGATGAGGGGATGGTGATGAGATGAGGAGGAGGAGATGAGGGGATGGTGATGAGGAGATGAGGAGGAGATGATGAGGAGGAGATGAGGGGATGATGAGGAGGAGATGATGATGAGGAGGAGATGATGAGGAGGAGGAGATGAGGAGGAGGAGATGAGGGGATGGTGATGAGGAGATGAGGAGGAGGAGATGGTGAGGAGGAGATGAGGAGGAGGAGATGATGAGGAGGAGATGAGGGGATGGTGATGAGGAGATGAGGAGGAGGAGATGAGGAGGAGGAGATGAGGAGGAGGAGATGAGGAGGAGGAGATGAGGGGATGATGAGGAGGAGATGATGATGAGGAGGAGATGAGGAGGAGGAGATGATGATCGCAGTCTATGTGGCCCCGTCTGCCAATGCTGAAGATGCTTGTGAAGCACTGCTCTCCTGCACTTGTAGGCTGCAAACACAGCATCCACAGGCTCTCTTCCTCATCTCTGGTGACTTTAACCACGCTTCTCCCTCTTCTGTTCTACCAACATACACCCAGTATGTTACCTGCCCCACCAGAGAGAATAGAACATTGGACTTGTTTTTTGCCAACACCAAGGAGGCTTATTCCTCTTCCCCCCTCCCTCCCCTGGGCAGCTCGGACCACAACCTTGTACATCTGAGGCCTGTGTATGAACCCATCGTGCGCAGGCAGCCTGTGGTGTCCCGTGAGGTGAGGATGTGGTCTGCTGAGAGCGAGGAGGCTCTGAGGGACTGCTTCAGCACCACTGTCTGGACTGAGCTTTATGACCCACATGGGGAGGACATCAACACCATCACAGAGTGCATCACGGACTACATCAACTTCTGTTTTGAGAACATTGTTCCCTCCCGGACGGTGCGGTGTTTTCCAAACAACAAGCCATGGATTAACCGTGAACTGAAGGCTCTGCTGAAGGAGAAGAAAAGAGCCTTCAGGTCAGGGAACAAGGAGGAGCTGAGGACTGTGCAGAAGGAGCTGAGGAGGAAGATCAGGCAGGCTGAGGCCGGCTACAAGAGGAGGATGGAGGAGCAGCTGCAGCAAAAGAACATTCAGGGAGTGTGGAGGAGCCTGAAAACCATCTCGGGCTTCAAAATCCCCCCTGCCCAGACAGAGGGGGATCTACAGTGGGTGAATGATTTAAATGCTCACTTCTTGAGGTTTGATCGGTCACCCGCTCCCCCTGCACAGCTGCATGCTCCCTCTTCCACAGCTGGACAATGCCCTGCATCTGTTCCTCTTCGTTTATCTGCCCCGGACCATCAGCTCTCCACTTCGCCTGGACTCACCCATCCCCCCAGCACACGGTCCCCCTGCCAACCACTGACTGTCACAGCAGCACAGGTGAGGAGTGAGCTGAAGAGGATTAAAGTGAGGAAGGCAGCAGGACCTGATGGCATCAGCCCCAGGCTCCTTAAGTCCTGCGCAGATGAACTATGTGGAGTTATGGAGCATGTCTTCAACATGAGCCTGAAGCTGAGGGTGGTACCACAGGTCTGGAAGACCTCCTGTCTGGTACCTGTGCCTAAGACACCGCGCCCCAAAGACCTCAACAGCTTCAGGCCAGTGGCTCTCACGTCCCACCTGATGAAGACACTGGAGCGGCTAGTCCTGGACCACCTCCGCTCCACCGTGAGCTCAGCCATGGACCCGATGCAGTTTGCATATCGGTCTGGCATCGGAGTGGAGGACGCCGTCATCTCCCTGCTGCACCGCTCTCTCTCTCACCTGGAAAAGCCTGGCAGCTCTGTGAGGATTCTGTTCTTCGATCTTTCCAGCGCCTTCAACACCATCCAGCCGCTGCTCCTGAGGGACAAGCTGGAGACGGCTGGTGTGGAGTATGACCTGGCAGAGTGGATCCTGGACTACCTCACAGACCGACCCCAGTTTGTGAGAGCCCGGAACTGTGTGTCTGACACTCGGACCTGCAGTGTGGGGGCGCCCCAGGGCACTGTCCTCGCGCCCTTTCTCTTCACCCTTTACACTGCAGATTTCAGACATGACACGGACAGCTGTGTCCTGCAGAAGTTCTCTGACGACTCTGCCATCATCGGACTCATCACGGACGACGATGACGCGGAGTACAGAGGACTGGCGCAGGACTTTGTGGACTGGTGTCAGCGGAACCACCTCCTCATCAACGCGGGGAAGACCAAGGAGATTGGTGGTGGATTTCCGCAGACGCCACCCCACTGCCCCCTCACCAGTGAACATCCAGGGACGGGACATTGAGAGAGTGGACTCATACAAGTACCTGGGTGTTCATCTGAACCACAAACTGGACTGGACTCATAACACAGACACACTGTACAGGAAGAGCCAGAGTCGGCTCTACCTCCTGAGGAGACTGAGGTCTTTTGGAGTGACAGGGCCACTCCTGAAGACCTTCTACGACTCTGTGGTGGCATCAGCCCTCCTGTACGGTGTGGCCTGCTGGAGCAGCAGCATCACAGAGAGGGAGAGGAGAAAGCTGGACAGAGTCATCAAGAAGTCCAGCTCCGTCCTGGGCTGTGCTCTGGACTCGGTGCAGGAGGTGGGGGACAGGAGGGTCCTGGCTAGATTCACATCTATGCTGGACCATGAGTGTCACCCCCTGCAGGACACTCTCTCCGCTCTGGAGAGCAGCTTCAGTGAGAGACTGATCCACCCTCGATGTGTGAAGGAAAGGTTCCGTAGGTCTTTCCTTCCTGCTGCTGTCAGACTTTATAACAAAAACTGTTAGTACTGAACACTCGCAATACTGACCTAACCCAATTCTGTCATATGTGCAATTACTGTGAAATTCATGTGCAATCTATGTGCTGTCGTGACACATATTCATGTGCAATTACTGTCGTGATCACATGCAATGGTATTTATTTATTTATTTATTTGTCTATGGGAGTTTTTATTTATTTATAGGAGATCTTCTACTGAAAGTGTTTTTCAGACTTCCTATAAGTGATCTGTTCTTCTGTATCTACCTCTGTATCTACCTGCGTTGCACCAATGAAATTTCCCCATGTGGGACAATAAAGGAATATCTTATCTTATCTTATCTTATCTTATGATGAGGAGGAGATGAGGAGGAGGAGATAATGAGGAGGAGATGATGAGGAGGAGATGAGGGGATGGTGATGAGGAGATGAGGAGGAGATGATGAGGAGGAGATGATATACCCTATATATAGGGTAAATAGGGTATACCCCTGTGTGGGGGGTAATAAAGAAGAAGAATAAAGTCTGAAGAATAAAGTCTGAAGAATATAGTCTGGTGATAATGTAACACTTAGATACCAACCGACATAAAACACCAAAGAAGAAGATAAGGAGATGAGGAGGCGGAGATGAGGAAGAGATGAGGAGGAGGAGATGAGGGGAGATGAGGAGGTGGAGATGAGGAAGAGATGAGGAGGAGGAGATGAGGAAGAGATGAGGAGGAGATGATGGTGATGGTGATGAGGAGGAGGAGGAGGAGATGAGGAGGAGGAGATGATGAGGAGGAGGAGATGAGGAAGAAGAGATGAGGAAGAAGAGATGAGGAAGAAGAGATGAGGAAGAAGAGATGAGGAGGAGGAGATGGTGATGGTGAGGAGATGAGGAGGAGATGAGGAGGAGGAGATGAGGGGATGAGGAAAAGATGAGGAGGAGATGAGGAGGAGATGAGCTGTGGAGGCCAGAGCGTCACAACACCATCACTCCATTGACGCACGCCACTGAACTCTGCTAATGATGGAGCTCAACACAAAATAAAATCATATTCTTATTATATAGTGGCAGGTTATTGTTGTGGATATTTAAGGCAATATGATGCTGTTAACCCCATGGCCAGACAGGTTTTATTTAGTCAGTGCATAATAACATAATACACTTTGTCCCAAATCTCATAAACAAAACATATTTGGATGAAAATAGATGGCGGTCGGGTTAAGGTGGCAGCACACATGCCAGCTCCTTGTTCAGCCGGCCGTGTTGTGAGTTTGGATCCTGCCTTCGACAATTTACTGCATGTCTCTCCTTCTCTCTATTCCCCTGTCTAATAAAGCCTACGGGCTAAAAAATCCTTAAAAAAATAAAAATAGGAATACAACCAAAGTAACAATTTGAGGTCCTTTTTTATTCTATATATCCTGTTTTTATTATTGTTCATCGATGTATGTTGTACCAAATCACCAAAGCAAGTTCCTATGTTTGTGAATTTTGTTGATTGATAATAAAAGGTACACGTCAGGTCTGTGGAGAGACAAGCCCCCTCAAAGTAAGGCTGTGTTTCTAAAGCACCTGGCTTCGTTTCAGGCCATTCTTCGACTGAAACCTCACACACGGTGGGGCTTTAATTATTCTACTTCCCTGTTCTAACTCTCACCTCTGCATTGCTACATATGATCTCAGGTGCGCAGCGTCGCCATGGCAGCCATGTGATGGCTCTTTACTTCCCTCTAAATGACCTTCGAGAGGAAAGTTCTGCTTGCGCTTACTCCGAGAAAGACTGCATTAGACTGTGAATAGACTTTACTTCTCTAATTAGTCCGTAATTATAGAATTTAAATTTGCATTATCAAACATGTACCCGACTCGCATCACTACCTCCTGAATTAATCTTCCGCTGTTTAGCGAGCGAGCAAAATTAGATCCCAGGCAACGGTCGAGGCAACAGTCAATAATAGGAAAAACTCAATGTAATGCAAGCTGCATTTTAGAGTTATTGAAGTGTTATTGAGTAGTTGTCATTTAAGCGAGGGGGTTGACACATTCGGTAAGCAAAGACATGAATACTGACTGGTTAAGTTCGATAATTATTGCCCTACAGGGAAGAGTCTGTGTAAGAGCACCATCGTGGCAGTGACATCTTCATTGATTTGTGCGGATCATGCTGATGTGCTTATGAAGCTCAGACCATGCAAATGTAGTCTCCCTTTCTCCACAGTGTCCTTATACTCCAGGCTCTGAAAACTGCTTTAATGTGCACACTTATGTAGCCATTTCCATAAAGCTGAACGAAATGCATTTTAAATCTTGAATACAAAATTGATCCATATTACAATAATACAATGTAAATGGAATCAGTGTTATAATGCTTGGATATTTCTAACCCACCAATCAGAGTAGGCGTGTGTGATATGCCACCGTGATTCACCATGAGGCTTTAAACTGTAACTAAAGTGACCTGTTGTTCTGAAAAGTCACACTTCATTGTGATTAGATCATCACTCTCATGTTAACCAGATCTCAACTTAGAGTAGCCTGTTTTTGTGATTTTGTGTAGTCTTTGTGTAGAACCCAGTATTGTGAAAATAAAAGAACGACTGATCTAGTTGAGGTTTAAAATATTTGATAGCGTTTATGCAGGTGACATCACAGATTTCTGAATTTTAGCAGTGAGTGCAAAAATGTACACTCTAACAACAAATATAAAGGTCTACATCTCTGCTAAATATTTAGCTAAAACAAGAAAATCAAGTAAATAAACTTTTAACAGAAGTAATAAGAACATGTCCTTAATAACTTATGTGTGAATGTGTGTATTGAATTGAATGCTATTAAATTATTCTGAAAAGTTTAAGTATTTTTTTCACATTTAGGCAGTTTAATTATCAACACAAGCCAATCCCATATGTCAACTCAACATAATTGGGAACATAGTGTAAAAAAAAAAAAGATTCTAAAGTTAATTTAATTATGATTAAATTGATTAAATTTGAAAACACATTGAAATCCATAATGAGCACAAGTCCAGCCTAAACAGTTGTGTCTGTGTCAGTGCTTTGCTGTTCCCTCTTTGCCTCCCTCCTCTCCTTGTTCCGGTTCTTTGTCTCATGTGCTGTGCTTGTGGTTTTCTGCAGTTTGACATTCAAACAATATCCATAAAATATGCCTCCGCATCACTTGCTTTGCCATTACCCAGGAATGCTGTTTTGAATTTGAACATGTCAGCAGAAAGAGGTTAAAAACATCAATACCCATAAATCCCTAATATTTGAATATAGATCCCACTACAAAGGATTGACCACAGTAATAACAGCGGCAAGACCAAACTGTGCGCCCAAGCAGAAATCCCCTCTCAACATCGCACGCCATTATGTGTTTCCAAACGCGCTGCATACGACTTATAGGTTTATATTATGGATAAATGGCTTCCTAAGCAAGATCCAATGCATAGCAAACCACTGTAAATTCACTGTTAAAATACATATTCAGAGATTGTCAAATTCATTTCCTGTCAATTGTGGAGCAACTCCCCCATGAAAAGCGTGGCAAATTGGGTTAGGAGCTATGACCACAAGAGGCTGGGGGATACATCTGAGTGAAAAGGTTGGATACACTGTTGATCATCTAATGTGTGTTTTGACTCCATTATGTGCATGTCTTTGACCGCACTGCTGCAGTTTAGCTCTGTTCCAACGAGGGATTCAAGATTATTAGGGTTAGGGTTAGTCATTCAATATAATCGTAAGAACCAAAAAATAATCCTTGTGACACGACGCAAAAAAGTATTTTTTGTTCAGTATGTAGCCCAAAAAAATAGACTTCAATGTAAAGAACTTTTTTCCTGGATGTTTTTTGTCACATTTAATTAAAATGTTGTAAAGCTGGTCACAAACATGAGGAATGATAATTGGATAGACATGAATCATTGTTGACTACGTGTGTTTTTTTTTTTTTTTTCATGATTTAACCTTTGTCAAATGCTCAATCGAAATCTTTTAAATACGTTAGACGAGACATTTCACAAAAGATTTTAGTAAATATATCGTCTATTTTCTCCAGTGACATTTAAATTTTTACTTTTTGGTTGGACATAAGCAGCATGTTACTTTATTACTCCAAAATAAAACAATTAAACTTCAATACTTTTACTTGGTAGATGTTTTTATGTGTCACTTTTACTTTTACTTGAGTATTTTTTTTCATTCATTTCAAATAACAAAAAGAGTATTTCTTTCACCAATGTTGAATAAAAACTGAATTTAAGTGTACTTTTAGGAGTGTGGTTGAATTGAAATGACTCGATTTCACTTCTAAACTTAATACGCTTGTTATATATATATATATATATATATATATATATATATATATATATATATATATATTGTATGATTATAATGTGAATTAAATAATCACAAGTATAAAATGAACAGTATAACATTCTTGTAATACCTGTTTTCCCACACTTCTTTGTTGTTCATTTCAGCTGCCAGTGCCCGCGATGTCATGCCTGATTTCTATACAACAAACAATGAAAACGGCTTGAAATATATTTGATTCCCTGGCAAAAAGTGAAAGCCCCAGTCCCAAAAGCTGATATTTAAACGTGAATGTGCTGCTTTTCTCTCTGCTGTTTTGTTTCCCACTTGGCCTTTTGTCTTTATGGCTACTTCACAGGCGCGGCGGGGGGACTATTTGTTTGTGTGAGTGGCTTGGCTGCGCACAGTGGGCATCTGAAGGAACAGAAAGCCTGTGACAGAATGAGTGCACCATGGAGCACGCACAGAGCCGCACCCCAATACATTCACAGGCGGCCAATAAACAATACAGCAAAGAGATGCACACACAAAATCCCTTTCCTCCATTTTAAAAGTCTAATTCCTTCCAAAGTGTTTGATATTTTAAGCACAGAAAAGTACACAAATTCAGAACGGTTTGCAAAATTGGTTGCATTCATGAATCGCAGTGGATTTCAGAGGAGCAGTGGATGACTGTTGATTTGGCTGACAAGTTTTCTTTGATAAACGTTGGCAGAAATAGTCTTCTGGAGCCATTTTAATCGCTCATCTTTGATATTAAATGTCACTCATTTTTTTGGGACTAACACTTCTTTTGCTGGCGCAGTCTTTTAGCTTCAAAGTTGAAATGCATCCCGGTGGAATCCTGAAATGAATAGAATGACTCTACTGAAGGTTTATGGATTTTAAAGGAGATGTATTATGACATTAACTTTTATGAGCAGTTACAATGTTCTTTCCCCCTCAACATTAATTCAGAATTGTTTCATGCATATTTTAGTCAGTCTGCTTTGTCTCAGAAGTCTGTTTTGTTTACACCATCTCAGCCTGTTGCACTGTATTTATTATTCAAATTATTATGACCAGGTCATGCAGGTAGGTTTAAAGGAGACCAAATATGCAAAATCAAGCTTTTAAGATTGCTTCCCCTTCTCATTTAACCACTGTAAATTGTATTTAGGGTGATTCATGCATATGAGTCATTTTTATTCTCCTGTGGACATGTTCACCGCTCCCCTTGTCACACCCACTGATCTTTACTTACTTTGTTCTGTTCGGTTTTAATTTATTTAAAGATGACACACATAGGATTTGGCAGTGTTCCGGAGCCATTTTGACACAAAAAATATATATATATGTATTTTTGCTTATTTAAAATTTTAAATATAATGAGCCACAGATCATAGAACTATATAGCATAATAAGCACAATAGGTCTATTTTTTTTTTTTCTAAATGAAAACTTTTTTCTGAATTGCCACTATGAAGATCTGCAGTTTTGAACAGGAAGTCAATGCTTCTATTTCTATTATCAAGCAGCAGATTATTATTTAGCAACATTGAGCATTTCCTTTGTCTCTTTTACGATGTGAAACTGAGCATTTTAAACTCTGAAGTGGGACATAATATGTATGTGAATAAAATATACTATAATAATTATATTTAGTAGAACAATTCTTATTCATTTGAGCTAATATTATTTTTAAAACTTTTCTTTTTAGTTAAAATAGGATGGTGCTTCTGCTTGCATAGCTTATCCAATCACAGCCCACAAAATAACATTGCATTTTTATGATGCCTTCAAGCTCATGTCTCTGCTTGTGTTTACCCTTTATAGTCAGCTATTTACAGTCACACAACTAATGGCCTTTTTATTCCCATTAATGCATTGATATCATAAAATATGTATTTCCAGGGTTTGAATTCTCTGTATAAACTTTTAATGTACATAGAGTGAGATCAAAGCTGTGTCTTGATCTCCTCGGGGTATAGGCTCAGTGTGTTGACCCAGTGTGCAGCATGAGGCTCACAAGAACTTAGCTCTGCAGCGGAGATAGTCGCATGCGTTTCTTCATATTGGCAGGGTTGCTTCAGCTCAGTTTAAACACTACCCCCGAGTGCCATGACTGTATGAAAGCCAGGAGTGATAGAAAATGAGGCCCAGCGTGTACTCCTCTTGCTTTATCAGGCCTGGAGAAGAGGGATAGTTTCAACTCACAGCGTCCTGGGAGTTTTATGAAAGCCCTCCCCGTGCATACTGTAATCCAGTGTGTTTTCAGTGAAGCACGGGGTGTCCTTTGAAGTGGCAGTACATGGCTTTTTATTCTCACAGAGGTGTATTGATGTGTTTCTCTTGGAATTCTTGAGATGTTCTCACGAATAAGACAAAATTATAATATTTTTTGTGTGTGAGTAACAGTGTGTCCAAATATGTTAATTAAAAAAAAGAAAAAGTAATGCCGTGATAAAAGGTTGGGTGATATGGCAAGAAAATATTTGTGAGTTTCAATTCCAATTAGGTTTCTTAAAAAAAAAAAAAAAGAAAACATGAAAATGTTGTATTGATTTACATAAAGACAACATTTTAACCGTTGCTATTTACCACATGCTTTTACTGACAGAAGATTAACTGTCTGTTGATTAAAACCCCTTACCATACCATGTGATGCAATCTCAATCTCAATTTAAATTAAATGAATTGCTCTGCCTCGAGTAGGTGCTAGTTAATAACTCTGACCTGCTGCAGGGTGTCCACATAAGAACTTGAGCAGATGTCTTTGGTTTTTGAGATTTATTTAGTTATTGGTGGTTTGTTTCCGTGTGCGGTTCTATAAGAAAGCAGAAACCAAAAGTACATAAATGAACATGCATTACTATTTTACTATATTATTACTACTATAACTAATTACTAACGAAAAATAAGTAAAAGACTTAGAAGAAATCAAACCGGAGACATTGCATCACTCATCTGTCACCATAGCAACCTAAATGGACTCTGCGAGTATGCATCCAGCCTTTAACATACTGCTCAGTCATTGAGCAACTACAGAATATTCACTGCGCTTTATTTTACAGCCTTATTCCAAAAATGATTAAATTCATTATTTGCATCAAACAATACTCCATAACTTAAGGGCCAAAGGAGGTTGCTACATCGTTTTTTCACTGATCATCCTTGAAATGCTTCTTCAACTTGATTGAAGTCTATCCGTGGTAAATTCAATTGACTGGACATTATTTGGACTGTATATCATGTCAGTTAACAGTGATGTCCGAGCACAGACCAAACCATGAAGTCCAAGGAACTGTCTGTAGACAGTGAGACCTGAGACAGGATTGTATCAAGGCACAGATCTGGGGAAAGGTTCAGAAGCTAGAGTTCCTAAAGCCCGGCCAAACTGAGCAATTAGAGGAGAAGGGCCTTAGTCAGGGAGATGACCAAGAACCCGATGGTCACTCAGATCGCCAGCGTGTCTCTGTGGAGAGAGGAGAACTTTCCAGAAGAAAAAAACATCTCTCCACCAATCAGGCCTGTGTGGTGGAGTGACCAGACTGAAGCCACGCCTCAGTAAAAGGCACATGACAGCCACATGGAGTTTGCAAAAAGACACCTGAAGGCCTCTCAGAGCATGAAAAACATAATTCTCTGTCTTGAATACTGTCAGGTCTGGAGGAAACCAAGCACCGCTCATTACCTGGTCAGTACCATCCCTACAGTGCAGGAAAGGGGGGATTAGTCAGAGATGAATGCAGCAGTGTACAGAGAACTCCTTGATCAATAAATAAATAATTCAATATGTATCTTTTTGTACATACATGCAAACATACATTGTACTTACTCACGTTACATGTCACGCACACAACACAAAACCACCAATCAAGAGTCCTGACCAGGCTCTAACTAGAACTATTCTACAACTTAATAATGTAACCTTGGTTCTCGGAGTCCATCTTCTCTCTGCTAACCTGGCCACAGCCCTGCAGCCAGAGTTTGGATTGGCTGCTGGAGAGAAAGAGTCTCTAGATTCTGAGGCCTGCTGGGCCTTTTCAACACGTATCATGATAAGACGATAAACAATACTAAAATAAGAAGCACAATCCTTGATAAATTATTTTCTTTTGTTGATCTTCCAATGCTTGACTCACTGTGATCCTGAAGAGCACCTCCACCCACTGAAGCGCTCATCTTTCTTATCCATAATACTAAAATTAGCTAAAATTTGCCTGAATCGAGACTAAAACCATGCATGTCAAAAACAATCTTGAATGATGATAATACCAAATCTGAACTAAACTATGGACAGACTAAATTCCAAGCAGGAGTTTCAAACTTGGCCCGAGAACTAGATCTTGAATTTTAGCAATATCTTTACAGATGCATAATAGAACCAGGATCTTTTACATTTCTGCACTTCTATCCATTTTTCAAAACCTGCATTAGAATTCTGCACCGCCCTGTATGTGGGGAATACATTTAAATCAGCATTATATAGAAGCATGCTTTCTGGAGAACACTGCGGTGCGATGAAGCACTGAGGTGTAACTCATAGACTCATAATTGCATTTTGCCTCTAAATTGCCCAGAGGAGACGGCACGGGGAGCTGGTCGGGGATTCATTCAGGTCTAAACTGATTTCCACCCAGTGCGCGGCTGCAGTTGATTAATCATCACCTATGAGCTCTCGGTTTTATGTATCCATTTAGCTTTTAATATGATTGGCCTGTTTTTAGACTCGTAACCTTTTCCGGGATTGCATTACGGAAATAGAGGGGCACACACAGTCAAATAAAGGTGAGGATCCAGAATTAGAAGCCGTAATATTGTAGGCTAAGTCTCTATGGGAATTTTAATGACTTTGTGTTAGTTTATGATCGCCTGAAGCTTAGAATTAATCTATCATACGCCAACTTAATGATCACGGCCATGTTTATGATGAAAGAGTACGTTTGCGCTGTCAGAAGAGTAAACTATGCACAAATGATGTTTCACCAACATGTATCCTTCCTGCATTGTCCTGGCCTCCACATTCAAAGAGTACGTTTGCGCTGTCAGAAGAGTAAACTATGCACAAATGATGTTTCACCAACATGTATCCTTCCTGCATTGTCCTGGCCTCCACATTCAAGGCTTTTAATAAATCATTTGCAAAGCAAGGTTCAAATATTAAGGCAGTATTATGTTAGCCCAGACTCACCCTTAATTAAGTGACCTCTCCGTTTGCTAATTTGGCCTCCATAATGGGTTCACGAACGACATGAGCTTTGACCTCTGGGAACACTCAGCAGTAGTTGCACGTTCAGCTCCTCACTATATCTTTAATATCTGTAATCTATATTCACATGCAGTTTGGTAGTGACTTGGTTGATGATTATGGTGTAGGAGGATATGGGAAATCATTAAAAGAAGGGCTTCCCAAAAGGAGGTCATGGGCAGGTTCATTGGAGCTTCAATGTGTTGCTATTTCAAAGTCTATTCATTGATTTAATGAAAAGACATAATTTAACAGATCGTAAGGCTGTTAAAGGCAGTATGGATGATTTTTCGGCGATTTGAGAACGCAGGCGGAAGTGCGCATGTGCACTCCCCCGTGCGGACTGATACAACACACACGTGCGTTTGTTTATTAGCGCAACGGAGCGCATCACATCTCTTGTCTCCCGTAGATTTCTGTCCACTTCTGCGTCAGCTCGAACTGTCTTTCTCCGTCTTCATTTTGCCCCGTACACTGAGAGAACTATATTATGATAGATCCATGCGCTTAGGCACGCGGAAACGTGGGGACGAGCCTGACGCGGCTGCAGGTGAGCGGTAGGTGCGTTTTATGATTGATACGTGGCAGGACAAATGATTTATCCACGCCACGAGGAAGTATGATAAAAAATTGCTGAAAAAAATCATCCATACCACCTTTAACAAGGATCTATAGCTATCTGTACAAACGTCATCAAAACCAGGCAATACAAATAGCTCTTGCTATTTCTTAGCTCGAGCTAATAATAATATGGAGTACACAGTGTTTTTTTTTAAACTTTTTTTTTATTGACGGCTATTCAGTAAAACTTTATCAAATTACTCCAATTAGGAAAAAGAGGTGTAAATAAGGCCTGTGTACTGTACATGTGTCTGACTCTTTGGGTTTTGCAATTGTGGTTTGTGTAATTTTTTAGGTTCAGAAGTTTGCTTAAAGCGCTCCAAAATGACAATATACTACATTTGTACAACAACTGTATGCTCAGTTTGTTTCAAGGCACAATTGGCAATACTTTTGGCAATACTTCAATGCACACCATTGTGTGGCTGTCTTATCTGGGATATTGAAATTATTTGGTTAATTGATTATTGTAATTATTCAGGACACAATATAATCATAAGACCTAAAAACGAATAACCATTAAACCGTTTCAATTCAATATGTACAGACACACCTTAAAAACACCTTAAACCTACAGTAAGCTTTTTACTTGGCTGTTCATATCATAGTAACTTTACATTTGCATTCAGAAAGCCTGATTTAATAAAGCTGGTCACATTGGAATAGTAATGTATTAGAAGGAAAGAAAACTAAGGCTTTTATGTATCAGTAATCGTTTCTTCTCACCAAAATCATAACACAAAAATTTGATATCCTGACATCCCTAGTTACAAGTCAGATCTGTGAAGAGGCAACCCCACTCACTTAGAATGAATGAGTGAAACCTTTCCTTCACATAGAGAGGGTGGATCAGTCTCTCATTGAAGCTGCTCTCCAGAGCGGAGAGAGTGTCCTGCAGGGGGTGACACTCATGGTCCAGCATAGATGTGAATCTAGCCAGGACCCTCCTGTCCCCCACCTCCTGCACCGAGTCCAGAGCACAGCCCAGGACGGAGCTGGACTTCTTGATGACTTTGTCCAGCTTCCTCCTCTCCCTCTCTGTGATGCTGCTGCTCCAGCAGGCCACACCGTACAGGAGGGCTGATGCCACCACAGAGTCGTAGAAGGTCTTCAGGAGTGGCCCTGTCACTCCAAAAGACCTGAGTCTCCTCAGGAGGTAGAGCCTTCTGTAATTGAATAAATATATATTTAATAGATAGGATTCTGAACATGATTTGAGAGTAGCTTCGTCCACTCTCAGCCCAGATATAAACTCACTTGTCAAATCCAAAGAAAGACCACTGTTGTCACATTAGTTGCATCTTGACATACAGTACACAATTTTGTTGTTGTCTTTATTTAGTTTTATTAGAATGAAAACATATTGTTGTGTTTTTCAGCTGTGGTTTGCTTGTGCTTTTGCACGTTGCTGCTTTAAAGCAGAACTAAGTAACATTTTCACTTTATTGAACGTCTTTGTCAGCCTCTGTGATGGTTACATACGTATTTTCGTGGATTTGAAGTGTCCGTTGCTCTTGTTGTCTCTAGGCAGAAAACCAGCCTTGCAACATTTGTTGACATCGACACCAAGACAACTCGGCTGAGAAATAATCGCTTTTTTTATGTTTGGCAACGTGACATGTTTTTCCTGACAATGTATTTTCACATAGTCAGAGCTGCAGGAGGAGCTCTATATCCAGAGTTACTTAGTTCCTCTGTAAATAACTTTTGCACATAGATGGCATCCAAAAAAGATATAAGAAATAAGTAAATAAAAGTTATATTCTTGGGTCATTGGGATTGTTGGGTGGGTCCGAGGGGGGCGCAAGTTGAGAACCACTGCCTTAAACTATACTTAAAACAAGAAAGCGCATTGTTTTGAACTGACAACCTATCTTACATAAGCAGATCCCTCAGCCAATCAAATCCCTGTCCATAGGTTCAGGCACACAAACCTTTAATGAGAATCTTGCCTGAACTGGCTGTCCTCTGACCAGGGGCAGTTGTGTGGGATTAGCATGTTATTCAGAAGGGATAAAGAAGTTAAGAGCAGTCGTCTTCTTCTCCTTCTCCTGCTGCTCTGGCTGTCAGTGTGTATGTGAGTGTGTAAGGGTGAGTTTGATTGTATATTTGTCCCATTTTCATCGCTGTCACTCAAATTCTAAGGCCCTTGTATGCGAGAACAAAGACCTCTGTACAAATCTGCTCCTGTCCGAACAAAGAATAAGCTGCATCAACAAACACATTTATTAAATGTTCATCAAAGGTAGTCATATTGTGGAATGCTATGGACCCACTTAATTTTATAGTTGAACAATCTATTACAAATGTTTGGTATCTGCTGTATTAAATGTAGTAAAAAATTGAATAATACTCTTTTTGACCAAATGTCTTGAAATTAAAAAGGAGTTTTGTTGGTTAAGTTACATAGTTGCATAGGGAGCCTAACCAAACCTAAACATTATTTTGTTTACTTATCATATATCTCTCTAATTACTATAATATTCTTTCCTTTTTACTATTGCCACGTTTTTGTTTACTGCCACTGTTACACTGTTAGTCCTGTCTGTAGATGCTGTGCTGTCTTATTGCATTGATTTCCTCGTAATTGCTACAAAAAGGGACATTTCCTTTGATCCAGAGGTGAGCTGTGACACCCAAAGGCGTCCATTCACGAATCGCATGCCTTTTAAAAACATAACATCGAAAACATTTGGCACCCATTTAGCCCATCACCCTCCCTTTCAACGATCTACATAGACACACGGGCAACGATCTTTATTGCTCCATCTCCTCTGTGGCTCTAACGTCCCCCTGAAGGCTTGAGTTTAGATGAAATGTCACTTTTAATGGGAGTAGGAATGGAATAACAAAAAGCGTGCTTTTCTCCGGCTGGTTGCAGAGGTGGGGCTGATACAGATGATGCAACTTGGGCATCTACTAGTGGCATTAGATTTAACCCAAGGCAAGGGACATTGCTTTTGTAGATGTTGTTTTGCAGTGAGAGGAGGATATTATGGAGAAATGGGTTGAAGCGGTTATAGAAATGGTGGGGCTGACAATGTCCATAAAGAGATGTTTCATGGCGCTTTTCTTCAACATTTTGTTTTCCACAGCGGAAGATAAACAACACAGAAACAGCCTCTTTTTTTGTGAGAATAGAGTTATAGACTAACTTTATTGATACGCAGAGGAAACTACTTGGAAACAGCAGCTCAAACTTACAATATAAAATACTCTTTATTATAAAAGGGCAAAGAATGTGGCATTAAAATGTGATAATAATTCAAACTGATTATTAACAGTAGGGGAAAAAAAGTTAAAAATAAGGAAATCAGCTGCTCAAAGACATGAAGCTTTATTTTAACACTTTATTGTGAAGAAGGCACTGCACAAAATGTAATTAAACTGCTCCCTTTTGGGTTGGTTGCAAAAAGAGTGACATGAATGACATTTTTAATCATCTTTCCTTTCTTATACTCATATGCAGAGCAGTGCCTTGTATAGACAATTGAGACAATTTGTTGTCATTTCAAATATATATATTTTGGGAAACTTAATCAATATCGTCAGAGCTTTTCGGCTGCTCTGGATTCTAAAATATCAGTATCAATGTGTCACCGGCCTCACAAAAAAAACATCAGTCGATTTCTAAGTAAAACCATGACCTATTTGCTGTGAGTGCTAGCCACCGTGCCGAATGGTATCTTTGCTTATTAAATGATCACACGTTCACTGTATAATAGTCACAACTTTCTGGGACTGAGTTGGACATATCTAACAATTCCCTCAGCCCCAGTATATGCAGTCAAGGATACTACTCTTATATCTTTTGTACAGAGTGGAATGACAGATGAAGAGGCACGAGAGAGCAGTGTGTCAGTCTCACAGCTGATAGGTCTGAGAGCCTCATATCTGAAGCCTCAGAAACATGATAAGAGCTGATCTCCTCTGTACTCTTATCTCCTCGCCGTGTCTTTGGACTACTGCGCTATCTTTGTATCTGTAGAAAAAAAAACCCGACAATGCTTTCTTTTTGACTCAACGGCAGCGCGGCACAGGACTTTATCGCTCCATCGCGTCATGGCTGGGAACTAATGGCACAGTGGAGGCGATCGTTTAATAAGGACGCTGTCTTTCGTGCTTTTGTTGGAAATAGAAATTGTACTTGGAAAAGGTTACCTACATCCGTGCAATACATGGAACTAGCAGAACGACTAGAGACTGTAGAGCCTGAATATTGGACACTGCCAAATGTGTGATCTTATGCTTCTTCAGCCGTTCATACTTGTAGATAAGATAAGATATTCCTTTATTGTCCACACATGGGGAAATTTCATTGTTGCAACGCAGGTAGATACAGAGGAAAAGGACAGATAACTTATGGGAAGTTTAAAAAACACTCTTAATAGAAGAACTCTTATGGATTGAGCTCTGGTTTGTTCTGGTTCTGGTTTAGTCTTTATTCACCCCCGGTTTAGTTTAGGATTTAGTCCCAGTTTTAGTCCCAGTTTTTGTCCCAGTTTTGTCCCAATGTTGATGTGGTGATTGTGCAACTGTATAATTATTGCTGTAATCCTCCTCAATTTCTCTATTTCTTCCTTTAAACTATCACTATAGTGTTTTGCCCATTTCAGATAGAAAGATGTTCTATTTAAAGGTGCACTGTGTAACTTTCTCACAGTATGGCATTTAACGTATCTATTATGCACTTATTCAGTGTGTTTTGGTTGCAGCAATTGTCAACAAAGACATGCACTCTCACTAAATGTATTTGTCTCTATGGAGGTAAATTTAAAGCCATATTGTAGAACATTCCAGTCTAGACAAAGCGACCACATCTCCCGACACAGGCATGTGGCAGGCCCTCCATCAGAAGAGTTACACCATGGGTCTTTAATAACCATACATCTCATGCGCTTTTGAGTACAGTTTACATGTGCCTGGCTTCGTCGTTCTGGTCAATTATGTCTTTAGCTTATTTTGGATTGGTGTCATGGCCCCTAATCC
This sequence comes from Eucyclogobius newberryi, assembly GCF_026437365.1. NCBI lineage: Eukaryota > Metazoa > Chordata > Actinopteri > Gobiiformes > Gobiidae > Eucyclogobius > Eucyclogobius newberryi. Next base: position 9,349,331 of record NW_027315801.1, on the reverse strand, counting down.
CACCATCACATCAAAACTCAACCCCCTGCTCCCCCTTTACCCTGCAATTTCCACTCTGGATTCTGTTCCCTTTTGTGAACCAGTCAAGCCTTAACTTACCTCAAACGCTTTTCATCCCTCTGAAAATAAGTTGGCTCAGAGAATTGGTGCTTGTTTTTTGTAATACTCCTTCCTTCCTTCCTTCCTTCCTTGACATTTTGGCTGGATTGTAAAGAAATTAAGGATGAATTAACATTGCATGCATTATAGTATACTTAATATAAACAGGATTTACTGCGTACAAACAAATGACAGTGTCAAAAAGTAAACCGGTACTCAAATATTGCCATATTATCGATATTGTAGCACTTAACGGCCACATCTCATATCAATAATTACCAATTTTGTGCCTTCCAAGAAGTAGAAGCAGTAATCGTAGCAATAGTTAGTAGTAGTAGTAGTAGCAGTAGTAGCAGTGGTAGTAGCAGTAGTAGCAGTAGTAGTAGTAGTAGCAGTAGCAGTAGCAGTAGTAGTAGTAGTAGTAGTAGTAGTAGTAGTAGTAGTAATACCAATAGTGTACTCTACCTGTAGTAGTAGTAGTAGTAGTAGTAGTAGTAGTAGTAGTAGTAGTAGTAGCAATAACAATAGTGTACTCTACCTGAAAAAAGTAGTAGTTATTGTTGTAGTATTTTTTTTACATTACTATATAAATCTTGTTTAGCATCAATTTGGGTTCGTATTCTCCACTGTCCGTCTGGATTTTCAGCAGGTTAGTAAATGTGTCGGACTTTAAAAAGGCGGTCATTGTTTTTTAATAGCTTCCTGCAAACCTGCTTCACCTCCAGCCCTGCCCCCCCGAGGAGGTCAAAGGTCAGAGATAGGCCTGTTGCACTATGGCCTCCTTACTATTTTCTGCACTCCATCCTCAGCCTGTGCGGATGTCTTTCGCTCTCATTGTTGCTGTGAATAATTAGGAATCCCCAGTTTGCACGGAGTTAGGCCGTCCCAGGGCGCGGTGTTCGGAGGCAGGACAGACGCAGCCCAAGGTGAGGGTATGTGGGACACTTCTCAGGGGGGCCGGGGAACACCTGCTCGGACACATTTACATACACACACCAAGGCAACAAGTTCGAATAGGCCGCAGCATCTATAAACTGTGATAACGATAAATGTTTACATAAGTGGGGAGAGTAATCAAACATTGTGTTGAAGTAAAAGTAATGTTACAATGTCCAAGTATTTCTCAAGTACAAGTTTGAGTTACTTGTTTTCTTTCAATCACAATCACAGCCCATGTCACAATAGCAGTTATTGGTAAATGAACAGAATACCGTACAGTCACAGGAAATAAGCAAATGGATAACTTTCCTTAGACCCTCGCTCTTGGCAAGGAAAAGCAAAGCAAAGAATAAAACAGTGGGAAAAAGAGAAACCTTGAGGAGAACTACAGTGAATTTGCAGAGGTTCAAGTCCGGAAATCCAGAGTTAACTCAAGTCGGAGAGAAAGAGGGTTCATTCAGGAATAAAAAAAAGTATAGTGTACTACTTAAATAAGATAACAAAAGTAACTGTCTAGAAGTGACGCCCGGTTTATAAATCTTATCTTATTTTCAGTTCATAATTCTCAAAAATGAGAAAGTATCCAAAGAAGTGGATACTTAAATTGTTTGTCACTTTAATTAAAGACTTAATCACAGTGGGAAGAGTAAATGATTGACTGATACATCTATTATATGAAATCCTATTTATTTATTTATTCATCAAAAAGTGGTACTTGAGAACTACACATCAAACAGTGGAGCACTGAGATAATAGGTTTTCTGGTTAATTTGTTGGTGAAAGATTCAATGTAGACAGTGGTGTTGGTGATAAGAGGAAAAAATAATTAACTGTGTAAAATTTTAGAGTCCCAGTTATCGTGAGGGGAAATGTAGCTAATTTAATTTTAATCACGATTACCAGCAAACATTATTGTTCTTTGTCATGTTTAAACTTGAAATATTCCTATTACAGGAAAATTTGTCTTCATAAAAATGTATCTGTCTACCATTTAATGCAGCAGATAATATTGAAAATATCCACAAATGGTTTAAATATAAATGTAAGCTTATTGGCCAATCATTGTAGCTCTTTTAAGTATTAAATCAGTTATTAGTGGGGTGAGCTCCATGGTAATGCTCAGGGGTGGAGCTTGAGACTTGGTACGGAACACAACGGAATTGGAAATAAAATGTTCCTGGTTGAATTTCAACTTCCTCTACCTGGCACATCGCAAATGGTCAGAAGACCACAAAGCATAAAATGAATAAGCCATAAGTTATAACCAAACCTAAAAAGCAGCCGTTATAAAAGCACCAGAACATTTTAAAGCAAAGATTGTTGTCTTTTTTATAATCAAGTTCATGTTTTATTTTTTTGTCCAGCAAAGGTCAATATGGCCTATGATAACCCATTTATGCATTATTGATTTGCTATTGAGTTTGATTGTGGCCAGACGGCGCCCAGCAGGTGGCCTTGAGACATAATCAATTTATCAGCAACTTGAATCGACAAGGACCTCTGCAATAAAGACAGACAGAGTGTCCTCCGCTAATCCAATACAGCCACAGACACACACACAGCTCTCTTTGTTTGTGAGGGCAAGTCAGGATACAAGTCACAAACAACGGGTAAAGCTCTTTTCAGTTTAGACATTTTGAATATAATCTTCTTAAGATAGACGATGCTTTTTTAGCGATAAACTGTTACATAATGTATGTCATTATTTAACATTTTGTTTGAAGTAAGCTGACATTTTGATCTAAGATAACTTCCCGTTCTAAAAAGCAGAACTGATTATCTGTCACTACTTCTTAACATTTCACCTTAACAAGCAGTGGATTTCTGTTTGCAACTGTTTTGTTTGACCTAGAGTCTGAATTAGAGGAAGGCTAATATAGGATTACTCCAATACAACACTATTATTAAGGAGAAACCATGTTAAAGGACACATTTCATGGAAAATATGTGCTTTTAAACACATTAATCATCAAAGCATCAAAAACACGTCTGCAGTTGCTTTTAGCTTCGTTCACGCTAGTTTGATGAATCCTATTTAGAAAGTCCTCTCCTCTCTTAGGGTAAAAAACACTCCATTCTGAATTCTTCTGTAATGTTTTTAAGTCAATAAATAATCTCCAGACTCATTCTGAACATTTCTGCCATTTAATCACAATCATTACAACTGTGTGTCTGAATTACCATGTCTTGGAAAGCTAGCATTGGTTTATCTCACCTTATTTTTTAAAATGTTTCTAAAACATGAGATATCTAAGTAAAGGTGCCAAAGAGCATGGTTTAAGGACAATAACAATACAAATAGCAATGGATAATATGTGATATATGTCTTTTAACATAATAGCTCATACTATTGTGCTATAGTGTGTCAGTTACTAGCGCTAACTGAAGCGGAGTGATTTGACCCTTGCAACAGGCAGTGTTGTTAGTTCAGCCTTTCTTCTTTTGTGAATGTGTGATTGTAGGTGCACAATGACGTTAATGTCTCCATCAGTAAGAAAAGCACCAATTCCCAATTCGACAAAACAAACAGTTAAACGTGCTTGGGCCAATTGTGTTTGTGAATTGTTCAAAAGTAGTCCATTGATGTTACCTAAACCCTTTAAATGGACACGCCTCTCTGCTTCCTCTTCTCCCTCTCTGTATCTGGAGGTGTAGGTAAAGATGAGTTATAGTGGGCGCCCTTACGTGTCTGATAGATGAAGGTGAACTCTGCTTTGGCCTGTACAGGAGACTTTAGAGGACACAGAGGCTACCATCCATCCTCTTAGCTGCCTACATAACAGTTCCCTACACACTTTCCCAAGCCACACAATACCACCAGTGCTGGCCATTCATTGTTTTTCATAACTCAGATTTTTGGCAAAATGTGTTGTATTGTAAACTTATTTTTTATTGCTGGAGATATATCTTGGCAATACATTGGGGAAAGTTTTGGAAATGGATGTTTGTTTGACTTTTGTTCCAGGGAAGCACTTAAGTTGACAAACAGTCCAAAAAGTAAGAGCAAAACTGTAAAAAAGTACAAGAAGACTGTTGCCACCCATGCGCAATAAAGTTTGTTGTTTCCGAAGAAGACTCAATATAAGAATCTGGTGTCCGTATTTAGAACTGCGCACTTTCTCCAACATTTTATAAAGACAATGGACACCATCCAATTAATTACACTCTTAGTTATGTTTCCTTTTGTGTTTTCTTACATTTTCAAGCATCCAGTTATGCTTTTGTTCGGCATGATATATATAGTGGATCGCTTGTGATGTTATTGCTTTTCCTAGACGCTTCCACAGTATGGCATTAAACGTAGCTATTTCCAAGGAGACAAACAGGTGATGTGGCTGTGCTCGTAGTAATAATGCATGTTTTTCTGGCAATAAAAGGTTTGTAATAGTTTGTTGATCATTTTCCTATCTTGATAAGACAAGCAGGTGATGTACATTCCACCATAAAAGTTACATTGTGCACCTTTAAGTACTTAAACTGTTTTAGTTTAATGGTGTAATGAGTTGGACTAGTGGCATTTTTCTCTGCAGCCTGATACAACCTTATGAGTACACTCAAAAGTGAAAGCCAAGTTACAATTTTATGACTGCTATTAAAGCAGTTATTAACATTTAAAAGTAGAAGCTGGAGGGGATTGTTGCCAGATAAGTGGGCTGATTACAAAGGAGAGACAGTACCTTCAACATGCTGAACAAAGGAGACCATTTTTTGTTTTATTAAAAGCGAGTGTTTTAGTTTGAAATCCTTTGAAATGTACTGTATGTATATCGCTAGTTTCTGCTTTTTCCGTGGAGTCGTCACAAAAAATACCATAACACATCCACACTTTCGCACCAAAGGCCTCTTTGACAAATAATCATACAGGCGAAACGGCCAAACAGATTTCAATCCACCACCCATTACATTCTGTAGAGCACTGTACTGTCCTGAGCCACTGTTTTAAATGTATTAGACATTGGCGCAAAGTGCTCAGTTTTTTCCAGGCTGGTGACTTGTACAAGAGATATACAGTACTGTGTTCTATAGTATTCTGGAGAGTGACACCAGTATATTTACCATGCTGCTTCGATCCTTTAACAGGAACATACTTTGTACAGTTAACATTTTTCCTGGTTTCCTTATGCACCACATGCTCCTGCACACGTTTTATACCTCGGAGGGCTGCTGTGTACTCCTCTGCTCTGGCTCTAATCAGCACAGTGACTGCTAACTGCACATAGCCTCTACAGTGTGGCTCATGCCTGCTAATCTTGTCATGCGTTTGGTATTATCACTTTTCCCACTTCACTGGCACATCTGCTCCTTTATCAGGTGAGAGATAGCGGGCACCCGGCTTGCTCGTGCCTTCAGGATAGCCCCTAAAGTACCAGCACCTTATCCAGCTTGCAGGTGTGTGCCCCCCCTTGCACATCCAGATATCTGCAGGAAATGACACACACTTTGAGTCCATTACCACTTCAAAAGGAACAGGCAGGACCAAGAGTGGAGGACTTCCAGTTAGTGCCCCTTAGCATCAAGTATGCCTTGTAATAATTAATGCAATTTAAATAGCATTTGCAGAATGAGTAATGATAGATTCGTCCCAGACTGTGGATAGGTTGAGATCAGGACAGTCTGATGAATGCTAACATATCTAGTTCTTCCTACGCGTTTCCTAATTTAAATTTTTAGATGAGTTTTTGGTGTGGTTTTGAAAGGGTCAATATTGGCATGGACGAGTCTGAGTATTATTAATCAATTATTAAAGGCGCAATGGACGATTTTTCTGCGATTTGAGAACGCAGGCGGAAGTGCGCATGCGCACTCCCCCGTGCAGACTGATACAACACACAGGTCCGTTTGTTTATTAGCGCGATGGATCGCATCGCATCTCTCGTCTCCCGTAGATTTCTGTCTACATCTGAGTCAGCTCGAACTGTCTTTCTCCGTCTTCATTTTGTCCCGTACACTGAGGGAACTATATTATGATAGATCAATGCGCCTAGACACGCGGAAACGTAGGGACAAACCGCACGCGGCTGCAGGTGAGCGGTAGGTGTGTTTTATGATTGATACTTGGCAGGACTAATCGGCAGTCCACGCCACGAGGAAATAAGACTTAGATTTGGGCCAAAAAAATCGTCCATTCAACCTTTAATAAATATCACGGGGAATGTATCGCAGAATATGTGAAACTTTCTTTCGAGTTATTATAAAATTAAATCAGACTAATTATCCCAATGTGCTCAAAATGCATGTGTACAATTTTGTGATTGAAGTATGGCACAAAATGGATCATAGGAATGGCTCATAGAATTAACTACAAACGTGCACTGTATATGAAAGATTACTGCACCTTATTCCCCCTCACCCACTTTCCCCTCTTTTCCCACGTGATCACCACTTCCATTGTAATCGAACTTCCGGTCCAGCGGGAATTCCATTGGTTTAAATGGAGAACGAGGGAAAAGTCTCACCGTAAGGAAGGAGGTCGTGGACTAGCGAGTGTGAGAGCCACTATTCAGGATAAAACATCAAAGATCAAGAGATGAAGATCAGATCGAGGACAAGGCCTCAACAGATGATGTGAGGATGAGGTGCTGGAGGAGGGACTATCATGGGAGGACAAGCCCCTTCATGGGATGTACCACTGGAACATAACTGAAGTGGCTGATATCTCGAAATCGTACCAATGGCCAGAGCAATAGCCCAGATCTACCACACCAGCCAAGACAACAAGATATATATACATGACTACACAATCCTGTGCTCTATCCAAAAGAGTGTCTAGCACGTTTCATAGCAAGAATGTTTCTAGTCCGACTCCAGAGCCAACCTGGGCCTTTCTGTGTGGATTTTGCACGTTTCTCCCCCTGTCTCCCAACCAAACAGACCAACCAAGCCATTTTCAGAGGCAGCAGGTTTTGAAAATAGCGAAAGTATCTCTGGACTCACAAGGAGAAAGTTATCACCGCCGTCAGAGGAGTTGATCTGCGTGTCATCGCGTCCGCCATGCGAGTTTCCAATCCATCAGCGCAGGAGTAATGTTCTGTCACATCGCTATGGAAACAGCATCAGGAAGTACCGACAGCGCTCTCCCAAATGTAGAGTGTTGCCATGGGTATAAGTGCACACATGAAATTAAAATTCTCTGCCAAGTGCGGGGAGAAATGGGAAAGGAGATGGCGAGATATGCATGGTTGGACAGGCAATGCAATGCTTGAGTGAGAAGATTAAATTGTAACTGGCGGCTGCAGTGTGGCTCTGTGTGCTGCATATATATGGTGATGGTCTAGTCCCGGGAAGATGAGAGAATCTTTCACTGTCATCAAACATAAAGATCTGCTATTTATCCGCCTCTCATCTCTGTGTCCCTATAGTCATTTCTGGAGCTCACTATTAAATGCCTGCACTATCAGACTTAGCCCAATGTTGGTGTGAGGTCTACCAGAGCAACAGATCTGATCAAACGCTGCACTCGGAGTCATCTAGCATTACATAATGAATATTGAGTGAGATGTAATTATTTTATGTAGCTACAGGAATATTCAGCACTGAAACTCTATGGTTTTGGGATTACTTAAAACTGCTCTGGTGCTTTTTATTGTTTAATCTCCAAGGGGAAAATCATTCTGGCATCACCAAAGCATTTTCACCATCCTTGTGCCACTCACGGATGTTTTGTTTTTCTGATGTACTCTCCCTATTATTCTGTGCGTAAAACAGATAGAGCGGCATTTTCCAAAGCACTCAAGCAGGTTCATGTCAGTTTAATGCCACCTAAATTGTCATTTATCAATTTTGTTGCTCCATTTGAGCTTCAACAGGAGTTAGCTCAACATAATTCTGACATTTCACCCTCATTGACAAACATTAAACGTGACAAATTACCATAAAACTGACTCTCTATTGCACCTTCAAATAAGCAAAGCGACAAGTGGGATTTTTTTTTTTTTTTATGTATCACTGAATTAATAGATTGAGTTACAGTAGGCAAGGCAGAGGTCAGTGTAATAGTAAGTTAATTTACCACTTACATTTTCAAAGTAAATAATGCATCGCAAAGTGATGCATTTCCCACCAGGCTCTGTAAGTAAATATTTGTTCCAGAAAGAAAATCCTCAAAAATAACCACTAAATTCAGCATTATTTGTCAAAATCTTATAATATTTGAAAAGATAAAATGTGCATTACTGAGTTGCCAGTATGGGGAATAATGATGTTTAAATATGATTAAGTCACTAACTGCGTTATTTTTTTTTTATCAGTAATGAGTAATGAAACTAATTACTCTTTTCTCTGCATTCACGTCATTAGAGTTATTGCCAATATAATGCGGCTTGTTATTTGACTATGAGTTTCCGACACACACGAGACAATATAGAGAATATAAAGAATATGTATCATATGTGTGGCATTTATTGATATTCATCATTATTGTGCGACTCTTTGTGATGAGAGAGACGAAAAAAAATATGTCTTTTCAGCTTCAACCCATTTTGAGAATATCCCTAAACAGATCGTGGCTGGAGGAGAATCGCTTATAACTATAACAACAACGCTGCTTGTAACAGTTGGAGAGTTTCAGGGTTTGATAAGGCAGAAATTAACAAATATTTCACTTGAATAATCAGTGGTGGGTGTACTTTTGGAGATTAACTGTTTAACTGTTACATTATTTGGTAACAAGTTACTTTAACCATTCAATAATGCAGTTACTAAATTACTTTTGGGGAGAATTAACAGTTAACTTATTACTTTTTTGAATGAACTTGCCCAACACTGCAGACTTCTGCTAGACTTCTCGTACAATCAAACATAAACAAAACACATCTGTAAGCTTTAGAAATGGCCATTTGCCCTTATAGGCATTGTTCTGTTTCAGTAACTAAACGTATAGAATCGTTGTGTAAAGTGTTTTTTGCCTGATCTCTCGCATCTCTCCATAGCAGACCTGTGGCAAGGGCTTTGGTGGCAGATGTTTGATAAAGAGAGCCCCTCCTGGAGAGTAAGTGATGTTTGAGAGAGAAGTGAGACTGGGTGTTTGGGGGCTCAATAGCGCCCACAGTGGCTCCTCTGCTGCTCGCAGTGGGAGTGAGAGAGTGATGGATTTCACTTGCCATTAAACCACTGTCCCTGGTTTAATGGCAAGTCTATGCAGCCTGAGGAGATGGTTTTAATCATATTTGCCTCCTCATTACCCTCCCGTCTGCTGCGTAAGAGCTACGCTGGGAGAACAGGCAGCCGAGCAAACCACACGCTAGAACAATGTACAGGAAAGGTGCAAGAGGACTGGTGAAAACAGATATCACACACAGAGATACAGTATAGATGAGACTGAGGTTATGCTTATCCTAATATTGCTGCCATTTTGTGATTGGCAGCAGGTTTGCCACTATGCATTCTGACATTGATGACAATACAGACAGACAGCAAGGCCTTTCCCCAGAGCTGGAATTGTGGATGCAGAATGGGTTCAGTATATTCATATTATGAATATACTGAACCCATATTCATGTGCAATTACTGTCGTGATCACATGCAATGGTATTTATGTATTTATTTATTTATTTGTCTATGGGAGTTTTTATTTATTTATAGGAGATCTTCTACTGAAAGTGTTTTTCAGACTTCCTATAAGTGATCTGTTCTTCTGTATCTACCTCTGGATCTACCTGCGTTGCACCAATGAAATTTCCCCATGTGGGACAATAAAGGAACATCTTATCTTATCTTATCTTATGTCATTTATTTTGCATCAAACTCATTTATTTAGTAATTTCCGAGATATTTTTTTTTGCTAAATACAAAGTAACCACCTTAATATGTTTTTTCACAACCCCCAGGTCACTGCATAAACACTTCATGACAAATAATAATAAATATATATATATATATATATATATATTTTATGACCCATCATTTTCAGGGTGCATTGTGGGAAATTACTTGTGCACTTGTGTACTTTTTCACCTGCTGGACTTTCGGACAGCACTAATAATGACGTGACCACTATTTAGTGCCCAGTGTGAGGAATAGTGTGGACATTCAGGACAGGATTAGCTGGATAACAAGTTTCCATGTGAGAACAAAGACACATTTAAATACAAGACATTTTAGTTTGATTGAGGAAACAAGCTTCAGATACGGTGAGAGAACACAAACGCCAAAGTTCCCTTGTGTTTTTATTTGTGAAAAATATGCATTTCTAACTATACTGAAACCCTAGCTTGACCTAATAATTGACCAACATTTAAGTATTTTTGGTGTGCAATTTAAAGTACCAGCAGGGCGCTTTCCGACTCTTTCTTCTCAGCCTGTTGCCATGAGAGAGCGATGTGAGAGGGCTAATTTGATTTCCAGAAGCTGTTAATGACAGTGTTGTAATGGCTCTCAGTTATTATTGAACTGACTTTGCACCGCCATGTTAGTTTACACAAAATATAATTAGCTTAAAAGCCTCTACTTTGGTGTTGTTTTAATACAAAAACAAGTGGTTTTCACAAGACACTGTGGGGACACTTTGAAGTATTTTTTGGATTTGGTAAAGTGTAATAAATGTTTTCAGTGTGCAGCTGTTGCTATTGTTTAGCATTGGGAAGTGTTGAATATTTATTTGCACAACATCCATTTAATGTTTTTTGTTTATAATGTTGCAGTCACTCGTTGAAGTGCAGTGTTTATAGCACTGGACTTCTTTCTTCAAATTATGGCTGTTTGTTTTCCTTTTACTTGGTTTATTCTAGTGTAAAGCTAATTTTTTTTTTCTCTACTGATTAAAAAAATGGAATGTGCCAAATACAAGTGAACAAATTATACCAGGGGGTATAATTAATAATCACTTTCGGAACTGTCCTGTCAAATAATATAAATCATGTCTTAATTTTTTGCTTTACTTTCGTTAGTTTGACAAATTATTAAATTATTATTGTATATCATAAGATCTATAAGCTTAAAGTCTTATTGTCTATTATGATAATGTTCTGTTGTAATCGTGACAGGCCAAGCTATAAACTGCACAGGTTGTTAATACCTGGTGTCCTTCCACATGTCCACATTAAACTGTGTGTGCGCTGGTTAGTCTATAGGGAAAAACTACATGTGCTAAAGCAGTCAGAGATGTGGATCCCTCTATCTCCAGCCAGAGGAGCTGTCCTTGGTGCTGAATCAGACATTCAGGCACAGCAGCCACTGAAGCTCTGTGACAGCCTCGGGGCACTTCTCTGAGTGTGACAAGGGAGCTGCACTCTCTCAAAACTTCCCATTTGAGTGAAAGATCATAAAATGATAAATTCCTTCTTTGTTTTGAATAATACTGCCTTTCCCAGGTGTGTAAGTTGATGGAGTGAAAACTATGCTTTTTGGGCTATTGGCTAGACATTTAACGGAGCTATTTATATAATAATATTGCCGCTAATTGCTATAAAGGCTAAAGAGTCACTGTTTGTGAATTTTTTTCATTGACAATGGCAATAAACCTTATTTTGATTCTGAGAAGTAATCAAACAAAAAAACTATGCAATTATGTGCTCATTAACATAAAATTTGAGAAGGGTTGGGCGTTTTCTTTTTTTTTTTTTAATGAACACATTTGATATGTACATTAATAGTGGTTGAACGAGACACATATCCCACAAATCAATAAACAAGCTTGAGTTGGTGAGATTGATATATAATTTTGACATTGTTTTATTTTTATAAGCTGGTAAAAATATTTTTGATTGATTCATGCATGTTTGAGCAATCTTGTTTTTCTCCATACAAATGATTCAATGATTTACGTGTCATGTGTGTCACTGATATGTGTGAGCGTATTTACCTGTCTGTGTCTTCACATCTGGTTCATCTGCTCCTGAGTTTGTGCTAATCAAGTGAGTGTTAGCTTGTAACATGAGATATTGACACAAAAATAAGTTCCATTGTAGTGATGCACAGGTTGTCTCGTGGGGCAGGTCGGATTGCAGTAAATCGTCTGAGTCGGGATTTGAACTCACGACACTGTGGCAGGCTGCACGTTGAGCCTGGCATACATGCTGCCACGGTAACCACATGTGATGCCACTTTAACCAACCACTACCTTAAAACATCCTATGGCAGTTACTCCCCTCAGAATGCCATTGGTTTGAATGGGAGTTCTAGTAGTTTTCACTCTGGGAGTCCTAGTGTTAATAAATGATTGTCCTGTGGCATGTGGATTTGTCCTATCCCTGTACTTGCAATGCATGAAACCAAATTAAACACAGCAAATGTACAATTATAGAGAATGGACAGTCCACTGTGATGAGTGACTACAACAGATGATGATGAAGAGAACAATGGCTTTAACCTTTTTCCTGCTTTGTTGGATCTTTTGATGGCAGCCATGATGGAGCCGTCCAAAGTGAAGGTCATTTCAGAGTCCTGTCATGTTGGAGGAGGACAGTTGTCATGTACACTCGCCTCACTTCTCAGGCAGACAGACCAGAGACAGAGAAGAAAAGACAGACATGGTCCATTCTGATGTTTGGACATTAATTGAATATGCCTAAATTGAATTGAAAGGTACATTTTAAAGCATTGTTCTTATCTCTGCATCAGTCTCAATGGTCAGTCTGGTGCAAACAAAAGAAGCTCTTATTGTTGCTTTACCCCTTTTTGTTGTTCTTTAATCCTAGAGGACACTTGATTACATTCAAATGCTGTGTTTTGTAATCATTTATCAAAGTGCTTCTTCTTTATTTAAGGTAAGGCCACTATACAGTTCTGTGCATGATAGCGTACCCTTTTCTCCCTTGTCTCCAGTGCTCTCTAAACGCTGCTCCAAATAAAGCTGATGGTTAAATAGGTCTGCTGTCCCTATGGCCACACATGAAGCCAGATGACCTCACTTTCCAAACTCTAATATCCGATTAAGAACCAGGAGCTGAGGCCAGACCACTGCAGCAGCCTGGAGCTCCCCAAGGACTCCAGCATTTAACTTCCCATTAGAAAGAAGTATAAGCAATTCACTATTTAGTGTTTTTATCATAAAAGTGGTGCTTCAGTAATTTCTAATGAGACTTAATAAAGAACATGTTTCTACATGGTAGAAAAAGCTTCAGTTGTAGTTGTACTCAGTTAGAAAAATTAGACGTTTCGACTCTCATCCAAGAGTCATTGTCAATAAAAGAATTTAGGTCGACAATGACTATTATTGACAATGACTCTTGGATGAGAGTCGAAATGTCTAATTTTTCTAACTGAGTTCAGATGACTACAACCGAAGCTTTTTCTACAATGGAACGCGCCTGGACGAATGAGGGATTACACCGACATGCTTCTACATGGTTTAAGGAAATCAAATGAATACTCATTATTTACATCTCCCTTTAGTTCAAACAATATACTGATAGAACAGCGAGAGAACGCTATTGAAAAGGTTGTTAAGATGGGCATTTGAAGCCACGTGTTATTTACATGTAGGACTGCCGCGGTAACCGCAATATTACAATATCACTCAAAACGCAGGGCTCAAGCCACCAAAACCATTTGCATTTTAGTCAAGTTTTGTGCACGTGCGTGGTGTAATTTAACTGTTTATTTGTGAACTATGTTTTCACACCATCTGCCTTTTAAGAAAACTCTCCCCGTGTTCTGCCATCAGACTCGGCTCGAGTCTCGAGCAGACGGGAGGTTTGGGTGCCAGCTTTCGATGCCTTGGCTTTAAATGAATCTGGTCAATCAGTAAATAAATAAACAACACATATTTAACAGTGCAGGTGTGCACGACTGAGCATTCTGCACAAACACCACAATGTTTTAACATAACCTACACTGACCCAAACAAATCCCAGTTTATCAGCTTACAGATAAAGAAGAACTGAAGGTGTAGAGTTGTCCTTATATCCACCCACAAACACAAAGTCTGCGCGCTGTGTGTAAATCCACGTCAGTCTGTTGTCCGTGTTGAAGACATGATCAGCTCATAATCCTCCTCGGTCCAGGAAAACACGTTAACCACAAGAAAATGTGGCAAGGTTAAAATCCAGAAAAAAGATACAGCTAAACTGAGTCTGCATAAACATCGGCCAAAATGAAAATACTATCCAACCAGCCATAATCCTCCTCCACCCATAAAAGTTCAGTAAAAGCATAAACACGTGCTGTGCATCAAAGTCATATATGCGGAAAACCACGCTGGTTTGTCTGTATATTTTGTTTTTGATGTATAATAATAAAGAATAATTTTAGTGCTTTTCAAGAGCTTTTGCCTTTTTTGCATAATATTGGCCAATACTATACACACGCATACTGTCACTTATGCCTGCTGTTATTTTTTGTTGCTATTATTCAAGTACAACCTCCAATTACGTGCATTATTACTGGATGAACAGCAAACTGCAGTGCTGAGGCTCGCACAGTTACCGCAAGGGAAATAGTTTCACTTCCATTTACATGTATATTGATATGTAGTTGTGACTAGAGATGCTGATATAAATGAGTTAGAATCCAGAGCAGCTGATGGTCGATAATCTCTTTTGAATTTGCTACAAATTCATCTACAAACCTGTTTTACTACAATTTGGTTGAGAGGCCAGTGCAGTCACTTTTTGGGCACTACACTCTTTGCACTAAAGTGTTAAAACTGAGATTTATACATATTCTTCATGCTGCTGAAGGCCGGCCCAAATAAAGTATCGACCTCTGTGGCAGATTTGAGGCCGATTTGTTAAAGAGTGCAAATATTGGCCCGATATATCGCTCAATCGTCAGTCTATTTCTAGCTTAACGTTCAGAAGGACCAGAAAGCTGTAACTCACAACATGGCCACACAGCTCTAAGAAAGTCATGATATAACATTTTGTCTTCATTTGAACTAGGGTCGCAGATGACTGGACCCCATCACACTTTGGGCGGGGCACACCTGGACAGGGGTCAGCTGGTCGCAGAGTAACGAGGTCCGTTTGAACTAAACCCTTGTTAAATCCATTATACTTCCAGCTCTTCCGTTCATCTTAAGACTTGACTTTGTAGTTGCAGTTGCATCCGGCCGTCCTTGATAACAGCCTAATGTGCCACACAGGAGTGATGTGGCACTTTCTGTTTTCATTTTGTTGCTGTAGTGCAGTAATTAATCCAGCTGAACCCTTTGTGCTTGCAGAATAAATGCTTTCCATTTTCATTAATAGACAACTCATTAGTACATAATGAGCAGGCAGGCAGCCGTCCTCACGCTGCTGAGAGCACGTGAGCCCGCGCCAGGCTCAGCTAATTCAAACACGGCACTGTTCTTGTTCCACTGACAGCATGGGCTCGTGCTTTTAAAGTAACAATCTCATTCATTAGCACGAGACTTTCACCTCCATCTGAGTTAGATGATGCTGTTGAGATGTCCTTGATTAGTACGTGTGTTGTTTTTAATAGAAAACATGTTATTTGAACAATTAAGACAAATCAATGTTTTCATCTCTCTTTGTTTTAGATAAACTGTTATGGCATTATTGTTGCTTTGTTATTGAGCAATGTATGGTGCACAGCTGATTATGTGTGCTTGAAAATATATTTGCATCACTAAAGAGACATTTCATTTTTTACAACACGGTTTGACCGGATTATACCAAAACAATAAATAAAGTAAAATAGTAAAATAATTTACACATACATTTCAGGATGCAAATGTATTTTATTTTATTATTTTATTTTTTGTTTTAATTATTATTATTTAGACACTTCCTTGTCCTCAAACAAGCAATTTCTCCATTGACCCATTACTGACTTCTAGCCTACATAGATTTACTTACTAAAAAACATGCAAATATCTTACTCATTACTGCATGTTATTACATACCTGACATTTACTGTGAAGTGAGCACCCACAAAAATACTTCATTTTGTCTGATTGATGTTGCTGTTGTCGAGGACGGTCAGCTCTGTCATCAGAACTGGCTGGTTCTCGCTTCATCGCCGTGTCTTTTCTCCCAGGAGTTCATAAATATAAGTGATGAGCAGTCAATGTCCACCAATGGGAGTGATTAAGCGACGAACAGCTCGAGTGTGCGGATTCATCCTAATTACATTACTGAGATGCGATATCAATAGTGATTAATGGCGTGCAACAGCTGCATTTGGATCAACGTACATATAAACGAGTGCGTTCTGATGCTTCGCGTGCGCCCAATCGCCGCTCTCCTCTGTAATGATATGCTTTTCATTTATCTTGATGAAGCGATGATTAGCTGTAAGGATTCTTTGCACTTCATGATGGGGATAAAAATCGAAGACAATTTCTGGCTGTAATTAAAAACGTTCCCAGAAGGCGAGCGCTCCGAGGCCACAACTTTAAAAGGCCAGAGTGAGACAGGTTTCCAATAGCCGTCTAATTCAATCACGTTGTGATGTATAATGTAGCAAGAAGTTCAGAAAGGGGTTTTCCCGCATAGATACATGGGCCATTTGTACCGATTAAAGCAAAACATGGGCCAAGAACCTTTGATGCAAGAATGTCCACAAATCACTAATATTTGCTCATTGGTGGTTCCTCAGTCGCAGGATATACTGGATTACTTAAACATGCAATTCATCTAAATGAGGAAACTAATGTTTAGGAAAGATGCTCATTAAAGTACATTTTGTCTCTTCCTTTAAGTTGTACTATCTGATGTTTCACTGCAGGTGCTGCACTACAGCTCCTCAATGTGAGAAATAAATGTGATATTTGAATATTTGATGGCAATGTATTTAAGTATACTTTTAAACACTGTAAATGCCTTTGAAGATGCACCATCACCTGCTTTTCTCCATGGACATGTCCTTGCTTTACCTTAAATATTTCACTGTATAAAAAGTACAGATTCATTTAATTCAGCTCTGGACTTCAGAACTATGTATTTGGGAACTCCCGACACGGACTCAATAAATGGATATCTTTGGAACATACTTCTGGTGGCAGAAAAAAAGGACATTACAAAGAAATGGTTGACGCACACCGAACTGAATCTGACTGCTGCTGGACCTGTTCGAAAAGAAAACTCATCTCAAGTGGTTATTCCTCTTAATAGACGCATGTTAATGATTTATTTGACAAAGAGGGACTTTTATGTTGGATTAAATGTGCTGTAATTTTATTTCAGTGAATGTTCTGTACTTGTATTTTTAGTTTTTATTTTCGCTCACTGTGTCTTGTCTAAGTTCTGTTTTTTGTATGTTTAGAGGTCCTGGGATCGATCCCATATGGAGCATTTCTGTGTGGAGGTCTGTGGTTTCCTCCTGGTTCTCTGGTACAATAGGCTCCTCTCCAGGACTCTCCTGAAAGAGATTCATAATCTCAGTGGGACTTTGCAGGTTAATTAAAGGTCAATAATAATGTTGCCAAGCTTAATGCCCTCGCTCTGTGGTGCTCTTATGTATGTTTTTGTACTTCAATCTGTTTTACAATAATACAGACTAACACTTCTTGAATATCTTATCTGTATTATATTTTGTACTATTGCAAGTTGTTGGGGAATGAAACAAACAATGCGCACTTCTAGCGTGCGGCAAAAATAGCAAACAAATGTGGTTTTTGTGGATGAGGCCAAGCAACACAGAAGTAAAAAATACTTGCAAAGTGAATTTAAAAAAAATGTAGAAAGCAGTCAAAATAAAAGCATCTGAGGCGCTTTTTAGTTCTTTGTTTCACGTTGTTTCCTCTATTCATTGTGCATTTTGTTCACTGACATTGGCAATAACGGATTCTCCTTCTAATTGACTCTGCAAAACAACAAGGACTTTATTTTTTTACACATTACAAATTCAGTCAGTTGAAGGCGTTTTGGGACGTGATTAGAGTCTTTTTTGATGTTCATACATTTTTGAACTTGATCTTGGAGAAACTCAACATAAGACCAAGCGTTCCACATCCACCGTTTCATTACAAACAAGCTAAAGCTATTAGTCATTGTTTAATCTGCTAATGCTTCCTATAGATATTCATTATCTCTGGAGAGCAGCTCGTTGGTCACAACAAGGATGTTCAATCAAACTGGGACTTGGCTCACATTTACTGTCCTATATTTTAAAGCTCACGCATGAGGCAGATGGGCCGGATTTGCCAAACTGTGCACACAAGTTTTGATAAATAAGGAAGTGACAGTCATGATACTAAATATTTGTCAGTTTATGCAACACAGCAGATTCCTCTGTTTGGGAACTATTTTGTAATTTGTCATACAAGAGCATTAGAGTGAAATGAATCTTCAGCTTGAGCCTCATTTTTCATGTTGTCTGAGCCTCTTGTGAGTGTGCGCTTTCAATATTTTACACACGACAAACGCTGAAGTGCAAGTGAGGACAGAAGGCATTGTTTGGTCTGATTGACGATGACACTAAATAATTAAGTAAACTTGTTTGAGAAAAAACATCACTCATCTGTGGTGGATAGTTTATCAATATAAATACATCTTTACCATGGCCAAAAATAAGTATTAGGAGTATAAGTATGAGTATGATGAGGAGCTTGCTGTTTTAGGAACTGTCACAACTTAAAATATATGAAATAAAGGATAAAATGGGTGGAATTTGGTGTCCAGGCTCCACATGATTTATGAACAAACACACCAAACATTGATGGATGCTTCTCTCAAACTGACACCAGCACAAACTCTAACTTTAAGAAACACTCCAGAGTTCTGAAAGTTAACTGACTCTTTAAGGTTGCCCTTCCTCCCCAATTAAAAACTCCTTCTACACAAAGACTACACAAATGACCATAATCAAATGTAAAGAGTGCGTAGAAAGTACAATGGACAATCCGAGAGCATGAAATCAATTATTTGTGCAAAGCATGTCATTATAATTATCTACAAAAACAATGTGCCCTTTATTCATTCGTTGTAATTATACCGTCACTGAGCTTGGGTAGAATGGTTATCCACTGTGTTAAACTATTTAAACTTTTTAATCAAAATGCAGCAACTTTGAGGAGCAGTGGGTGGCAGCGTTAGCGGTAACTGCCCGCTGAGAGCAAGCTCCAGTAATGATTACTTCTTATAAATGGGGCCTCTTGGATCTGGAGGTGTGGTTGTTCAAGTCTGTCCAATCGGTATACCATTCAAACACATACAATCAAAGTTATAGTTCAATGTACTCTACGTGGTCATTTAAAAGCTTTTTTGGTTTACTGTTCCTGTGCATTTACAAAGTTATTTGATTTCCATGGATATTATCGAAGCTTTGAATAAGAAAGACAATTCAAAAGAAGAATAAAAAGAAAGCCCATATTCAGAACCGAAAAAAGTAAAACAAAGTGGAATGTACGTTTCTGTTAGTGTGCCCCGGGGCAACTGTGGCAGCGGATGTAACTGACCATCATAAAAGGTGGTATGGACGATTTTTTTCAGCAAATTTTTTATCATATTTCCTCGTGGCGTGGATAAATCATTTGTCCTGCCACGTATCAATCATAAAACGCACCTACCGCTCACCTGCAGCCGCGTCAGGCTCGTCCCCACATTTCCGCGTGCCTAAGCGCATAGATCTATCATAATATAGTTCCCTCAGTGTACGGGGCAAAATGAAGACGGAGAAAGACAGTTCGAGCTGACGCAGAAGTGGACAGAATTCTACGGGAGACGAGCGATGCGCTCCGTTGCGCTAATAAACAAACGCACGTGTGTGTTGTATCAGTCCGCACGGGGGAGTGCGCATGCGCACTTCCGCCTGCGTTCTCAAATCGCCGAAAAATCGTCCATACCGCTTTTAACGTGACTGAGACGTGGATCATCTCATTGTAAACCTGAGTACCTGGAATTGCGTTATCTGTCATTATTGTTAATGATAAAATGTTAAATGTTAAAACGTACTTGATGCAAAATAATGTACTTCAGTGTTAACCGAGTATGCACTTCTTTGCACCAGTAGCGGTGACATGCTCCTTAATACTTCCTCATTCCCCTGGCTATCCTTCTATCCCGTAATAATAAAGACCACTGTAAGCCTTTTGGGGTGAAAAGGAAGTGGACCATGGATTATTCTGAGCGATAAGGCCGACTGCGCTGAGCTGTGAGAGTCCTTCTTTAGCTAATTATATGAATCCTCGACTCGACTCAGATTAAGACCATGTAATAAGCAGACGGACAATATTTGCGTAACCTCATGGAAACACCTCACGAAACAAAAAGTCGTTCTTGGCCCAATCCCTCTCGGTAAACTGCTGCTCCTTGATAAATGCTGCACCTCCACACACAATGGGCGCCATCTTTCCTCTGGCAATTAGGCAAAGCTTTGGATTATCGCTTCCACTGGCCAGCACACCACAAATCCACCCGGATTCAATTATTCCCCTCCGCTGTCAGTGGACATTTGGGCATCTCAGGCAAACGGCCAGTCCAGACAAGATTTGGACTATACGCAAAAGAACAAAGCAAGAGGAAGATTGACAAGTCTGTTTTATAAAATTTAATGACGGGCTGGTGAAAAAGAGGACAATTAGATGAAATTGCAGTGTTACTTTGTTTGGTGTACGATGTTAGATACAAATACATTGAAATAAATTAGTTTCAGTATTTTTAACAATTGTTTCAGTAGAATGTTTTTTTGACAGAAAAAGGTTTCATGTGCATTTATAATCCCAATCCCTTTTAGTGGATTTTTTTATGATTAGAGCAGTGGATCTTTAAATACCAAGCCAGAACTAAGAAAATGTTTGACTACCTGAGTGTAATCTAAACCTATAACAGGACTTTACCAGGTCTAAACAAGTAAAGCAGGCCAAAAATATGATTCAAACTACGCTACGGCTTAATTAAAGGACCAAAAAAGGACCAAAATGGAGGTGTTTACTCTAAATGAACCACCAGCAGCACCGTTACCACAGTTTGAGAACCACTAGGTAACTAAAACACAGCTTTTGTCGTACTAGCTCAGAAGCTTTCGTCTCAAAATCAGAATGTTGACTTCAGATTTGACTAAAAACACAAGGACAATGAATGCTGAATGATAGTTGTATGTCTAGTCAGCGCAGTCATATTCTTTGTTCCTAATCCTGACTTGTGTACTGTTACAAGTGACATGACAGACCCCCCAGGTCTTCTACAACCCCCTCCCGTCTGCTCATCCTCCTGGGTGATGCTTCATCACAGTTGAACCACTGCTGTCAACTCCCACATTTGTGTTGGGTCTTGTGTTCAACCTGTCAGCTTTTAACATTGTTCTTTCTCTTTTATTCACAGATTCCATGTTGACAACACACAAAGGTAAGACCCATCTCAATCAGTCACCCGCTGATACCCCAGGCTTCCTTGTGTCGTGTGCGTGGCTGTGAATGTTTGCCGTTTTGGCTAATGAGATAAGAATTATTCCATGGCGTTGTTGATGTTGATTTGAAATTGAGCCGTTCTGTGTTTCTACCACACAACAATCTGTCTGATTACAAAGTCAATCACTCACACCCACCGTCACCCCAGTTAAATTAGTTCTCAGTACCGGGGTGATCGACAGCCAGCCGCCTATGATGTTATGCGCAGGATAATGGCACACGTTTTATGTTAATATGAGGATGTGGAGGAGGCCATTGTTTTGCATAGTGAGTCTTAGGGGAGAGATCTTGTTAAGGGGATGTGTAGTGTCTACCTGAGTGCGGTTTTCATGTTGGAAGGTTGTAGGGGAATGGAGATGGACATTCCACGGCCAGATAACAGAAAATCTCTCTTTGAACATTGGGGGTTTTCGTTCTCCCTCTCTCCCTCACCGCAGGGAGCTGCTGTGACTTTTGTGATAACAGACCTTCTCCCCAGTGACTTTCAGGAGGATGCCCCAATGAAAACCATGTTTTATGTGATTATGCCATGAATGTTCGTCTGAATCAACTCCATACACCGCATGTTTCACCTTGTGTTACGTATTTTTCCACTGTTTAAGGTTTATATTCCCAATGCTTTAACTCAAGCGCCCATCACAGGTGAAAGAAGATGTAAAATGTATCTACCTCAAGAAATAATGTGTACAAACTGCCCAAAAGTGTTCAACATGTAAATGTTAAAACAGGGTTTAAATGTTTTGCCATTATTTACGTTACTCCAGCTTTATTTTCTCGGCCAGGAAATGTTAAACGGGAAGTCTGCGCAGTAGCGCCCGCCCCTTTCGCTCCCAGCATGCCCTGCGGGCCAGGTATCAAAAGGACGCTCCAAGCTAGAAACTCTTCTCTTCTCTTCTCATCCCCTTTGTGTTCAAGCTTTTGTCTTTTCTCTTGAAAGCCGTCTCCACGGACGAGCCGTTCACCTTTTTCCTTTGTCTCAACGATAATCCGTCCAACACGTGGTCGACAAGGCCATGCCAGCCCTGGACTCTGAAACCACCTGAAACCACCTGGAACCACCTGGAACTAAGCTCAAGCGCTAAACCGGACTGAGACTATCTTTGCTACTTCGTTTCTTTTCTTTTTGAAGTAATCTACGGCGTTTATGTGGATCAGCGCTACGTTCTCATCTGAGTAAAGGCCGCGTGAGGAGCTAACACGCCGCTAAAGCGTTCTACCGCTAAGGAACTCCCGGACATCGCCTCCGTTGCCACCGGCGCCAAGGACCTTACAGCACGCCGCTGCCTTCGCCGCTCCACGCGACGCCTCGCTCCACGGCCGCCGCCCGCTTCAAGGACGTCGCAGCACGCCGCTGCCTTCGCCGCCACACCGCTCCACGCTCTTTGGGTTTTACCCTGGTGCCCCGTCTTGTCTCGTTTCTGCTAAGAAATCTCCCTTAATCATAAACTGAATACCTGTAGTTTGAGACCCTACAAGGTAATAGGGCCAGACAGACAACACACTAACCAGATGTAAGGAGGCTGTTCTGGGTTGTACCGGTGGAGCTTTCCTCTCTCCCAAGTCAGTGTTTGCTGATCACATGCTCCTGCGTACGTGCTGTTGTACCTTTACTTACTCCGGCTATATTGTGCACCCTAAAGAACTGTATTTGTGTGGGGTCTAGTAAAACTATCGACATTAGTAAATGACTCCACTTGAAGACAATGGTTCCACTTGAACCTCAGATGATCAAGATTCTTAGGTCTGGGAAAATGATTATTTGTATGAAATTGTACAATAATGTAAATCCATACCATCTGTTTCATATGAATATAGCTGGGCGGTATTGCTAAAATTTATTTTTGGAGTATTTCAATGACGAGCCAACAGAAACAGGTTAAAACGTTAAAAAAAATATTAGTTAAATGCCAGTAAAATTAATTTTTCATCTCAGCTTATACCCTTTTTTGTCTATTTTCGTTTTGTTTACTATATTATGTCTGCCGTTGTATTTGTTTTGCATTGTTTAATTAATCTTGCTCTGACAAACGCTTAATTTTCAGAAAAATGTGTAGTACTAAAAAAGTAAGAAGAAGAACAAGAAATGAGTCCATCAGAAAAGCGAAGGATATTTGTTAATTTATGTATGTTTATTAACAACACTCGCTCAAAGCTGTTTGTGGGTGACACACGCCAAACTCCCGCTGCACCCTAAGTGTTGTGGGTGCTCTGTGATGGCCGGGCGCTGTACAATGCTGTCAGATGGTCCTATAAAGGTAAGTGATGTACTCCTCTCTCCTCACACTCTGATGAATGTGTGGAAGGAGCGCAGGCTGGCACAGCGTACATCATCCCTCCGGCAGCCGCACACGCATATGTTTCTCAATGAGGCCCACATAAATAAGGCCATGTTGTTGCTGACAGTGAAGGAGCGATCGCGACAGAGGACCACTGTGTGTCCATGTCCCCTACACACTTTGGAGGTCTTTCTTTTGGATTACATTTTTCGTCGCATTTTCGTCGCAACAGAATCATTGATTGTCTTTGGTGATATAGACTGGCAATCTGGAGCGAAAACTGTCCTGTCCGTGTTGTCTGAGTTGTGGATGGCTTTGGTCCAGGACATAAACTTCAATAGATAATAGAAATTTGAACTAACATGTCAAGTTTTTTTTCAAGATGTGATGTTTATAGTCAGGGCTGTGCATTTCTGATCGTCAGTTGGGGCTTTTTAATTGAGGGGTCCGCAGCCAATCCTCTGTGGTTTGGAGCAGAATTCAAAGTGGAGGAACACATTTGATATATGGCATTGATTGTCTTGTTTGTACTCAGGAAATTGGTACTGAAGGCAGGTTGTTTTTGTATTCATAAGACACAATTATATTCAATCAAACTTATTTTAATCATTTAGTCCAGTAGCGTGGTGATCCCTGGTATAAAGTGATATTTCTGCATTTGTGATTATTAAACCTCAACTAATAGCGTACCGCTATGATGGACCGGATCTGGACTTGTAAAAACGTTTCGGTTCAGGTCCAAAAAAAACGAAACCCCGGAGATTCGGTTCTGGACTCATATAAAATATAGCGCTCAAATACTATATCCTTTTTGTTCTAGAATCTAGACCATCTTAACCCTTCCATTGATCGCAAAATTCGCGCTGGAAAAGATGTAAACACTGCCATGCGCCGCTGTCAATAGCGCACACGGACCCTAATTAGCGACGCACGCGTCTTCCGGGCATAAGTTGAAGCCGGCAAAATAAGTTTAAAGATGCGAGAGACGGGAGCGCCTCGTACGTGTCGAGCTGCGCGGAGCCGTGTATATATAACTTAAATTTGATTTGAGAACGCAGGTGGAAGTGCGCATGCGCACTCCCCCGTGCGGACTGATACAACACACACGTGCGTTTGTTTATTAGCGCAACAGAGCGCATCGCATCTCTCGTCTCCTGTAGATTTCTGTCCACTTCTGCGTCAGCTCGAACTGTCTTTCTCCGTCTTCATTTTGCGCCGTACACTGAGGGAACGGCGATCTATGATAGATCCATGCGCTTAGGCACGCGGAAATGTGGGGACGAGCCTGACGCGGCTGCAGGTGAGCGGTAGGTGCGTTTTATGATTGATACGTGGCAGGACAAATGATTTATCCACGCCACGAGGAAATATGATAAAAAATTTGCTGAAAAAAATTGTCCATACCACCTTTAAGTGTTATGTTGTGGTGTGATGTATTTGGCATTAAGTAAATACAAAGTAAAGTCAAAGTAATATTGCTTAATTGCTGCATTCATTAATTGGAGTTTATATTTTGTAATAGTATTTTGTATTTATATTCTACAGTTGTTAAATATGGTCTGGTGTTTAATGCTGCTAATATGATGTATTTTTTTGATGTGTTCATATTCTACTTTTGATACTGCTAAGTTGATTGCTTTATAGTGATTCAAGTTGACTTTTATGCTAGTTTTTGTAACTCTGTTATTTTACACTGTGACTTAATTATTTACACTGGTGTATTGTCTGTTTTGAAGGATTTTACCTGACTTTTGATGCCAATGGATCTGCAAAATAAAAGAGTGGAAATGTGTCTAAAGGCAAAACATTGTATCAGATGAAACAGCTGCTTTGACCCTTGACCCAGACTGACCCTGTCAACAATACTCAACATGCTCTTGTTGTTGAGTTGAGTCTTAGCTCGTAGCTTGTGATTTGTAAGTTGTAACTTCTGTTAAAAACAGTGAATAAACCAGACAAGTTGAGTTTATTTCAATCTGCAGTTAAGCCTTGTGTTTGATAGTCGTCCTTGTTCAAGTGTCTTCAACTTAATTGAGCCAAGTAGCTTGTGTTATGCTGTTGTAACATTATGCAAATATGACATGGTTTAGGTCCGGACTCATTAGGTCCGGACCTGAACCTAAACCTCTGGATTCGAATCCGGACTTGAACCTGAACGTGGGTTTAGGTATGCATCCCTAAACACAATACAATACAAACACTTGTCGACATATCTATTGTCCAGCGATTAAACACATCATGAATCATTTCCGTGTGTATGTTTATGTTGATTTGAAGATTATCACACAAGTACAACGAAAGGCGGCATGTCAACCAATTAGTGCAACTGCAGTGTATGGTTAATGCTTTGGGGTCGAGACATCATGGATAACCTTTCCTGTTCCTCTGTGTCATGATTAAGGCCGTCATTAAGATGTGACCTTATTCTGTGGTTCAGTAGTTGTGTGGAACATCCTCATGTGCCCCTGCTCCCACATTCTTTACCCACACCTGCACACCGCCGCTACTCCTCCTCTCCTCTGCCAAATGAACTATATTTATGGGCCCCGCGCTGGAAAAACAGTGTCCAGAAGACGTCCCTCTAATTTCATTTTCAAAATGCCGGCAATAAATTTACCAGGGCCTGTGGGCGGACTGAAGCCAAAACCACCGCGGCACCAGCGAGAGACGGGAGGGGACCGAGAGGAGGCGCTCAGGGAGAAAGTGTGTCTGCATATCGCTAGGTGTTTAAACCTTAAAACGTGGGGACATAAATTTGGAGGTACAGTAATACAAACAGGACTGTGTGAAAGGCTGTAAATTCAAGCTGTAAAATTAAAATAATCTCTACCAAGGTATCGGCTGTCTCTCGCAATGTCTTTATAACTCTGAGATCTAGTTTAGGGTCTAGTTTGCAGAGGTGTAAAACTTGCAAGACACGACTGGGACTTCTGTCTGATTTGAGTCACTATTTTTACGACTGGAGACTTGATCAAATTGACTTCTAATTGGAACTCGACTTGGACTTGAATGCCAGTGACTTGGGAATTGACTGGGGGTCCTTGAGACAACTTGATTTTTCTCTTCAAAGAACTATATGTATTAAGAAAACAGTCTTTTCTATACAGGCGATGAATGTACTTTTAGAGGTAGAAACTCCCCAAATCTACATCTGTGACTTTTTAACTTGAGCGTAGGACTCAGGACAGTTTTAAAAGTGCATTTGACGTTCAAGAAATATACGCATTCCGTTTCTATGAGATTGAAACATAATAGATTATTCAAGTAGCATTGAGGCATACAACTTTGTAAAAATCATGCAGATAAATATTAGATTTTGCACAGTGTGATGAGGTAGCAATATAGATATAGCAATATTGTACTCAAAGTGATCTGCACCTTATTTTCCGTCAGTCTCACTGTTATGAAAGTGTGTGGTGTTGGTCCTGAGGCTGTCTGCTCTTTTACCACTTGCAACATGGCAAATTAAAGCCAAAAAGAAGCAGAAAAGAAGCAAGTCTTAGAGCTCTGCAGTGTCGCCCTCTGGGGAGCGCCATTTTGGTCCACCCAAACTTGACTTGGACTTGAAAGAAAGATTTGAGACTTAAATGAGACTCACAAATTAAGGACTTGATCCCACTTCTGCTAGTTTGATTGAAATTCTCTCTTCACCGTGCACCACAAGACCTGTTTTCCTGTTTTTACACCTGTAAACAAAATATGTATTCTATTATGTTTTTTTCAGAATGGCAAATACCTTCAAGCTGTTCTAACAATATTATACCTACATAACTTTCACATAGTGCTATGTTTGATGGGGTTTAAATGACTTGTGTTGGAATTTCTCTCCTCAATAATTTCCCTGTCGATTGACTTTAGTAATAACTGAATGATTGAAACACAAGTGAATAGACTGTTTGAGGTGTAATTCAAAGAGCACTTAAGTTCTGTTTCACACGCCTCCCAGTCTCCACCCTGCTCCTTTCATGGTGCCGTGTCCCCTTAACCCCTTCTTTAAACACTTGCATGTCCCTCTTTCTTTGTCTCACCTTTACTCCCTTGTTTCCTATCTGTGCTCCAGCTAGAATTTATGGTGGCGCAGGTTAAGCCGGGCGTGAGTGAGGCTAAAGCAGCTTAGCTCTAACAGAGCTAATGAAGTCAGGCGCGTATTATGGCACCGCGGATCAGTGGCAGTGCTCTGTGAAGCCTGTCAGCGTTTAATGATTAGATGAAACGTTCAGACAGCGATACCAGGCGAGACACACACACAACGATGTTAGCTAATACCCTCTACGGCTTTCTCTGCACGAAGCAACCACACAGAGCATTTATGCATAGGCACAGTCACAGCGCTCATGCATTACCACTCCTCCCACTCCGGGAAGGAAAGGTGTTGATTTATGACTGAAAGCTGGCACTGAGGGTGCACGTGGTAAAGTGATTGGAAGAAAAACAAATTGCTCGTTTTCCACAAGCAATCTGGCTATAGACTAGAGAAAGGTGAGGAAAGAAGTTAGTGTCTCTAGAGATTTACACCTCCCTTGATAAGCTGATGGCAAACGATGCTACATAGTAAAACATGTCAAACTCCTGGTTATGATTGGCAGAATTTGTTTGTTAAAACATGAGTGAACATACAGTTACAGTTTTAAATTTGTAAGCAATTATACATATTATATTTCTACAGTTTTTATTTTTCACACTTACAAACTGTGAAATTCCATTATAAATCTTAAAGGCAGGCAAAGTTTACATCATTTTGCAGTACATTAATTGATTTTTGACTATAGAGGACTCAAAATCAAACTCTATTTATTTAGCACATTCTATAAACAAAAACAGTTTAAAACAGTTATTGCACTAACTCTGACGCACTTAAACACAGGCCTAGAAAAATAATAATGTACTGGTCAATACTATTCCATCCTCCTTTTCTGTGAAGACTTTTCATCATTGCTGTGATCCACACTTTGCCCCCGTTTCTCATGTCTACTAAAAGCAACTGTTATTAGATCAAGGTAAAAGCCAAACTAACGTCTACAACAGTTCTGATCATATCCGTGTGGCCAAGTATTAGGGCTGAACGATTTTGGACAAATATCTAGCTGAAACGTTTTGGACAACCACTGCAACTACTATTTCATTTGCAAAGTTTTGATTGTAGGATTCTGCTCACATTTCAGAACATTTTATGAAGGCCTAAACTGCAGGGTTAACAGCTTTTTTTTTAACATAATAAGACAAAGATTATTTTGGGTATTTGCAAAGGAATTTGTGTTAGATAAATAACTGCAATATTTGCGATTGATGACTTCTCAAATAGCAATTTAGATTTGATCGTAATACTTCTTGCTGCTTTACCCTCAGTCAGTCTTTGTTGAGCCGTTCATGTTTGTGTTGTTGTGTTGTCTGCCGACTGTTTGTGAGCTTGAATACTGAGGCACAGAGTGACAGAGGCACTGCCTGGGTCAACGAGCTGCCTGTTCGTCAGAGTGAAATGGTGCCTCAAGGGCTCGGCCGCTTTGTGCCCCATTAGCCACACATGCTAATTTACCTGTCAGCCTCCACTTACACGGGAAACTACATGCTTCACAAGTAAAACACATAAAACGGCCCGCTTGTTGCTCTTTACTGCATACAATTTATGCATCAGCAGAAAAGCCGCAATCAGAGCCTATTTTTTGGATTTCCTAATGTAAAAATTGGCAGTGTTGCCGAACAGTTTTCAGACATGATTTTGACAATTCCAAAAGCAAAATCAGTTGGATGTTAAGTGTTTCAAAGTGTTGGTTGTTTATGTCACAGAATCATTTTATTTCCAGGGAGTGTTTAGTCACAAGAGCATTGATTATTTATTTAACAATGTGAAGGAAAGGGGCATTTACATTTCAAAGCTGTTTTTAATTAGTTGGTTTTAAACATTGTGAATATTAAGAAATCGTGACATTAAGAATTAGATAATAAGCTTCCGGAATGGAATGTGATTCTCAGTCCAGACCGATCATTTATATGGGCCAAATACAGTAATGTCCATTATGGATACTATAGCTGCTTTTTGTTCAATCTATTTCTCTTGATGCTTGATACTGATTTTGTGGCATGAACGGCAACTTCTGCCATTTTGTCTTAAATGTGTCACATCAAAAACGAGAAACATCTAGAGTTAGAAAAATTGCTGTAACAGAACACATTGAGACCGCCTGATTAGGGGGTGTCTATGGCTGCAGTCGACTGAAGAAATTCTTGGTCTACTAAAGACATTCTACAGATACTGAATAAGCATTGCCTGGTTTGATCACGTGTGTGCTAATGTGAACCTTGACATGTTTAAGAAACTAAGTGCTAAGTAATCCACCTAATAATTCAGACAAGTTTCTTCCCCAGTATGTGTAGTCTTTGCAGTGTTTCATAGAAAATACACAACTAGTTACTACTAAAGCAGTGTATATATCTGTAAAATGGCAGATTAAACTCACAATTCACTCCTTGGTCTCAAACAAACCAACAACGAGCCTTCTACTTCTGTTTTGGTCAATATAAATCTTTAATTAATTAAAAAAGATCCTTTAAACACTGTCCTAAGTTTAGAAAATAAACACTCTTTATTTTAATCTTGATTAGTGTTATATGTCAAATTTTGAAACAAGCTACACTCAACAATACCACATTTGAAGTATATTTTAATTCTATGAAACACTTCAAAGTGGTTCTTACTGTGAGCTGGGCCCTGCCTCTTTGTCATAATTGATCATGTTATTGTCCTGGGACTACCTGCTCCAAATCACTTAGATGATTCATACATCTCTGTCTGTTTACCGACAAGACTCCACAGTGGGGTGCCAGGGACCTACAGATTTGGCACTGCCAGGGAAGTGGGTGGCATATTGCACCCAGCGGGAATCCTCCACCAGACCTGCTCTTCCTGGGGATTTGGCCAGCTTGGATTAGCCCAGCAGGGTGAGAGAGGGATTCACACGTGGAGGGACAGAGCGTGGAGGAAGATGGAGTGCTTCTGTCTCACTACACCTGAGGAGAGCAGCTCAGAAAAAGAGAAGGAGATGCTATGGCGATGGTGTGCCTATTTTTAGTGGATATTTTTGCCAGAAATTGTATGTTTTGAGACACTTGCACATAACATCTTCTAACTGAAACTTCTCTAAGCATCTACACCTCATATAAAGCTATATAAGAGAGTAAGTTGTAGGACTGGATTCATTACAGCTGCATTCACACTTGTTCTAATCCATGTTTGCCCTGGTCTATTGTCAGTTAAGTCCTACGTCGAGTCAAAGTTTGGTCCTAATTTTCGGGTGTGTAGGCGTTTTTGCCCATTTTACCAAGTCCAGGTAATTATAGAGCATTTTACTCTCTGCAAAGCAATTAGTGTGTCGTTAGCATGCTACTGTTTATTAGCTGCTGTGACGGCAGCTCAGATTTTTCAAAAGCGCTTTTAAACTCACTGCGGAGAATAGTTTGTATGCTGGGAATGCATTAGTGAGCAATACATGTGGACTGCTGCAAAAATGAACAATTTCTGCTTTTCATGTTGTCATAGAAATCATAGACAACACCCTTAAATTGGGTTGGGAAAACAGGAGGCACACGCACATAACACTACGATGCTTAAGTTACTTGTATTATAAATGAAGATGGGTGCTGGCTCCAGCTACTGGCATTTGCCCTCCCAAATGTATGTCTTGCCCACCCAATGACAAACTCGACCCCGCCGCAAAGCTCATCAGAGTCGATGAGCAGCGAAGGTCTATTGGCGCCTGAGTGAGAAGTGTTGGCACAACATGCAGTGTTTTTTAGTTTTTTTTAATAACTTTAAATTTTCTCACATTGCTGGCAGCACGCAGGACAGGCTTTTTTCTCCTAACATCCAGACAGTCCTACTCTTATGTGACACACAGAGAAGGCAGAGCAGAGCAGTGAAGGCCTCACACTGCCTCGATACTTCACTCCGTGGGTTGTAAAAACATATTAACAAGGGCCGCCTACAAAGTATTGTAAAACCTGTTCATTTATTTTATCGCAGGGGTACGCCTGGACCCACTGTTTCCCATTGCATCCAAATGCATCTCTTAAGGCACGCACGGACCAGAGCAACAGTGACTACACACCAAACTGTTCTCCTAAAACACTGCCTTTAATCAGAGTAGCTGGCCTGTGGAGAAAAACGTTTTTGACGCTGGTAACCGTAACAACACAAACAGGACCTACGCACACCGGATCTAGCCTTTTGTTCCTCTGTTCCTGCGCCACAGCGAGCTTGTTTCACTGAAATGAACAGAGCACCCACTTCTCCCAGTGTCACCTGTTCCACGATAACTTTATAAAGCAAGTGCGCGCTCTTAAGCCCTATGTCTCTCACTCGCTCCTCTCTCTCTCTCAACGTCACATAAAATGCCTATGTCCAGTCTCTTTTCTATTTTTTTCTCTTCTTTTCTTTTCTATTCTATTTCTTCTTTTCCTTTTTTTATGCTAGATCTCATATAAAAGATTAGTTTGTTAAGTTAACACAAACAAAGCCACTACTACTATTATAATGGGCATTTGGCAGTTAAATTAATTGCACATTTTACTTTTAACTGTACCAGACAATTCTGTGGCAGAGAGTAGAAACACCCAAGATCTGTACTTTAGTATTACACTAATTAAGCCGACTTCCTCTTCCACGCAGCCTAAACCCTGTCAGCGGCTCAAAGCAGTGTCAGTCCAGTGATGGCAGATGGGAACACACAAGCCGCAAATAATGAAGAAAACTTATTTTAAATGGTTAAAAGACACAGAGAAGGGCTGAGGCAGTGGTCCTGGACAGGCTGCCGAGGAATTGCGTCTTTATTCTCTCCCTGGCGCAGAATGGAGCATATCCAAGAGACGATTATTACCGAACTTCACATGCAAGGCCTTTGTTGTTGTGTGACACCAAAGAGGGCCAAGAAAATAAACCAGGTCTGGACAAATTGGCATCAATCACATGAGCGCAGCAGGAGGAAGGAAGACCGGCGTGTGTGCGGAGTTTCTTTAATGGCCACACATTTTCATGGCTCCTAAAGCTGACTATGTATTTTTACACTCCATTGGGCTCTTTTATAGCAGTTCAGTTTGGGGTCCCACTGAGGCTTAGTCACAACAAGTGCTGGAGAAAGAGAGAGAGAAATAGAAGGATAGAGGAGGAGGAAATGCTGCACCACCAGTTGGCCACCGCCAGTTTATCATTGATCTATGGAGCACAATTTGACCTTTACCATGGGCTTGTTGGTACATGAATTTAGTAACATATTGAGTTTAAAGCTCTCTAGATACAGACTTGTGTAATAGAAATTGATGTATGACAACAAATGCCAAAACATATATTGTACATTCTAATAAAGTAACATTCTTTTCAATTCAGTGACACATTTGAGATTATTCTAGCATCTATGGACTTTATACAAGCAATACCATGGACGAGTTAGGCCATAAAATGAAGAATATCAGAAACATGTTAACAGGAGACGACATTGTTCACGCCAACTTCTTCATCATGTTTAATTCATAGAGAAATGCAAATAACCTATGCATACATTTGAGGACAGGAATCCAAAGTAGCTGCCTTCATTCACATTTATAATGCAGACTCTTGCAGGTCTTGGGGGGCAGGACCTTTTCATTTCCAGGCGCAGTGAATTCTATTACTGCCAATACTTGGTTTAGCATTGTGCAGACAGGGTTAACCATAAATCCAGTAGACCGTTTATCATCACTGTTATCGAATGGAAAAGCATATTTCTTCAGCAACACCGCATGCATTGACCCTTAGACAAAGCATGACCTCATTCTAATCAACATGGTTCTGCCAAGGGATCATTCCTGGCCTAATTTGAAACGATACAGCTCAATAATTCATGTGCAATGTCTTTGAAAAGTAAGCACAGTTTAGCCCATTACCGATCCAGATTGGCACTGTGTCATAATGCCCACAAATGCACATCACCATCGGGATTGATTCCAAAGATGACAGAGGAAGCGAGCAATTAGAGTGGCAGTTGGGGCTCAGTGTATGTAGCCGGCTGAACTGATCTTTTATTGTCAGCTTATAGCGTCTGTGTGTCGCTCAGGCTGAGTTGCATGTCATTCTTATTCAGTGGGTGAATTCACAAAAGCCTCAAAGTTAAAAGGGAGTAGCACACAGTGAACCGTTGGCGTTCATAGTTTTTCCCTACCAGTGTTTTCTGTGCAGAGTTTTAAATTGAGCCTTAGCTTGATGTCCATGTTGGTCTTTAATATATAAAACCATAAGGCTTGTTTATGGGAGACGCTGCAGTGGATGTGTTGGAAGTTACTCTGCGTCATAGCAATTTATAGCAGGCTGTTTATTTCTTTGTCAGTCCTCTACAATAAAGGTTTTATAGCTATCCATCTGTTTGAGTGATGTAAAAAAGTTTTAGATCTTTATTTTGGTCAAAAGTATTCTATATGTTGCCTAAGGACAGGAAGTTGATACAGTTAGCAACCATGTAATAAGAATGCGTCAAATTTTGTAAAGGGAAGACGCATCCAATAGAAACGGTTTGAGAATACATTCTTTGCTGAATGCCTCTTGTTACTTGTCACCCCTTTTCTGGTTTATTAATGTACAGTATAAAAGAGAAAATGCCTGTAAATGAAGGAATATTTAGGCTACAATGTTGCATTTATTCTTTGTATATGTGATATTATTAGACTGTGCTTTGATATAGTTTAAAGTTAAAAGTTAACTTTTAAATATGCCGCCCTTCCACCCACAAACTATTTGCATACTTACGTATTTTGTAAAGTAAAGCTCCAAAGATGCACTGATTAGTACAAACAACATCTGTACAAAAATAGTTATGTTTTGTTTTTCTTACAGTTGTAAATTCTCTGGGTCTAGTGTAACAGAAATGCAGAACTGAACACTTTACAAACATTTTTTAGTTTAGTTATTTAAGCTTTTATTTAGCCAAGCCATTGACAATATACCTTCTTCCTGGGAGTGCTGGTTAATAAACGTTTATGAATTAAACCAATGAAATGTACCAAATTAAGTCAAATCATTATTTTATTTACATTATGTACAGCCAAACTGCCTTTTGAACGCCATTTGATATAGTATAAAAGGAGCTGGTGTAGAAACGCGATTGCATCTCCTCCACCACATATGTTGATGCGTGTAGTAAAAGTGCAATTTAAAGTTACACATTTACTTGTGCTGTAAATGCCTCCAGCTCTGCTCAGCGCGGTTTGGCAGCACTTACTCATCTTCTCTTCACACGCCTCACTGTCAGAGCCCCCTGCACCACCATATCTCATAGACACTCATCAAACAACCTGTGTCTGCTGGGGCTCGATCATTTTTACAGTCACAAAACACTTTCATAAACAGTACAGGATGCTCTTTATAGTGGCTTTTAGGGGACAGATGTACTTATGTATGTGCTGAGCATGAGAGAAGAGGGTGATGATGGGGTTTCCTGGTGGATTCCAGGTTTGTGGAGGTAGGGAAAGATCTATTGTACATTGTTTCTATTGCTATTAGCCTTTAAACATGCTTTTGAGTGCCTTAGAATTGACATTTCATGTTTTCAAACTTAAAAAATATATAAAATACATATTACGTTGCATCAGTCTGTGCTCCTTCTTCCAGCCATCTACTGGCATCAGTCGGAATAACCATGAGAAAACAATTCTCGCGATGTTATCAACATGAGCCATTATGCTAACATGCAGTTAAAATGAACACAGTTTCATGGCAGAAGTGCTCTGACCGAGTCTAGCAATGATTTATGGACTTAAAAAAAGTGCAGGGCGTTACAGTCCATGGAAAATGTAAACATTGTGATTTATTAGGCAGAGAGTAAGAGGACCTTGTCAACAGGATTCATGAAACAAATACAAGTTACTCTTTTCATGAGGGATACAACAACATTTTAACGAGCTCAAAAAATGTGTTTTAAACATTACACAGTAGTAAACATACTCAAACAAATATATGTTACCACTACTACTGCTTCCAATACCAGAATAATGCTCATTCTACTTGTTTAAAGACACATAATATAAAATCTAAATTTAAGTACATGGTAGACTTGCAAATTAATTATTCTTGATTATTTTAGAACTTTTAATACACTTTGTTGATGTAACCTATTCCTTTCATGTTTATGTATCTCTTTGATCAAAAGAGCCTCCAATTACAGGCCACAGGCTGTTTTCCTTCTTTAAGAGTAGGAACAAATGTACTTGACTACTTCTAACTATCTCAATACTCTTTTCATTTCTCCTCCATGACCTGGTTTTCTTAGCTTACAGATGCATACACTATATATGTGTTTGTAAAACTTTGACAGAAAATATCTTTCTTACTGTTAACCAACCAATAAGTTATTTAATGCAACATGGGCTTAAAACAGTTCAGGGTAGTCTTTGTGCCGGTCTCAAGCCAAAACCAAAACTATGTAGGTTCCTGCACACCAGTAGGATTTTCAGTGGCAAACTCAGAAATAAAAAATAACAATGACAAAAGCTATGATTATGGGGGGGATGCATAATAAAATACAAATGCACACAACCTCAACCTACACTTCTCCCACTGGGGGTTATTATTGTGCATTTCCTGCAGTCTTCCTCACTAATGTTTGTCTCATTGGTGATGCTGAACCAGGCTCTTGGGCTGTTCTCTGGCATAAGATGTCACAATCTGTTACAACATTAAAACACCTAGTCCCCTCCACGCACCTCATTTCTTCTCAGCACTGGAGAAAGCTTGTTTCCTTACAGCTACTCAGGAGGTAACAGGCACCTAAGACTATGGGATAAAGACTTTCATTCATTACTGTGGACTCTCTCTATTCACTGGATTGAATAACACTTGTCCTTGGGGAGCGCTTCAGTGTAGAGCCCCGTAAGAGCTTGATGCTGGTCTGGGGTTACCTTCACCTAAAAGCCGCATGGCACCTCCCGAGCTCCATCTGCTGTTCATTAGAATTCAAAAGTTTAATGTTTCCATCTGTGTCAAGTTCTACTGTTTCCAGGAGGAATGTGAGTTTTTTTCCATAAGAATGGAAGAAATTATTAACATCCTTTATACCTATATAAAACTCATTGATAATTTATATTCATTGATATTCATACAAGTTTATTTATATAGCATATTTCATACATGGTAAAGCACACTAAAGAGCCTATACAGCATTAAACACCAGTCTAGACTGAGTTAGACTGCTTTCACACCTACATCATCTGATACGGTTCAATCAAAGTCAAGTTCAGAACACAAGTGCGGTTTGTTTGGGTTATTGTAAAAGTGAACCGGTTTGATTTGGTTCTGACCAAAGAACTGTCCTGAGACCCACGTTTGTAGGTGGCCTCAGTACAGTTCCAAGTGGACCTTGATTCGGCCCAATTAGTGTTTTATGATCTAAACAAGCTTCCGTTGTGCACTGAACACAACCAAAATAAACCCAAGTGTGACACTCAAAATAGGAAACATAGATTGTGACTACATGGATTTGTTTTTCTAGTATAATTGTTTGGAGACAAATACAGTCATCTCATATGAGTGCTTATAACCTGGACTGCAGTAATAGAGTTGTTATAACCCTGTGGTTTGTTCAGCCGCACATACCCTGCAGCCGTCACAGTCTCTGAAGCAAACTTTCTCTTGCTACAACGGCGTGACCTACATATTTGTCAAATCCAAATCAGGCATCCAAATATCGCTAAAATCTGACACAGCTTGACCTTTCGAGACAAGCTGCAGATCAGGTAAAGACTTTCCTCTGGACAATAGGCAGACATGGTTTCAAGTTTTTTGTTGATTCGTGCACTTTTTTGCAATACAGAGCCACCTCTAGGGTTCAGTTTGTTGTGTGTGAGAGCGTGAATCACACCAAAAGAAAATAACACAATGTTTCAACTTTTAGCCCCCAATCGACCCACTTAAGTGGACTAACAGGTCTGAAAGAATCCTTAGAGACTGTGAGGATCTGATCAGGTGAATAATGAGCTTCCCATGGACCCACAAAGTTTGTTAACCATTGTTCTACCATTTATTCACTCCACACACTAGATCAGACTGATGGAAGTGAGACTACCACTCTTATCAGCCCCTCAGACCACCAACAATCAGTAACTCGCACACCACATTCATACACGGACAAAGTGTGTTGCCCACGGACACAGCAACAGTATGAAATGGTCTGCGCGGAGTTTCAGCTTCTGACCTTTAGATTGGTAGATGATTACTCTAACCACTGAGACACATTTGTTAATCATTTGAATGATTCAACTTACATATGATGCCAACTTAAAGTGAGTTAAATGTAAATGTTTGAGTGGGGAATAGGATAGTTTGTGTATACAAAGAACATGATTGTATTTCTCTCTACAGCTAGTGCTCCGGCAACCTTTAAATGCTTATCGCAAGATTAGGGTTTACAAATCTTTACATAACCTTTATTGTATATACCGGTACCTATAATTTTGAGTTATGGAATATAGCTACATATATGTATTTGCAGTTCCATCCTACCTTTGCCTGTTGGTGTCCTTTGAACTTGTTTGAAGTCACTGGAGCATGTAGTGGTCAGACAGTGATACTCAGTGTTGAACAGGTATGTTTTAAAGGCAGTGCGTGTCATGTCCAGAGGAGGCCAGTGGGGGGCTTCTCTGGAGGTCTGACAATCAATTCAACACAACTCAGTGGAGCAAAGTCTTTGAACTTCGCTCCCTCTTTTCCCTTTTTCTCTACTTTATTGGATTCTGCTACAAGAAACTCTAAGCTCACAGGTACAGGCAACAGGATACAGTCTTACACAAATCAGAACACAGACGGCAGTATTCCAAGTCCTACTTTTCTTGGCTGGACTAACAAAGGTTTATGTGAAAGGAACCGCGCTCTCTCTCCTCCATACAGAGTATCTGTCTAGGACAGCGGAGCATTACTGCCACAAAAAGAGCAAGACACCAAATCCCTCCCAGATTCACTGGGCCAATGTAAATCGGCCCAAACCTGCTTCTTGTGTTAAATTCTGCCGCTACAGCTCTTTTGGGACTTTTCTTCTGAGGTTTAGTCTTGGTTGTTTCAAAGTTCAGCTCATATGGATCAGCTCTTTTGGTTATTCTGTTGTTATGATAGAAACTCTTGTTGCATGCCATATTTTAAGTCGTCAAGTGATCCTTAAAATGGAAAAGCAAGAAGATTTAATACTCTAATCCAGTTGATTCCCATCAATAACAAAGTACTTTTTAATGTACTTTGCTAACATATAATGTGAGGCTTGGGCCGTTCATCATTAAAATTAAAATGTAACTTGACCCCTCGAGACTGGATCGGGCAAATTGTGCTTGCCAATAACATAGGGCAGAGCTTCTCAAAGTGTGGGGCTGCGACAAAGCAGTGGAGGAGTGGGTCAGCTTGCCTCTGTGTCCCTCAATAGGCGCTCTGTCCCTCCTCAGTTCTTCTGCACCCACTTCAATCCTGGTTCCCTTCTTGCTTGTCTCCTCCCTCCATATTTTGAGTCTTATTTTTAAACTTGCTCCACTTCTGATCGCTTATTTGACCATATAAAGCATGTCTGTAGAATATGTATGCATTTGTTTCCTTTCGGCTTTGATCCCATGCGCTTTTCGTGTTAAATGATACATAAGCGCAGCGGTACGAGTCAGCTCTGCACAGAAAGCAGTCTGTGTCTGACATTGTGGACCCGCAGTGATAAAAGTGATCCACAGTGACTGAGAAGTAATGCGAGTGCGTCTTCTTCTTTAAACGTCCCATTCACCACAGTGAAGCGCCAATTTTGTGTCACTGCAGACAGGTGTCTCCTCTGGCTGCGCAGAAAAAGATCCAGAGAGAGTGGAGAGCATTCAGACGGGTGTGTTTGGGTAGAGTTAGTGTAGAATTTTAGGGAATATCTCCAATGATCATATCAGTTCAGTTGAAAATATTACATGTTTGAGATGTTAAAGCTGAACAGAAGTCTTTTGGGCTTCCCCTTTTACTTGCTGAAATGATGCATCATTCCTCCGTACGCTCTCTAATTGGTGCTATTAATATCAGTTAAACTTTTAATACCAATTTATTATAACTTAAACTTTTCCATGGCCCTAATGTGAATTGAATTATGAATCTCAAGGGCTGTGTTCTATAAAAAGGCTTACACATGCATTATTAATATGCTAGCACTTTATCCACGAGCTATCACTCTGAGCAGATTT
The DNA here is from genome assembly GCF_026437365.1 of Eucyclogobius newberryi. NCBI lineage: Eukaryota > Metazoa > Chordata > Actinopteri > Gobiiformes > Gobiidae > Eucyclogobius > Eucyclogobius newberryi. Next base: position 9,309,587 of record NW_027315801.1, on the reverse strand, counting down.
CTTCAAGAGGAAATGGCCTCCCAAATCTCTCATACGGGGATACATTTACGACCAGAAATTTTCGTAGATTCCATCTCTAAAGAATCTTTTTCTGTAGCTGTAGTTGGAGTTTGACGGCAGTTCCAGACAGATTTGCGACGTACACAAAAGCATATGTTGCTGCTATCATTAGTTCTTTATGGCAGACAATGCAAAAATGTGCCTGGTTCCCTTCTGACAAGAGGAAATAGCAGCATGAACAAAGAAACACTTAAAAAAAAGTGCTGATCCGGATAATTATAGTTTAGCTATGAGAAACTTTGACACTGACTCATCTGTACTAGACTTTTGTGTGAACTTGGAAGAAAAGTTTGGGCTTTTGAAAGTAATGTACACATTTGATCACATCTTGAAATGAGCTAAATTGGTTTATTATTATCATTTGAATATTGTGGGTTGGATTAGTGGGTCAAAGAAATGCAGATGCAAACAATTATTGTTTTCACATACATTAACACATTCTGTTATCATACGTGCAATACTTGCAAGACGAGAGAAGGGCTTGGGCCAGCCTTGATACCTAACCCATAGCCTGTCTTGCTCAAGGGCTTCCACAAGTTCTATACAATATTGGCAAATGATCATGTTTCCACCTTAGGACCACACATTCCAGTGCATTATTTACATTACCATCACCCTTTTCCCCCTGAAAGACCTACCATACTTTTTGGGCTATTCAGCGCTCCTGAATAAAATTTGCGCACACGAGATTTACGAAGAAAATAGCACTTGTACATATACAGGCCGCACCTGTCAATAAGCCACAGGTGCCTGCGTTGTAACATGAGATGTTCACACATAAATAAAAGCGGTAGTGATGTACCGGTTGTCGTTTTAAACCGAGGTATTTAGACAGAAATATGGTCCATGATAGTGATCCACAGGTTGTCTTTTGACCTGTGAGTCAGGTCTGGCCAAGAAAGTCTCATTTCACAGCTGCAGGTTCTAAACTGCAGACAGCGTATATCATGTTTGTTTGTATTCTGCCGCATGTAGATTCTCTTCCTCATTAGACTAATTTCTCCAGGAATATGAGTCTGATTGTAATATAAAACACAGCGTTTTGAAGCTTAAAATATAGAAAACATTATATGTCCCCTGACGTCTTCTTCTACAGTGTGTCAAACGCTTGTGCTTCCTGCTAGATTGCCCCCCCGGTGGCCATTAGCCAGTCAAATCTACAAATTAGACGCACCGTTGTATGGGCCGCAGGGTTCAAAGCTTGGGAAAAAAGTAGCCCAAACAGTATGGCTTAAAGTCCGAAAAGTACGGTATATTCTTTATCATGACTCCGGTTGTGGTCCCTGGTAACCCCGGCCTCCTGGATTTGGCTGTATGAAATGAAGCTTGTATGGTTAAATATTAAGAGGCTGCTGATGAGAGGATTGAGTGCGAGAGAGTAAGGCTCATTCCTCTGGCCTACTTCTTCCTCTTGCGTCTTTTGGGAGTGCTGTGCGTAAGGGCTAACTTGTGCTGGCACCTCTAGAGGCAGACCACTTTAGTGCGCTGCCGTGCCAAGGTGCCACTGCTTGAGTCAGGGTCAATCAACATTAATAGAAATCCTATAGGGAGAAGAATTCCAAGGCGGAGAAAGTCTTTCATTATTAATTAGCCAGTCAGATATGGTTTGTTTCATTTTGGATAGGAGTGATCAAAGCTGGAGGATTAAGCTATAGGCTTAGAGTGAGGGAGTGGTACCTTTATGGCACATGGGGACAATGCTTTTGGGAAAATGGAGCCCACAATTTCATGTATTTTCAAGCATTTGACTGGGAAATGCTTCAAAAACGTTGAACTTGCACAGCCTGTTTCTGGCATTCTTGCACACAGCCTGATGAGTCTTGATGAGGAGTGGTAATCCTCTTGTTGTGATCATATTTGTCTAGCGCTGACTGCAGATTAACAAGTGCTAAGAGCGGAGAAAATTAGTAAATTGTCCTCAGGGATAGGACTGGTTCCAGATTCACTGTTTGTTGACGCATTAACAAACGCAGGACTTCATAATCTCCACAATTAGTCTTGAGTTGACCAGGATTTAGACAGAATCACAACAGTGGGAAGAGATCTGTGAGCTATAGCCCAAGTCTTTCAGCGATATGGTCAATATGAGAATCTGGTGAATGCACTAATATACCAGTACAATATTGACTAAGGTGCTATCCATATTTGTCACAAGAGATTGAAATGTGCTTTCGGAAATGTTTATGGTAACTGTGGGTCAGGGGTATATCAGTTGTCTTATATAAAGAGATCAATTTGATCTTGGTATACTTAAATGATTTGTGTTACAGATATGCAGCCGAAAATAAAAAGGCTACAATAGAATTTCAGATCATATTAACAGCTATGCCTCCAGTAAAACCATAAATATTTTAACATGTGTAAAATATAGCACGCTCACAACATATTTACATGTCCCTGTGCTGTTTTACAAGTGCACAATGCCTTTACAAAGAGGATTTTACAGCACATAGTTAAGTTTGTTGGCAACAGGAGGAATGATTTCCTCTCGGTGTAACATTCTATTGCTGAACACGCTCCTGCAGCTGACCACCACATTGTGGAGCGGCTTTGGAGGGAAAGTCCAGAATAGTCCTGATTTTAGACATAATTCTCTCCAACACAACAATCAATCATGATGCGGGGAGAGTGTTGGTGCTGAGAGAAGCCTTTGGCGCAGGTTGGTAGTCAGATCTCAGTCTGCCAGGGCAGCACTAATGTGTGAAACTAGCCAGGTGATCAAAGAAACATAATCATTTAAAAGCTACATTGTTTTGATTCTATTTATTTTTTTAAATAAAAATGTACAGCAACATAGTGTAACAACACAAACGTTTTATGTCAATAAATGCTCCGAAAGACAGAGCCAACTCTTCACTGGAAGAAGATTTAAAAATAAATTGTACATTGAAAAGATCTGGACTGAATCCCTAAGCTGAAATATACCATCAAAGTAGAGGGAACGAATAATTCCACATAAAGCCACCCTGATTATGTACAAAAAGACATGTGGCTTTTAACAAACTATTTGGAAATGGCTTCATCTTTTGTATTCTGCTGTATCCACTATATCTACAAATATCCATGGAATCTTAACATTGTATTTGGCCATGCAGAAACTCCACACATGTACTTTCTGCTTGATGTGTGGTGGAGCATGTTGTTTCACTTATGCCATTAGAACCCCGCTGCCTCCGCTACACTCCGCACTGCCCTTCTCTCTGTGTGTCTCTTCAGACCCAGCATAAGGTTTGTATTCAAAAGTGGACGAGGGAAACTCAAGCCTTTATTTCTGTCTGCAATATAGCCATATCTGGACTGTAGGCATCGCAAGGCTCAAAGAGGCTGCGAACCAATTAGAGCTCTCTGCTACCCCCGGCATGTCAGACTCGGTAAATAGAGCTGCTTGTTGGGCCCCCCATGGCATGTTATACCGAAACACCAAAACAGGCCTAAGCTACAACAGCTTGTGGAAGCTAGAGGGATGAAGACGACAAAACCTAAGCCAGCCTTTACTGAGCCAATGCAAGAGATAAAGGAGGAAGCTGCAATGTGGGCAGTGGCCCCAGCACCAGTCAGTGAACATAAGCAGGGGAAATAGACTACATTTGTACATAGGTCTTTTGTTTTCATAGTTCATAAGTTCCAGATGCTTGAAGTTGAATAACTATGGGCATTGAATTACTGTATGTAATGCTGATATAAATCAAGAGTACAAGAGAGACATTTATTCACTAATTTGTCTGGCTTGGTTCGCCACCTTCTTATTTCCATGGAGACGTTATCTGATCCATAACTTTGCTCGTCAGTCTCACCTGCAAGTCTCCCTGGCAAGAGAAGGTAAATGCCATACTGTGGAGCATTCCACACAAAGCAACTACTTCTCCATGGAAAGAAGTAAGTGGTAAACCCTTTAATTCAAATGGAGTAGAACTGGTTACCGTAGTTAGCTAACGATAAGAGTTTGTCAACTTTTGACCCACCTTACAAAGTCAGACAATTGTGTAATTGTAAAAGTGTAATGAAAAAGTACTTGATTTAATACAAGACCAGCCTTGTTCATCCTTCATCCATTTCCCTGATTACTATTTCCTTAAAATGACAGGCCAGGCCCATTTGCTCACTTAAACAACACTAATTAAACCAGGGTCACAAACTCCCCTCAACCTTGAAACTTCACAAGAGCTGATCAGAGTCCTCCAGACGCCACCAATTTGCCTCCTTAAAGTTCACAATGTGCTCATTATTTGTTTTTCAAAATGCCTCACTAAGCACTTGAAACAGGCCTACGTGTTCTTATCCATAATCAAAGGGACAAAGTTAGCGAGTAAGTGGAGAGAGAGGGAGAAAATAGATGATTTCCCCTGCTGCCGCTGCAGCTTTAAAAAGTAAACATAATAATGGTGCACACCTATTGGTACCAAGAGGGTTTGCTGAAAGCCCCTCCCCCTCTCTATTATGTGCACCTCCTTCACTACAGGAGTGTCTAATTCAAGAAGTGCAGAAACATGGCTCGAACAAACATGATGCTTGAGTGTGATTGATCAATTTCTGTTTAAACCTCTGTCTCTATGGAAATGTTACTGCTTTTTCTGTAAATGTCCGCATTATTCCTTTAAACTTTTCCCCATATAGACAGGCAGTAACGCAAAGGCAAAGTCAGACAAGTCAGATCTGTGGAGAGGTGATCCCTGCACAGTAAAAAGGAATAGTTTTCAAGGTGGCAAGAAAAATGAAAATAAAATGTAAAAAAAAGAAAAAAAAAGAAGGATGCAGTTAATTCCATACCGCGTAACACCTGATCTGTTGGAAAATGACTACGAAATGAAGATTGATTTATTTTCACACATTCCAATCCAAACAAACCCAGAATGTCCAAGATCACTTCCAATTAAGTTTAGGATAATGTGAAGGTGCATCACTGACAGGAGCAATTCAATTCATGTACCGTTTTAATTTTAAAAAGCGTTTTTCAAATAAGGGGTGCACGGTGGCGCTCTTGCCTCCCAAGAAGGAGCTCATGGGTTCGATTCCCGGACCAGACCAACATCACATGATCTCTCTGGGTGGAGTCTGCATGTTCTCCCCATGTTACCGTGGGTTCTCTCCGGGTTCTTCAGCTTCCTCCCACCGTCCAAAGACATGCATGTGTTAGGCAAAATTGGTAACTCTAAAATTGGCCCTAGAGAGTGAATGTAATGTCTGTAATGTCTATGTCTCTGTGTTGGCCCTGTGACAAGTTGGCCACTGTCCAGGATGTACCCCGCCTAAGGCCCGAAGTCACTGGGATAGGCTCCAGTCACCCGCGACCCCGGAAGGGAACAAGCGGTAGAAAATGGATGGATGGATGGATGGATTTTTCAAATACGTTATCCATCCCTGCAAAGAAAAAATCATGGCAAACAATATTAACATCCGTTGCATCATTATCAAAGCACTAACTAACACTGTACATTAACCGTGCATTTTGGACTACATTAACCCCGTCACAATACAACAATAATAACATTTATTTTGTTACACACATCGCCATAGTTATGCAAAGTTCACAGGCTATTGAGTAAATAACATAAGCCTATTTTCTAATATGAGGTAAATGATTTAAACAGATTGTATAACAGAGCTCATCAGGCAGGTCAATGCCCCATGACGGAACACATACAACACAAAATTATTACTTTACGACATCTCTTTATTTTAATCTGCACCGTGGCCTGATGCCACAGCCAGCAGAAACAGAAATGTAAAAGAAGAAAAACATTTTTGTTACGATCATGATAACATCCCACCTTATGATTTTAAGTTAAAGTCTTTGAGGAAACAAAAATATACAAAGGGTCTAAAAATATTGAGAAATTAATTGATGTAAATCTGGTCAATTCTTCAGTAAGATCAGCCCATATAACTCTTAAATAGTAAAAATCTGCAATTAAACATACATGTACTTCAATACTTTTACTTGGAACTGGAACAGAAAGGAAACTAACTTACAGCTGAAATGGCATTTATGTGGACAACATTGAATAGTGATAAGGGAAGATTACAGGATAAGAAGTAAATTTTTTCCTGGATTTATGAGCTTCAGAACGTCACTAATGTTTGTTTTGGACATTTTGTTGTGTTAATAGCAGTGGGAGACAGTCGGGGTCCGGCCTGTTTGCGCTGAGCTTGTAAAAGAATGACTGAACATGTACCTGCCATCTCCTGAGACACTCACTAAAGAGAAGACACACTTTTCCCTCACACATGCACGACACAATTCAGTTCACTCTCCTGGACGACTTAACCTTTTGCGAAATTCCTGTTCGCTTGTCCACATTTGCCAATTTCTTGGTGACAGAATTAAACTCTGCTGTCCTTGTTCATTCCTCAGCTGCAGTGTAAATGCAGATTAAAGTGTGAAATTACAAGCTAACACACTCTCCTCCCTTCGTTTCCAACTCGGTACGGTGGTGGAGCAGTCGTAGCACTGACGAGTCTTATTATCTTCAGCTATTTTCAGAAGCAGATTCTCCTCAAATGTACACGGATTCGACAAGAGGAGATGAAACTGAAGTGATGTTCCCGGGATTTAGGCTTTAATCGCGTCCACATGGGCAGCTCGGATTGATAATGTCAGATCAAAGCATAAAGTAGAAAGAGAAGTAGAAAAACAAGGATATGTATACTTAATATTCTCCTCTACTATAGCCCATAGGTTTTGCGTGTACATTTCATCATTTTTGTTCAAACCTTTGTTGATGCGCAGGAAAATATAGTATTACTCAAATATGTGAATCAATCGAAATACAACTTTGAGCAAGATAATGATGAATTAACACCATTATAACAAGTTTAAAATACATACATCCATACAAATATATAACACAATATGTCTCATTCATTTGGCTTTGATACTTAACCAACATTGCCACACATACTGTATATTACAAATGCATACCTGAGGCGTAAATGTTACTTTTTAAACTCTCTACAGCTCAGATCGTTATGTGCTTTGCAAAAACGTTACAACAGAAATCCTTACTGGTTCAAAGAAAATGTACACACGATAAATGTTGAGCTCCAAAAGATATTGTTCCTGTTGAAATAGTGAGTATTGTGCAAAGCAGCCCGTTTAACACTGGAACACACTGTCTCACCTTAAGCAGGAATAAAGTCACATCAAACATTGAACACGTACAGTTCTCCCTCTAATTACTCAGGCCGTTTTTATCACATCCTGCTGTGTCTGGGCCTTTGTAGCATTAATTGCTTACGAAATAAAAAGTGACTGTCGCCTTGGTTATTCGCTGCCAGTCAACCTTCACCTCAAACAATTCTCCAAACCCTCTCCCGTTTAGATTCCTAACACTTTGTGATTTCTTTCATTTTCTGTCGATGCTGAAAATCATAGGCTGCAGGGTTAGCATTATGGCTCCTGACTGTGTTGGTTTGGGGCTGTCACGTGACCTCTTTATCGCTTTGACGGGAGAAGCAGGAGACGGGGCTGACGGAGCGGTTATGTCATTTTCTAAAGGTTTTATCATTTTTTCATAGCGGTTTCTCTGTGGCTGCTGTGGTGTGTCTTTTGACAATATATTCTCCTGGCACAGAAGCAGCAGTCAATAACCATGTTCAAAAACTGAATTTTGGTTTTATATGAGAAATACAGAATTGTAGGTCTATTTTTGACAGGGTGTTAGACTTTTTTTTTTCTACAGATTTTTTTTTCTCCCAAACATGTCATCTTCGGGTCGGGATGTGCTAATATGTTCCCATTCTTGTTCCCACAGTTTCCCTCTTTCTCTCATAAACATTTAATAGACCGAGTAGAACGCTGTGAACTTTCAAGAATTGATTGATCTTAAGAATCTTCTGGCTCAACTGTCCAATGAAACATTTAACAACATATAAATTCTTTCTATTTTACAACTCAATTTAGATTGGGAAAAGTAAGATTTCTCTGATCATTAACACACATTTTTTCCTATGGGGTTGAGGCAAGTGAGATCAAAATGTATAATGAACATACATTTACAGTTGTGACTAAATACATTCTGGCAACAATTAATGCATTATTTTGCTGGGTGGAACATATTTTAACTGTCTATCTGTTCCTTTCCATTCACTCTTATTTAATGTAAAATCATTAAATATATCCATATTAGATGAATGAATCAGAATAAACTAGATTTGTCTTCTTCAGCTGATTCAGTGACATTGCCCTGCTCTAATGGGCTCATTTAAATAATAGTACATATTCATGACATTTAGTCACATGTCTGTTGCTTTAAAGAACATTTGAGGACATTAAACGTAATAAATTGAAGCAGAATTGTTTACTATGGCAACAATCCCAATGCCCATCTCTCCAAAACCAATGGCTAAGCTACATCTTTAGCTCTACTCTGGACACTCTGGATCATTTGGGCGTCATGGCAACCGCAGCACCTTTTCCTGTCTCTAATATGTGCCCCTGATTTCTGTTCACCCTCAAAATGTCATCTCTAATATTGACTCATTTTAGCATGAAACTTTAATAAGCTGTCAGCGAGGGGAACCCGAGCAGACACTGTCCAGAAGCAAAGATCCGCTCTCAAATGATCCTGGTGTTCGTCTGGCCCTGGCCCCTTGTGCATACATATTTAACTTCCTCCTTTCCTCTCGCTACTCTTTATTGTATAGCCATGTTATCAATTATTCCATAAATAATAGACGCCGAGTTCAGAGTTAGGGTTAGGGTATTAATTAAGTTGTTACCAAGCCTGAATAATTCTTAAGCGAAACGTAAAGTGTAGTGATACAGTTATAATAGTAATGTTTGATTTGCATTGCTTTTATGATACTCAAAGCACGTTGCCATAGCTGCCCTGTGGAAAACAAGTGCCTCAACTACTCCGTCAAAAAAATGAAATGCTGACTTTAAAGGTGCTCTAGGGTCCACAACATTCAATAGAGAGGATATTTAGATTTAAACGTGTTAATTGCTGTATAAGTAACGGGTCAGCTCTATGGAAAGTCAATCCCACACACATAGTAGAACAATAAAAAGATCCTTGATAAAATGCAGTATATATGTTTAATGCAATACTGTGGCACTCATTGTACAATTAGCAGAAAGCAGCAACATTTCTTTCCTTCCTTCATTTTATTTCATTTATTTTTTTGGCCCGTAGGCTTTATTGGACAGGACAGTGCAGCGAGGACTGGGGATGAGACGGGGGAAGGACATTGTCGGAGCAGGAATCGAATCAATAGCATTATGTGCTACAGTGCACCTTAAACTAACTGTATTATGTATTACTCTAAAATACTTCATGTTTATTAACGGTATTCACTGAAGTAGATTAACTGCCATAAAAGTGTATGTATGTAAGCTTCACCAGGGTCAAATGTAATAAAAATCTCTTTCCAAATAGCCAAACCATGAATCAAAAGATATAAAATATGAAGAAAGAAGAAAGAATATGCACTTCAAATATCTATGCATCTAATAACCAAAAGTGTGGTCTTCTGCAGACTCCAACCTGGAAATAAACATGGACAAAGCCAGCACTAAAACTGAACTAATATCGGCAAAAATGCCAGAATGAACTTGCTGTGAGGTCAAAATGACATTACCATTTTCACTCCTCTCTCATTAACGCAATAGTACTTTTAAATGAGCACAGATTTCATATTCTTCCTGACAGGTCCTGACATGATTCTTAATGGCAAAGGTGATGGTGGTTTGGGCTCAAATGACATTAAGCGAGCAGATCCCAGTTTGCAGAAGTGTAGTAAAGGATAGAAGGGGCCTGTGTGTAGTGTAATTACAGAGTTAGTGGAGCTGCACTAGTCTTATCTCTTCTTTTGGGACAAGAGCGGCATAAATGGAGCCTCTGTTCCCTGTCCTCTCCAGTGCTCTTCAGTGAGCGCACAGCCACTATCAGTAATAGAACTGTGTCTCCTTCCACTTCCTCTGATTCAGTCCCGAGTCCTAACATCAGGGTCTAGTGATGAAATGCCATGTACAATGTCATTTACAAAGTGGTAAAGCATGTTTAGAAATACAATACATTTATTAGAATACATTTGTTACAAAATGCACAAACCGTTGCATCACAGACTGAGCCAAAAATAAATACATTATATAACAGGACACATCTGAATTCAGGAACTGGGTGATTTCATTGTATAATGGCGATAACTAAAATGTAAATGTCCATCAATAATAGATTTGTTTTTTGTATTTTAAGGGCAAGTTTGTTTGAAGAGCACCATTTGTACACAAATTAATTCAAAGTGCTGTACAGAACAGGAAAAGATGAATTAAAATCATAATTTAAACAAAACTCAAATAATCAATATACAATTTAAAGAGAATTGTGCAGGTACAATTCTTAGTCATAGTCACAGCTAAACAGTGTATTAAAGACGATAATTTGATGTCTTAATAAACTGATTTGGGCCTGTAAATTGTTCCTTTAGATAACAAATGTAAGAAAAAGTGTTCTGGCAGTGCCTCAGTATTGCCTCAAGAATACAGCAATAAAAAGAAAGCAAGAAACAACATAATTATGGAGCAACATGTATCGTTTGAAAGCCTGACTATTTGATATGTTGCATTCGCAGCATAAAACATATGCTTGTACAGTATGCAAGTGCTAGTGCAAATACCAAAAGTCATACAGTCTTCCCATAATGACAGTGTTTACATGTGTCTGTTTGCTTTTATGGCGTCTGCCACAGCTCCAGTCCATCTGAGGGACACATGCACAAATGGGCTATGAGTATGTGTTTACACTTTCTCTCTCCCGCTCTCTCGTTCTGTCTTTCTGCTGAGAACGGCATTAGGTGTCAAAGCACAGCGCAGCCTGACATGTCGGCCCAGTCTGGGGCCAAAAACTGTCAGTCCAGCGCCAGCCACATCAAGCTCAGATCCCAGGCGTTTGAAGACCTGTCTATCTCCCATTGCCTTTCCCCTCGCCATCTCAGCTCACCGTATATCTGTAGACGGTCATGCAAAACCCGCCTGGATCTGTCATTCAGGGCTATATACTTGTACGGCATCTTCACCTGCAAGAAGTTTTAATGCTGGTGTTTTTTTCCGCTCTCCTATGTTATCTCTATCCTGCAGAAGAACAGCAGTTTTGATTGGGCGCAACAGGAGAAAGCGGGACGTAAAAAAGTGGACAACTCTCTCCTCTGACAATGGGCTGTCATACCTGTCTTTGAAAATCTTGATAATAGATGTCTTAGTGCGGGGCTGACAGTGCGGACAGGATAGGTCAACTGCGATCTTTCCGGAGGTCTTATTAGAAAAGATCTGGTCTGGGCGGATGGCAGCGCTTCACCGCTACGTTCATTACGAGGTTGAGTCTCTGCGTAAAGTATTTGTCAGCACTTGTTGACTTTACGAGGAGGCTTTAGTTTGGAAGAGAGATAACGTGCCACGTATGTGGAAAAGTTTAGTACTCCTGGTTTGTATTTGAAGAGGAAAAATCATGAAATGACGCAATTATTTTGTATCACGTAATTTAATGATAATTTTGGCCCAATCTCAATTCTCATTTATACCCTTCCCCTTCGTCCTACCACTTCAAAATGAGGGCCAAAGGAAAGGGCTGAAAACACAGCCCTTTGAAATGGGACAGCCCTCGTTTGGTTCAGTTTTTTTACACAAGCCAAGGGATGTGTTGTTGTTGTTGTTGTTGTTGAGTTACTTTTAATGGTGGTTGGCAGCCAACTGAAACGGTGCATTTACCGCCACCATCTGTAGTTACACTTCTTCTGTACTAGTACGTATTCAAAGTATGTGTTATAATATACCGTTTAAAAAAAAAAAAAAAAAAAACGTCTAATTAATAAACTGATGATGATGATGATGATGATAGTAAAACACATAGTGATTATTATAGTAATTATAAGTCAAAAATACATTATATTTTACTACTTATAACAGAACTTCTGGAGCCCAAAAGCAGATGGCTCGCGACCTAATGTTTGAGGATGCCTGCCCTGGAGCCCATATAGAAAGTTTGTGTTATTGCACTGGTACTGTCAGGATGTTGAATTTTTTTGGCAAAACTTGATGAAGGAAAGTGGAGTTGTTGTTCTCAGGGAGAGAGAAAAGAGCTGCACTCAAGGCGGAACATTCACCTTTGACACTGACGCTTTACTCTGAGAATTTAACTTGGCACAGTTAAGCACTCCACCATGTTTAAAGTCTCAATGCATGTGTGTGTTTGCCACTAAAATACATTTTTCTTTAATACACAGTTACAAAATACTGCGTAGTATTGACCATAACATGAATGTAGTCATAAATTTGAAGTGTATAGTTTATACATTGCTTTTCAAATTTGAGTACACTGTTTAAATGTATGGAAGTTGATTTTAGGCTCATCCATCTCAGGGAAATGTAAGCTTCTCACATTCTCTTAACTAACCATTGCACATCTGGATGCTGCCTCGTCGCTAATCTCTCTGTAATTACCTTTTGCTTCTGCACACACACAAACACAACACAAGTTATTCCACCTGCATTAGACTAAATCCCAGCAGCCAAAGCGTCGAGGGAACAGCTATGTTTTTAGGATTATGGGGCGCGTGCTGTCGCGACGACTCATCTCAAACTCAAGAGGAAGGATCAACACTGACATCTTGGACAGACTGGACCACTGCCATAGCAATACACACCAATTGTTTTCCCTGGACGCATCTCTGCTCAGACACACATTGTCTCCTGGCCATCACAACAGCGCCATGTTTGGGGATGTCAGCATTTATCGGGCCAAAAGCCAGACTGGAGGGTCCACAGAGAGGTGCGCTGGAGTCTGTCAACACAGCAGGATCAAGACTGCATCGATCCAAGCACTGCACGATCCAAACACTGCCGCACACTGCTCCTGTTTTATGACCAAAAGAAGGAAGGAGGACTAAATGTGCAAGAGGGATCAGCTAAACGGTGTAAACTATCCGGGAAAAGAAAGTCGGGTTGTGAAAGCGAAATCTAGCACTTTCATTTTGTCAAACCAATAGAAACATAATTGTCTTCCAAACCTTTATAAATAAAACGTTAATAGCTGTAGGTGGCATTGCAGTCTATGTATTTCAGTGTTTGTGTTCTCAATACTTATGACCAGCCAAAACAATTCCCAAATCCGCTGTGATAATCCCAAATACAAACATGAATGTACCCTAAGCTTGCAGGCAGATGATTGACTGTGTTGAAATGAAACAAAATGTAAAAACATAGTGAAAATAAAACCGTTCCAACTGGGCTGAATATCCAATTTCAAAAGGTATGTGTGTAATTAAATCATAGTGTAGTAATGATACAGCTGGCGCTACATCTGTTCGCTTTGCCCGAACTTGCCACTGCACACAAACTGTCACCTGTAAACAGACACATTTTCAATATCACACTCACAAATACTGCGAGCACACGTTGTTGCACCGTTCGCTTGTTTTCCGCAGTTTAATGTCAATGTTGTTAAAAGTGTAGTGTGAGTCCAATGACCACTCCAGTTTGTTGGTCAAGAGTTAGGGTTGTTATTCAGTCGTTATACACTACGATAAAACGGTACTTGCTCCCTACTTTGCCCCGGTTGCTATATTTTCTCATAAGTACACGCTATGACACCCATTTGCTCCAGACTGTGGGCTCATTCAAAGGTGCGAGCATCAGCAACGCCATCACACAGAGCTGTCCAAGCACATACAAACTATTAAACTCATTAAAAGTGCACTGACTGACTGACTGACTGACTGGATCTGCCACTTGCTTGTCTCCATGGAGATATCACCGCTCTACCTCATGATCTACATTATGGCCTTAACCTTGTCCATCTCGAAGATAATGGAGAGTCGACCCCGGTCACAGTAACAATGCATGTGTTCATAGTACGTTGAGAAAAAATAGCTAAACACTAATGGAATATGAATGAAATATCAAATGTCATATTGTGGTATATTTCCATGGAGGCCAGCAGGTAGTGTACCCTCCATCAAGTGATTTGCAGTTCTATTATTTATAATGTAAGTAAATTGTCTTTGCGGTAAATGATTGTAACTCTTTCTCAACACACTCCAGAAAATCCTGCCTACAATAATGTGATGGATATATTCTAAGTGCGTATGAAGTGACACGGAGCAAAGATCTTGCTGAGGCGGCATTAGTTAGCCAAATGGAGATCCTAATGGTCATGAAGGCAGTGAAACAGTGTGAAGCGGCCGTCCCAGAAGACTGCAGGGCGCAGATAGCTGTAAGATTAACTGCCTCACAATGGTTATGAGTGCCATTACAACGCGTCTGCATCTCTAACAAGGATTATTGCACAGAAAATGACAGCCTGCCGGATAGACTGTGTGTGCGTGCGTGCGTGCGTGCAGTGTTATAATGATGAAGACTATGGAGAATATTGCCATTTTGATATGATCACTTGTCAGTCAGCCTGTCATCTCTCAACCAATCACCTCTCAATTAATCTACACAAATAGTTATCATTCAAAATCTCCATTGTTTTGATTGAGTTGTTCCACAGTATGGCATAAAACCTGCAATTATTCAATTAGAGGTGTTTTATTACAAATACATTGATTCTAGCAGTGAAGGGTGTCGCCTCTCCACAGATCCAACCTAAAAACTTGACCTTATATGCTTGTTTCCATGGTGATGGATAAACGTACGTGTAGTCTGGAGACAAATATGAATAATATTGCAACTCTTGTTAAAATATTTATCCTTGGAAGATTAATTTTACAGAAAAAAGTTGCATTTCATTTACAACAATTACAATTATTATGACATCGATATACTGTGATATTATAGTACTGTGAGATTTGTTCAAAATGTATTACACTCTTTCTATTTATTGCATCACTGCCCCATATTTATGGTTTTGGTTGTGCAAAGTGGTTTATTTTAAGGGAACAATATTAACTAAGCAGCAATAAAACAGATCGCTTTTATTGTACAGCCTCAGGAGAGCATTATTTTTGTTATACAATCTAATAATCACAATAATCTTGTTTTTTATTTGCCCTTTTTTTATGCCTCCATCTACTTTGCTCCGCGAGTGTTCTCAGTAATGTCTTGTGAGCTGACAGTAGAGGAAGCCGTGCCCGGGAGCGATGTGTGCTAAAAGTACATGTCATCTTCAATAAAGACTGACAGGCGTTCACAGGTCTACAAGAGCATTGTGTTCTGTTCCTCCTCCTGCAGCACACCCTGATCCTCAGAAACACCAACGTCGCAGCTTCAACAGGCTCTACATGTCCTATTTGTGAGCACAGAAATGAGGAGGCATCGCAAATGGTGCTGCCGTTGTTATTAGGCTTACATAGCTATTTGCCGTGTCTAATATTGTAGTCTGTATGGTAGGGTTGTCTTATGTTATGACAGTATGCATACAGCGTTCATATTTATCTTGTGAAAAGACTGACAGAATGGTGGATATTCTACCTTTTCCAATTGAAATCCTTTGACAAGCCTTTTGTTGGAATAATTAATGTCATATTCAATAGAATTTAAATATAAGTGTGCTTAAAAACTGTTATGTCTTCATGTTTTTTGCTCTGAAATAGAGCATAGGTTCATGGTCTATTTACATTGTTTTTTTTAGATGTTGTTGCAAGAAAAACCAATGCATTTAATTAAAGGAGCTTGTAATTTGATAATTTTGAGGCTATCACATTATTTCAGTTGTTATTATTATAGCCCTATATGATATGTATGTAAGATAAAAAAATTTAAATAGGCTTACTATGTACACAACATTTACAGTTGAATTTATATATGTAGTGCAGAAAGTGTAGTTCAGTGGGTGATTAAATTATGGTTGAAGTGAAAACAAACCAGAACGCCGAGGCAGCCTTCAGCAGCGCCATCTTGGATCAAGAAGTTGGAAGTTAAGGCCAAGAAACATAGCGATGTAAAAGTGATATTAATAAACAGGAAACTGTGTGTCTTAGTGTGCATCAAACTTAACACACGATTGTTTATCTTCCTTTTTTGCAATCAACATTACCTGGTTGTTCATATACTGCAAGTACAACAATTGGGTACATAAGTGCCTATTTAGAAACCTTGGATGTTTGTCATTTAGATTTCTTTACCCAATATAGTATTTTTTTCCTTTGCCTTTGTGATAATCTTAATCTAGAATAACAATACGATACTGTTTGCCATTTATTATTCTAATGCTACTGCTATTGTATGAATTTATCTACCTTATCAACCCCTTGCTATCATTAGAAATAGAGTCATGAATAAGAATCTGGATATTAGTAAAAACAACTCACAAATAAGATGGTGTATGGTTTGGTGCATGGTCTTGTATACTCAATGCACAGTATACATACATTGTAACAAATTAGTCCGTGTGGTGACTCGCAGTTGTTTGACTTTATTTTGCTTCATTGAATGTAACAAGGAAAGCTAACAGAATCAAAACACTTTACATAGCAGTATGTAACGGCCAGTCTTGCCCAGCAGTATCATACATTATACATGTCTCCCTTATTTGTAACACAGGGCACAGTGGATTGGCCTGACTAAGCTCCTCAGTAGTTTTATCAGTAGTTTCTCTGCCTGTGATACATGCTGCTACCTGGGGCCACTCCTATCTGCTCCTGTTTACGGAGAGGAGCGCCGATAGCATCTGGACACCAGGCAGCCCTAATTGTCCTGCCTGTAATTCTTTTTACCCTGTGAGATCGCGAGCGCAAGGACAAATGAACGGCAAGCCATCTCCTATTCATATCATATAGATACTGCAGAGGGGGAACAGATTGTCTCAGTGAGCGCCATCTGCTTATCACTTTTTAAGATCAATGGGAGGTTTCAACTTCTAAAGTGATGAACTTGCAATGCTTTGTTGTGTGGGTAGTCGCAAAGAAAACTACAGGAGTTTTTCAACAAACAGTATTGCAACGTGGGTGCAACCCATGTTTGACCAGCTGGTGTGAGAGGCAAAAGATAGTCACTTTTAGAATGTAAATATTAAATGTCTGAAAGAAAATGCATCCAAACCATCTGAATTCTAATGCTAAACCTATGATACAACTATATTGAAATAATGTAATGCCAATATTGAGGTTATCAAGATGATTTGCCATATAGTCATCAAACTATACTTTGGATATTTGAATGTTTATATATATATATATGAATATTTCAGCTCTCCACATTCCTAGTTAAAGATGCACTAGTAACTTAGAAATTAGACTAGAAATTATATTGCTTTGGCTAGAATTTTCCGCAGTAGGCATTAAATGCATCTTTCTCATGGATATGAGTTACCATGCCAAGTTACAGGTCAGATCTGCAGAGAGGAGACCTCATTCCCAGTTAGAATGCATGTTGTGGTTGTTTTTGAGCAATACATTCACCTGTGATTAAAAAATAAATACAAAACGGATAAAGTGAAAATCTTGGTGGAAACAAGAATGTGGCAGACCCTTCACCACCTTTAAGACCAAGTTATGTACCACACCAGTGAAGATGCCACAAATAGTTGTGATAACTCAAACATGTAGTCTTGATGTTTGAATACAAATGGAACAAAAGCATATGAAAGTATTGTATTGTAACAGAAGGCTGTTTCAAGTGCCTTTGTGGACAAAGCATTGATGTATGGAGCATCTGTTGCTGTGTGCTCACTTGTCTCCAAATGTAGTTGTTTGGTTGTCTTTGGCACTCTGCTGTCAGCTCTGTGCAGCAGAGGAATGGGTAAATCAATGGCCATATGAAGAGTGTTTATCCCGTATACTCTTTGAGCAGCGTGATCCTAACCACATCTTTTTCACCCAGAGTCAACACTTACCCATTCAGATATTGACAGTTTGTAACCCACTCAGTAATTTGGAGAATAGATATGCTCATTATCTGACTGAAAGTGCTCCAGCCTGACCAGGAAGAATGCACACTTGTTGTATTTACAGCATGGAAGCGGATTTACCAAAAGGTTTTATTTGTATTTTAATGTATACTTATATTATAATTATATCATTATACATTTTATTCAAGCCGTTTGTGTGGAAAACTAGCTGGTGATTGTGTTATATTGCAGCACCTGATTTATATGAACATTCTGTCAAAACCCAAGTACATTAACATGCAAGAAAAATAGCTATGTTAGACCAGCAACTGGACTGTTTTAGGAGGACCAGTGGTTAGGGCTGTCCCAGCGATAGGTGCCATGTTCAATATCTGGGCGAGTTTACATGTTCCTCCTGTGACTGAGTAGGTTTCCTTTGGGCGCTCTGGTTCCTGTCAAAAGTTCTACCTGCCCAAAAATTAGGGCACACTTGCACACTTACTAGAGGCATAGGTTAAGCTTATGTTCAGGTACACTTTTGTCCTCTGCATTTGACCCATCCTTCAGTGCCACCGGGGCATCTCCTCAGGAGCTGTGGTTGCTGCTCGGGGACCCGTCTCCAGATCTTTGTGCTAGGCTTGGTCAGGCCTACCTTTGCTAGAGGATTTTACCTATTGTGCATGTTTCCACTGCACACAGAAAAGCCCAGTCTGGACCGGTAGTCGAACTCGGATCCTGAGGTGAGAGTGCTAGTGTCTGTGCCATCGTGGCATATGCTCGTAAAGACTGTTTGTATCTGTTTTGCAGTTGTTAAGGTCTAGACTCCTTTGTAAAAGAGATTCTGAAACAGCTCGAGACTGTCAAGATTAAATAAAGGTCTAATAAAAATGTAAATATGAGTCAGGTGTTAGGGTTCGTAGATCTTTCAACCCTTTATTTTTGCACTTATTATTCATTGCACTCTCAGATAACCTCATTACATTCTCACGGACGGTATTCAATGTCAACCTTTTGTCCAAAGAGTTTAACTCAAAAGTTGACCACTTTTATTTTATTTTTTTCACAGTAACCCTGGTCCTGCTTCCTTCTGAAAAATATGCTCACAATAAACTGCCATTGCTCAGCTTTAGACTGTGGACAAAAATACACACACAAAGAACAGAGAGCGCCGGACCAGCACAAAACAACAGCGCAACAATCCAAAAGAAGTTATCTCTCGTCCCATGTGGCCGGGTGCTGCTTGGGGTGTCAGGATGCAGTCTTCGGGGCATTAATCACCAGGAGTTCTTCGTAAACTTTGACCCCAGCTCTTAATTGTATCGGGAGGAACTGCCTATAGCATCCTGGTGTTTTTCTTTGCCTCCTTCTAGACACGTTCTGCAGTGTCCACCTCGGAGACTGCGAGGGAGTAAAGGCTTCGTGTTGTGGATTCCGCAGCTCTCTTCCATCTAGTATTTGAAAACACAGCCCACTCTTTGTGTCTATAGCTGTGACAATAAAGTTAGAAGGCACTGGATTTAATTGCTTACCACGCCTCTGTACACAATTGTGCCATTGTACACAAAAGTGACAAGTTAATATTGTCACTCTTGACATCAAGTATTGTGGAGCAGCAACACTATTTTCTATTGATTCATGCTCTTATTTTATTCATTACCTGCTCCAAATTACACACAGTTGGTTAAAGATAGAGAGATTAGTAAAGATATTGGAAGTTCAACAAAGTCAATTTTTGTTGTGGTGACACCTAAAACATAATTTGTTTTAATTAATTTACAAGAATATTTCATTTTAAGGCTATCAGAATCAGAATCAGAATCAGAATCAGAGTAGGGGTTTATTGCCATTTGTCGATAAACAAAATTTACAGACATAGGAACTTGTCCTGGTGATTCGGTGCAACACAAACAACAAAATATTGAACAATGAATACTGAACGGCATGATATGTACATAATAAAATATAAAGTATAAAGTTATGTAGTGCAATAAGAAGTGGTGGTATGTACATAATAAAATCTAAAGTTAAGTAGTGCAACAGGAAGTGATAGTGCAGTGGTTGCACATCAGATACATTGTCTGAAAATGGCAATGCAATCACTGGGCCAGGAAGGGAATCTGAAGGAAGGAAGAAACAAAGAAGGAGAGAGGATAATCTGAAGGAAACAAAGAGAAAGCAGATGGAAAGAAAGTAACGGAGAAAAACCTAAGGCATATGTTTCTTTTTGCAAATATGTCTTCAATTACAGTAAATATTCAGCCCAGTGATCCTGCGATAGCGTCTCAAACCAGGATGATGTCTGATAATTGATTTGTCCAATGTGACAGTTAGAACACCTGGGGCAATAGTGTGTTTTTCTTATGCTGTATGCAGAAAAAAAATACATATAATTACTTCAACTCGCTAAATTGTGTATATCGATTGTATAAAATGTACTCATTGTTCTGAGAGCCATGTAACCTAATGAAACAACAGTATGTGAATGAAATAATAGGTGCAGAGCAAGCCAGACTTCATGACCTTTGTATGAGCTGATTAAATGTGAAGCAGTCATAAGAAAGTGTAGTGCAGCTAACAATGACAGACCACACTGACCTGGAGACCTCAGCCTCAGCTCGGGTGCTCAACTCTCCTTCAGCGGTCAGCTCCAGAGAGCGGCTACAGCAGGCTCTGTAACGAGAGCCTTAATGAGACACGCACTAGACTTAATGCTGTGGTGTTGTTCGGCCGAGGAGCAGGTCCAAAGATTTGTCTATTCAGTTTTCGTGAAGGTATAAAGTTATTATTGTGTTTTTCTTGGACAACAGAATGTAATTTTGACTAAAAATATTAATGTGGCATACAAAACAAATTACTCAAAAAGTTCACCGGTACCTATTATATACAACTAATGATTGTAACGCACATAGGTATTTTACACATTTACTGATATGACGTGCTTACTTGAATGCATGTATTATAGCTATTTCTGTAGATGTCAACGACGGAGGAAATCACCATTTTCTGTTTGTTATTAATTTATTATGTCACTGTTCCTGTGCCTGGACAAATAAAAACACAGAAAAAGACAAAGGACACGCCCGGGTCCTTTGTCTTTTTCTGTGTTTTTATTTGTGAGTGCTATTGTTTTATTATGCTTCTGTAGCATTATCTAATTTTACAAGCATATGCCATGGATGTCTAAACCTATGATGTACAATCTGATAAACTAGTTGATCACAATACAATTGTGTGGCATTAGGACCATTCTCATAGCGATCAACAATTTTAAACTAAATATTATAGATTTTAATTGGGAGAAATATACCAAAATATAACAGAACCCATGAATACCATATTTTGAACACTTTATAGCTACTACAGCATAGTTGGCCTTAATAACACATGAATAAAGATTGAATTTAAAGACTAAATTCATAATGAACAAATGGTTTAATTAAGAATAATTCAGGCTTTATAATAATTTAATGAAAGCGTCAGGATTAGGAGTTAGGTTAGGGTATTAATTAAGATGTTAGTAAGGCTGAATTATTCTTAAAATGTCTAGGAATTAAGTCTTGGTTCATGCTTAAAGGAATAATAGAGGATTTTTTGCTGAGTTGAGAACTCAAGCGACTGTTAGTCCTTTTTTTTTAAATGCGCATGTGCACACTCACCACACTCACCCCCACCCTCCTGTTGTTTCCAAGACCACTACCATCAAACCTTGTGCGGACGCATGTGTTTGTTTATTAGCGCGACGGATCGCATTGCATCTTTCGTCTGTACTGTACACTGAAGGAACTCGCTAAACACACACCGGCATATCAACCACGCATGTGCAGCCAAGGAAACGTGCTGCTATCCTGGGAACGAGGCTGCAGGTGTGCAGTAACACGCAGGGAACTGATTGACATGTGGGAGAACTACTCCCTGTCCACGCCACGAGGAAATGGGACTCAGATCTGGTGCCAAAAATCCTCTATTATTCTATTATTATCGCTGTTAAAAGCCTTATTTTAGCTTTTGATTAGTATGTTTGTAGTATGTTTTGAAACTCGTCTTGTGATGGTAGTTTGTTATACATAATAAGCACAAATAACATTTCATTCTTTAGTCATTGTTTTTAGTGTTGTATAAACTCACAAAAGTCATTCCAGAAGATGTGTCGTGAAGTACATTCCCAGCAGACATCATTCTGTTCGTCTGTTGTCAGAGCGCTAATTATCCATTTTGCTTTTTACGATATCACTCCCACTTTATCATTTCTGCTCTCATCTCTCCAAGTGTCTGACTCTAGCGTTTAAAATCCCTTTTACTGCAGGAGTCATAACTAAGCATCTGCTGCCTATGTGACGCACAGTATGCATGTTAGCACACAGCCACAAATCATGACTTCAAACAAATGACTCGCTCCAACCCACAGAGAAGACAGTTTCATATTTGCATTTGTTTGTTAGTTTTGCTTGAATTGCTTAACAACTGTGATAATTAGTTTTATCATTTCTTTGATGGCTACATTTAGTCGACTTTGCGGTCTTGACAAAATACGTTTGCTGGATGGTTGAGCATCAGTTTGTCTCCGTGGAGATGTTCCTGCTTCGTCTTGAATGTTCCACAGTATGGCATTACGCTCATCTATCTTCACGGAGACAACCACACCATCATGGTATTTTTAGCAATACAAGCACCAGTAATTATATAAATGGAAGATTGAAGTTTCATGATATTCTCTGGGACATTTCAAGCAATTATTAGCTATCTATTTTCCTCTTTCACACATATTATTTAATATCACTTTTTGTACTTTGAACAACACATACACAGAGTGAAAAGACAAAATAAAAAGGAAATATAATATAAAATGTCAGTCAGGTATATGTTCCCCATTGTACAGTGGCTTTCAATAGTATGGAACTTTTCCACATTTTGTCATATCATGACCACAAACTTGGATTCATTGTGTTGGCCTTTTTCTAAGAACAAAAGCCTCTTTTCCTTGAGTGCCACCAGTTGCTGTTGCCTGATTATGGCTGAAAGATTGAATGTTGACCTAATGATTCAACAGAGTCCTCCTGTGTGTGATCTAATCTCAGTATAGATGCAGCGGTTCTGTGAAGGCCACAGAAGTTTATTGAGAGAATGTTGGGGAGCAAACAGCATAATGAAGTCTAAGGAATACACCAGGCAGGTCAGGGAGAAAGTTGTGGAGTTTAAAGCACTACAAACCTACCAAGATATGGCCGTCCACCAAAACTTACAGGCAGAACAGCAATAAAACGTGTTGATGTTTGTCTACGCTTGTTTAGTGAGTGGTTCCCCTATAACGCCCCAGCCCCTGCATGCTCTGATCCGCCCCTGTTCAACATGCGAACGGAGTGGGTTGTGGCCTAATAGATGCAGCAGGTTGTGGCGTCAGAATATAAAATGCTGTGGGAGTGATCATCCATAGACGCCCAACGTTAGGCCTACAGTGATGCCCATAGTAAAACACCTCACTCTTATCAAAGAATCAGGGTTACGGGTCAAATAAAGGCTCTTTTCTGTAAAGTTGAAAGGTGTGGATTAATTAGATTAATTGGATTAAGTGGATTTTCACATCAGCTCTTTCTCTGCTCACGTACTGAATGTTGTCCATAAAAGTTGTCTAATTATCTAATTTATTCACTCACACATGTTATAAAAGTGTAATAGTCCATCCAGAGACTCACACATTCACTTGTCGTCATCCTCCTCTGGAGTGATATGAAGTGCTGCCTTTGTGAAGCTGAAAGTGTGAGGAGTAAATGACTCATGCAAACTCAAATGTGCCATATTTATGCACAACATAGTTATTTAGAAATATAATTACTCTGCAAAACCCATCATTCCAAGTCATTAGGCTCAAGTCAAAGTCAAGTCTCATGTCACAAAAGGTCAAGTCAAGTCAAGTCTTAATGGTACATTAGTCAAGTCAAGTCTGAAGTTATGCAAATTGCAAGTCAAGTCAAGTCAAGTCATGTGACTCCCACTTCTGGAAGAAAGTTCCCTGGTCTGATCAGACCAAAATTGAACATTTAGCCTAAAACCAAAATGCTTTGTGTGGTGGAAACCTAACTCTGAACACACCACCCCCACTGTCAATCATGATGGTGACAGCATCATGCATTGGAGCTGCTTTTATTCAGCAGGGACGGGGAAGCTCTGATGAAGCGAAATACAATCTTGGAAGAAAACCTGTTGGCGTCTACAAAAGACTTGAGCGGAGGTTCACCTTCAGCAGGACAAGCACCCCTAAACATGAAAGCCAGAGCTACAATGGAATGGTTTAAAAAAAAACATGTTCAAGTATTTAGAATCATCCAGTCCAAGTCCAGACGTAAATCCAACCAAGAATCTATCTGAAAACTGCTTTTCACAAAATGCTCTCATTCAAATTGAGCTGTTTTGCAAAGAAGAATGAGCAAACATGTGTATGTGTGCAAATCTGTTAGAGATTATACCCAAGAAGACTTTCATCTGTAATTGCAGAGAAAGGTAGTTCCATAAAGTATTGACTCAGGGGGCCTGAATACTTTTGCACACTACACTTTGTGTATACTTTGTATAATTTTCCATCCACTTCACAATTGTGTACCTCTTTGTGTTGCTCTTTAACAAAAATGCCAATGTAATTTAAAGTTTCTGGTTGTGATGTGACAAAATGTGGAAAAGTTCCAGCGGTATGAATACTAGTCATGTATTTGTCCCTTCTCAGTATGTGGTAAATTTGTCCTCGTTGAAGTAAAAAAAAAAAAGTAATTTTTTGCCCTTTTGTAAATTTCAAAAGCAATTTCAGTCCAGTCCTTGATAGTCAGATCGGTCCCCGTCATCCATTTTCTTGTTTTTGCTATTTTTGCTGCTGAAAAAATGTGCACACCACAGATATCCATCATTTCTGTTGCTGGAATTTTACGTTTAAAATAAGTTTTTTTAGAGTGAAATTGAACAATGGGGTTGAAGACTTTAAATAGTGCAAACTTTAAAGATTTTACACTGAATATATCCTTTTTGGCTTACAGGTTTTTCATTACGACTGTGAAATGTCCATGTCCATTTACTCCTTTGTGTCACTCAGAGAGAAGTGTCTAACCGTTGACATTCTTGACATGGTTTGAAAAATCTTTTTGACGGTTATTTAGAAAGATTTAATGGATGAATGACTTTTTTTAAAACTTTTGGTCGTGTCCAGAAGCTCTAACCCTCGGCCTCAGCCTGTACTCCATCACTCTATCCCTGCTGCCTCTGTTGTCTTTCAAGTACCAGGAGACTCAGCTTTAGGCCAGACCTGACAAAATGCTGTCATTAATTTAGCATTAGCCACTGCCCACGCTTCAACTCCCCATTCTTTTCACTATCACCAGCTTTCCTGAGCCCCAATGGGAAGAGGATTGTGTGGGCGACAGGGAAACAGCTAGTCCTTGGATGGTTCTTTATGATGGAAAACCCAAACGTATATTAAACTCACCTGCTGTGCTGTTCTGTTCTAATCACAAATTGTATGAATAAGGAAACAACATTATGAAAAAGACCTGCATAAAGGGCTCTGCATGTATGGTAATGGTATAATGCCCACTCTTAAAGGTTCTATAATACAATTCAAACATTTCAAACCACATTAGCATTTATGTTTCATGTTTTAAAATGTGTAAAGTGAATGAAAAACACGTTTCTTTATCATACAGGGCTCCTCTGTGTATAAAATAAACAGCAAAGGACTCCACCTGCTGGCACACTGAAGAATCCCGCACATTTTCATTAGACTAAAGTTCACATTGGTTTTGGCCCAGTTGAGTCCTGATGCTGTGCCTGTCCTGGTTTACATCTGGATTTATTTCCAAAAGAAACAACTGCTTATGTCACAGTTGAACAGCTGGAATTAAGGGAAAGTTACTGTCGAGATAATAAAAATAACACAGAGGAGCACATTTGATATTTGGAAATGTTTCTATACTATATTGAACACTTTTTCTTCACCATGGCCAAATATTGACCTTTTATGATTATGATTTGCTCGTATTTTTGTTCTTAAAAATGATTTCCTTCTAATCCCACTCTTAGCACTAATGTTTCTCCCGCAGCGATGCTAATTGATTTACTGACAGGCGCATTAAATTAAAAAACACAGGTTTGCTGACGAGTGGCCGACTCCATAAAAGCAGGTTAGTGGAGTTTGCGTAGGCTGGAATGAGAAAGGACAAGGAGCAAAAGTGGCAGTGCTTTATATCCAGCTGTGCACTCGGAATAATTCTCACTTTAATAGCAATCATAAGTCATTGTGCACTTTGTAATGTGTTGTGCATTAACAGTGTGGGAGCGGGCTGCTGTGGCTCATCGGTGCCTAATGTGCTATAGCTACAGGCTAAGAGCTCCATCAAGACCCTCCTCAGACATCACTTCCTCCTCTTAAGGCTGTTGTTTACTTTGGGTACATCCACATCCCAGTAAAAGCACCAGATTTACAACAAACAGTGGGTGTTATTTTGGTGTTATTCTTAACACATACTACAGTAATAGGTTGCGCTCACGTTACATCGGAAGATTCTACAATGCCTATAGTTTACGGCTCAAAACTGTGCTGGGAGTCAGGGCAGACAGAATTTGGTGGAATTTGCTGTTTAACTGTCGGATTTATTGGTTTATGGTTCTGCAATCGCTGGGCCTATTCACATGAAACAAAAACTGGCACGTAGTTCAACCTGTTTTCTGTCAGCACAAACAAAAAAGGTGAATTATCTTTTGTACACAATGGCCTCTGAAAGTAGTGCCAATATATTTGACTTCAAAGGCGTGATTGTTGTCAGTTGAAAGGACTTCAGAGCGTGAGATTAAAGTTTACAAGTTTGTGGATCCAATCACTGATTAACAATGATAAGGTTCCACATTTATGGGTTTAGATTTTGGGATATTTCGTTCAAATTCTAGAATTCGAACACAACCTATTATTGGTGGGTTTCACATTCTAGAAAGTGATGGTCACACTAGCAGATGAGGGGAAAGAACAGTTTTGTCCTTTTGATTACATTATATTTTGCCATGACATTTCCCAAATATTTAACCTGATCTTTAGACCCATGAACTAAATGATCATTTCACCTATATTAATTTTATCTGCCCCATATGTTTGAAATATTATTAACCTATTGAGTGTTGTCATGTTAGGCTGAGCAAAATAGTAATAATTATGTCTGTTTGCCGTAACCCGACCGACCTGGTATGAAACTAGCGGACTGAAAAAAAAATCTGCATTTTGTTGAAAAAAATTCAAAATCTTTCATTGTTGTTTATTTCGCCGACTCACCAACCAGTCTTTCCATACTGCCGTATGAAATATTGTTATCACGTTGGTAAACCTATACTTCATCCCAAAGGACTGATTGACACATTGTCCAAAAGCATGTGCGTCTTCATGTTCAGTCCTCCACATGCATCTGTTACAAATTAGAACGCGCTTTGGTGTCATTAAATTGCCTTTTACAAGTTTGTTTCAACTCTGTCGGCGCCACTGAAGTGTCCATAGTACATGTCACGCTCTATCAGGGTGTAAAATTTGACTTGCGCAATGCATTCTGGGATTGAAACACGGCCAGCAGTGTCATCACCACAAACATGGCGGTGCATGTTCCCCCCGCTCGCCTTCGCTACCAAAATAAAGGATAACGGCGTACAAAAGGTCGATAAGGTAAATATCTTAAAATCGTGAGATTTAGTCTCCCGATCGGGTTGATAGAGATGTTTTCCATTATGTACAAACAGTTTACGGCACTACATTTTCTTTCTCCTTCCGACTATATTTTCTCTAACTCGATTATTGAATTGGACCGGTAGTAACATTATTTTTGAAGAACCAATTCCCCCAGAGTCTATCTGCACAGTCTCTTGACAATACTGTTACCTATATTTATCCATTAGGACTTATATTTGCTCATTATTTCTGCAGAATGGCAAAGCGAGGTCTTGGTTGTCAGGGAGCGCAGCCTCTTCAGATGGTAATGAGGTGATCCCGTGGCCATGTGTATAGGCCGTACCCAGGAGACGTGAGCCGGGGCCCCACTGGAGGCAGCAGGGGCCCGGAATAGCAGCAGTGCAGGTGACGCTTTGGAGACACTCACAGCTCAGTGTTTGGGTTAAGGGAGCGTTTCAGAGTGAGATGTCATGACACTGCTCTGCACACAGACTGCAGGCAATGAGAATCTGATTTTGTATTGCATGTGAAAATCCAAAGTTATATTCACAAAAATATGTATGGACCTACGGGTAAAATGTATTCATACCCTG
The DNA here is from genome assembly GCF_026437365.1 of Eucyclogobius newberryi. Classification (NCBI taxonomy): domain Eukaryota; kingdom Metazoa; phylum Chordata; class Actinopteri; order Gobiiformes; family Gobiidae; genus Eucyclogobius; species Eucyclogobius newberryi. The sequence continues at coordinate 9,281,490 of NW_027315801.1, read as the reverse complement.
CCAGGAGTTTTGGCTGAAGTAAATTTGTCTCTGCTGCATGTCTCTCTAGGAATACAGTTCATGGCAAAATACTGTGCGGTGAATATATTTATTGTTGTCAAATCAATGTAGAGCAATCCCCCAAAAAGTAGTGTAGCACTACAAACTTAAGTCTGTTAAAGGGGCTGTACCAGATTTTTGTTCTGATGAAATAAAGTAAGATTTGTTTTTCCCCAGTAGATATATATTGTAAAATCATCTATTCAAGTCAAAATGCATGTAATCCTCCATAAAACAAGCAAAACTCACTCTTATTATTTTTATGCAGGAGGTCTCAAGCCCAAAAAGACAGTACTTTTCCCTTTTTTTGTTCAAAAATGCAGTGCAGTAAGAACTACATATATTTGCTCTCAAGTGCATAGTACAAGTACAAATCCACTGAAAACTTTATTTAAGTAAAGTACAGGTCATTTCTTACAAACAGCACTTTTACTTTCGTCTTCCACCTCTGCGAAAAGGGATCACCTGATGGTTAAGCAAAAGTCAAAAAAACACTTGCCCATAAATTATTAATCAATTCACTTTGCTGCCAGGTTAAATACTGTAAAAATGTACGTACATGCAGTTCTCTCATTTGTCTGACTTAAATCTCGCTGCTTTCCTGGGTGAGCTAACACACTCTTGTTCCTCTCAAACCCTTTAAAACGCTTGTGGCACAGTCGCTGCACAGGTTTGTTTATTCTAAGTCCATTAAATGTTTCTTCAGCGCTGTACTCCACCTGCTCTATCATCAAGTTCACTCGCCGCCCACAGCCCTGAAAACCTCCACCACTCTCAGCATGCGCGCCAGCCTGAAGCGTGCGCGGATTAGTTAAAGCGATTATCACCAGCTTTTGCAGTTTTGTGGAGATGAATCATGGCGTTGCTACACAGCGAAGAACCTTATGCATTACTAAAACCCCTCTGTGCGGTTTGTGATTTTAAAAAACTCACGAGGCGCCAGTTGGCTTGGCTTTGTCAAACCAGGTGCGAATGAGTCAACTGCTGCCAGACTGGCAACTATCAAACTCCAAGTAGCCAACAGCACACGCAGCTCCACCGCCTCAGTGTTACTCATGGTAGCAACGTGGTAACGGGGTTCAGGGGCGAGCCTCTCAACGAGAAGGTCTCTGCTTCTGTTTCCAGGCTGCGTGGGGTCTTGGGGAGTTTCCATGTTCGTGCAATAATGTTTTCTCGGGAAGGTTTTTAGCAGAAAATCTTTGTGGATACGCACGACTTGTTCTGCATGATAAATCAACTTTACATTTACTTTATCTGGGCCCGTGTTCCTGCATTAAACTTTTACTTTATGCTGTTATTCTGTACATTTTGTATTTGAAGAGTACATTTGCAAAAACAGATTAAAATGAAGTCTATTATGTTTATTTATAGTATAATTTGTTGTAATAAAAAATATTATTCCATACATTTTTAAGTAAATCCCTCAACTTTACTGTCAATATGTGTAGAAGGGATCAAAAAGTCAAAGATTTGGTGATCATTTCTGAAAACATTATCTAGTTGAATGAACTATATATAGAGAGAGAGTCTGTGTTTACACCTTATTTGATGCATGCTTTTATTTTGTAATAATTATGAATTGCTTAATGTTGCACCACATCGCTGGATCAAATTCATAGTTTGTGAATTTTGTTCCTTTTACAGAAGCAATAAACTTTTTTTCTGGTTCGGATTTCTGAACATTGTGTCTGAAGTCTGATGCCTCTGTTCTCTTGGGTATTTCATACATCGTATCACATGGAAACCTGCACAAAAGGCTAATACAGGAACTCACCGACATCCTTTAACTTTACAGGTGATCCAAGTTGCATTGAAGGATGGGTCGAATGCAGTTAAAAATACTTCAGTGTTTTTATTCACTTGTTGTTTAGTTGTTAGACAGTAATCATGGTCATAATCTCATGCCCTCATCAAATATAGACTCAAATTCATCAAACGCAGTCATCGTACAGTCTGTCGGGACATGGTGCCTTTGGCGGTCTGTGACATTGCTACAACGCTGACTACCAGCCCAACATGTTTACCCACAGGCCATTTTCACAAGGACTATGAGCTGTTGGCATAAGAATGAAGAGCATGCACAGTGAATGTGAACTTGTTACGTTTCCTCTGTAGTTTCACAAGCTTTATATTTTTAAAATAGTAAAGCTCTTCGGCACCTTTGTCCGTAGGATTCCCTGGACAGAGCTTTAATCGTGATATGGGGGTAAAGAGTGGGGATTTGGTCAGCTTGCTCATACAATTTCACATGGATTCAACAGATTTCTCCCATCTACACCTAAAGATGTGTTATTATTTCATTAAATTCACTTTGTAACTTTTTTCTTACATTTATGTACGTAAACTAATGCTGAAGTTTCAAATTGGTGTCTCTAAATATAAGATTTGATCGTATTCACCTGCAGTGTCAACAGTAATGAGTTAAAACATATTAGGTCAGGTTTAATTATCAGACAAAAGTGTAATCTATGTCAAATTAATCAGAAAGTGCAGAAATTAAACCTTATTTGAATGTTTACATCAACACTTTTCATCAGCAGTCTTTGTAGCATAGTTTAAACCATAAACTCAACATTAAAAACAATATTATCAACATTTCAATACATTGCCAGTAAAGAGTAAACCGTAATAATTGCAGTTTACTTTACAACCACCTTCTCATACACTGACAGTTTCTCATTTGGACGTTTTTGAATATTATTTCGAACTCGCATTGGCGTTCTCTTACAGATGGTGCGGTCTAATTGTCCAGGCCTGCTCCATGCCACACTCACGCCTGAACAGATGAGGCTGGGCTCTGGTTCCTCTCTCCGGCCTAGGAGGCTCCTGAGGATGTTCTCATTAACGGGACTTGTCAGAACAACCTGCTAGTGCTGCTAATTTATATCCCCCTGTACACAGTGTGAGGAAACGACAGCCCGCACACGCTTCTTTAGCTTCATCTGCTTTTAAAGTCTTCTCGTTAGCTCCCGGTATAAAACTGCAGCATTTTCTCCACAACAATTAGCCTCATTGCCCGATGTAATGTGATGAATGAGTGATTCTGCGCTGTGCATATGTGTTTGTTTGGACCATTTGTTTTAAGAACTTGCAATATAGTTTGTTCCACAGGGATAGCGTCTCTGCCAGCCTCCTCCTGCCTGAAGCATCTCGCGTACTCCGACTTTTCTGAATGTATTTTTGTACCTTGGAGCTTGGTGTGTATGAGGTGTAAAGGTACAGTACCTGACAGGCCCGTTGTTTCGGCGGCAGCAGCAGCCCCATGAGCGGGGCAGTAAAGCATTTGTGTGCTTCACACTTTCACCAGCTCACCCATTCAGAGCAGACAGGCCGAGCACAAAGAAGCACTTTCGGTCTATCTTTCACTCTGATCGTTTTTTTGTCAGCAAACCATGAGATGCATTTACATCAGTGGCTCACTCTAAATCGCTGATTTTGTTCTTTGTTGCTTGACTGAAAGAATTAATGTAGTTCAAATAGCGTAGTAACATGATGCATTCAGCACTGTTTCATGATGTGAAGTAAAGGCAATGTGCTTTATAGCAGTGGTTTGGCTCTAGTACCAGCTCTGTCTCACACTCTACAACCTCTGCACAAGCACACAATCATTAGTGTATCTACACACGTGGAAAAACGACATCTTTTACCATTAAACATGTGTCATTTCAATTCAAATATGAGCTCTTTAGTGTGTAGTCGCCGTGTCCTTGGTCCAGACACTGCACTGCCCTTGCCCCCAGAGCCTGTGTTCACGGTGTATGAATGTGTTCCTTGATGGAAAGGGCTTGAACAGCACCATATAATGTGACCATTTAGCTTATGGTAATAAAAGTTATATTAAAGAAACCACTTTTTAGTGTTAAGGTAAATGAGAGGAAATTTGTCTTGTGCTTCAGTGCCACTTTAGCTGCATGACATAAAGCTCTCCACAGTCACAGTCACTCAGAACATCACAGATTCAAACCCTTGTACACAGTATTCAATTCCTGATAATAAAAATAAAAAAATAGATTAAATACTGCACTAATCTATAGTTCACGAGCCTATCAGCACCTGCACCGAAATGCAGTGCAGCACTTTATACATAAAGAATATGTATAACATAGAGATGACAATAATATGAATAAGCTACAACTGTCAATCATCCAATTTGTATATAGTGATATATATATAGACACTGATTGGTTAGAATCGAGTTTGAAATCTTCACCCGGTCTTTATATGTCATTATATTTGTAAGTTGTAGAACAGAATTGCATACATCAGGAGCGTTTTTCTTGAGCTGCTGCAGCCCAGTTTGTTGCCATTATGCTTCTTCCATCCCTAAGATCCAACATTGACTGCAAAGCACAATATTTAGAGCTGCAGTTTGAAGAGCCATCATCCGTTCTCTAGCAGAGGCTCATTCTGTGCTCGCTGGTGGTACATAAAACCCCATGTAGTCGAGCAGGCGTAATGACACGGAGTCGGCAGTCAGCGCTCTGAGTAATGTGTCTCATTTATGCACTGTGACGCTCGGTTTAAAGGTCGAAAATGCCACGGAAACAGCAATCTGTCACCACTTGGTGTTTTGGCTCGTATAACGCGTTAAAGACTCGATTCACACGTTTTGTGGCTGCGCTCGAATCACACGTTTGCACAAATACAGTATGTTGAAATGTGGCAAAAGGTCACAGTGGCAATAAACTAACTAGACAGAAGCAATTGGTTAGTCACTTGAGTTAACTTTTATTCGAAAACTTCAAGAATGCGCTCTGAACAAAACAATTTAAATAGTGATAAGGTCTAAATAGCCAATAAAACCTGCCATAAATGCATGTTTTCCAGTTTTTGTTGCTGCTGCTGTTGATGCTGTGTTCCAGTTGTCCAGTTTTGAGTTCCAACTTCTTTCTCACTCCCACATGTCGGAATTCCTACTTGGAATTTCAGAAAACTTTTTGTATGAAGTTTAATAGTTGTAATATAGATAGTCTTTATAATATAGATAATCTTTCCCCACAAGTTGCTCTGTACTGAACCTGCTCATGCACTGCCTTTGAGCCTCTGTAGTTATAAATGTGCCATTATGATCTGTTATGATAATTTTACTAATGTCTTAATGTAACCAATATCAACAAAAGCAAAAATCACACTCAAATGTTGATTTAGAACTTATATAAATGTAACACTGTCCGGTTTAATACAATGACTTATTTGGATCCATATTTTGGTTGATTTAAGGACTTTCCTGTTTTTTATTATTTAGATTTGAGTCGTTACGCTACATAAACTGTAATGTACTGCTCATTTTTTTGACAACTGGAACACAGAAACTCAAACGCAGCTTAATAACAAGATTTACTTACAAGTAGGAGTAAAAGTACAGCATGGTGTGTCTGGAATCAACATAATTTTATTTAAAAGTTTCTCAAGTAATTTAGTGCATGTAACTGACCACTGGGCATATCATATTATATCTTCTATGGGACCTGGACTTCAGGCTGAGCAAAAGAATATGTCTGTTTGCCGTAACCCGACCGACCCGCTATGAAACTAGCCGACTGAAAAAATCAGTGTCAGCATTTTGCTGAAAAAACGTCAAAATCTTTTATTTTTCAATTATTTCGCCGACTCACCAACCAGTCTGTCCTGAACCACCGTAACAAATATTTATATCACACTTGTTAACTCAAAGGACTAATAACGCACCGCGTAACACATGCGCGACATCATTTTCAGTCCTCCATTTTACCCACGTCGGCGCCACTGAAATGTCCAGACTAATGCCAGGCTCTGTCAGGGTGTGAAATTTGACTTACGCAAATGCATTCTGGGATTGAAACACGCCCAGCGTCATCACAACAAACATGGCGGCGCCCGTGTCCCCCGCATGTTCCCCCCGCTCGCCTTCGCTACCAAAATAAAGCATAGCGGCGTACAAAAGGTCGATTGAAATATCTTAAAATCGTGAGATTTAGTCTCCCGATCGGATTGATAGAGACGTTTTCTGTCATTGACTGTTGAAGCCTGACCCCTGGACTGTTGAAGCCTGACCCCTGGTGGTCACTCCGACTCAAAAAATGACAAAATGTTGTTCTTTTTTTTTGCCTTCAAAGTGAAAAAAATAAGAATTTGCCTACCGACCGAGCCAGATGAAAAATGTCGACTCGGGTTACAGCAAACAGAAAATTTATTTGGGGTAGCCTCATGGAAATGTGATTATTATCTGGGTCCTTCTTGGCTAAATAAAGGCAAAATAAATAAAATGTATCTCCTATGGCTATTTTTGCTTTGTGGTTTCTTGAAAGGCGATCACAATGATTGGTCAATACAGGCATCTGCCCCTGAAGACTTAAATAACAAGGAGAAGTACTGTTTCTGTCGTATGTAATAATGGCATTCATAAAACATAAGGTGGTCAAATATAAAAGCTTTTTAGTCCGGCCTATTGCTGTAATAAAGCTTTATATTTGCATGTTTTTAGAAGGCAGGGGGGATTCTGCGCGCTCCCCCTCTTGACCTACACAATAGGAAAAACAAAAGCGTTCCTTAAAGTTTTGATGGAGCGATGCTGATTAGATTTGAGAAGCACGCCCGTGTTTCCTGCAGCAGTATGGGGAAAGCAATTTTGTGCTGTTTGCTTCCATGGGGAAAGTTGAGAAAACAATATGAAAATGATTTATTTTTCTTTACTACAAGCATATTTGACGCTTGCAGGCAAACGGTAAAATAAAAGCAAAGTTGAAGCCTTTAGTTTTTATGGCCTCCTCTAAAGCTGCGTCTGCTGCTCCATCATTATACTTTGTGCGCTGAAAGAGGACGCAGACTATAGCAAGCGTTCTGAATGTGGTTTGTATCATTTGTATTTGATATTATGACATTTTTATCAATTTGAAGTCTTGTCTGCCCATTAATTCTCCCTTATATTTTAGTTTTTCCATTTTTTTGCAGAGAGAACTATGACAGATTTCAGTTTTACCACCCAAATCTATCAAGTTATAGCATTTATTACACGTATTTATCTTACTACTAGATATATAACAAGAAGACTGCTTTGAATTACAGTCAATCTCAAATCTGAGAATATTTGCATTTATTGCTAAGTATTGAGGATGTTTGCTATAGGTTCATAAAAGACAACACTAAACCCATTTTTGATGAACTGGAGTCAAAATTCCCCAAATTCCACAGAGAATTTACATATATTATCTCAAACTAACTGCACTATTTACTCCATCCTGTCCACACCGTCCTGTCCACGCAGTTCTGTCCACGCCGTCCTGTCCACGCCGTCCTGTCCACGCCGTCCTGTCCACGCCGTCCTGTCCACGCCGTCCTGTCCACGCCGTCCTGTCCACGCCGCCCTGTCCACGCCGCCCTGTCCACGCAGTCTTGTCCACGCCGTCCTGTCCACGCAGTCCTGTCCACGCCGTCCTGTCCACGCCGTCCTGTCCACGCCGTCCTGTCCACGCCGCCCTGTCCACGCCGCCCTGTCCACGCAGTCTTGTCCACGCCGTCCTGTCCACGCAGTCCTGTCCACGCAGTCCTGTCCACGCAGTCCTGTCCATGCCGCCGTGTCCACGCCGCCCTGTCCACGGAGTCCTGTCCACGTAGCCCTGTCCACGCCGCCCTGTCCACGCAGTCCTGTCCACGCCGTCCTGTCCACGCAGTCCTGTCCACGCCGCCCTGTCCACGCAGTCCTGTCCACGCAGTCCTGTCCACGCCGTCCTGTCCACGCCGCCCTGTCCACGCAGTCCTGTCCACGCAGTCCTGTCCACGCCGTCCTGTCCACGCAGTCCTGTCCACGCCGTCTACGCAGTCCTGTCCACGCCGTCTACGCAGTCCTGTCCACGCCGTCTACGCAGTTCTGTCCACGCCGTCCTGTCCACGCCGTCCTGTCCACGCCGTTCTGTTCACGCAGTCCTGTTCACACCCTCCTGTCAACGCAGTCCTGTCCACGCCGTCCTGTCCACGCAATCCTATCCACGCCGTCTACGCAGTCCTATCCACGCCGTCTACGCAGTCCTGTCCACACCGTCTACGCAGTCCTGTCCACGCCGTCCTGTCCACACAGTCCTATCCACGCCGTCTACGCAGTCCTGTCCACGCCGTCTACGCAGTCCTGTCCACGCTGTCTACGCCGTCCTGTCCACGCCGTCCTGTCCACAGCGTCTTGTCCACAGCGTCTTGTCCACGCAGTCTTGACCACGCAATCCTGTCCACGCCGTCCTGTCCACGCAGTCCTGTCCATGCCGTCCTGTCCACAGCGCTACTACACCAAATCTGGGCTCAGGCTCCAGGGCGGTCCCACACTGTACTGCACATATCGAATCCATCATTGAATCTGTCGGCTATCGATTCATAAAAAGCACTGGACCACAAAGCACTTGACTCTTACTTTTTTCCCTCCTCTTAGCCACAGTAAATCAGGGTAAAGGACCAAGCACTGCAGGGGAAATGGGCATTTCAGAGCATTGAAAATCTCAAGATGTTTTTTTTTTTTTTTTATTATTATTATTTTTAAAGAAAATACAAACTGTAATAGTCCATTTCGATCATTGTGCTTGAACAACACACGTTCAAATAGAAATATAATTTGTTCTCTCACAAATTATGTATAAGTTATCTGGAAAGTTGTGGCTCTTACTTTCATTGTGTGGGTATTACCTGGTATTATAGTTGGAGGGGCTTTTCTTTTCAGGGATGCAGTCTATATTCTGGCTGATCCTCTAAAGCCCCGCCTCTTCTCCCAGTCACCACTAAAGCCTACCCTAATTGCCAACAGACTTGATTTTCTCAGTCCTCCACTTTCAGTTTTATTGCCTGTTCTCCACTTTTTAAATTGGTGCATTTTAGTTGTGATTTTTTTAAGAAACAATGGTTTACATTTTAATTCAAAATGTGTCATATTTTTAATTAAAAATAAAGTCAATGTTTTATAAGATTGTGCAAGTAATATTGCTACAGTAATATTTGCTGTTTTGCCTTTTCACCTTTTTCCAGAAGCCCGTCTGGTCTGCCGACCTCAAGAGAAAATAAGTTCTACACAAAGTAAAACGCCTATTGAATCTGTGCATTGTTGACTTACACTTGATAACATTTATTTGGAAAGTTTTGGTGGGTGCACATATGAAGTTGGAACCCATTGTCTCTCTGGTTTCCAGTAGACATGTTTGATATTGAGTGGTGTGTTCATTAGTCACACAGGCAGGCTACAATCACAGTGTGATTGTTTGGCGTCCTGGTACCAGCGCTGTGCTGGATCCACTCTCCATCCACAAGCAGAAATGGCAGAGAATTGATGAAGACCAATCAGGCATCTCTTTGCTCCTTTGGACGAATACTAATCAGCGGTTAGGGAGATGCTGATTAGTCCAAAACAATATCTGTGTCCGTGCTCTCCCTGTGGCTGTGCCAATGTGCGCGAGGGATCGATTGGTCTGCACATGTTTCTTTGCACTGCAGCACACAGTATGGACGCATTACACAATGTTATGATGCCAGACTTGAACAACAACATCGTCTTTATAACATGATCCAAGCTGATGGACAAGATACATGTTTGTGATGCACAAATGAGGCAAAAGATCAGGACGGGAGCGATGATGCAGATATCTAAATAAATGAACTTGAAGTAGAGAAGGCACTGCACTGGAGGGAGTTTATCTGAGAGTCTGAGACGAGACTGATCATAACACTGTTAAGAATGTGTCTTACATTCTTGTTTCAGAAATATTTTGGGCAGTTTTCTTACCAGTGTAAACTTCCCTAACTACACTTAGCTCTTAGCTGCTCAACTGACTTTTTAAAAAATCCTTCAGAATATTGAAATTGAAGTTCCACGTCAAAATTGTGTCTACAATCTTTCTATTACACCAAGTTCAGTGTAGTCCCCGATTTGCACAGCACACATTTGCTGTTTGGATAGGAACAGCAATTTTCTCATCACGCCTCTATTTCCTTCTGACCAAACAAATCTTCTTTCATCACTGGAGTAGAACTGACAAACTGTGAAATTGCGATTAACATTACCCATTAAAATGTAGCCTGCAGGAAGTTAAAGGAGTTAAAAGTGTTTGCAAAATCTGCTGTGCCTTTGTAGTCCACAGACATGACACAGTAGTTTGGGCTTTCAGACTCTCAACATAGACGCAAAGCACATGAAACAGGGAGATAATGGAAAGCAGGCAGGTTTGAAGAAGTGTGATAATGTAATCATGTTGTGTTTTTTCAGCATGTTTGACAGACAAATAGCTTGTGTGTGGTTCAGGCTTATTGCAGTCTGACTTTATACATATTTGTTCTCTCTATTCTTCAAAAACAAATATGAGGCTGTCTTCCAAAGTTTGTCTTATAAAGCTGTCCATAGATGGAAACTAGAAAGTGAAATTAAAGGCTTTCAAACAAATGTGGGAAGATGTCTGCTTCCCACATTAAAGCCATTCATGAATTGAACAAATTAGACACAACTTTTATATCAAAGACAATGGGCTTTCTTAAAGTGTCATAGAGAAGCTTTTCAAAGTCAGTTTCAGCCATTACATATAACTTGCTCTGCCGTTCATCATACAATAAATCTCTATCTTCTTGAATGCAGCAGTAAAGACTTTTGCTATAAATGTCCCAGGTTTAATCTCTGAACTGGGTCTTCTGCCAGAGCACAGTGATTTCTCCTAACTCAAAAACATGCACATGAGGTTGGCTCAGGACTAGTCCTCCATCAGATCAACAGAAGTGTGTTGTATTGACAAGATAAAGTACAGTCTGTCACTTTAAAGCTGGGGCACTCGAATTGCAAAACAGACACGGAAGGTCTGTTGGTCCACCGCTTTTCTTTCCTTTTTCAAAGATTGTATTGCCCATAGGCTTTATTAGACATTAGACAGGAGAGGAAAGCGTGAAATGGGGGATGAGAGAGAGGGGAGGACATGCTGTACATTGTCGGAGTCGAGATTTGAACTCGCGACACTGCGGCCGGCTGCACTTGGATGCGTTTACCTGGCCTAGGTGCTGTGCCTTGACCACACGGTCCAGCACTTTTCAATTTGCTGAAAATTCTAAAGTTAAACCAGAGTAAATACAAGCAATGTGGCAATGCGTTTGTGAGAGATGGGACTGAGTAAGACGTGCGAGTAACATTTTCAAAACCTCTTCCTTAGTTTTATGGTTTGAAAATGTCATACCCCAACTTTAATTACCGGTAGTCTTTCCTACGTACATGTCATTCATATAGCATCTCTTTATTCATGAGATACTTTTCAAAATTGATGTTTTTTAGTATGTTGAATCACAAACTGCAGAATTTCATGTTCACAACAGCCTTAATATCAGAACAAAATAGATTTATGAATAACTAACTGATTTAGCTCAACATATTCCGCCTGAATCCAGTAGCAAGCAGATATTCACGTGTATATTTCTGCAATTTATAATAAATGAACATGATTTAGAAGTATCATGATACGCATCCCTATATTGATACGCATCTTACAGTATGAATATTTTGAGGACAGTCCTACTTACAACCCTTTGACTCTCCTCTCTGGCTCCCTCGGCACTGGACACTGGACGTGCCTGTGTATCCTGGCCCATTTCTGCAGGCCCAGCTCACTACAGTGCATACTCCGCTCTAATCAAACAGTAAGACTCCTCACGGCGCCTGTGATCACCGGCCACTGTAGTCTCCATTCCCAGTGCCTTCCTCTTCCTCATCTTCCTCCATCTCCTCTCTCTGTGTCGCACTCTATTTCTACACTCCACCCATCTATCCATCTGTCCCAGTCTCGCGGGAGGCCAGTCCAATTAACCTGTTTAAACAGCCATCTGAGCGCCCCATCCATTCCAATGCTGCGAGTGAGCGAGAGCCAGTGGACGCAGCCAGGATGCCAGCGCCAGTCCGCTGCCCTTCCTAGCCCGCGCACAACCATCATTCGTATTCCTCTTCCACACTTCCCATTTTTCTATAAAGGCAAGCTTTTTGTGTTGGATTAATGTGGCGTACAACAATTTAACAATTCAAATGACTTGTTGTAAACGCCGTCGCCTCGAGAGATGATCATTTTATCAACTGCAATCTGGTGTCTGGAATCTGGTTACGTGGCACCGCCTTGGCAACAGCACTGAGTCATTTTGGGTGATTTTTTTTTTTCTAAATTGTCCCTTGTGACTCAACTTAGTGACTAATCCCTGTTGTACCTGTCTAATGTCTATCTTCATAACAACCTTGAAACACTATTACACTAATTTGCTCCAATGCCCAATGAAATGACCTTTAAGGGACAATATACCTCACTTCACTTACAAGTCAAATACCACTACATTTAATAAGCTTAAATTGCAGTGTTTTGCATCAACACTTGAACCTATTTTTTTCTCAAGGCAATTCATTTTGATACAATTCATTTTGCACATGCTGACATTGGTCAGATGGTTATAGCATTAACCACAAGAGGGCCACGTTAAAGCCATTCATGAATTGACCAAATTAGACACGACTTTATTGTATTAAAGACAATATGCTTCCTTAACTTAGAAGCTTTTCAAAGTCTGTGAAAAAGAGAAGGGGTGTTTTGGTGGTGTGATCACACAACTGGGCTTTCAGCTGTTCTTTGACCTCTAAAACAATAGAATATATATATTAGATGCTGGTGGGAATAACTTGGTGTGTGGTTTAATTATGCAACAAATATCTTGTTTTTGAATTTTGAATACAGCAGTAACTGGGTTCACTTGGAGCAGTGTGATTTCCCCTACCTCGAGGGCCCTTACTTCCATTCAAGAGACACGTTCCCTTCCTTCACACTACACCAGCATACTTGAGTTATTTTAAAATGTTTTATTGGAAGTCAATGTACCGTACCACCATTTAACAATTCAAATGACTTTCTTCCAAACTTTCGTCGCCTCGAGTGATTCCCACAACAACAATCCAGAATTTTTCCGTGCTTTTTGTAATGTTCCCTTGTTCTCTCCTCAGCGTCTGTGTTGATTGCCACCTCCGCACGCCCCTTCCCTCCCTCCAAACTCCCTTCACCTTCTACTTTGTCACTTCCTCAACGCTCTCTCTCCCTCCTCGTCTTCCCTCTTCTTTTGCACATCGCTTTCAACACTTGTCACCTACTTCTTGTCAGGCTGTCCAGAGGAGGACCGCGAGAAGGTCACAGTTCTCTCCTCAGCGTTACCGTTCCCTCCCTGTCCTTGTCTTGTTGAAAAGTAGACGGCAACTTTAATTAGAAAAGTGTGGGGAGGGGCGGATGGCTGTGAAATCATATGCCACCAGGGAAGGGAGGTGTAAACGGGCTCGCGGTTCAGTCCAGTGGGCTGTAGTGAAGGATTATGTGGCAGTTAGGCAGGAGGCAGAGCGATGTCAAGATAATTCAGTTAAATGGGATTATTTAGGTCACAATATCATAATTGTAACTAGAGATGCACAGATCCAGCGTTTTCAGTTTCAATATCGATGCTTTGGAGTATTTTTTTCCCTCCCTTTCATTTATTATAAAATGTTTTGTTGTGTAACTGTGATTTATCTTGCAAGTATTACTGAACAGCTTTGTGTAAATATTCATTTTCGCCAGTAAATAGTCTTATTCATCCATCATTTCACAAGCTGAAACAGATATTGGAACCGATACCAGATCCAGCCGATGTTTGTGGATCGGCTTGGATATTGGTGCATGAATTGTGACGATTTTAGAAGTCATTTCTATAGAATTTGTCCATGAACAAAGTAAATCCAAATGTAAGGTTTCTTCTTATATGGCTGTTTATGTCATGAACTTTGGATTTCATAAAGCTGGAAGAATGGGCAAGGATTTGTTTGCTCATGGTGTCAATAATTGTGAATAATTATTAAATAGTGATGTTTCTTCCAAAAATAATCTTAACTCTAAAATGTTATCTTGTGACGTCCCTTGATTTGGCACAGCAGGCCGGGTGGTTCATTTGCCAGACCGCTGCCCAACCTGGACGCTCTTTAGTGCTCTTGTTAATGTGCCGTGCTTCCTTGCTCTTTTGTTGGCCTCACTCATACAGAGCTATCGACCGGGCCTTGTAAAGTACAGGTTTGGTGTGCGTTTATGTGTGTTTGAAGGGATGCGAGATAGGAGAGTCAATGGAGGGGTAGAATTGGCACTGTCGTTCTCTTTAATTGGTGCACAAACGGGGGCCTGTGGGTATGACGCCGGGATGCAGGGCCTGTCACTGTATTTGGATGCAGCTATTTGTGCGGTTAGTTCAGCTTGTCTGGGTTCAGCGGGCAGCGGAGAGAGCTGTCTGCACGCACACATGTATACTCTACGACAGCATCCTCCAAATGTAAAAGCTTATTTTATGTTTCAAGGTGCTATAAAACATAAGTACTTTGAAGCGGTGCAAAATGAGTTGCTTATAGAAGTCACCAAAAGACTATTTGTCGAGCATTTATATTGTTTTGTAACATACATTTCTGTCAAATACTCCTCTACAAGCTTGTACACAAACCAAGTGCAGACTGTGTAGAAGGGTAAATGCTTATTCTATATTCTGGTGGATGAAATTTTATACCATTGGAATGTTTTCCGTGAGTGGATTCTGGACCAATGTGATATAACAGGCCTTTGTTTTTCAATCATTCAAGTTGTTTTTTTAAAAGAATTAAAATGACAAGACATTTGTTTGAGTTGTTTTATTAGCATTTTAACGACTCACGTTGTTTAAATTGACCCTCAGAGATAAGTAACGTTATATATTGGATTGATTGAAGACCAACTAGTGTAAGTGCCACACATATTCTGTACAACACCCAAAGCCGTTTTACAGAAGTTGAGATTTTCAGCTCAAAAATATCATTTGTCAGCTTTTATGCTTGATTATAAAACAATATTATTATAAAAGCTACCATGTATAACAGTACAGATGCTTAGCTAACGTCGCTGCAGCATTGTGGATGCGACACTGGAGCAGCTCTGGAGTATAGAAAGCCTATTATGTGTTAGCCCGAAGCTAGGCCTGAACCCCCGGTCGCTTGTTCATCTGCGCCGTTGGCTGCCTGTCCCGCACTGAGACGCAGAGACGAGGCGGTAATTGGAGGGCGCAGTGAAAATGGGAATCGGACCACCTGCTGCTTGTTTTTGACTCTCTCTCAAAGTCGCACAATTAGAGCCACAATATGCCCCGCTTTGTTCTTTCACTGTCTTGTATTATTGAGTAGAATTCACAAAAAAAAAACTATTCCCAACAAAGACACATGTTTGCCAACTGGTGTTTGGGGCACTCATACATTTTAATGCAATCTACAGAAATAATGGCTGGAACAGAACAGAATGTGAACCAGTTTCGCAGTTGCACAGATGTCATTGTCTGTTTCTGTCCGAGACTTGGGGGGATATTTCATTCTGCGTTGTTCCACGAATAAGACATTTGCTAAATTATTCTTGATACTACTTTCATTACATTGGATGAGGACATTGTTCCTTGATGGTTAACTCATGGTTAGATGATGCTTAACATTAATCATACTATTTCTTTCATGAAGGTAAATAAAGGTTCAAGAAAATAAATTGTTGGTCATTCATCGATCAATTGTTAGAGATGGATTCTTAGTTGTGTAATGAGGGGTGGGTGATTGATCTTTTTTTTGTCTTGTCAGATGTTCACATAAACTTCCACAGTTTTATAGAAGTAAAAGGTCTTGTGTACTGTCTTGTGTCTTGTTCTGTTAAACTTCACTTCCTTTTACGAAAACTGTGCATGCAATTATCAATCAATAATGAGAACAACAAATATGACAACTTTCTGTCCTTTGAGGTACGTTTGTCGTGACTGTTGGCATCTTTCCTCAGTCTTCGGGTTGGTTTTCAGTAGTGATGGACTTTAAGAGAGATTTAGTTTGATCTGTTAACAAGTAATACTATGGAAAGTATTGCAATATCAATAAAACGCCAATGAGTTATATTGATATTTTAATGCATGAAGCTCTACCATAAAGACCTTGGCAATATCGAGGCAGTCGTCCACTACAGAGTGATAGAAGTGATACTTTTTGATACCTCAGTCCGTATCAATACATCAATATTTTAGTATTGATCTGCCCATTGCTAGTTTTCTGACAATTATGTTCTATCTTTATCCTGATATTTTGTCCTATATTTCTTTGACTTCTTTTGATCCTTACATCTTTACTGTACATTCATATTGTTGCAACTCCTGTTTAAAGCTACACTTTGACCCTGTTATTTTCTCTCTCCTTGTGTCTAGACCAGTCATCAGCAGCACCCAAACCTTTAGTGCGAGTAAAGAGCCGATCTCTCTGTGTGGCCTTACATCACCTGTTAGTGTCCCCTCAACAGACACATTTAGACAGGACAAAAAGGCATTTACTCCTTGGTTTACTCTGGTCAAATAGCGGAGAGAAAGTGAAGAGGAACGTTATAGCCCTCAACTGGATGGTTCTTATGATATGATGTCTAGACGTTGTAATCCCTCGGCTAAGAGGCCCGTGGGAGAGCTAGAACAAGGAGGAGGTCACCAGATTGGGTCAAAGTGGGCCACGATCGCTGCGCATTTGATTTCTTTGTTCTCATCAAGGCTTAGAGGAAATCAGACAGGAGAGGGCCTGGTAGTTCAGTGTGGATGTGGCAAAAGAAAAAGTATTTCATAACAGTAAGGTCGAGATGAATATCAGTTGTTCTCACCTTTGGTCTAATGCAGGTGTCTTGTTTCTGATGCTTTGAGTGTAACACATGCTTTTATAGATAGATAATTACATTGTAAAAGTGATTCATTTAATAGGAGTTGCAAATTGATCACATGCTCCATAAATTAAATTGCTTAAATCCAATTTGTAATAGGTTAAGCTCAAATATAGTATGTACGGTACTGTTTTCCAGCATGTTAGTTTAGAACACATGTGTCTGCATGCAAACATAGGCTGTGAAAGAAATATTATATTGTACAAGCAAACATGTATGCCTTGAAGTGGTGTGAAATGAGTTGCTAATTACTTACAAAGCACATCACAGATCATTCATTAACCGTGTATGTAGATTCAGTTTAGTACCTTACTATCAGCTGTCCGCATTACAACATTTTCATTTGATTGAATGACTGAACTGAAAGGTATGCTGCACAAACCCTGTGGGCAAAATAATTGTTTTTATTTAATTTTTAATTGGGATTCAAAATATATTCAATATTTAATTTTGACATAATTTTGCATCATCTTTTAGTGTGCGAAATCTAATCTTGTTTCAAGCATATCCACTGTTAAAATAAAATGACCTAGAAACTGATTTTCTTCAAAATCCCTTCTTTTTGTTTGTTCTTTGTTGCAGGTAAAAATAATGCGTAGCCCTAACCCTAACTCATACCCACTGTTTTGTCCTGCTGCAGACCAATGGCCTCCTGACTCCAAACTGACTCAAAATGACAGACACCTCCAAAAAAGAGCAGATAGTGAAGCCATTCTCCTCAGATTAAAAGCTAAAAGCATTTTATTTGTCACTTGGAGGAAAATCATAGCACCATTAACTGCCGTGCAACGCTTGAAATCAATACATTCTGACAGGAGCGTGGAATGTAAACGCTCGCCATCGTTATTTTACAAAGTTGATCATTTAAAGTGTCACTTTCTCCTAAAGGCTACTTCTGCCACTGTTGTGTTTTTGTTCCTGTTTGTCAGCAATACTCTCACTGCTGCAGTGAGTTTTTTATTATACTTGGCTACGTTTCTAATCCATTTCATTTTGAAAAAGATCCAAGGGAGGTCATTGTCAGGGTGTCCAAGTTTGATACTTTGACAATATTTGGAAAGATAAATTCATGATTTTAGTCACAATTTTCAGTGGGCATATTCTCTCTTTGTTTGTTTGATTCTCTTAATATCTGCCCATAACCAACTGACCAGGACCATGTCCACGGTAGCAGCCTTGCATAACTCCAAGCATGAGCTAAATTTTAAATGATTGAAAGAATCCTGATGTTTTTTACTCTGTTCTTTTGTCCACAGTAAAGTTTGATGACTGCATGGGAAACAAGTCTGTGGACTTCCAAAGCAGTGACCCCAGCTTCACCATACTTCTAGACGGAGCCATCTATGTCCCGGAGGATGTACTGCTCTTAGAAAAACCAGTCCAGTTCACAGTCAGCGCCCACGGTCCGGCATCACAGGTGTGGGAGACTCTCGTGCAACTATCAGCGGACGCTTCTCCTTCACTTCAACCAAATGGAAAAGAGGTGAGACACTTACTGCTCTGGCACAGAAATTCAATTATCATCCCAGAGTCCCGGCTATCAAATGTTCTCCAGTGGTTTGATGATGGTGGCAGACGAGAATCAGGTCAAAACTCCTTGGGGTTTTCCACAGAGGCGGAGAGATTGTAGAGTGGGGGAGAAAAAGTAGCAGTCGCACATGGTTAAAAGTGATGGAATCATGGTGCCACAGGGGGCGAGTCCCATTCCCCTCACTTGTAAGCTGTTATTGGAAAACATCCTGAGCCCTGGAGACCCGGGGGTCCTGGACTCCTCTACCTCCATTTAAGAGTACAGAGGTGAGCTGAGGATTTCTGCTGGTACTGGAGATCGGCAGTCTCTATCTTTAAAAAAATATAAAAATCCATCTTTAAGACATGCTCCGATCAGACATTACATCATAAGAATGCACAAATAACATGAACATTGTGGTGCATATTTGGGATTGGAGGGACAAAAGCAGCAGGTTAAATAGAGAGGCCAAACAGAGTGGACTATGTCATACCTGGTCCCAAATACTAGATTATTTTTTAAACACATAAACAATTGCTTAAGTTACATGGTTTGCTACATGGTTACGTTTGTTGAGGGAAATCTAGGATAGAATAAAATGGAGCGCCACACACTCTTGTTAAATTGCTGCTCTTAAAAGAGTTAGATCATATTTTTACCATTTTCAAACCAGGACAAACTGATAATAACACATTCCTAAGATCCAGTTACTTTCAGAGGATTTGTTCTGTGGTTTGCCACATGTCACAACTCCTAGCAAGCTGACAGTGCACCACCAAATACTATAATTCTGTGCATGTAGCTCAGGCAAAATCACAAGCTATAATGATTGTGTCACTGCTTTTAACACTTTACTGTAGGATGCAGCACCTTTAAAGTAAAACATCTTTGAAAAGATGTCCAGCTCCCCAGTCTACAGTGGGCAGTAACTAAATATACTGAGGCAAGCAAGGAGCAGTGGTGTCCCGGCGATAGAGGATTCATGTGGGGAAAAGGCTGGCTCTATCACACAGAGGAGCTCCTGTATCTCAGGACGTTATTACTGTCTGATAGAAAGATGCAGAATAAAAAGTGCACCTTAATGTGTTGTGTATATTGAGCTGCATATTACCCAGGTCCCAGTTTGAAGTATAAAGCAGAGCATTCAGAGCATTCAGCTCTGTTATTGTTATGAATATGTGTTCTTTTATTATGGAGTGGAATTAACATTGAATAATACCATAGCACAAACACAGTTTAGTTCAGTATTTTATTTCAAAGACATTGCTTTAAACTGAGACTAAACTGGAACGTTGGTGAATGATTATTTAGGAGGATTACTGTGATTTTTGTTATTTCATGGATACTTCCAAACTTTGAAAGATTTACTTTTTCTTTACATGAGTCAACCAGTGTTAAGATGTTTGGAAGACAGCGCTTGTAGACAGGGTCTGTGCTACTCATCCGAATGGCATCAGAAAAGCAGGGCGCCGCAAAGCAAATGTGATGTTTCATTATGGAAATAGTGCTCTGGTGAATAATAACTTCCAGATGTCTGGGTAGCCGGGGGCTGGCTCATATCAAAGCGTGCAGAGTTTTGGGGAGGCATCGGCGTGTGTGGGGGTTGTGGAAGGGTGGAGAGAGTAGGGGCTGGGACCAGACTGATGGCACCGAGGCTGGGGCGGGGACTGGAGCAGAGGGGGGGGGGGGGGGGGGGGGGGGGGGCATCCATTTCACACTCACTGATTTTAGTTCACATAACAGTGTAACATGAACAGTGTACATAAGCAGGCATTTCCATTACATATGCACTCAATTATATTTCTGTTTTCATGTAAAAGATTAGGATGGATCAAGTGGGAATTATGTTAATTTTTCCACATATTTGTGTACGGTAAAATGTGCAATGTCGTATATAGAAGGCTGGAGGTGTTAAGAACATTTGTGTAAAACTGAAAACGCTATCAAAGTAGTATTTGTGTGCATCATTGATGCATAAAATTATGTCCACCTACATAATAAAGGCACACATAAATCAGTTCCAATCATGATGTGCTCTGGCAACTTTCCTCCAAAAATCTGGAATTTATAACAATTTCAGTAAGTCTGGTCATAAACGGCCAGCCTTCACTCTCAGTGTTCATCACCATTGTCATTGTTTCACCACTTTCTCCCAAAATGTTTTGATGAATATCAATGTGCATCATAAGAACAGTAATCACCTCTCATTGGCTCTACCATAAAAGCTGCAGTTTTAGAGATGTTTGTCAATCAGTGATTTGGACAGTAGTGTCTACGTCAAAAGTGTGGGGGGGAATCCTCCAGGAATTTCAGTAAAAAACAGGTTACGTGTCCTGCTTTATGATGAGTTTTTACAGGTTTCCTAAAACTGGATGAAGTGTGAGGAAAATTATTTTTTTTATTCGACCATAGTCTGAAGACTGAAGTCGCATTCACATAAACAAACCTGAAGCAGGACTTAAGCAGCGTTTGGATTCATTCTTTGGCTTTTACGCATCTAATCCAGAACTTGCCCCACATGTGCCTAACCTGCCCCATGTGTGCCTAACCTGCCCCATGTGTGCCTAACCTGCCCCGTGTGTGCATAACCTGCCCCATGTGTGCCTAACCTGCCCCGTGTGTGCATAACCTGCCCCACATGTGCCTAACCTGCCCCATGTGTGCCTAACCTGCCCCATGTGTGCCTAACCTGCCCCGTGTGTGCATAACCTGCCCCATGTGTGCCTAACCTGCCCCGTGTGTGCATAACCTGCCCCATGTGTGCCTAACCTGCCCCATGTGTGCCTAACCTGCCCCATGTGTGCCTAACCTGCCCCGTGTGTGCATAACCTGCCCCATGTGTGCCTAACCTGCCCCGTGTGTGCATAACCTGCCCCATGTGTGCCTAACTTGCCCCATGTGTGCCTAACCTGCCCCGTGTGTGCATAACCTGCCTCATGTGTGCCTAACCTGCCCCACATGTGCCTAACCTGCCCCATGTGTGCCTAACCTGCCCCGTGTGTGCATAACCTGCCCCATGTGTGCCTAACCTGCCCCGTGTGTGCATAACCTGCCCCATGTGTGCCTAACCTGCCCCGTGTGTGCATAACCTGCCCCATGTGTGCCTAACCTGCCCCGTGTATGCATAACCTGCCCCATGTGTGCCTAACTTGCCCCATGTGTGCCTAACCTGCCCCGTGTGTGCATAACCTGCCTCATGTGTGCCTAACCTGCCCCACATGTGCCTAACCTGCCCCATGTGTGCCTAACCTGCCCCGTGTGTGCATAACCTGCCCCATGTGTGCCTAACCTGACCCACATGTTTAACTCTGTGTGAGCTGCAGTCGAGGTGAAGCGTGAGTTTTCACACCAGAAAGACGAGTGAATATGAAGGGGCTGAATAACCTTAATCAAACAAATATATATGCCACTTTTCCAACGTTAATGCCATCTTAAGTGTTTTTTTTTAGCTTAAAACATTGTTATTTTGGAAATACCCGTTAATCATAGGAAACTGATATATCTTCGCATGATCATCAGTAATCATAATTAGACCAGACTTTAACTTGCTACTGTTACTTTCATGTCTTTTTGCATATTATTTGTCCCGTTATTGATCTCACACAGAAGTTTGTTTTGATCCTGAGCCTCACGTGGGTCTCAGTGTAGCTCACTTCATGGTCACTTCCTGGTTTTGTTCCACTCTCGTTGCGATCACAATTCAGACGAATCACGCCTGAGTTTGTTTCAATCGGACCAGAGTTTGTTTCAATCGGACCAGAGTTTGCATCTTTGGTCCGGATCAGAGTTCGGTTGCGCATTCATAATTACCCAAACAAACCAAAACAACCTGAGAAATTAATCCTCATCCAAAAGATTATTGTGAATCCTAAACCTCAGGTCCATAATTCATTGTAAATTGCCTAAACTATTTAACCTATCCACCTAATGTTATGCCTATTTTGTAAAATAGTCCTTTATTATTGTTAGTTTTATTTATTAACTTAAAAACCAGGCGCAGGACTTTGCTTATCTCTAAGCAAACTGAGACCCTCCTGTAAGCTCTGTGCAAAGTCTGGAGACACAGAGAAAAGACAACACTCGTGGAGAGGAGCAGACGTGAAGGGAGTTTGAGGAAGTGTGTGGTTCAGGAAATTGTCCTCAAATACATCTTTTAGCCTCAACTAATTTTATTCAGAGAGATTATCACATTTAAACAGAAGTTGGCGTAAACACGGAGAAGGGCTGTTTATACCACTCATTATTCTGACACACATTCCCGGTGCTCTTTCTCCCTCTACAGAGAAGGTCCTCTGAATCTGTGAATTCATTTATGAAACAACGATCGGACCTGAGAGAAAACTCCTCCTTCAGACGGAGCGCATGAGGGAGGTTAAGTTTAATGAAGTGCTGAGGCAAGATGCAGATCTAACGCGTTCATTTGTCTTCACACACGACACGACATGTAGTCCAGTGTCCAAACCTGACCTGGACCCAGAATCCCCTTCAGTATTTTGTAACAGACGGCTTCCTCTTAAGCATCCCCTTGTTTAAATAAAGGAAATAATGTCTTTGGCAGACCCAGGCACACGCACTCACAGAAGTAACCAACATTTCTTTTTCTTTAAAGGTGGGAGTTATGTGTGTGTCCGTTAATGAATAGGTTGGACCGCTCATTTTACTAAAACCATATCCACACACAGACTAGAAGATCTTGGTTTTTTTTACATTCCGCATGCACTTTTATTGGCAGAATAAGAACACCTGAAAGAGCTTCTTGTTTTTTGTTCTTTACCTGCACTTGTACTCCTGCAGCGAAAACATTTGTCCTTCCGCTGCTGATCCATCCATATCTCTCCCGCTGCTTTCGCTCTGTCAGGAAGGGCATCCGTGTCACTCGTGCACACTCACTGTCCCTCCTTTGACCAATCAGACCTCGGTATGTCAAACCTCACGCACGTCTCAACAAAAACATTCATTCATTCATTTTTTACGGCCTTAGGTGGGACAGGAGCGGTTTGTCTGTTATTTTTAATTGAATTTGAGAGGGACAATCACTTTAACTTGTATTTATCATGAATCCTTTGATGTGACTGCTGCTGCGTGCAGTGTCTGCCCCTCTCTCTCTCTCTGTCCCGCATGCCTCGGACAAACCCACTGATTATCGGCTCATGTTTAGGTAAATTTCTTTCAGAAGCCACTTTGCATTTTTATGGCATTTTCGAGGCGTGGAAAGGCCGTGACGTGGGTTCACATTTGCCGATTCCAGCTGCATGTGGAATCTATAAAGTGCAAATTGAGTGTTTTCTAAATCAGTTTGCTGAATTTCTACGCAATACTTTATAGATGTGACCCCTGACCTGTAACTGGGCTTAGAGGGGCTGCTTGTCTCCATGGAGAAATCAAATGCCATACAGAGCATTCCTAGAAGGGGTCAATTCTAAGCAGACAAGCACCTCATAAGAAAAGTTACACTGCACCTTTCAAATCAGAACCTTCTATGATAAAAAATATACTGCTGATGCTTCAGTCAAATATAGCTGAATAGTAAATTGCATTTATTTCATAACTTTGGAGAACAATATAAATGAATTTCATTGATCGCAATCTAAAGCCTTTTCTCCTTCTGCTCTTCTGCCACTGTTCCGTCCTCTTTTCCCTTTTAACCAAGTAAACCAGCACTTAATTTCTAACAAGTGAATACAAGTCCAATTTAGTAATATTACTGACACTAAAATGTGAATTAAACAATCTGAAAAATGTGCTTGCCAACGTTATCGATTTAGAGCCGTGGTGAAGGAATCCGCTGTATTCAACGTCCTTAACAAGTCGAAACTTTAGTGCTTTGTATTTAAATAATCCCTGAACGGAGAGAGACAAAATAAAAATAATAAAATAAAATCTCTTGTTTGACAGACATCCGGCCGTGTGTGTCTGCTTCCTCCTCGGCCCTGCACACTGACAAAAAGCACGGCAGCTCTGACAGAGTAAGACAGAGACTCACGGAGCAGGAGCTCAGAGAGTTCACTTAAAAAGAGAGAGTTTCACGACAGTTTGCACAATCAGCAAATACTGTAGATCAAAGAGACATGGGAAACAGAGCCGCACAGTTAAGGTCAGATTTCAAATTGTCGAGCAGCTGCTGAGAAAAGTCAGGGAATAATCGCCATATAAGGCCATATCCACACAGACTAGAAGTTTTTTTCCGCATTGTTTCAACCTTCCTCCCTCACTCCTCTGTCCGAAGGGAGCTCACTAGTACCTGTTAGTAGGTGTAGATAGAGGAATCTGGAGCATGATTTACTCAGACTGGGTGTTTAGGGGGGTCCCATCTGCCCCTTCTCAACCCCCCTCTGCTCTACTCTCTGTATTCTCATTGTACTGGTACTAGATGCGAGACGAGCTCATTCAGCATAGCCCTCAGTGAAACGAAGGAATACATGTGTCAGGTCCAGCCTCGTGCTGCTGCTGACGGAGGCGCTTCGCTCACACAGGCATATTAGGCTTGGCAGAGGTTAGGCTGCTGAATATGGACACCAGGGTCAGGAGGAGCATGTCTGGGTGAACTTGTCACACTATATTGGTTTAGAAATGTGCATGTCTGGTGTATAGCTTATGATATCAGAATAAGAGGCCAAGGCAGAAAAGCAAGAAGGAAAAGATTGTCTTTTGGGCAATGCTAAAAGGGACATATTATGCTAAATCAACTTTAATGAGCTGTTACACTGGTGCTAGGAAAATTCCTGTTTTCACCTACTCCCTATCCCCACCCACTGAATGTGTTTTCTGAATGTGCAGGAAGTGTAATGCACAAGGGCACAGAAGGTAAATGTGCACTTCAGAGCGTTGTGAATGCCATAAAGAGAAACAAATGAAAGCACTGCTTAACATTTAGTGTTGTTAGCTCGACAGGCATATATTTATTCAAAGTACTATGCATTTAACTGTGAAGATATTTGCGAAGGCAGAAGCGCTTGAAAACAATAGAATGAAATGTATTCTGGGGAATGTACTTGGCTGGAAGTGCAGATCGAAACTTTCGGAGAATTGGGCAAGAACAAGTGTTGGGACTCTGAGTGACATATGCAGGATTCTAAAATGTCATGTAGCCACTTTTCTAAATCCGCAGCTTGTTATGGTAAAATTAAATATTAAGAGTTTTGAACAGGAACTCAATGAATTTGTATATTATTACACCGTTTTAGATCAATATTGCAATTTACAGCGAAAGATATGTAAAATTATGATCTACTTATGCTTTAGTGTAATTCTAACTATGTATGAATTAACTCTTACACATTTCAAACTGTTCATGCTAGGGTTGATAAACATAGAGTTTACCTTTTTTATGTTATATGGTCTTGGTTTGGTTTTATTCTAGTTTAGACTTTCTCCAATATTAGGCTTATTTCTATCACCGGATCATGTCCAACATTTCTATACTACATTATTTGTGATGTTTCCATATGCATACAATCGTCACAGTACAATATACAATCTTTCTCTTGCATTGACGAGCGCCTTCAAATATATAATGGCTCTCTGTGCTGTAGAAAGTGAACTTACAAATATCCATTTCTGTTCTGTTATTCAGACATAATTGATTTGATATTTACTCCACTTGTGCTTTGATACATACACTGTGCCATTGTAGCGTACTTAAATACTTTACATTTATCCTACAGCAGCCTTATTCTTATAGTAAGCATGTTTTTCCACTCCATTAGGTACAGCGAATTGCACTGTCGACAGTTTGTGTAAAACGCAGCTCTTGCTTGATGAAACTGAACATGGCACCCTGCTTTCTTCTCCTCCCTCTCTCCCCCTCTCCCTCTCCACATCTCTCTCTCCCTCTCTCCCCCTCCCTCCCTCTCCACATCTCTTCCTCCCTCTCTCCCCCTCCCTCCCTCTCCACATCTCTCTCTCCCTCTCTCCCCCTCCCTCCCTCTCCACATCTCTTCCTCCCTCTCTCCCCCTCTCTCCCTCTCCACATCTCTCTCTCCCTCTCTCCCCCTCCCTCCCTCTCCACATCTCTTCCTCCCTCTCTCCCCCTCTTCCTCTTCACATCTCTTCCTCCCTCTCTCCCTCTCCACATCTCTTCCTCCCTCTCTCCCTCTCCACATCTCTTCCTCCCTCTCTCCCCCTCTCCCTCTCCACATTTCTTCCTCCCTCCCTCCCTCTCCACATCTCCTCCTCCCTCTCTCCCTCCCTCTCCACATCTCCTCCTCCCTCTCTCCCCCTCTCCCTCTCCACATCTCCTCCTCCCTCTCTCCCCCTCTCCCTCTCCACATCTCCTCCTCCCTCTCTCCCCCTCTCCCTCTCCACATCTCCTCCTCCCTCTCTCCCCCTCTCCCTCTTCACATCTCCTCCTCCCTCTCTCCCCCTCTCCCTCTCCACATCTCCTCCTCCCTCTCTCCCCCTCTCCCTCTCCACATCTCCTCCTCCCTCTCTCCCCCTCTCCCTCTTCACATCTCCTCCTCCCTCTCTCCCCCTCTCCCTCTCCACATCTCCTCCTCCCTCTCTCCCCCTCTCCCTCTTCACATCTCCTCCTCCCTCTCTCCCCCTCTCCCTCTTCACATCTCTTCCTCCCTCTCTCCCCCTCTCCCTCTCCACATTTCTTCCTCCCTCCCTCCCTCCCTCCCTCTCCACATCTCTCCCTCCCTCCCACACAAACACATCCACCACATATGGCAGCTTGCTTGACACATTTCCTTTAAAGCCTCCTTAAAAGCCTTCCTCCCGAGCGTCCATTGAATGAAGTCAGCCTTGAAAGCATTGTTTGGGCCGTGCAGATACACACAGATACAATGCGGGCCGCACAGGGACCTTGAGCACATCAGAACAAATGTGCAGACAAAGAGAGAACCGCTTTTTATAGTCCGCATCGCGCAAGACCCTTCACTTTCAATACACGCCAGGAGCCATTGCAGCCGCCAACACCACAACCTGCTCCCGTGTTGTATTTTATTTTTATTCGTAAATGTCCAGCGCCCGGCAGAAACTGTAAAAGCGCATGCTGCATCGTAGTAACCGTAAGCCAAAAAAGCAGGATTCACTTGAAAGGCATTTACTGTAGGTGTGGCACTGGGGGAAAGCACAAAGAAGATATACTGTACCTCAATTACCGTTCTTAATATTCGGTTATTAGTTTCTAGCTGGTTTTATTCATTCATGGCGTGCTTTTTCATGTATTAAAGGGGAACTACGTAACTTTTCTGGTGGGATCTGCTGCCTCATAATTAAGAATATAAATCTGGTCTTCTTTTGGAGAATAGTTTTGTGGTTCTTTCTACTGTATATTAGAATTACCTGAAAACTGCCCCCTGCTTGACTCTATTCGAGTGTTTTTGCTTTGTCTGTCTGGAATGTTCCACAGTTTGGCATTAAACTCTATCTTGTATGTATCCATTAACAGAAGTGTATATCTTAAATACTTGAACAATATGCATTCTGGGCTTCTGTCTTTTTTCTTTTGGTCTTGTTCTGTTTATTTTGTCTCTTTTTGTAATATATATTTAAAAAAAATAACATGCATTCTTACTGTGAGCCTAGTCTCCACAGATTTGGATAGATTAATAGATAAATGGATGGGTGGATAGATGAATAGATACATGGATGGATGGATAGATGAAGTTTCAGGCCTTATTAGAAGTACAGAAGTAGAATATCAACAGCAAAAGTTTTAGTGGTGGCAAAAATTAACCTCATTATTATCATTATAGTGGTAGTTCGTTGCTCTAATTAATTTCCTTTTGCACTTGCTCTCAATCAGTGACAGTGGCGTATTGCAGTAAAACAGATGTCTGTGTGGGAGTGGAAATGCAGAAAAAGACAGCAGCGTATGTACTTTTAAAAACAGACTGGCGTGCGGAACAAGTTAGACAACCTCTCATGAGTAATGTTAAACCGTAATGTAATGTTAATGAACAAAAGCGTATATTTGACTTGACACTTTTAGCACTTTGGATCAAAAGTCCTTCTGCACGTTGACAGCGATTTGATCTACAAAGTGAGTGTCAAAACAGTAAATGGCTTTGGTGTTGCAGCTTAATTCAGCCAAACAGAGTATAAGAGTCTAAAAAACTCCAACCAGGATAATCCACCCACTCGGAACCAGTGGTGGAAAGTAACAAAGTAAAAAGGAAAAGTACTCTTGAGTTGCATTTTTAGGTATCTGTACGTTATACTTTTAGTTCCGTACAATAGAGCTGTACTGGATGAGTAAAAAGTACTTTTCTTCAGGTGCAGGAGTTATTTTTAGCACTTTCATGACTTTATGCCTTAAGGTTTTGATTTTTTGAGTTTTAAGTTCCAGTTTGAGCAAAACTAAAACATACATAACCTTCACTGTAACAGTACATTTTTTACTGTTGAATTATTTATCAGAATCAATATGTTGTTTTACAGTTGAACATTTCTAAAAAATTGTACTTCAAAACAGGCACTACAGACAAAACAAGTAAAATAAATGTTTAATCTGTACCTAACAAGGTTTTATTATTTAATTTAATAATTTGCATCTGTAGATTTTCAAAGGCAAAATAATATCCAAATCCCCTTTGTATTTTCACAAATTGTAAATCTGGCTCTTTCTATTTTTCAGATGTTGAAATTTGAAATGCCTTATTTAAATATGAAAACCGTTTATGATGTATGATTTTTTTTCTTTTTTTTTTCTTTTCTCCTATATATAAAGTCTAATAGAACTTTCCAAATTGATATTTCTAAATGCATTTTTTTTCCTATTCCCCTGTAGTGTCTTGCCTTTAGACACATGGTTTTCCTGTCTTCATGATCTGGAGTAGGATTGTGGTTGCCCACTTCTCTCGACAGATTGCGGCACTTGTATCCCACAAAAATAAATCATACTTGCTTTGGGACAATAATTCACACGGTCCATGGTGCAGATATTCATTTGCCAAACAATACCAAACAAGTTCCTAGTTTGTGAATTATGTTCACTGACAATGGCAATAAATCCCTTTCTGATTCTGATTCTGTTTCTGATGAATATACACTGACAGTATCAAATATAGGAATAGGCTAACATAATATCATTCAAACAGATTTAATGGTGTTCACTAGCGCCTTAGAAGATGTGAAATGTGTGTTTTGCTGAAAATGCCAGGTCAGTGCATCTCCACGGTAATACCCGCTGCTGCTCTCTGGTTTAACACAGGCCTGAGCTGGAGGAATTGCTGTTATTGAGACGAGCTGTCAGGAAGCAGTGATGCCAGGGGGGAGAGGGGAGAAAACAATAACAGTTGGACAGAGGAGCGCAGGAGCTGGAGGTTGTGATGGAAACAGAACTGATGCATCGCTGCTGCTGCTGCTGCTGCTGCTGCTGCTGCTGCCGCTGCCATCATCACACCGCTGACTGGCTCCTGACTGGATTCTGACGTGCTCGCGCTGCTCGGTAACCCTGACATGTGTCGGTAAATTCACACCGCAAATTGACAATTTCATGTAACCTTTGGGCAGTGAGATGCAGCTTGCGTCAGCTCGGGCGACTCCAGGCAAACGTGAGCTTCATGAAAAAACATATGAAGACATGATGGAGAGGTGCACCTTGACGTGTAGCAGGGAATATTTTTAATTTTCTTTGGTCCAGGTAGGTTAGAGGTTTTATTGACTGGGTAAAAGGCGGTATTATCTTAGAGCAAAGGAAGAAAGGGCCCATAATAATTAATTCAGTTGCTAATTGCTTCACAAAAAACCTTATAACGTAATACTTTATCCATAAATACTAAGCCTATATATTTGTGCTTTAATAAAATAAATAATCAGAAAAATGGTGTTAACCAGTGTGCTGTTGCAGTTTGCTTTCATATTTGGCCCATATTATTTTTCTAGTGCTCAGACTTGACCTTTCTGTCCGTCTCGTCTCTAATTGGGTAAAATGATCTCTCCCTGAAAATAGCCTTCTTTTCATCCATCCATTTAGGCAATATCACCCAGACTCATTATGTTCTCAAAATAGCTCAATTACAATGTACTATATATGAATTGGAATGATAAAATGTAATTAACGGTGCATTATAAGTCAGTTAAAAACGCAGATTTGCATTTCTACAACAGATCAAACATACCACACACGGCAGAATGACTTCAACACTCCAAGTAACTTCTCTGATCTGGGCATAATTTGTCTGTGCAGATTAAAAATGGCCACCTTTCACTCTTCTTATTGGGGTATCCTTCACAGAGACAGGTTTGTGATGGTCATTTCTCTGAGCGTGCGGCTGACTGGGGGGGGGCATGATGGAGGTACGAGCGTGTTGGGGCTGTCGTCGTCTGCAGCAGGCCGTAAATCCACACACAGACATGCGCTCTGTTAATAGGCTTTTTATTCCTGTGTAGCAGACACTGTATGACAGTTATGGCCCTGTCACAGCACGCGGGACGCAGTTAGACGTACCTGCAGCGAGGAGAGCGTGGGAGGGTGGCGTCTGGTGTACAGGATTTTAATAGATTTGATTCATGGTGTTCATCTGGTGTGTTTTTTTTAGTTCTATTTTATCAGAGGAACTTAATCAAGGTGTATACTGTAAAGTTAGAGGAGACAGAAGTGCAGAACTGTACTGTAAGTGCAGTAAGTAAGTAAGTGTTTTCAAACTCTGAAAGCATGTTTTTAGTAGTAGTAGTTTTTTATTGTAAATTTTATCTGCAAAATGTAGCAGTATATGCAGTTTTATTCCAAATCTGATGGGACAGGTACTACTACTGCTTCTGCATCAAATACTATTCATGTATGTTTGTGTATTTATTTATATATACATGTATTTGTTTATATATATATATATATATATATATATATATATATATATATATATATATATATATATATATATATATATATATATATATATATATATATATTTTAATGTATTGCTTAGCCTTAGTCAAATTTTATTGAGCCACAAGGGAAATTACTGGGACACAGCAGCTCACGCATTGCGATATATTGACAAAATAAATAAATGAAAAGTTGCTAAGAAAGAAACAGTGCATCGATGAAAATGGTGTAATGGAAATATTATCAGAATTTGCTGATGAGTTTTTATACATATATGGGTACATTATTATAGTTATAACAGTTTCAAAAAACTGTCAGCTACATGATGATGTTAATGAAGGATATTATTGAAAAAAGAAAAAGAAAAAAATCGAACGTTGCACTAAAAATAAGACATTTATTTCCATTAAGGTTATTTCCCCTTTTTCTCCTGCTGTTTCAATTAGGTGTACTATTATTCGTCACCCTTCAATAGACCTACTGCTGTTATCATAATTACCTCCGCTTTTTCTTGTACAGTAAATTCCTTCCTTCGACTTTTTACGTTATTTTTAGGCATTATGACGCAGCCAGGGTCAAACTGTTGCACCACTTGCGTAGCTAAATAATAAATATGTTCTTTCAAGAGTTATTTGATACTAATGTTAAACGAGACAAAAACAAAAGACCTTTTTTCTCTTTCAAAATGTATTTAGTCGATAAGTAGTCACTGAAGTTGCTGCAGACCACCTCGCGTGAACAGGCTATTGGTGGGAAATGAATGAAGTAACTAATAAATATAGGCATTTGTTGTTGTGAAAGAGCTCATTACCTATAAGAAAGTATTGCCCTCGGTGAAAGTTTCTTTGATGTTCAGTAAAGTTGCAAAGAGCTTTTTAAAGGTCTCGTGTTTCCCAGACATTCAAAAAATTACCACTGCGTCCACACTATCGATACATGAGCTTTGGCCGTTGTCCTTGTTAAGCCTACAGTAAAATGGAAGCGATTAGTGTGAAAGAGGGTTGTGTTTACTGAAGGTAACTGCTCCTCGCCTTTAGAGTTGTTTGTTGCCGTGGCTAATTAGCTCAGATAAACTGTGGCAGGAGAAGCTGCACAGCGTGTTACAGAGCAAGTGATCGTGACAGCCATAAATGACACAAAAGGCTATATCCACGAACGTGCTTTATTGCTTTATGCTCATCGTTTTCAAAGCTTTAAAGTGGGCGTCAAGCTTGTACACAATGAAAGATATCGCCTCGAGTCTTAGTCCTGGTTTGACCTTGGTTTAGTCTTGTACATATTCCCAAAGTTTAGTCCTGGTTTAGTTCAAGTTGAGTCCCAGTTTTGATGTGCCGTGTCTGGAAGTGTAAACGTGGCCTGAGATAATCATTTTTTAACCGTATTTGACCAACAATCCTGTAAGGGAAAGACTGAATCATGATCCTGGTGAAAAATAACAGCTGGAAAATTACATTTTTCTGTCAGTTTTAGGTTGATGAGCTCTTTCATCCAACGTTGTGTCATCATATTTTGAAAAGTTTGTTAACTACAGTCTACTGTCACTTCCTTGTTCCTAAAATGTCAATTACCTCTACGCCCTATACCTTTGCGGTGTCTTATTTACTCTCCTTGTCCTTTTCCCCAGTCTGCTACTGAATCCTCTAATCCGTGCTTTCTGTCTGGTAGGTCGCAGGAGACTCCAGCGCAGCGCCACCTCCTGTCATCCTGTTCCCAGTGTCTGTCCGGAACACTTCGGGGTCCCTGCGCAGACATAAGAGGGACTGGGTGATTCCCCCCATCAACGTGGCCGAGAACTCCCGAGGACCCTTCCCACAGATGCTCGTCAGCGTAAGTACCGCTCTTGATCTGCTGTTCATTCAGGAAATCCATCTGGGAATTCTTCAAAAAAACTCCACTCGGAATACTGATTAAAGGATTCCCATAGATTTTCATATTAGAATGTTTTATAAGCATTAGAAAAGCTGGTTTGATGGTAAAAATAAAATCCCTCAATGTAATTACAACCACAAAAGTCTTAAGGTATTTAATCAAGGCTGAAGACATTTTCCTCTCATATTCATGATTCATGATTATATCTGCTTTTTGGTAGCGGTTTAGTACTGAAGTTTTGAGACTATTAATATTTTTGCTGGTGTAATAATACCGCTAATACTTTGCTTAAAATAATTTGTGGCCACCTGCTTGTCTCCATGGAGATGTCATTCACTGTGCTTAATGTTCAAGGGAACCTAACAGCTGCTCCTCCTACCGGGATCTCATCTGACTACTTACCAGCTCGTTTACTCTTGAGAAGTCACAATCTCTTTAAGTCAAATTTCTCTCTTTTAAGCTAGAAGAGAGAATGAGTCCACAGTTCTATGGACATCCTTGATATTATATTTTTGGAACGTCTCGGAGGCATCTTGAAAAGCCCGACATGGTTGAGACTGTGTAGCAAAACGCAACAGTTGGGAGACAAACCGGAGCGGAAACGTCTCTGCCGGTGGGAGGAGCAACCGTTAGGTCGCTTCAAACATTCTGCAGTGTGATTGGAGTGAATTGCTTTGGCTGTTACACATGGCAATAATCATATAAAGCGAGTATTTACTTCATACACTTTATTTTTTATTTAATTTTTTATAGAAATATGTATTCATCAGTGGACTCGCCTCTCCACAGATCTGACCTGTAATTTGGCCTTGCAGTGCAACCTTCCTGTCTCCATGAAGAGGGTTTAAATCCATACAATGTACAAATTCTCTTCACTACCATGTGCATCAATTGGTGCAGTGTCTTTCCCCAATTTACCGGATTTGCATCAATCATACTCGTCGTTAGCGTGACAATATTTTCATAATTTAAGTTGGCAGAAATAGTTAAACTGTTACATTTCTGTTGTAGCCTTAGTTTGCCGGTCATTTAAGAGAAATAGAGTTTTCTAAGAAAGTTTCATGACTCATGAACTATTTTTAGATAAAGACGTGCAAACTCTGGTACATGCCGTAAACACCAAACACAATAAATATGACACTAAAAATTGGCCTCGATATTTCTTTGCTTTGATCTTTTAGCTCAGGTTTATTGACTGTTAAATGTTCCGTTTCCACAAACATTGGGTTTATATTGAACCTAAAATGTTTAAAGAGTATAAACATGTTAAAAGATGTAGTTTGCCCTTATGTGTAGTCATAGCTTTTGTGTGCATGTTTGTGCAGATTGAAGTTCAAATTACACACCCTATTCATGGATTAATCTTGCTGGTTATGAACAACATTTAGAGGATTTTTGACCATTCAAAAGATGTAATATTTTGTTTAGAATTGGTCATTACAAGATGATGCTAAAATCATCACTCTGACACTCATGGATACCACTCCACTTCTGTCAACAACAAAAAAATCGACTGTAATTTAAAGGTTTTACTTTTTTTTTTATAGGAATTACAAGTCAAAATTTATAAAAGTATAAGTAAATAATGTGGTGCAAGCCTCTACTTTCTCTCCTTTGCTGCAAATAAAAGCGCCAACCATAAACCCATTGTAAAAAACAAAAAGGTTTCTGTAAGATCTCTGTGTAAACCGTCTAACCTCATCAACTATTAATGACCAAAATGAAACAACAGTCACCACAAACTGTGGAAAAAAGCGGCTTGTTTTGGAGAGGCGCACAATAAAAACAGCACATTATGAGGTCTGGAGGTCAGCGTTATACATGCCTTTTCGGGAAATCATAAAAGGACATTAATAAAAAATAAAGCTTTGTGTAAACGAGTTGCGCTGAAGCTGCCAACCAACTGCTTAAAATTCTGCACTTCTGTCACAGCGGCGCGCGGTTTGTCTCTCATTGCCCTGTGCTGGGGTCTCTCTGTGTGCACTGTAATTCATCAAAAAACATCTTCCAGAAGTCAACTGCCTCGCGCATGTTTTGAATCTTTTAGCCATCATCTTCCCCCATTTACAACACTCTCACAATTTGTGTCTTTTGGCTTGTAAATTGTGCAAAATAAATGCATTTTTGTTTTTCCTGTCTTTTGTTTTCCGATTGGATATGTTCCATTCTCCACAGAATACCCAACAAATTTGCCTGGAGGAAGACTTTTTTTAAACCACAACATCAAGAGTGTCTTTGTTTTGAAGGTTTTTTGTTTCTTTGGAGAATGTCCAATCAGCTTGTCGCACTTAACGCCTCAGCTACTTCCTCTGTGTCCACTCGAAAACCAGAGGCGAGTTAAGACACAAGAGATAGTGAGTATGGAGTGTCATTTGGAGATGTATTGTGCAGCCAAACTCAATCCAGTGTGTAGTAAACACGGCTCTGAATGTTTGATGGAGTGGTGCGGGATGATACCTTAAAGTATTGTGTGCCATGACTAGTGCAGCTATTACTGTTAGTACTATTGTGTTTGTACTATCTGTCGTGAATGTGGCTTTAACTTACTATGACGGTACGCAGACTTCATATGAAACTACTTTATCAGCTCCTCCTATAATAATTTTTCCTCTTGTGTCATTTTCTATTGCTTTCATTATTTCCAAAAGGGTCCAAAAAGTGTTTTATGTTTGATCTGTTATTTTCTTGTTATTAGAAACTTTTAGTGCATTTTTTTCTTATTTAAATGTATTATTATGCCAATCAATAACATTTCTATCGGTTATAAATGAATGAATTTATGTAGAACCTTTTATACTATGTGGGTGAAGGGTATTGACAAGCAGGTATGGCCTTACAGGTTGACTAATTAAATACTGTATAAGGATTTGTACGGGACAACAGAGAACGCAGTGAGCTGAAACTATGAATTTTGAATCTTCTTTTTAAATATACTGTTTTCTAGTACTTTCCAGTCTAAATACCATAGTCAGATCACATACATACATAAATACATACATACATACATACATACATACATACTGAAATGTTTTGAAACCTTTTGACAGTTTCTCAATTGATCTATGAACAGTGTGTAGTAAACACGGCTCTGAATGTTTGATGGAGTGGTGCGGGATGATACCTTAAAGTATTGTGTTCTATGACTAGTGCAGCTATTACTGTTGGATTAGCACCGTTATAACTGCTAATATATTCATCAATCAACATCTTTATTTGTAGAGCACCATTCATACAAAATATAACTCAAAGGGCCTTACAGCCATAAAAACACATAAAAACTAATGTACAAAATAACTCACAATACAAAGAATAAAAGCATAAATAATCACATTAAAATTGTTAAAAAAGGACTGTTTTTAGCCTGGACTTTAACAGAGTCAGAGTAGAGGCATGTCTCACAATCTCGTGCTGCATTATGTTGAAACGTTGATTCTCCATGTCTAGTCATGACTTGGGCACCTTGAGGTCATTACTGTCCGAGATGGTTCATATTGCACTAACATGTCCGAGATGTACCCTGGTGCTTGGCCATTGGAGTTTTACACAAATCTTTTCTCTGAGCCACAGGAGCCAGTGCAGGGACCTGAGCACAGGACTAATGTGATGGTACTTCCTGGTTTGTTTGGTGAGACCAGTGAGCAGGCCGTTACAGTTAAGTTAGTGTATTTATTGAGACAGGGACAGTACAAAATATACATTAACATTAACAGGAGAGATGCATTGTACCAAGTTGTAGCTCGAGTGCTAATTTCCACCTGTAGTCCCTGAGCAGGCTGATGTTATTAAGACCCACTGAGAGAATCTAGCCTTCTGGAAACAAACGCACGTATGAGTCTCCCCAAGTCCATTTTAGACACTATGCCTTTGATCCTAGCAACGTTTTCTTAAATGGTAAAACACTGCTGATAGCATTGCTTTTGAGTGACTGAGTGGGTCCAGTATTACTCCTAAATGTCTCCCTCTTGAGTGTTTTCAGGAGACTGGAGGTACATATGAAAATAGTATTTGCAGATGTATTGTGAAGCCTCCCTCTTGTGCGTCGTAGGCTCTGCAGGGCTGATGGAGAGGCGATGCGTGCTGGTACTTCCGCTGCCCTCCATGGCTCTTGTCTTTCTCTTTAATGATGACTGTAGGGCAGGCTGGGCCGTCCTGAGAGGAGCCGCAGTTTTAACAAGGAGACGGCTCGGGGAGGGGCACAAAGGCGTGGGGGTGATCCGCTACACTTTCTGTTTATGTGTTTAGTTTCACTTTATAACCTCTTTTGTCCTCCGCTGAGAGCACACGCCGCTGTGTTTCATCTCGTCCATACATAAATGTTAACAAGCCGGCCCCAGTGTAACATCAGGCAGAGCAGAGCAGGGTTATTATTTATCAAGTTTTTCAGAGCTCACTTTAAGAACTGTGGAGCAAGGGATTCATCTTTGCAGTCTATCAAAGCACAAATTGTATGTTACTGGTGTATTTGTCAAAGTGGGACATGTCCGGTCTGTAGAGCTAATGATAACGCCAGGAAGAAGGGTTATTATCATGGATCATGTGTTCTTATTATTATTTTTTAGTTGTAGGGCTGGATGATTTGAGAAAAAATGAATCACGTTTTTGTTTTACTCGTATTGATTAATCTCATTGAAAACAAGAAAGTGTGTACTTTAGGTGCAGAGAACAGAGTGCTAGGATAACTACAGTTTTAATATCTTATTGATAAGATTCCAGAGATTAAGTACAATATTAGCTTCCGTGTGTGCGTAAAAGCTACAGGGGAAACACATTAGGTCTTAAATTTCACTCATAATATTTGTGTCTTGTGACCGACCAAAGTTTTCATCGGGATCTTCCAATTTTTTAGAAAGCTCTGCTATTAAAAGGAGAACTTGATTGCTCTGAGGGGTGCAATGTATAGAAGTGTTACATCGTAGAAAATAATTAATGATTACACTTTTTATCTCCTGTAAATGTATTGATATCATAGAAGTACATTATTCTCATGGACAAATACTTGTTTTTGTAAAAGTCTGGGTATATGTCGGTGTAATCCCTCATTCGTCCAGGCGTGTTCCATAATAGAAAAAGCTTCAGTTGTAGTCATCTGGACTCAGTTTGAAAAAATAGACGTTTCGACTCTCATCCAAGAGTCATTGTCAATAAAAGAATTTAGATCGAGAACTCCGATATTAATACTGTTCTGTGGTAAGACCCACCCATTGGGAGGAGCCTTCCTGAAGTAGAAAGAGTTGATTGTTTCAACAGAAACTCCCCTTCCTTGACAAAAAGTCAAGGAAGCTATTTTTGTTAAAAAAAGAAAGACCTTCTTTAAACAGAAATGGAGGGCTAAGGTTTAATCTTCCTGTTATTTATAATGGGTTACTGAACCCCTGGAAAGGTAGAGGACCAGGACAAGGGCATTTAGATGCTAATCAGGTACTCAGGTGGTACAAAGAGGATTCTAATAGCCCATTAAGATTCTGAATAGGCTAGCTCGGTAGATACAAGGGGGGAGTTTCTGTTGAAACAAACAACTCTTTCTACTTCAGGAAGGCTCCTCCCAATGGGTGGGTCTTACCACAGAACAGTATTAATATCGGAGTTCTCGATCTAAATTCTTTTATTGACAATGACTCTTGGATGAGAGTCGAAACGTCTATTTTTTCAAACTGAGTCCAGATGACTACAACTGAAGCTTTTTCTACTAAAAGTCTGGGTGACATTTTTTCAGCATGGCAAGGTGGCTTGATCAGAGATAACTTTTTTAACCTATTGATGCAAAAATAAAGAATTATATTGTAAAACTACTAGTAAAATACATCATTATCATTTGTATCATTTGGGATGAATAACCACACTTTCAAAGCCAAATATCAACATTGGTGAAATTTAAACAATTCAAAGAAGAATTATTGCTAAAGATGGATTAAACTGACAGATGTGGCCTGACCTCCACACACACCTCATTATGAATAAAATTGCTCTTGCCTCAGTCACTGTTTGCAGACAAACAGGAAGTCCCAGAAGCCTCCCTGTCTGCACATTTAACCAAAATCACATCTCAAGTTGGTGCAAAAACTGCTTACTGTTTGTCCCAATAGTTTGGACTTCTTTTTCCACTACCCCAACCATACCATTACTCTCAGTTATGGCTCCCGCTCAGTGTTTGTATGGTGCCTCCTCTAATGGCCTGTGAAGTGGGGCCGTATCCTAATGGGCGATTCTGTCATGCAGTCTGCCACCCTGTCCTGCAATCTCTTTACTCCTTCTCCCCCTCTCTCTCACTCTGTTGGCCTGAGTGTCTAACCCATCAGCAGACAGTAGCCCTCACCTGTCACCCATCGACATGTCACTTTGAGGTGACGCCATGGGACTGGACAGGTGTCAGGACACGGGACAGAGGAGCTCAGGCCTGGATGACATGGCTCAAGGGGATTGTGAGGAGCTTAAGGTAAAGGCGACAGGAGTGCAGTCCACAGCTGTGACAGTGGCGGCGCATACACGCTATCGACTGGGGCTTATTAATAGCAAGGCCCGAAATAATTGCTTCAACATTCACAATGAGTCGACGTGTGGATGTTTCTCTGCAGTGCGTCAGCTTCCACTGTTGACCACTGTCTATTGCTGGATTTCAGAGAACAAGAATCAGAATCAGAAAAGGTTTAAAGGCTTGTCAATGAGCAGAATTCACAAACATAGGAACTTGTCTCACTGATTCGGTGCAACATAAAACAATGAATAAGTTAAAAAGAGAAACAAGATCCCTCAGACTAGATTTTGTGAGGTAACTAGATAAATAGAGTGGCAATGGATATTTTGCTCTATTATTAGTAACAAAGTGTAGTGGAACAGATGCAATTCATCGCAAGAAGGTCCCAGGTCTGATCTTTGCATGTTTTCCATGTGTTTGGGTAGTCTAGTTTACAATCTCGGGTTGGGTCCCTGTTCCTGTTCAGTGCTGTTAAAAATGGGTCAAAAGCAGAGAAGGAATTTATCCCATAGGGGATTAATAAAGAATACCTTATACATAAACATGCCGGACTGCATGGGATCATCTCCATTTCCTGTCCCGCATTTTCTCTTACAAACACACACTCATTCATACAGTTTTACAGTGATTCTGGAGACTTGAAAATCAAAAATATTGGCAAAATGCAATGCAAAATATTCCTTCTGCTTTTGTGACACGTTTAGTAACTGAATAAATAAACAACAAGACTGGAAAAGCACAGATTTTTGTGACTTTCCCTGGTCAGTAATGGGCGGAAGAAAATCAAGATGTATTGGGATTTCTCGCAGCTCCGCTATTTCTCCTCAGCAATAGAAATAAAACTCTGTATCTACTAAAAATGGTTTGCCTCCAAGACGTTTTCCCCCGTGGCAGGCATCAGCGCGCTTTTGTTATCTCGGATACAAATCAGTGGTGCAAGACTTTGAACGAAGACAAGAATAAAGTCAAGACTCAAAAATGTTCTTGCAACACAAAAGGATGTCTTTAGTAAAAAAAACATGGAGCCATTTTTATGCAGTAAACAGGTGCTCTTTGTCACGATCTTTCATCTTAGACCAAACAACCATCAATACAATGTAAGGAACTTTGATTTTTCACAGCAGCTTTTTGAAACCTTCCATTGATCCACACACTTCTTGTACAGCATTGCAGCATTGATTCCTTTTGCTTGGGTAAATAAAGACTCAACATAAGCAGCTCCCCAAACCCTCCCTCTCCTCTTAACACCCCACTATTAGAACAATCGTCAGCAGTATCTACAAACATGAACAAACTGAAGAAACGCCAATTTAGCCTTAGAAGCAGGATAGAGTGTGAATACATGTGCGTCTTGTGAAGTGCCGTATTGATTGCGTAGTTCGCTGACTGTTGCTTGAGGGACTAAAATGATACCACAGCAAGTCAGGCCATGACACTATGCGCCGATGGCAAGTTCAAACAAAGTACAAGATCAAACACCAGTTTTGCGAAAAGTTTTCAATTTCAGTTTGGACTCTGATCTAAACGTTTAAACACCACATTATGATGCATTCTTACGATAACAGCATTATATTCTATCAACATTTGCAGTGTTGAGCCGAAGATGGTTGGTCAGCAGTAAAAGAAACATGCCTTGTTCGTCTCAAATTTGTCTTCACATTTTGAAACATTATTACCTGTATTATGCACTTTTTATGCACTATTACTATTTCATTTCATTGTAAAACCCTTCAAATATAATATTTTCATCACATTCAATGGATCCACAACAGAATAAAGTTTTGGTCATATTTTCTTAGTTTTGGGTATGACTTTATTG
Source organism: Eucyclogobius newberryi (assembly GCF_026437365.1). Lineage (NCBI taxonomy): Eukaryota > Metazoa > Chordata > Actinopteri > Gobiiformes > Gobiidae > Eucyclogobius > Eucyclogobius newberryi. The sequence continues at coordinate 9,240,297 of NW_027315801.1, read as the reverse complement.
GCTCTATCCTTTTTTTGTTTTTGCAATTCAATACATTTTATTTTTTCATTGGCTCTATTCTTAAGTATAGATGCATATGTGTTTGAAAGCACAAACGTTTTATTGTGAAAACTATAATAGGAGGCGCAGAACAGACTGCAATTTCAGCTAAACGTTTTATTGGATGATATTTTACGTACATGTGTGAAGTTGTTTGTGTCTGCCAGCTGTCCTTGAGAAAAAAAGCAATGGCTGTTTGGAAAAACTACTGCTGCATCCTTCAATAAACACCCATATTGATGAGTAGCCGTAGAGACAATACTGTTCAAGCTATAAAGCCAGTAGACATTAAGGCTCGGGAATCACTGGGTACCTCACGATACGATACACGATACACGGCTCACGATGCGATAATATTGCAATATGGCAATTACTGCGATTATTGATATTTATTTTCTATAATAACTTGCGATGTATCATATGTTTGAAGAAAGACTTTTTTTGTGTTAATTTATCTCAATTTATTTTTTGTTGAAACACAATGATAAATAAACAACTTGTATCCTATTTGTTAAAAAGGCTCCATGAGAGACTGTCATGCTGGCAGTTTGCCATCTAAGTTTATATAAGTTTACAGTTTAAATTATTTGTAGTTTGTTTGCCTCCCCAGTCTAGCAGTGTGTGCGTTATAAAAGAACACACACCCGCATAATGTGAGACGCCAGACCCTGGATCTATAATATAATAGATCCATGGTCTCGCGTCTCACTGTTATTTTCCTCATCTGACGACATTTCCGTGTCCATGTACGACTTCTTCTTCCGCCCACAGCCAATCTCGCCCTGCGCACCCCCGCTAACGCCAAAGAAGTGTCTCAACAAAGGACGGTGAATAGAGCCATCTATAGCAGCTTTTTACAACGTTAAAAGATCGATACTTGGCGAGAATCGATTGCGGGAGTAAATATCGCAATGTAACGCCATATTGATATTTTGGCACACCCCTAGTAGACATGGACAGTAAATGGTCTTTCGGGCGTAAAGACTTTCCTTTTTCTTTTCATATAAGGCCATGTTGCGAACAAAAATAAAGCACATGTCCAACTTTTTACCACTCAGTTTGCTAATTCTTACGGGATGCAATGTTCGTATGCAAACAGGCATGGTTTGAACAGCTGGATAGATGAACGAACAGCACCTTCTCTTCACAGCCACAAGGTTTCGGGTTAGAGGGTGAGTTCTGCGCGGAGTTCCTTTGCATACAAATTCATGTAATTGATCTGCTATCTTAACCAGTAATATGTGACTGACCGTGGCCAATCCAGTTACATGTCTACCCGGAGACATTTTGCGATTCTGAAAGTGTGAATTCAAAGCTTTCCAATGATGTCTCACTCATGTAGATCTGATAATATTTAAGTAAGTTGTGGTCATTTGAATGTATACAACTCTCAAACCCATTCACTGAGAAAACAGCTTCCAAAGTTTCTCACCGGAGTGAGCCCAGAGTCACAGGGGGGCTCATTTTCATCTCATTGAGATAAGTCCTCCCCCCTGTCACACTGACACCACCTTCCCCCTACAGCTGTCACTGAAGACTCAAGAGGAGTGTTGTTATTGATGGTAACTGGACTTGAATCAGAATTAGAAGTTACTATATTAAAATGGAAATACTTTGATTACAAAAGGCCCTGAATAGAATCAAAGAATCAGAATAGGGTTCATTGCATTTGTCGATAAACATAATTCACAGGTGATTCAGTGCACCAACAATGGACAACACAAACAAAAGATAAGATAAGATAAGATAAAATAGCCTTTAATGTTACAACGCAGTAGATACAGGGGGAAAGGACAGTAACTTATAGGAAGTTTAAAAAACACTCTTAATAGAAGAACTCTTATAAACAGATACCAGGGCCAGGTATACGAACTGCAACGGGTCCATGGCTTTGAATATATGAGATAATAGATATGATATGTACACCACCAGAGTCCAATTACATCAGAGATCACATCCTCATCCTCTTCTTCGTCTGTGCACTCTTCAGTGCTGTGACTCTCGGCTCTTGGCATCAAAGCTGTAAACAAATAACAGGACATTTAAGAAATGGCTAACTATTTCACATAAAACACTCATTAACTATTTTTTTTTTTAACACAATGTGAGAGTTTCAATATAAATACCTGAAGTGCTGATAACTCTTGATCTTTGGAAGCCGTCTGAAGAATGGACTCAGATGCTTCTGCCAGTCCAAGTTCTTGACAAACACTTTGCCATCCGCCGTTCCAACAAGCTGTGGGATATTGAGGTGAGACTCAGGAGAGCTGTTTTCCACTACCTGATGACAAGGGCGACACTGTAAAAAAATGAGAACAGAAGAAACATATCTTAAGCAGAGAGCAGCACTGAAGTTTTGCCAGGCTAATGTTTACACATTACAGTAGTCAAATAATATAAACTAACCTCAGCGATGTCTTCCAAAGTGTCAACCCTGGTCTTCATGTATGCACGCTTGATAATCTGATGATCTGTGCGTGGCCTGCAGCTTCTGATGTGTGGGAGAAGCTGTTTCCACAGTGATCTGAAGCTTGATGTACAAACTGCAGGCTCACCTGAAAAACAGATGTTGCTTATGGTTAATTATACTCTAATCATTAAAACACGAAAATCACCAAAATAATGTTTTACACTTACCACGCTCCTTAGCAGACTTCACGTAGAGACAGGTCATGTCAGTCAGGGTGTCTTTGCCAATTCTGAAAAGGGGGATAAAAGGATTAGGGTTAACAGTAATATGGGAATAACACGCTTCACAGATAACAGTTCACATTGTGACGTTAACGGTGTATTTAAGATGCAAAACGCGGAGATATTGGGACATCTGCCATCGGCTAGCGGGGCTAGCTAGCTCACTTGAGATAACACTGCTCGTAAAAGCAAAACACTTGCAGAACAGCACACCAAAACATAAACATACACTCGAGTTTAAAACCGGCGCACATTAAAGTGATTAAAAGCGGGTGTTTTAGTCGCAAAGCTTACCTGGTTCAGCCGTCCTGTTGTCTCTCCCAACACCGTGCACAGAGAGACACACAGGAAGCTGATAATGGCCAGGCAAGCGCGTGATTGGTGACGCAGTGCGTAAGCCACGTGACCAGAAGTGGTATCGGGAGTTGTAGTTTTTTTCTCTTCCCTCGCCGCAAAATAACCCGATAACATAGCAAAGTTTAGCTTACAACTTAGCTCCGAATAGCTGCGTTTAGCTCCGGGCTGTGGCGCTAACAGCCGGTTTAGCACCATAAAACATACACAAAGCACTGCTCCACCGGAGCAGACAAGTAAGATTCTAAAGTGATCACGAGACCGCCTTAAAACACAGCGTTAAAGCAATAATTTAGTAGTAAAGTAAAAGTGTACCTGAGTAAACAGTTCCGTTGCAATGTAGTCCAGGATATGTAAGCTCTGAAGACTGTGCTCTGCAGACGGTCTGGAGTAATGAGAGGAAAACATGGAGCACGCAGAGCACGCAGCTGGCCATGCGGATCACAGCTGATTGGTGGAAAATGTAAACAACACGTTGGCTAGAAAAAGGTGAAGCCCCCCAGGAGAGCAGGAAAAAGACCCGAAAACTCCACATTTTTAACAGCTTAATGTATACATTTAAGACAACCAATAGTGTTATCTGAAGCACACAGGGGCTTATTCATAACTTCAACTAGCACATTCTGCAAAAAAAGAAAATCACAAATTTGGGGAAAAAAAAGTAAAATGCTGTTTTTCTCAGTTTCACCGAGGCCGACATGGTCCGACAATTGCCGTGGCGAGTCACATATATAAAAGAGGGTGTTCAGTGGATGCTAGGCACTTACAAGAAGTACACAAGATCAGAAATATCAACTAAAAGTTAGTTAGCCTTTTTGCTCAGAGGCCAATTTTACATGCTAAAAAATATTTCAAATAAAACATCAAAAGGATTACACACTCAACATTGATGTTTTTCAAGGCTTTAACATCATCTAAATGTGGTCGATGAGTTGGTACCAGCCAACATAGCATTAGCCAACAAAACGACAATAAGAAAAATGACAGGGGACTGGCTCCGGAGTCTCTCAAATTCTCCTGAATGCCACATCTGCTAACGCTATGGCTATAGTCCTCCTGATCCACATTAAAGGATGGGTCAAATACAGAGAACAAATTTCCCTATGGGGACAAATACACCTAACCTTAACCAAAATATTGTAGCCGGCAAACACTGCAAGTACAAACTGTATTTGTACTTGCAACTATTGATTACAGATTTACTGATGTATAATGTATTTCTTGTTGTGTGTGTTATTTATGGCTTTGTCAGTACGTCATTGTACTTGGTGGCACCCAGTGAATTCATTGGCTACACATACAACAATGGAATGGCACATTTCCTCTTGTATGTGATTTGTATGCATTGTCAGTGCATGTTTTTTGTGCGTTTTGCTCTCTCCACAACACCTGTGCTCCACTTTTCTTCCCTGTCTCTCTGCGGAGTGCGTCAGAGAAAAGCGTTTTGTGAGAGGGACCCCTCGAGGTGTGCGCCGGCGCTCTCCTCTGCGTACGTATATGAGTGATTAATGACTTCTCCACTTCACCAGTAACTGCAGCAACAACAAAGACACCCAAAAGACAGACAGATGCAGTGTGAGAGGAGAAGAATAGAAAGAATGGAGCTCAGTGAAAGTGCTCAGGTGAATCTGAATGGAAAAATAAGAGAAGATGGAGCAGGAAGAGAAGAGGGGATATGTGTGTTTTGACTGGGTTCATTGGTACACTGGGTTTTTGTTCAAGTCAAGCAGAGATTGTGAGAGAGAGAAGTATTGATGGACGATAACCTAAAGAGCAATAAACCAAGGTGGTCACAGTTGCCCAGATGCATTGTATACTAAAAATTGAAATCAATACAAAACTTTACTGCTAATGATGTATAATAAACTTAAAATTAGAACAAGAGAAGCAAAGCAAATTGGATTAAGACCATAGTTACTAACGTTGGTTACAGTCATAGACTATTTAGAAGTGGACATGGCTAGCCCACTATCCCCCACATTCGCAGTGATACGTCTGCGTTCCGTTTCCTTTCACTCCCATTCACTTCTTTTTAAACATCTGCTTCTCTTTCTCTGTAACTGCTGCTGTGAGGCTCCTCATTTAGGACTTAAAATGTTAAAAAGCTCTGCATGCTCAGCTTGTGTTAGCAAAACGTTTGAGTGACAGCTAAATGCCTGCAACTCGAAAAACCAAATACCTTCTACAACCTTGGTCCTGATTGGCTCAGGGGTTGCCATGAAACCTGCACTCGGATTTTTAAATATGGAATTTGGCTCCAAATTAGCCCCTACAACTACTAGCTGCGATTGGCTTCAATTGGTTGGTCAGTATAGTGTCCCTATGTCCATTCCTTCTACAGTCTATGGTTAGAGTTTATTAATATTACACGTTTATTTGGAGGTGGAGGTGAAGGAATATGATATTGCCTGATTGTTGCCATGGGCTAATTTGCATCTGTTGTCCTCCATTCGCCCTCACAAATGCACTCTCATACAGAAGTTCACTCCAACAGTTGAGGCAAAGTGGGTGAAGTGTTTTGCCCAAGGACATAAGGACAGTTTGCAGTAGAGCCACTGCCACCGCACAGGCCTAAGCTTAGCTTTTGAGACCAGACAAGATCAGACATTCTTAAGGTCATGCTATAGTATGGCTGTATGGGATTTATTAGGTACTAGACCTTGGTCCCTTGGCCTTTTAAAACTTACTTTAACTCCCTATAGCAAATATAAATACTAATATGTCCCTTTGAACTACAATGCCAATGTAATATTTAGGCTAATTGAAGTCTATGCTCTTTGTAGTGTTTGGATTAGAACTGCACCTCAATAGAACATTACCCTTGATTCTTCTTTAGAAACTTCTTGTCTAAATCGCATACCCATATTCTGTGTATTTTTTATTCTGTGCATCCTCATTGTTCGGGGTGTTTTGTTTGGGAACATTTTTTGCATATCCCAGAACAATGTGGAAAGAGAAAATAACGCTTTTTTTTTTGTTTTTTTTACATTTCCCTTCAGAGAAAACCATGGGGATAGTCAAAACTGTGTTTTTATGGATCACAGGACTATCATGTCTGTCAGAAGAAAACCTTATCGCTGCCCATATGTTATGCATTTATGAGCGGTTCTGAGGGCAAAATGGGTTCAAGCTGTGAAAACATTGAAATATGGGGCTAAGGCAATGTACCAGACATGCCCCAGCGTACTTGTGTGTTTAGTCTTGTTCTCTTGTTCTGCGGTCTGATGCAAACATGAATTCACTTCAAAATAAGGCTAATAACCCAGGGACAATGGAAGTCTTTGAGGAAAAAGTCAGACCTCCTGCTGTGCATCAGAAGAGACTGGTGTCCATATGGGACACGGTACAGTTGTCATGTCAGCGTTCCATGTGCTCCCCGCCTCTCGCTATCACAACATCTTGGCTGGATTTAAACTCCCGGGAGGTGTTTTTGAATGGATTTTCTTCTTCCCAACCTCCAGCTGAGTTTTCTTTCAGCGCAAACAACCCCAAACAATTTGTAAAATCCTTCAATTTTCTTTAAACTTCCTCTCCCATGTGCAAAAACAAACCTTAACTGAATCAGAACTGCATATAGAAAGGTCAACTCTATATATCCGTGTTTGTCAGTCTTGCCAGCTGAGTTTCTGCAGCACAGCAAAAGTGACTTACAGAAGTTTTGTATTTATTTATTTATTTGAATGAAGTCGTTTATTTCAAATATAAATAGGAAATCCTATATCCTATAGAAATAGAAGACAATTATATAATTATAAAAATGTCATCCTAACATGAAGTGTCAACCATTATAGACCTGCATTAAACTTGCATTAAACTAATAAAATAATTGCTGCCTGTGGTTGTATTTGGGCTGTGGAAATAATTTAGAAACATTATAGCATAATATTGAAAAAAATAACTAGTTAATTTGTTGGAGCTGTGAACTTAGTTCAACATTTTGAATTATGAACTATGAACTGAACTAGTTTATTTTAAAATGTGTGAACTATGAACTGAACTAGTTCAGTTCATAGTTCACACATATTATTAGGTGTAGCACACTAAACTTCTGGTTTCCGTCGATGCAAAATAAACATACTTAACGTGGTTCTGAATAATTGGTGCTGAACCATTATTTGCGCAACCAAATTCTGTGATTTGCTTTTCAAACCTGGTCATGCCCTGGTTTTGGATGTTATTAGCCAAGTAAAACAATATAAAACCGAACCATTATTTTCCTGTCAAATAAGGCATGGGTCTCGAGACATTGTCTTCATTAAACAGAAAGTTTTAAAAGCCTTTGTCAAATCAGTTTTCCAAAGTGGGCAATTAAAACTTATTAGTAAATACACTAAGAGTTTGATAAATGAATAAACTATGCTGGTAATAAAACAAAGTTGAGGAATCCACAGTAATGTTGACGCTGATAGACGGCTGCAACAACAAATGAAAATGAAAAAGAATATTTTCTCTGGCTTAAAATAACATTTATTTAGACTATTCACAGGTAAGTTTCAAAAATGTTCTAAACTTTGTCACACCTAAAATAACTACGCTGCTTGGCTGAGTACCTCTCCAACTCTATTTCCTCCCCTATAATAAAATTAGGCTGGATCAGAGTTTTATTCATCAGTGGCAGGAAATGGAAGTCTCATACAATTTGCTTTTATCGACAGAGGAAAAAAACTAATTGTTACCATGTTAGCTATTTGTCAGCATTTAGTCTTTGCGTTCGTGTGCTCAGGGGAGTGAGACTGAAATGTAATTTTCACTATTAATATCTCATTATTTTGAAATTAGCAGCGTGAAGTTTGGGGTAAACATGTTAATGTCGGCTCTGGCTGTTAAGCAAGAAGCCCTGAGCCCCATTCAAATGCAAATGAAAACAAAAGAGCTCTTGCATCAGCTTCCCACACACAGATTTCACATCAGCTGTGTAGACGTCATCAAGTGTTGGAACATGAATACAGTGGATATTTAATAAAAGCAGAAATTCAGCAGCTGTAACATTGCTGGGTGATTAAATTACTGAACTATAATGAACACATTAATTTCAAATATGATTACATAAAATCTAACTATGCTGGATTCTATAAAAAATGTGATATATTAAAAACCCTTCATGTTATGATGTTATGTAAGACACTTACCCCTCATTGATACAAACTCCATCATGTCAGACGAGCCTCTGCCGTAAGGCCATTTCACGGATTGTGCATTAGGGATGCGTTTGAAGTTCTTTAAACCACAATCAGGCAATAGTTATTGTAAAAAATAGCATGTTTTAACTAAATGTTTAGCATATGACACAGTGGTGAGATGTGGTTGTGTTCAGTGTTTGCATCTAGCTACTGTGCACTGTGGACGCCTCTGGCTGAGTGCAACAGTGAAAAACAGATCAAACAATGTTCGTAAGAGATTAGCAAATGTATTTCCCAGCATCCCCTGTCCTTAGGCCCTCCTCCTCGGAATAACTACAGAACCTTTTGGGAGAAAGTAAAAACCTTGGAGAGAATCACTGTGAAGGAGAACTCCTGCTCCCATCAGACATTTGTCCCGGTGTTGATATCCAACACTGTCTTTAGTCTGTTAGAAACAAGGAAATTACAGGTTCCATCTTGAAACAGTACACGCCATTAAACACGGTAAAAATCGTTGGTCTAGTTATTTTTAGCTCATTCAACTTCACTCAAACCGCTGTGGCATCCGTCAAAACTAGATCCTTGCATATTTTTGCCCAGATCCGCAGATGGACCGGAGACGGACCGGAGACAGTGGTGTAAATGGGCTCATTCACAACAAGTTCTATATCTTGAGCCAGACATGTGGGTGATGCGGCGACGCACCGGAGACACGACAGAGTTGCTATTAGTATTTCCTTTATTTCAGACACAAGGTGGTCTATAATTAAAAGAAGACAAAGTACAGAAACAAAACACCGGTCAAATTAAAATTCAATTTACGATTGTAGAGTCTCTCTTTCTCACAGCAGAAGTGTATCTGCATGAGCTCATTTGAGGGTTGGTCAGGGTCATTATAATGCAATTTTCAGACACCTTTAGGTGCTGCATGGATTTGTATGTAAGATATCCTATCAGCGCCTCACAGGTGAATATGTGAGCAGCTGTATAAATGAGGGGTATGACTAATTAACAACAATGCGCTTCGTTTGATTCACCAAGGCATTTTTGTCTTAAGTTCAGCAAGATGTATTTTTTCTGTGTTAGTATATTATGCCTAATAAATAATGGTGCATGAAAAGACCCAACATGCATTGTTGTTCGCAATTTTCTGCCACAAAATTGTATTTATTATTTTTTGCAATAATTTCTGAAATTAGTGGCATGTGGTCAAGGCAATCAAGGCTATCAGTGATTGGCCAATAAAAACTTAAATTATCATGTGTCACAACTATATATGAATTGAAGTGACGCAACAGCAGTGCCAAGATTCAACAACCTGACTTAAAATCTAACTTTTAGAGTATTTGTTTGTAGCTAAGGCTCTGTTCACGTTTCCATTGACTAGATGTTAGTTTGAAATGAACAGGAAGTCATTTAACAACATTGAATGCCAATTTGTGTAATGAATTGGTCAGTGAAGTTAGCTTATTTAATCTATTTAGCATTACGATAAGGTATGAGAGTTTAGCTCAGTAAGATTGGTGTTTGCACTTCATCTGGGAGATCTGGGTTTTGAAGCCCGCCCTCCCATTTATTTATTTTTTCAATTTCTATTATCCACTAAATATTAATGAAAGCCCCAGCTCTACTTGCCCATCCACAAAAGTCACATGCTACTTCCGGCAATGTTCAATGGAACTACAGCTAAAGCAATTCAAATGTAAACACACAAAAGCAATGTCATAAGATCTTGCATGCACAATCCTGTGACCATTGTCTTGTCCCATCCTTGTAAAACCATCAAAATCAGACCTCTCAGGAATCCACATTTCACTGTAATAGCACACAACATGGCAGCCTCTTTGGGTTTGGCTGGTGTTAAATGAAACCCTAAATCATCACGCCAAAACACTCTGGAGTTGTGTCACTGTCAAGGGCAACAGTTCAGCTCTTCAATGGGACATGAGCAGGACTTTATAAGGAGATAAATAACAGCTTAGCAAACAGCCCCCAGTCTCTCGCCCCATAGAGGTCACACCCACCAACCCCCCATCGCCAGGATGAAGGAGCAGAGCCGTTTTCTCTAAAGACATGAAAAAATAATGTCCTGGGGAAATTGAAGGAAAGATATTCAGAGGAGGACCGGTGATGGAGAGGGAGGCAAGCAGAAAGTGTCAGCGATTAACAGTAATGGCAGACAAGGGACTGCTAAAGAGGGTTGACAGACAGAGCTAGTAGGCGATTTATTTAAATATATTACAGTATTTAAAATTGTGCATTATCTGTTTATTTTGTAAAACCTGAATAATAATATTGATATTTTTGGATATCTTTACATGGGTTTCAGCAGTTGGCAATCCTTCATACTATTCAGTTAAATCAAAAACCAGTGTCTTTGGGCAACACATCTCACCCATAATTGTGACACTGGAGGAGTGAATACAAGAACAAATTCACAGGAGCGTATCAGTGTCTTGATGTAGGATACAGCCAAGTGCTAATATTCTAGCCTGCAGTGAAATTAAAAAGCACATTTAGTAATAGCAATAGTGATGGTTGTATATGCAGTATACAATAAGCAAGGCAAATACTGGATATCATAATTAACTCGGAATCTTCTTGCTGTGAGGAAAGAGTGCTATGGACTTTGGATAATCTTCATCTACATTACTTGTCTTCTTACTCAACCACTTGTAGTTTGGTAATACTGTTTTGAGACTGTTCATTTACCACCTTTTTTTTTTTAGTTCAAGTCAAAGACACTCGTTCTTTCAAGCAACACTTGCTTTTTGTATTCCTTCTGTTGTGTTTACCTGTGAGACCAGGCTAACACAATCACATCAACAAAGGCAATTGCAAATGGAAGAAAGGAGTAATTGCACAGGGGGGAAAGCCCTGGGCACCAGATTGAATCAAATCACTTTCAGATGCAAGTTGTGGTGATGTCAAATTGTAATTTCACTTAATGAGCTTGTTTTGTACAATTTTTTACTCTTCTTTCCTTGAGGTAAAAATTCAAATCGAGGCCAATCGGAGCCTATTTGCATTGTTGTTGAAAGGCCTATTGTGTGGGTTGCTTTGTGCTGGCATAATGGATACGGTCCTGGGGTGATCATGTGGTTGTCAACAGTAACATATCTAACCGCACAGAGGGATCCATGCAGGCCACAATATGAACGAGATGCTGTAGTAAAACTTCTGGCTGTGCACATAAACACTTTACAGCCTCTCCAGATGATGCAGCACATAAGACAAACACTTTAGTGATACATAAAAAGTTGTTTTTATTTCTTTGTCCCTTTCACTTTAAGGTGTGCTCTGTGGCTGGAAGTAATTTGTCGATAGTCCCATTGTCCCGCTTTATTTGATGATATTTTTAAAGAAAGGAAAGACTTGAAGTTCATCCACATAAAACGGTGACGTGGCAGTAGTGATGTGATCCAGAGCATATTGTGGCACACAATAAAGATGCCAGGTTCATGTAAGGCTTTGAATTCAAATAACATTTGGGAGCGCCTCATGGATGTGAATGTGTTTTATAATGAGAACCAGTCAGGTGCTTTTTGGAGACGGCGGGTGGTTTCCTTTGTTGCAAAAATAAAACTGTTAAGTCTGCCAAAGATGTACACGTGGCAGATGAAAGAAAACGAGGGTTGAAGTTAAAAGGCCTTTTTTAAACATGGCTTATTTAGTCATGTACGTCTTGGCTTGGATGTATAGCTGCTACATTATTTTAAGAGGGATTGGGAACTTTACTTATTTAAATTTTATTTAAATTTAAATGTTGTCATATATAATATACATAACAAGCTAGAACGAAAAAGGTTTTACAGGCCTATCATTTACTTTCCACTTGAGGCTATAAAATCTTTGAATATCCTGTTTTTTTAGGTTATTATTATCAGCCTAAAGCCTCTCTCTGAACCTCTCCAGTCCGTGTGTCATCATGGGGTTGCTCTGCCTCCTTCTGTAACAGCGACTCTCTCCTCAGCCCTGTGTCCGGTCAGACACTCAGACCGGACACAGGAGAAAAACTAGTCAAATAATGTCTGAGGAAAACATTGCAGGTTGCGAGTTTATTTGTTGCATGTTTATTTAATTTTTTTTTTTTTTTTAGAGCATTTAAGTCTGTAGCATTGTCATTTCTGGGTCTTTTGACATTAATATCGGCCAATACTAATACTGGGCCGATATATGCATCCCTAACTGTAGGTTTGTTTTAGAACCAATAAAAGTAGAAAGCATCCATCTGAAACTGTGCCAGTGCTCTTCATGTGTCTCCTGTTTGCAATACCACTTTTCACTTAGAACTAACATTGTGTACTACTTAAGTGAATCAACATATTTTACTAAAACGATATTTATTCATGTTTGCAAATCCATGCAGAAATTGAACATCCCGCTGCCCTTTCCGCTCCGTCTCAGTCAAAAAGCCAACTGACCAGCTGCTCGGCCCAAACACCAGCCATCTGTATGTCATTTCCATCATGCGCAATCCTCATGTTGGTCTGGTGTACACTGTAGTGAATATACACATGCATGGCTACACAAAACACACAGCCGCGCTCCTTCTCTCCTCCAAGGTTCATTTGTCAACACGACAGCTGGACTCTGGCAGAGGCGGACTTTGCCAAGCAGAATCCCTCACTTGGTTTAGTGGAAGCAAGAACATTCCAGGCTGAAAAAAGAAAAACATGTTGACACACACTTAGAGGGCTGTGCATGCCCGTGTCCATGACCAAGCATGTTCACATTGGCTTGTTTGTATGTCTATATGGCGTCCGGTGGCAGCAGCAACAAGTAAGTCCGACCCCTCTTCAGTTCCTCCCCCCTCACGTTGGCATGAGCAGCTTTGGCACGCAGAAGGCCGTTTTGTCAGACTTCCAGTAGACTTCAAACGCTCAGTGTGCACCCTCCCTGCAACTATTTGAGTTGTTGCTTGCTAGCTTGGACTCCTTTCCTTTCCGCGGTGTTCTCTCTTTCACATCTGGTCCAGGAATGCCAATTTTATCTCAAAATATCTTCAAAAAAGTGTTTATCCCCTCAGGCTGGGAAGAAAAATCATACTGTTCGCTCATTCCAATGTGTCCAAAAGCTTCAGTGCAATGATGTAACCGGATGTTTTTGCAGATGGAATTAGAAAGGTCATATGTCTTGTCAGGAGGTAAAAATGCAAGCTGTGAAGATTGGTATTTCTACAAACAAGACTAGCGTGCTTCATGCTTCCAAGTTTGTGCTGATGCCGCCAATTTGCTGGCGTCTTTGATGTCTTCTCTCTCACCCCTTTTCCTTCTTGTATGCATTTCTCTGTTGATTAATTTTAAAAGCAAGAGTATATGAAAGGTAGAAACAGCCTTCTTCATATATCCTTGGGGAAAAGTACCATAGCAAGCATATTCTATGTCACTCTCCACCTACCCTCCTAGTCTTAGACACTCTTTACTCTAATTACTCCAATTGGGTTTCCGGGGGATCGAAGGAACGTAGACGGGGAGAAAGCTTTCAGCATAGGGTCCTTGGTAGTGTCCTTGTCGGAGCCTTAGGGGAGCAGCTTGTGAAGTCATTCATGCATCCATTTCACTCCACCCGATTTCACAATTTAATCAATTCCCCTAATGAGAAAGAGTGCCGCACGTGGGGGCAGAGCTGGTGGAGGGAGGTTAAAAGCAAAATGGCAAGACTTAATGCCCAAACTTGACTAAGGCAAGAGCTTATAGGAGGGCGCGGTGGTCCATTGTCTGTTAGTACAATGGCTTCCTCCCTTTCATTCTTACCCACTGGAACGGGGCAGACTTATTTCATTGTTACCTCCGGGGAGAAAAGCAGCACCTCTAATTTGCCGTAAGCCAGGACTATTAAGGACCAGACCGCTTTCACACTCTTATAATTGGAAAAGTCATTCAGTGCTTAACTTCAATTACGGCGTGTTATTTTGCCATAATGCTGAAGAAGATCTTTTAATAATCTCCCCTGCATCATTCACGAAGCTCACGAAGCACAGGCACTCTCTCTCCATTTCAGCACGTCACTCTCCCTCAGCGCAATTTTCCACATTTACCTGCACACTGGTTTTTGGACAATTTAATTTGGGGCATTTTATTGGAAAAAAGGTAAAAGCTTTTCCAGACTGCTCGCGTGGCCGCACACTGTTCCCTTAAAGTGCTGTCTGTAATGACATGTTTTAAATGTCAATGCAGCCATTTTATTCTCAGAAATGCTCAAACTGATTTCTTCAAACAAGTAAGAAGGCAAACATAGACTAAAGTTTAAACACTCAAACAACTCTTGAACCTTTTAAGACATAACCTCAAGATGCAGCCTTTAAGATGTCGCATTATCGAAGGCAAGTGGAACTCTTTTTTACTCTGTAAATCCCACAACTATCATAGACAAGACATTGCTCGAGGTAAGCTACATAATAAAAGAGTTGGCCAAGAGTTGAATGTAAAAACTTTATTTCGACCTCACTGCGAGAAACATGAACACATTGAGGTAGTTTTGTCCATTCAAGTCTGGCCAGGCAAAAAGAAATGTCAACAAGGATCAAGGGAATTCTAGTTTTTTGGTTTTCGGTCTATAGACAACTCAAACATTGTATCAAAAACGGTGTCCAAAATGATCTTTTGAGTGTTTGAAGTGGATCAGGACCTGGTTTGATAAAGTTATTTCAAACTCGTTCCTTTCATTTTGTGTGTGTTTTCTTTTTTTTTGTCTTGTGTATCTCCTCCTTTCAAATCTGAAACACTGCGGGTGGTAGTGTCTTTTCACACACATGCCTCAGCCTTTTATAAACACAAATGCCATGGTAGTTTGCATTATGTTCAAGGTGGTAAGTGCATTCTTGAAAATCCAAACTTCAGACAGGGGCAGGCTCAACAGCAATCCTGCCGTGCCTTTTGAAGCGATACAACAGTGAGCATCAAAGCCCTGCTAAAGTCTGTGTTTTAGAATGGCTGCGCGAAAGCTCTTAATGCACAGTTTGCTGACTCATAACGAAATACAAGGATATCTTTTTATCTCTGACAGATGGTGCGTGTGTGATACGCTTCCTCACATCCTTTTTTTGTAGTAACTCGGGTTTAAGCTACGTGCCTCTAACCTGTTTTTGGTCAAAGTGGGCCCCTCTTTGGGCTTTACAGTGCTCTCTTTGTTGTGGCTATGTGTGCGTTTGGGGTTGTTAGGCCTGTTGGCAGGGTTTTAGTGGCGTGAAGAGGATCTTTAGAGATTTGTTGTTACTTTGCTGTCTGCCTGTGATGTGCCGTTCCAAGGTCCTGCTGCTTACTGAACCAGTGGCATTCGGCGATGCAGCGGTGAACCACAGAAAGCCTAATTGGCACAGCCGAAGCCGAACCATGTTTGTGTGCTTTTCAACATCCCCAGCAGTCAAAGAACTTAGAGCTGTTGGATGCACGTTTAGCACATTTGTGCCTTTTTTTATTCATTCACACATTCTGCCCTTGGTATTTTAATACTCACTATGTGCACCATACTAAATGCCCTCAATGATCATTAAAGGTGCACTATGTAACCTTTCTGGTTGAGGGAACTGCAACCTGCTTCTCTTCATCAAGACTTTATTGCTTCCCTGGAATATTCCATATGATCTTTAACTATAATTAATTACCTGTGTTGTTATTGAGAAGTACCTTAAAACTATGAGTGAGGTCACCTCTCCACAGATCTGAGATAGAAAAATGTAATACCATACTGTAAAACATTCCAGTCAAAGCAATAAAATCTCCCACCAGAAAAGTTACATGGTGTACCTTTAAATAATCTGTTTATGGGGCTCAAAGTGCCTTCATAATATGGTGCACTGTTATTTCATGCTATGAGAAGCATGAACCTAACCACCAGTCACACATGCGCACCAACTCCATCCTGACAACAACATGTGTGTCTTGGACTTTTTGTTTTTCTAATTGTGGTGTGTGTCTGGGTGAGTCCTGGCCAAGCCTTGCACAAGAGCTGGAGAGGGGCCCCCAAGCTCTGAACGATGAGTCAAATGCAGAGAAATCTGTCAATATGCCAATTTTTGTGTTTTGTTTTACTCCAACCTTTATTCTCTGACTATCTGACTATTAAATATGTAGTCTATGTTTTTAAATGTTATGAATACGCATACTGTAGTCCTGACCAAGTCCAGTTAAAGAGCTCGATATGGGTCTTCAGGCGGTGCACTGTGGCCACCTCCCCTTTTTGCAGGATTAACTAGAAGGACAAGTGTTGTTTTGCAATTTTATTACACGTTCACAGGATTCTGCCACAAACATTTTTGAATGAATGTAAAAGTAATTGTAGCTCCACCCAAAGTTAGTGATTGGAAGCGTGTGGGAGGATGGGTCAAAGAATGGGTCAAATGCAGAGGGCGATATTCCCACAGGGACAATAAAGTCTGCTTCAACCCAACCTTCTACCTTTCCAAGATTGGCTTTGGAAGATAAATGCAACAATAAATAGCTGATTAAATTGCTGTGGTAGTTTCATTTATTGATTCAGACCTTGAGACCTCATTTAATGAAAATATAAAAGTATGTTGTTTTTTTTGTACATTTTACAAATATCGACTGTTTCGTCTGAAGATTTTTTTGTTTTTTAAGGTGCTTAAAATCAGGTGGAAAAAATAGGTTTGGACGCTAGGCAGAGTTTAGAAGTTTAGGTCAAAAACATACAATCTATTTATGCATGAAGTATTTTATCCTCGTTGCCTGGTTCATATACGGCCTGGCAGGCTCTAGATTAAGACGATTTGGATACTAGAGACAGTATAAAGTGTAGCTCATATTGTGTAGACTTAGTTCTGGTTTTCACTGGATTTTGATCAAACAAATATTACATAATTTGACCAATATTCACTCCAGTCTTTTTTATATCGAGAAATACTTGGCAATAATTGGTACTGCTCATGCCATGTTTATATACTTTTGGATGTGGTGCAAAGCTTTTTTGTAAATTCAAAGTTGCACAAAGTTGCAACCACAAGCCTTCTTTTCCAATCTTTTTGCAACCACAGATCAGCAACTTTTTAGTTATGACAAAAAGTCATTAGACTCAGTGCAGTGTTGAAATGGATGTCAACAAAATTAAAAATTAAATCACAGATCATTTACAAATCCATTCATTCTTAAAATACCATTAAGTCTGAGTATTAATGACCAAAGCCCAAACATTAGCTTTTATATTAACTAAACCATTAGCATAAAGCAGAATCATGTTTAATTCATTCTGTTTCCGGACCTATGCATACATTATCTTCCCCCATTACATCAAATAGCATCATTATTGGAGTCTGAAGTCTGAATTACAAGTACTTTCTTTATATTGAATTTTGTTAAGCTGAATAGATATCTAAAATCTAGAGCTGCATAATTTTATAAGAACTTTTTGTGACTTTTTGCAATTAAAGTTTTCAAATCAGGATTCAGGTCCCAGTGGACCTTAGTCGTCAGGTTTATTTGCAGCACTTATTATTCCCATAGACGACTCAAAGTTCAGTCACAAAAATATGTAAAATATAAAAAGTTCACAAACCATATCTAATACATGCACATAATTAAACAATCACAACAGTTAAAACACTTGAGTCAATTACTAAAATGTAATATGTGTTTTGGATTTTAAAATAGATTTCAAGATTCAGATTCATGGACTGAACTGCTTACATTTCCAAACATGTTCAAGATGAGCAATTTAATTAAAAAAATACTGGATTTTTTGTTGTTTTAAAAGGAAATTTGAATGTCTAAATTTGTGGCAATTCAAACTCCTCTCTTTAGGAAAGCTGAGAACAATGCATAAGCCACATGTTTTCTTTACTGCTCAATATTTCTATAATACCATTATAACAACCCAATGCTGTTTATTTCCAAATAGTTAAAAGCAGCTCCATTTGGCCTTTTGTAGCTTACGCAACAACAGTTTAACGGCTTTCACGTTTCAAAGCAGCAGAATTTAAAAGGCTTAGTTAACATGAATTTTTAAGCAAGAATTAATTCGTCTACACCCCAGTGAGTCGACGCAGCCTTTATTCCTTCCCCCTCTCCCTGCCGTTTTCCCCGCAGACCCAGTGGCGTGATCATTTCTCATTTGATTCGTTTTGCCTGGCAGAAGGCTGCTAAGCTCGCTGATACCATCTCCTTAAGAAGCCGACAAGTTGTCAGTAATGAAGGGAATTGCTTTGATCCGTCAACAAATAGGTCATTTAGACAGTGTCTGATTGCTAATGCTTTTTTTTTTCTCTTTCTACATTCTTCAGATGTTTTTTGTCTTCCATTTTTCATTCACCAGGGTTTTTATTTCTTTCTTCCCATTGGTGTCACGGTGAGCTTTTTGCAGCCCTGTCCTTTGTAAAGCGGAGATGAAAGATGCTCAGTGTTGAAATTACATCTCGCCTGTCAAAAATAAGACTGATAGAATTTAGTGGCAGCTTGAAGATACGTTTTCTTGACATGTTTATATTGGATTCCATTATGTACATCCGTGTTTACATGTGATTTATTATAAGACTTGTTATTTTGTCTGCTTGAAAGAAATGTTGTCACTCGCATTTGTTTGTTGTTGGCTAAAAAAAGGATTTGGAATGGGTGAATTTTGAGTGAATCTCCAGGGAACACTATCTATATATTTTTTGTTTTTCTTTGCCAGGCTCGGGTCTAGACCAAACTGACTCAGGGTGCACATTGAGTTTCAAAAGAGTGCAAAGATTGTACTATTCCATTAAGTGTCATTATCTACCACACCTGAAATGACAAAAACACTGTTAAATGAGGTTGAAATGCACCTTTTGCTCCCCTCTAGATGTTGAAGGTGATCCGTTTGCAATCCCTCTGTCGTCCAGGTATGGTCTGTCCAAGGGGTTCAGAAAGACAATATAGACATTAACAATTTAAAACTAAATATTATATCTTTTGAATGGGAAAAAGTCCTCAAAATGTTGCATTACAGGGAGCTGGCTGCTTATGAGGAAAAAAGAAAGAAACCAAATATTACAGAGGACCGAAAAATATCACATCTTTGTAGAGTAATTGAGCATAGCACATAGTTCTAAATGATAGATGACCATTAAACTCATTTGTTTCACATCCATGTTCTGTTCTGTCGGAGTTTGGCTCGAGGCGCAATTTTGGCGTGGTGATCAGACTGATCCCCCTCTGAGAAATCATTCTGGGCTTTAAAGCAAGCCCCACATCTGCTCGTCTCCTTGGATTTGAATGTGTCACATTATGACAGTAAAATATAGTACTACAGTTTTTTTTCATTTAAAGCATGCATTTTTACTGTGAGCGGGTTCACCTCTCAACAGATTATAATCTGTAACTTGGCTTGGTAATGTCACTTGCTTGTCTCTCTGGAGATAGATTTGTTCGATGCCATACTGTGGAAGATACTGGGGATATTCTGTCTCTATGGAGATTTAGCTCCCTCTAAAGTGAAATGTACTTTTTTTTACTTCCTATTAATACATCTCTACTTTGCCAATCGGCTAAGGTTCTGCTTTATGTGTTTCTAGTTTATGTAGTTGTTTTGAACTGGTCATTACCACTCAAAGTAGTGCCAAAGAATGACATTCAAATGTTTTCATTCCTGATCATTTGTGCTCGAAGCACAGGAGCATAACACTTCAATGCACCAAATACTAGCACACTTTGAGTTTATCCAGCAATTCATGCACAACCATCTCAGAGAAGCAAATAAGGGTAGTGTGGATCTGGCATCATTCCTTCACCATTTTAACTTTGTGGGAGGGAGCGCTAATTGGCTGGAATGAGTCTGCTAACATGCAACACTGAATCTATCCTCCCCTCGAGCACCAGAAGACTTCGGAAACCCGAGTTGTGGAAATTGTGAGGGCGGGGAAAACCCAAATGGATTTATGGAAGAGAGCTCTCACTTCCTAACTGGTGAGGATTTATACTCCACTGCCAAGGCCCGACGGATGGGAGTAATGTCATTTCTCATGCATGACTTCTGTTTCTACCTTGTGGAGGAAGATGCAAGGGGAGAGGAGAAGTGACAACGTTGTAGACTTTTTATATTATTATTTTTTGAACCATTATTGTTGGTGAGACACTGAAATCAATGTCATTTCACCGTTTTGACCTTCCACAGCATGTGCTCCCATTTCAGTAAACCCAATTAAAAAAGAAAAATAAAGCTCTAATACGCACTCTACACTATATAATAATGCATTCATAACCTCCTTCTGCAATGTTTTTTGTCGTCTACGTTTCTCACAAACAATCCACAGGTAAATACAGTATTCACAGTACATTATTTATTTTATTGATTTGGGACCTCTAAAAATGTTTACGTTGAAATGTTTAATCAATTAATTCACCTATATTTGTGTATTTGTTTTATTCAGCTCTTGAAAAAAATATTTTAGATTAGGCCTAGCAAAATAATATGTCTGTTTGCCGTAACCCGACCAACCCGGTATGAAACTAGCCAACTGGAAAAAAAAAATATCAGCATTTTGTTGAAGAAACGTCAAAATCTTTTATTTTTCAATTATTTTGCTGACTCACCGACCGGTCTTTCCTAAAACCGCCGTGTCGAATATTTTTATCACGTTGGTAAACCTGACTTTCATCCCAAAGAACTGACAACGCACCGCGCAACGCACGTGCAACCTCATATTCAGTCCAAAACAGAACGCGCATAGATGTCATTATATTGTCTTATATAAGTTGGTTAGCCTCTGTCGGCTATTCAAAAACATCTGTATCTCAAAAAGTGTAACCGCTAGATTACTTTTCTCAGGTCTAAAAAGAAAACTTTACAAATTTGATTCAGTAGGCTATTTTATTTTTTATGGGGCATGTTTGTTATTTTAAATATCAAACATGGTCTTATTTGTAATATATTGCTTGCATTTGAAGTGTGAGGGTTGTTTAAGTGTATAACATTACCTAAGAGTCCTAAAATTTACACTACAGCAGCAAAAATGTAAAATAATGCTGAGGCAGACTTGCTCTATTGCAGGTCATATAGGGTTAATGTTTCCATATGCCAGCAGCATTAAAACGTAGAGAGCTTTGTTGTTAATTATCTTTCAACTTTATTCCGTCAGTGTTGCCACAGGAAACCAGTCAAGACAGTGATTTGGCAAGTTTCTATTCGGTCTTGCCTGAGGAGAGAAATATGCTCTTGGGCAATATTTGAACTAGTTATTTAGGGCAGTTCAACCTTGTTTACTGTAATGAGTAAGATATTCAGGCTCAAAATGATACTTTAGCTTGCATACCAACAATTGCCTCTATAATAAGCTTCAAAAAGATTCAAACGGAACTCTACTTTGAGACACTGAGAGTTCACATTGTGCATAAAGTTGTTCCTTGTAGTGTTAAACTGGTTTATTTTAGTGTTGTGTGAATGGAGGCCTGCTGCTTGTTAATTATAAGAGCTGTCAGCGGTGATTCAAGCAGATATGTGCGGGGCATTTTGACACTCTTCTCCCTCTCTCGCTCCACTCGCTCCTCTCAACGGCCCAAAGGAAAAACATACACGGACTCACGCACAAATAAATAGCATTAGTGGGATGTTGTGACAGCCCATCTCGCAATCTCGTCCATTCATTTGTGTTTGTGTGATGCACAAAACATGTCTCGAATGCCGCGGAAAATTCTCAATAAAGAGGAGTCATTATGTCCTGTAGTGTTGAGACGGATGATGACGGAAAGGACGGAAGTGTAAAATGATACTATTAGTTAAACTTAAAAATAAAAATATGGAGAATTCGGTTAATCTGTTTAATCTTATTTCAATTTATCAGGCAACGTTTAAAACCATTCTTTGCTTCTTGCAACAGCACCATCTCAAAATGACACGAGTACAATCGACAGAACAGAACTCAGAGGTTCCATATTCCACAGTAGGACTTTAAAATCATCTGTTGGATTTTAAGTGTTTGTATTGCTCAAAAATAGGTTTAAAACATCATTCTAACCATTGGTCGGCTTGTCTCTCCACAGACCTGTAACTTAAGTTGGTGGAGTAGATTTGAGGTCATACTGCGAAGCATTTCAGGCAAAGCAATAACATCTCCATGGGGACAAGTGTGCGGCAGATCATCCACCAGAAAAGTTACATGGTGCAGGAGGAGTTACAGAATCATCAATGAAAATCCAACAATTAGATCTCCAAACGAAACAGTTTAACCATTCATACCATCAACAATAGCAAGTCAACATGCTAACCAAACCGTTAGCATGATCGTTAACGTTTCTTAACTCATTTTATTTAGTTCTACCAGTTGAATTGCTACCCCACACTGTGTTCCAAGGGCTACACCAGCCTCTGCAGCCTGTTTGCCACTCACTTAGGTTTGCGGCCGTAAAATGATCCCTGGATGTCGTCTATATTGTACCCAACCAGTTTTATGAGTCACCACCAGATAATGACAATAAGTGCAATGGACGTTGACAGTGATTTTTGTGCCCCTTCCGGTGGTAGGACAAATCAGGATGACACCTGTCTAATACACTATGTCCTTCCCTTGTCCTTGTTAGTTGCTCCAGCTATTTTCTCAGCAGGCTTGAATTCCTGTGTGTCAAAAGTGCAACTAAATTGGTGTGACGAGTGGTGAAAGATGGAGACAACCTTTTTTAGAGACTCTTGTGCACTGGGTTCACTCAAACTCTCCAGCGGAAGAGTCATTTATTCTAAAAAAAAAAAAAAAAAAATCCATTTGTGTACCAGGACAGAATGTTCCACATGCCACAATAAGTGCATGATTGAGTAATTTTACAGTATACAGCATAGTCATGATGTTAATGGACAGAAATAGTGCTATTTCTGAATTTGACAATGTACCACTCCATAATTTGTTCCAATTACACATCACTTCAGCCTAAATCATAGACCCACTGGGACACTTAAGGCAGCTTTTAGTTGTCCATCTTTAACCAAAATGCAAGGCTTTTTCATAAGCAAGATCTTCTTTGGCTGTTTACAAGTACATCCTGTTATTTAATTTCTGAGAATAAAATGGCTGCATTGACATATTATTCAAGGTTTGTGTCCCCCTCCACACACACACACACACACACACACACACACACACACACACTGAAAAGCGTAATTATTATCATTTCTTCTTCTGTGTAATTGTTGTCATTACCTCCGTGGATTACCTCCAGCAGGTCATTACGCTCCCGCATCATGTGCCTGTCAAAGTGTACATCACATTTATTGAAAGGGCGCGGGCAAACTGAAACTCAAACCGAATGCATATCGGGCTCCCCGCCGCAGCTTTAATGGAATATTTGAGTATGTTGTAGACTGAAATGCCAAACTCTGATGGACAGACATGTGGGCGTCTGTGGCAGTGACCCGTGTTCAAAGAAATAATGTGAAAAATCTAATGTGGTGCTAGTGGTATGAAGAGAATAGAACAGGCAATAGCTCTTATTCAGTGTAGATCATCTTTACATTTTTATATCCTAGGAGACAAGGGCAATAGTTACTTTTTTATGCATTTTAAAATTTGGTTTATATAGGATTTTGAGTTTTAGGACATCAAGTAGCTGTAGATGAAGCTGTAGTAGATACCTATATTAACAAGAGGATTAGTAGTCTATAATGAATAACTATTACCAATATAGTGGGGCTTTGGGACAGTAGTATTAGTTGTTTGTTAGTGGCCCTGGCAGTGCATTGGAGTTGATAATGCGGTGTTAGTTCAATCAATCAATCAATCAATCAATCAGCTTTGTCTTCAAACAGGGAAATTTGAGGCAATTTAGACCGTACAACATTGATAGGCACAGTAGAACTCAACCAATTCAAGGCCAGCAAATGATCAAAGCAGTCATAGCCCTCGTGCTATCTTCAGGCCTGGAAGACCCACAGGCATCTGAACCGCCTCCTCTCCTGAACATGAAAAAGTGTTTATTCTTTTTTGTTGTTGAATGTTTAAAAATGAATAGTAAAGAAACAGTCAGACATTATTAAGAACATCAGTGTGTGTTTTATTACAATCCGACCATATTCACTGAGAAATGTGTCTAATGAGGAAATTCATTTTGATAAATGCAGAGGTGCAGATGAACCACGTAAACACACAACTACTTTCACTGTCTGCCTTTTATGAGCCCCAACTGGTCCCACTTTTAAATGATATTTTCTTGGCCTGATCCGCACCATGAGCCCGCTGCCCGCACATCCCCCGTGAGTCAGGTTACAGTGTGGCCAGAGAAAGCTTTTACATGGTGGAGCCTGATGTCTCTTCTATTCCGACTAACTAACCAAGAATCGCAGCACTGACTGATGAGAGTTTGCTATGCAACGCTTAACTTTTTTGATTGAGTGTGTGAGTAACGGGAGAGACATAAATATTTTTGCATGCACTACCAATCAGCCAATCACATGTTGCATTACTCCAACAACATTCATTTTGTTGTCTTAAGATATCCACAAACTTAGATTAATTTTTTGAGACAATAAATTTAGGAGACATTTTTATCTTGTTGACATGTTTCAGCTGCTTAACTGCAAGTCATCTTCAGAACGGTGACCACCGTTGGCGACATGTCACTTATCAGTGTATGATAGGCTGAGGCCACGCCTCCTGGAGAAGCATGTCCCATGTGTGGGATAAGAGGAAGCCCCCGTTGTCGCGGTTGATGCTGTCCGTGCCTCGCTTTCTGATTTCAATGGCCTCCTTGATCCAGTGATTGAACTTGTTGTTCTCTGATCTAATGACGTGTTCCCTGTCCCAGCCCATAATGTGGTCAATTTTTTTGCAATGATCTGATATGGCTGACTTTAGATTCTCTTGTTCTCCTGTATTGTTTTGTACAAATGTTCTGCCACGTCACATGTAAGTGTTAGATTTTACCTAAAAGACAATAAATCATTTACATTTATTTTAAAAAAACATCTTTTATATTTGATATAAAATATAATGCATTGGTAAATTGTGAAAAATTAATCTATTTTAATACTCTTACATATGTTATAATATTATATGATATATGACCTTAGCTGGTAGAAATCTTCTCAAACTGGACCTCGGTGAATGTTTAGTAGTGACTCCTGCTGTATGTAATATCTATATTTAACTTATTTAATTTTTTTTTAATGGTTTTATTGAAATTTTATTTTGATATTCTGTACATGTTTTGTGAACACAGGGTCCCATAATAAAGAGAGCTTCTCTCATCTAAATGTCCTAATTGTGTTTTGATCTGTCTGCAGATCCGCTCAGACCAGGACCAGGACATCTCCATCCGGTACAGCATCACCGGGGTGGGCGCCGACCAGCCGCCCAACGAGGTGTTCAGCATCGATCCTGTGGTCGGCAAAATGTTCGTCACTAAACCTCTGGACCGCGAACACCGCTCCTCCTACCACGTAAGAGAGTCTACGACAACAGTCTCTAATGGCTAATCTTGTTTTGCTTAGAAGATTTATAAATGAATGTTATTTTGACATTTGGAGGAAAAGTGAATTGAAATCTAATCAAACTAAATTTTAGGTTTTAGTTTCAAGTGAAGTCATTTAAAAAATTGCTTACATTTTTTTTTAAATAATTCATCCTGGAGAAAAGGGGAATCAAAAAGCATAAATCATCCACAGAAGATAACAAAGCATCAGTGTCATTTTTGTGCTGCTTCTTAGCAGTGGCAGGTTTAAACAAAAGTGCATTTGGACAAAACCTTTTATTTAACAAAAAATAAGGTGCTAGATTATGTATTATTCCTACCAAAGGGAAGACAGAGATTAATGCACTAGGTGAAGATCATATTTTGGTGGTGGACCCCCTAAAATAAAAGTTACATAGTGCACTCTAATCTTTCTCAAATAATATGTCCCATTTTTATTAGCTGGCCAAGTCCTTTTGGTAAATCTGGTCTTTGAGCTTCAGTAGAACATGCAGTTCCGTGACGTTGATGTAGTACACCTCCACAGTGGGTTTATCAGCCTCTCTGTCTCAGCCGCTGTATCTGTATCTGCTGCTGTTTGTATTTATATGGTAAGCTGCTCTGAGTTAGAGTCCCAGCGAACACCAAGTCCAGCTCTTTAGTGCCGGCTGAGCAGATTTATGTCCGAGTTTCTCCGATCAATGAAATGATTTGTAAAAAAAAAAAAAGAAAAAGGCCCGCTTAGACTTTTTGCTGTGCACAAAAAGGCCGTATGCAGGCAGCGCAGTCCAAGCAGAGATTTACTAACATGAAGGAGTGGAGATCAATCAAATGTCTTCTTTCAGTGAATGGCAGTTACTTATAAAAATGTAACTGGCCTTCCACCTGATTGTCTCTATGAAAATTATATTGCTTTACCTGGAATGTATAGAATTACACATAAATGGCTTGCCTTCAATTGCAGGAGTTTTGTTGCTAAAAATAACATATATACCAGGCAAAACAAAGTCATCCCCATGGTGACAAGAAGATAGCATACTTCCTCTAGACAAGTTGCATAGTGCAACTACAATATAGCATTGAGACAAGAGGAACTTTGAGACAGCTAAGTATAATAGCTTTTATACAGGTATAATACATTTATAAGATGAGATGCAGTTGGAATTTCTCTGCCCTTCAACAGGAAGTAGATAACAGGAAGTAAAAGAAAGTCAAATTTAAAAGTGTACAATAACCCATATAAGCATTGTTGAAGAAAAAATACTTGTTTTAAAAAAATAATGGGAAAAAGCCAACAGCATATGGTTCAATAACTACAGATTTTGGGTTTACTAATTACACAGCTCCCTTTGTTTGAAGCAGAAGCTGGTGTCCAAAAACATTCATTTCACAATCACAATTATGTTTGAAAGTAGATGAATTACCTGTCTGTGTTTGTGCTTATATAATACTACCTCATTCCAGTCCAAAATAGAGAAGTTGTATTCTGCAGCTTTTTTTGTTTACTACACGCTTCATACAAGGACAAAACAAAGTTATGGCCAACTTCCTCTTCATTTCTAAAAGATGTCAGAAATGTACAAACGTGCTACTACTGCGGATGCATCGTTATGAGGGAAGAACCTTGAAGCGCTTGTGTTTTTACGCTTTATCTCTATCCAGACTCTACCACTGCTGTACTCTGGGCTCCCTCCCGCTCGCTCCCCTGTATGCGCTTGGAGATAATAACTTTAATGTGGACCTTGAATTACATTTTGTCTTCTTTAAACATGGCGGTAATCTCTGACTCCTGCTGTTATTGAATTAGGTTTGGATGTGGGACGCGCGGGGTGGAAAGAGGAGAGAGGAGGGATAGGGGAATAAGATAAGGGTCCGTGCTCAGGCCAGAGATGTGATAGGCGATGGCAGCACATGGATATTGGGTGCGGGGATGGATCAGACAATGCAGCGGGGGAAAAAAAAGTCGCATTAACCTCGGGGAGGCCTGGGAATGCAATCGGGAGCGAGGTGCGGAGTGGGAAGCAGATGGGAGAGAGGGGAGTGAGGATGAGGAGGGGAGCATCTTCAGAGGGGCTGATAGACGAGGCTACTTATTCTATTTCCTGCTGCGCTTAGGGCTATTTGAGTTATCAGGCTCACGTGGCTCAAGCCGTGATCAGGTAGTTTTAGTTCCCATCAGGCTTTGCACACGTGGAAGTTATCCGCCGTTCTTTTACAAGTTTGAGGTAAAAAGAGTACACACAGTATAACTATTAGAAGACTTGGCATGGTGTTACAGAGGGACATGTTATGTAACCATGGTGACTAAATCTGCATCTGCATAAGTCCAAGCTCTCACTCTGTAACCATAAAAAAGAAGGAAAGAAAATCTGGCTCGTATATAACAAACAACTCAAATGTTTTGAAAGCTGCATTCTCCATTTTTTATAGCAAATAGGTACATTTTGTTTTTCTCCCCCATAAAGTGTAATGTAAAAGCAGGCCTTTGTGTCAAAACCATTGTGCGCTGTCTTCATCTATTTATGAAACATTTTATCAACGCAAAGAAAGAACAGTGTTGATAGCTTTGGGATGAAAGCTGATTGGCTGTGCAAGGGTGGTCCACCCTGCTTCACTTCTCTGTCTGTAAAAGCAGTTCTAAACATGTGCCAGTGGCCAAAAGATACATACATTTGAAAACTAGGGTTGTGCTAAAGGGTTTGTCAGAACTTGGAAGTTGTTCAACATATTTAAATATCTACTTCCTCCTTTCAAAGTTTGAAAAATAGGTATCCCAGCTATAAAAACTTTAAAAATGTGTTTTGTGCTGTATTAGCCTCCTTTTAAAGCAGAACTAAGTAACATCTTTACCTTATTAAATATATTTGTAAGGGCATTTGAAGTGTCCGTTGTCGCCCCCTGCTGTCTCTGGGCGGAAAACCAGCCTTGCTACAGGTCACGTTAAAAGAGTTTATATGTGATTACATATACCTTACTTTGCTAAAATACTTTCGAGTCTGTTCTTTGACATGTATTTTCACAATGGAGCTGCAGGGGGAGCTCTATTGCTAAAGTTACTTAGTTCTGCTTACAAGGAGCCAAACAGATCCAAAATGTCAAAATGGGGAAAGATGATGTTCCACACTGGTTGGCTGTTTACCTGAAATGGATTGCTGACATTTCCCCAGTATAAATATTAACAGTATTTTGAAATGGCGTGTAGATACAATCTGTCTCCGTTTTCATATCATATAAACTAAACATCCCTGGTGCCTCCACCTGACTGTAATCTCCTTGAATAAGTCATGTTCCAGGGATGAAAACATTCCCAGGTGAAAGCGCAGTAAATCAAAACACAACTATGGAGAAAGGCACCAGGCTCCTATTGAAATGCCACTTCAGGGCCGACCTTCACACCCAGAATGAAAAATAAACCAGGAACATTCTTTTAAACTCAGCACTTCTAATAATCTGCTCATTTCCTCTTGTTCTGCACATTCTTTATTTTTCCAATAGACTTCATAAAACCCCAGCCGGTCAGGATATATCTTACACCACGTATTGATTTCAGTAATAAGTCTGTGTCCAAACTTTGAGAGCGAGACTTGGCAATTCCATTGATCTGAGCACAACTGAGGAGAATTTGAAATGAGAGCAGATTGTTTGGGTGGGTGTTTCAGAGTTTTTAAGCAGAAAGGGCAAAAGTGCGTTCGCCTGTACTGTTCAGTGTGGAATTTGGCACTTTTTTAAAAATGAAAATACTGTATTGTAATTCAGCCACATGCCCAAAGGTTTACACTTTCACCACAGCACTAACCAGTGAATCACTCCGTAATGAATCGTGTGTGATCGGTGGCTGTTGTCGTGGTCGTGGCGACCTTCAAATAATAATGAAATCAATACTGTGTCAATCATAAAATATAATCAAAATGGGAACGTTAATTCAACAAATGAATGCATGGATTAATTTAAAAAAAATTAAAATAACTAAATTGTCTAACAGGCATTAATCCGCTATAATCAATCAATACATTTTAAATGTTGCTATATCAAGTGCTTTGACAACGCTACAATAGAAATTCAAGCCATTAGTGTTTTTGTTCTGTTATCCCTGGTTTGTGGCAAAAAATAAGACCAAAGTACTAGTGTTTTAAAAGAGCTGTGACTGAATGAAAGTGTGCACTGTTACAAATTGGGTAACATCTATGAAAATGTAATTATCTGCTCCATTACAGCAGCAATAACGTGCAAAACGAGTCTGCTTCAACCAATGAACTCGTGCCAGTAAAAGTTTTTTAAAGTTTTTAAGGACAACTATTGCTGTAGAATATTCTACTGGGTTTTGTATAACAACACACTAAAATCTGCTAAAACCACATTAAAGGCATTAATATGTTTACTATTCAGTGTGTCAGTAAATACAAGTGAATGGTAAAAGCATTATTGATGAAAAGAAATGATCTCCACTTAACCTCCACTTACTATGTATTCATAGTATTTCCTCTTCTACACACTCTGGGAAATGGTTTAATAGGCAGAGAGGGGAATGAGAGGAACATGTCTTAATGTTTGGTCTTTTCAGCCATGGTGAACACAGAAAAGTAGCTTTTATTGCTTTAAGATGAAATCCTCTGCACTCTTCGAGAGCAGGTTAGAGAAATACTTACTACATAAATAAATAAATGGAATAATCTCCAATACATCTGTAATAATGTGTTACAAGCGTGAATACAGTTATTGAGGGAAATGATATAGTGTCAGTCCAGGGCAGGGTTCATTACAGTGGCTATGTAAGACAGGGCATCTGGCATTAACCAAGTAAATGCTTTTCCAACTCGAGGAAATAAAGCTTATAAGCATTAATCATTAAAAACTACATGTTATGTCCTTGTCTGCCAATGCATCTTTGTTATTATTAATAATTCATATGATTTCCTTTTAGCTGCGAGCTCACGCTGTGGACATGAATGGAAACCAGGTGGAGAACCCCATTGATCTGTACATCTTTGTCATCGACATGAACGACAACCGACCAGAGTTCAAAAACCAGGTGTACAACGGCTCTGTGGACGAGGGCTCCAAACCAGGTAACACCTCACTCAATATATGGTATGCAAAATGTAATTTTTTGAGCTTTCAACCATGTTATATTTTTGTTCCCTCATCAAAAACATGCCTGAAGTTGCATTTAGCTTCATAAGATAAGATATTCCTTTATTGTCCACACATGAGGAAATGTCATTGTTGCAACGCAGGTAGATACAGAGGAAAAGGACAGATAACTTATAGGAAGTTTAAAAAACACTCTTAATAGAAGAACTTTTATAAACAAAACTCTTATAAACAAAAACTCCTCTAGACAAAACCTCTCATATCTCAACATTCTAGATTGTTTGATTAATCCTGTTCAGAAAGTCCTTCACACAAAAATCATAACAGTTTAAGACCTAAAAGAGAAGAGTGCAAGTAGAATCCTTTCAGTCATATGCGCAGATAAACAAAACAGTTTTTATCTTAGATTTGAACATTGTAGTAGAGTAGAACCTGTCTCACATCTTCAGGAAGACTTCCAGATTTTAGCTGCATAAAACTGAAACGCAGATTCCCCATGTTTAGTCCTGACTCTGGCACCAGCAGGAGGCCGGTCCATGTGTAATCCTAACTCTGGCACAAGCAGGAGGCCGGTCCATGTTTAGTCCTGACTCTGGCACCAGCAGGAGGCCGGTCCATGTTTAATCCTGACTCTGGCACCAGCAGGAGGCCGGACCGTGTTTAGTCCTGACTCTGGCACCAGCAGGAGGCCGGTCCATGTTTAGTCCTGACTCTGGCACCAGCAGGAGGCCGGCCCATGTTTAGTCCTGACTCTGGCACCAGCAGGAGGCCGGTCCATGTTTAATCCTGACTCTGGCACCAGCAGGAGGCCGGTCCATGTTTAGTCCTGACTCTGGCACCAGCAGGAGGCCGGCCCATGTTTAGTCCTGACTCTGGCACCAGCAGGAGGCCGGTCCATGTTTAGTCCTGACTCTTTGGACCAGCAGGAGGCCGGCCCATGTTTAGTCCTGACTCTGGCACCAGCAGGAGGCCGGTCCATGTTTAGTCCCGACTCTGGCACCAGCAGGAGGCCGGTCCATGTTTAGTCCTGACTCTGGGCACCAGCAGGAGGCCGGTCCATGTTTAGTTCTGACTCTGGGCACCAGCAGGAGGCTGGTCCCTGTTTAGTCCTGACTCTGGGCACCAGCAGGAGGCCGGCCCATGTTTAGTCCTGACTCTGGGCACCAGCAGGAGGCCGGTCCATGTTTAATCCTGACTCTGGCACCAGCAGGAGGCCGGTCCATATTTAGTCCTGACTCTGGCACCAGCAGGAGGCCGGCCCATGTTTAGTCCTGACTCTGGCACCAGCAGGAGGCCGGTCCATGTTTAGTCCTGACTCTTTGGACCAGCAGGAGGCCGGCCCATGTTTAGTCCTGACTCTGGCACCAGCAGGAGGCCGGTCCATGTTTAGTCCCGACTCTGGCACCAGCAGGAGGCCGGTCCATGTTTAGTCCTGACTCTGGGCACCAGCAGGAGGCCGGTCCATGTTTAGTTCTGACTCTGGGCACCAGCAGGAGGCTGGTCCCTGTTTAGTCCTGACTCTGGGCACCAGCAGGAGGCCGGTCCATGTTTAGTCCTGACTCTGGCACCAACAGGAGGCCGGTCCCTGAGGTCCTCAGAGTCCGAGATGGTTCATATGGCACTAACATGTCCGATATGTACTTTGGTGCTAGGCCATGGAGAGACTTGTACACAAGCAGAGCTGCTTTAAAGTCTATTCTCAGAGCCACAGGAGCCAGTGCAGAGTACCAACATTATACTACTACATTCATTGCAACGAGAGAGTTTGGTATAGTTTCACGGCCGCAGGAATAGTTATGTTCACATTGGCATTTTTGTTCAATGTGATGTGGAGAATAATTATGCTAATTTCAACTGTCCAGTAGAAAAGTAAAATGTTTCATCATATTCAAAATGTGTTTTAAACAAAATCCTTGCAAGTCAATGGCAATATTTTTTTGGGTAATTTTTTAGAGATCTTCTAGATATGCACTTGATTTCATTGCATTCAGCTTACAAATCTTCATACAAGCTCTATCAACGTTTTCCAATAAAAACTAAATTAAAAATGGATTAAAGGTAGGTTTCTTTTAAATTAAAAAAAAAATTGCAATTTGTTGAAAATTCACCATGACAAACATTTTCGGCCAGATTTGATCCAATATGGCAGCTTCTTTTATCATTTAGGGCTGGGTCATAATATAATTCTTACATGTTCCCACATTAACTATTTTCGCGTGAGCGTCATATTTTTACTGCAGCTATTTTTGGCCCCATTGGCCCCATTTTAATAGTTTTTGAAGTGATGCTATTGAGCTGTCTTTAAGTATTTCTTCACAAGTCGCTCAAAATTAGAGCTCACTGAGGTCTAATTTTCGATACCACTCACTAGCATTATTCATCCTTGTTTATTACTCCATTTTTGCGATTTTCCGTGCTCCGAATATAATTTTAATTAGCCCCTCACCGGGACGATTGTTTTGCATAATATTTGTCCTTCAAACAAAATAAGACACATATTTTAACAAGGAGAGATTAATTAATTAAAAGAGACAAACCGGTTATAACATAGGTCACTTTTGGTGGTATACAGTAGAGGAAGGAGAAGAATATGATTTTTCTGTCAAGGCCGAGACACTGCTGGTGAAAAGGAGGAGATGCAGAGGCCAATGTTGCTGATATTTCTGCTGCTGCAGTTTAGCCGGGAAGAAGTGCACATAGCAGAAACAGTGGCGCAAGTTGAGATGCATCTTTGTTAAATAGCTTGAGAAATGATTGGTCGATTGGATGTGGGAAACAGGAATAGAAATTGAATCATCCTGCTTGAATTTGCACACACAGATATTTTTACTAGATGTAGGTCTTTACTTTTGGGTCAGTCAGGGGTCTATCAGGCGTTATGGGGTCGTTAAAACTTTTACTAACCTAGAGAACCTCTTGAGTGTTTCCCACTGGTTTTATTTTAGCTGGCAGATGATGAAAATGTCCCCTCCAGTGGCTTTTCATTTAGCCAGCGGCTGCAGTTGCCATAAAGCAAAGTCCCCTCATAGTGCCGAGGAGATTGGGGATTAAATGTACCATGCTGTAGCACCACTGGGTCATTTTCAGCCTAACCTCAGTGCAGAACAATGACACAGGGATGTCTGGTGTGTGCTGGTTTGTGAGCCTGATCCTTTATTACACCTGAGGAGATCACTAAAGGTGCGCAGGTGCCTTCTGTCCCTTCTCTTTATCTCCTCTCTATGTGTCTCCATATCCTCTGCCTTTTAGCGCTGGCCCACACAGTTTTAGAAAGGTCTCTGTGGTATCCGTGACATTCAGACAAACAATAATCATTCAAAAAAGGACTTTCAGAATTTAGAGTTCCAGTGGTTTCAATGGGAGGCCAATTACAGACTTGAATTAGTTTGCAAATTAAAGCGTCATTATAGGAGCCTAATCCTGTCAGGCGCAGCTTAGGACGCCCGTACAAAGGGGCCGCATTAAAGCCCTTTAGAGTGTGAATGAAATTACCCGCGTGATGTGTAACACGTTGTGGTTTGTCGTCTTCTGTCCCATCTCTCCACAAAGTAAGTAAGTTATTCATACAAGTACATTGCAAAAAACTATTCATAGTAACTAGATTCAAAACTTCACTCAAGAACTTGCATCTAACCTATGGCATGTGAGGCTTATAAAATAGAAAGTTAATGAATACCTCTTAATGCCTCTTCAGCATTAACTATGTGTATATACTTCAGTACAAAGTTTGTATTCTCACACGTATCCTTAAAGGAGTGAGTGAGACTTGGAATCAAACCAAATATGGAGAGTCCTTTTCCTCATTTTATGCCAGCGTTCTTCACCCGTGGCTCTGAGAGGTCCTTTTGAGTGCTCCCTGCGGCCCAGTCATCGACAAATGTTGCTTTGAAATGTAATGAAGTTTGAAATGGGAGCCACGCTAACAATTATCCTCGGACAGGCCCTGTCACTGCCACGATATCACTATCCGTGGCAATTAGAGGCGGCTGGAGCAGAGGTAGAGCGAGGCGTCTGGGGAGATGGCAGGCTCTGGGTGACAGCCAATCATTGGACAGAGTTTTATGAGCGCGAGGAAGCAGACGGCAAACAAGGCGTGCGTTCAAGAAGCAGGCTTTAGCGTTTCAGCCAACAGTCAGTCAGAGATCCTACCTGCGCGAGAAATCTGGATATATAGTACAGTTTATGTCAGCGCTGGTGGAATAGTTCTGCTACTCTTAAATCAAAATTAAATAGATAAACTTCTGTACATATTTGAGGCTGTAAAAAAGTGCAATGCATTATTATCATTCATTTAAAAAAGAAAGAAATAGCAGTAGTAGTAGCCTAGCAGTTGTAGCAAATATGTAATAATATCAATTCATTTACAGATAAACAAATGCATTAAATACTTTTTAATACTTGAGTGTTCACATTTTGTTGTAGGCCACCCCTCTGTGAGACAGATTGCTGATGTAAGGATGACTAACTCCCACCAGCACCGTACTCATCTGTGGGCCCCTCCTTCTCTCTCCTCAGGGACATATGTGATGCACCTGGCGGCGTTCGATGCCGATGACAACACCACTGCCAACGGGATGGTGCGCTACCGGATCCTGTCCCAAACGCCTCACAGCCCCATCCCAAACATGTTCACCATCAACAGCGAAACCGGAGACATCGTCACCGTGGCACCTGGCCTGGACCGAGAGGTGCGTCTGCCAAAACAATAATGCCGCGACAAAATATCAATGAGGCTTCGGGTGTTTTCGGAAATCAAACCAGACAATATTAGTTAAGTGTAGTTAGTGTGGTTTTCTCTTAGTAGTTAGATGTATGCGCTCGCTAAACCAATGAGTGGCCTAATGATCCAAAAACGAAATAATTCTCAGTCATCATTTTAATTATATTTGCGTAATTTCATTTTAATGCCTATAGTGCAGGTTTTTCACCCTGAAAATTATTATAATCATAGCTCAATTAGCAGCTCAATAACATTTACATAAAATATGGGTCTTGTCGTGATGAAATACTTTAGAGATTTAGTTCTGCAGTTTGGATGAAAAACAGCAGGCCCAGCCACCGTCCACTCTTATCTCTGTTTATGGAGCACCATTTGCTAACACATTTTTTACCTCGATGACACTCTGAGATGCAACTTCTTACAAATGTTTTGCGACCATTTGTCACCCTGGACATCCAGACTTTTTTTTTTTTTTTCCTTACAGTAAATTGCCTTCCCTCTGCGGTCACCTTGTTTATGCTGTTCTGAAAGTTGTGACAAGATCCAAAATGTGTTTATATTGCCACATGGGCGACGTGGCGGTGACAAGTCTGCAAAAGAAATGTCCAGGACAGATTCTCCTCCCAAACTGTCATATTGGTGACAGACCTATTAGCAACACATCACACAGCACTGGGCACCTCCTGTAGACATTTTCAGTTGTATCTTGTGTCCGTAAATGGTTCTGAGGTAAAGATGGAGTAGGATGTGGAATCTGAGAGATGCACAAAAGCCTACACGATAAAACATTAGTAATGATGGAAACGACATGAAGTAGGTGAAGAAAACGGGTAGATGAAGGGAATGCAGATGGTTAGAATGAGATGAGGAGTGATGTGTGGGGAGGTGGATTGACAGGAGAGACTGGGTGACAAGTGATGAGTGAGGAGGCACCAGAACAGACATGAAGAAAAATAAAAAGGAGCATGGTGGAAAGTTATTCTGGACTGCAATGTAACGATAAATGTACCTGCCCTTCTTCTAAACCTAAAAGTGTATATAAAAGCATGGTAGAATCAATCAATTCTTTATTTACAGTGCACTTCACAATAATGAGAAGACCAAAGTGTTTTTCTGGACATCAGAAAATGTTTCAAAGGTAGTTTTGATTTTAAAAAGTTGATTTTAAAAAACTGTCCAGTGGGGTCTCATTTATAAAACTTAATGTGGCATTCTCACTAAACGTGTGCGTCTGGACAAAACATTGTAGTTCATATTGTTCTCAGTTTTTGTATCAGATTGCTCATTTTCACCTCAAGTTGTCACATATGTAATGTTTTTGTACATAATATGCACTTTGTTAGACCCTGCATGACTTTATGATACATAAAAGCATTTTTTTAATCAAATCATTTCTGAAAGTAAATACACATATATATTGACCTCCTAAGAATACTTCCCTGAGTGTATATCCAGATTAAAGAGTATAATCAATATCAATATTTCCATTGAGTATTATGAAATATTGATATTGCAATAGTACACATTATCTAAGCTTGAAATGGTTTGGGATTATTTCCATTTGCTATGAAATGACCTCTATGTTTGGTATATGGTATATTACAAGTTAAACCTCTGTCCTGTGTACATATTTCTTCTACACTTATAGACTTTCACACTGTCACCTCTATTTCTCATTCCTTTCATGGCCAAACATGTACATTGACTTGATATTACTCCTCATCCTCACCTGCTCGGCCTGTATTTATCAGAGCCTGAGAGACAGCTCTGTCACAGCTTTGGCCTGGTGACATTGGCACCGTTATTCTGAAGCCTCCCACAGCAGGTCCAGAGTGTCAGGCTCAAGGGCACAAAAGCAGGAGGACACCGTAACAAAAAACTTCAAAACTAGGATTAGGTCTGTCCGGAAAAAAATGTGTTATCCTGCTAATACCTTTCACCCACTCCAAAGCAGCTTATTCAAATATGAGCTTAACTTTTTAGCCTTACATGTTTTGAAAAATGTCAGTACGGATTTATTATGTTGTTTTAACCTGTGCATTTATTAGTTTCCACAGTATTCTATTCTGTACGGTGGCCAATATTGGTTATTTGAGGCTCTGATTTGATCTTAACCATACATTTGATATTGAAGCTTAAAATATTTTACTATATTTTGTAATGAGTGAATAGTAGAGATGATTTTCATTGTCATCTAAAAACAAATATCAGTCTTGATAGAGGCAGCTGCAAATCCAATGTCAATTTAAGTGACATTATACGTATATTTTGTTGAATATTCTTTCTGTTTGAATGTTTTAAGTATATTTTTGTATGTTTTTTTTTTGTCTAGTACCAGTAGTAATGTTTGAAGTATCAGTAATAGTATAACATATTCTACAAACTACTCATTTATCATCATCTGGACAGACTTTAAAACACATGCCAGAGATGTTTGATCAGATACAGTGGCAATATGAAATAGAATTGACAAAGAAATAGTAATTTTAATCAATTATACACTTCATTTGTTAATCGTCTCTATCTAGAAGTCTTCATTCAGTTTGACTTTTTCTGGTTTAAATGTATTCAAAAAGTTCAAGTACAGTGTAAATAATCGTTTGACTAGCCGACTAATAAAGAAAATAAAAAACATTGACTCCACTATTAAAATAGTTGCTGCACAAACTTAAAAACATATCACTGATTATTTAAAGTCAAACAAAAATAACAAATACAGAAATATTTCTTCTTTGTCCAGAAAGTACTTGCCCCGTATCTTCTCTTTGCCGGTCCGAGCCCAGTTATTAAAAGTAAACCAAAGCAGATGTACAGTTCTTTACAGGTGCACACTACAAAGCAAAGTGCACTTCTTCTGGTCCACTGTTAGTCAGCATTTGGGCCCTTTGAAACTGAAAACTTTCTGTGTCTTCTCTCTCCTTCTGGGGCTATAGAGCTTTGGAGGTGTGAGCAGGAACGCACAGTTATTTCTGGTCGTCCGGCAGTTCCCATGAGGCTTCACTGCATCCCGGCCTGTCTCCTCTTGCACTCGCCTCTGTTCTGTACTTTTGAAATGCATTCTTCTTCCTCTTTCAACTCCCACTCTGCCTCTGTAGTGAGGTCTCCACTGGTGCTGCTGGACCAGTGCTACTTTTATTTCTACTATAAAGAAATACAGTTTGCCTTTTTCTATTTTTACTCAATACCGTTTCAAAATAGAGCAACATCTTGTCTTTAGTTTACATGTCTTTACTGTTACTTTCTATTCACAGATAACACTTTAAAATAAGGTTTCTTAGTAAACTTTTTTATAATGCATCAAAAAGCACTATTTGTTTATTAGGACTTTTAAGCTCTTTACCAGCCTTTATCACTTTAAAAAAAAAAAGTATAATAAGAAACTTATTCTTGTTTTTGGTTAATGGTCACATTTATAAGGTATTACATATAAGCCATCAACAAATGGCTAGTGCTTATTAACGCCTTATATAGAGTTAACTAAGTTTTAGAGTTTTTTTCTAAGTTAGAAGCCTTTTCATAATACTCTCTCTACCCAGGCTTGGGACTAGCAAAATAGCCTACTCTAGATTATGAAAGCCATAAAAGAAAGTGATTTTTTTAATTGAAAACCTTTAGTACTGCATTCAAAACTTAAACTAGAAAAGGGGAGCAAAGGTCAGTACAATATTTCTATTGTATTGTAAACGCTTATGTTGAAATCATTATCCTAAGTTTCAAATAGTCAATGGTTGGTTTTTGAGGAATACTTTTGGCTTTTTGAGTTTAGAATGGAAATATAGAATTTTGTTATGTTTATTTACTGCGCAATATTCAAATTTTCCACTTTTTTTTATGTTACAGCGTTATTCAAATATGTATTACATTCATTATTTGTCTCAAAATGTCTACAAACAATACCCCATAGTGAAGGACAGCATCAGAGAAGGTTGTTATTTGCAAATGTATTAAATGAAAAAACAAAAAAGCACATGTACTCAGTATTTGCTCAGTACTTTGTTGAAGCACCTTTGGCACTAATTACATTCGAGTATAATGCTTGGCACATCTTGTTTATGTATTTGTTTTGTATGGGCAGTTTCTTCCTGTGTGCTTCGGGTTGTTGTCGTGATGATGAACCTTCGCCCCAGTCTAAGGTCCAGAGCGTCTGGAGCAGGTTTTCATCAAGGATGTCTCTGTAACTGCTGCATTCATCTTTCAGTTGATCCCTGACTTGTCTCCCAGTTCCTGCCTCTGAAAAACATCCCCACAGGGATGGTACTGACCAGGTGATGGTGCCTGGTTTCCTCCAGACCTGATGCCAAAGAATGTCTTTGTTTCATCAGACCAGATCTTTTTAGTTTTTCATGCTCTGAGAGGCCTTCAGGTGCCTTTTTGCAAACTCCATGTGGCTGTCATGTGCCTTTTACTGAGGCGTGGCTTCCGTCTGGTCACTCTACCACACAGGCCTGATTGGTGAAGTGCTGTAGAGATGGTTGTTCTTCTGGAAAGTTCTCCTCTCACCAGAGAGACACGCTGGAGAGCTGAGTGACCATCAGGTTCTTGGTCATCTCCCTGACTAAGGCCCTTCTCCCCTGATGGCTCAGCTTGGCTGGGGGCCAGCTCAAGGAAGAGTCTTGCTGGTTCCAAACTTTCTACATTTACAGATGATGGAGACCACTGTGCTCATAGGAACGTCCATGTTTCTGTAACCTACTCCAGAGCTGTGCTTTGATACAATCCTGTCTCAGAGGTCCTTGGACTTCATGGCTTGGTTTGTGCTTTGACACAGTTGACTGTGGGACCTTTTATAGACGAGTGTGTGCTTTTCCAAATCAGATCCAATCAACTGAATTTATCACAGACAGACTCCAGTCAAGTTGTGAAAGCATCTCAAGGACGATCAGTGGAAAAACATACCCGAGCTCAATACTGAGTGTCATGACAAAATATTGTGCTTTTTTATTTTTTTATCAATACATTCAAATAATTCAATCAACCTTCTTTCACGTTGTCATTTGGGGATATTTTTGAAGACATTTGAGACAAATAATTAATTGAATGCATTTTGGAATGGGGCTGTAATATAAAATATATATATATATAAAATATATATATATATATATATTTGTCCTTTGTTATTCTACCACATTGCTAGGTTTACGTAAGCCTCAACTATATGCCGTATGTATCTTTTTTCCTCTATTCTCTGGAGAAGAATAGAGTCTAGTCTATTTTAGTCTGAATTGAAAGCAGTGTTTTTAAAGTCTGGATGAGGTTCTAAAGTCCATCACAACACACTTTGAAGAGCTTCTTGACTTTCACTCACCCCTTCTCACTCTCCAGAGGTCCTGTACCATACTCTGAGGTGTTGTTGTGTAGCTGAGAGGTTGAGATGCTTCCATAATTACTCCCTCGTCTAATTAAAATAACTCTTGTGCATATTCCGGGCCTGACAGGACTGTGTAGCTGGCATCTAAACACAGTATTGAAAAAGGGAGCTTCTGTACTTGGGTGTTAATGAGGTGCGTGTCTGAGGTTGGAGTTCAACGTTACTTCTAGAATCGCAATGAGAAGATGTAGTGGAGTCCTCCTGATGTGGGTCTGGTCCTAATTGGGATATTTGCTGGGTAATTAGCAGGTGAGGGAGACACTAGAGTTGTAATTGGGAAAATCGCAGTGACAAGATGCATTACACAGACAGTGGACTCCCAAGCTCCTTCCTTCAGCAGGCCCATTAACTGCCCCCAAGCAAGGGAAAAGACAGGGGGGATTGTGGGTAAAAGTGGGAGGAGAGGATCGAAAGGCTTAATGCAAAGAAAACACAAATACCGTAATTTACGGACTATAAGTCGCACCTTTTTTCATAGTTTTGGCCGGGGTGCAACTTATACTTATATTTATACTTATATATGTATACTCTGGAGCGACTTATATGTGATATTATTTGTTATTTTCACAATTGCAACCGCATTTCATACTCCAGTGCGACTTATACTCCGGTGCGACTTATACTCCGGTGCGAAAATACGGTAAACTATATTTCATCCTGGCAGTAGGTTGAAGTATAGAGTGTTGTAATCAAGGGCGGTGCAAAACCATTTTACATTTTGTAGGTGTTGATGAATTCTTTTGCCAAGTCAGTATTACTTATTGACAAAGACATTTTTGAGGTTGCCGTTCTGCTTGTAGCAAGATTTATTGATTCAAAAAGTGGAGAAAACATAAGTTGTCAAAACTTGTAGTAGTAAAACTTGTGGTAGTAAAAGTATTGTAGTCATAGTACTAGTTGTAATAGTCATGGTAGAAGTAGCAGTAGCAGTAGTAGTAAGTTGTTAGTAGTAGTTAGTAGTATAGTTGTAGTACATGATCTTTGTTTGATTTCATTGTGTATTTCCTGATATAAGTTGATCTACTTTCTGCTACAGTCAGTGTGATGTTTTCCCATGTCTTCTATATTTAGAAGACTAAGCTTCATTCTATGGTAAACTGGAAAAAGCTATGTTATATTCATGGTACAAGTTATAGAAGAGCTGAAGTAGATAGTTGTCATGGTAGTTGTCATATTCATAGTTTTTTTTGAAGCAGCAGTAGTCGTAGTAGTAGAAGTCGAGTCATAATCCTGTATACAAACGTCACTAGCGTCTAAATATCCTGCTGCCTTTTTATTCCCACTGACGCGCAACACGTACACTTAAAACAGCCATATTTCAGCCTGGCACTCTTGTCAATTGAAAAGCTGAAATTGCATTCATCTCTCTTTGATGTGATTGCTCCATAGATAGTACATTAATCTCTGTCAGAGGGATCATTGTCTTCACATCTGTCCGTCAGCCGCACTAAGTAACAAGTGTCTTTGACTGCGTTGCCGAGGGGAGGCTTCAGCGCAGCCTTGAGATATGATGAAGTCTGCTTGAACGATTTCACCTTTGAGCTCTCAGCTTTTCAAACCACAACCATGGACAGCTCCTGTAGAAGAAATAGTTTTCTTTTCAATCGCTATACAGTGAAGTCCTTCATTTTTTCCTGTTTGTGTCATTACAGAAAGTCTCTCAGTACACCATAATCGTCCAGGCGACAGATATGGAGGGTAACCTGAACTTTGGCCTCTCCAACACGGCCACGGCCATCATCACTGTAACAGACATCAACGACAACCCTCCTATGCTAACCTCCAGAACGGTAAGTACCTGCTAATATGCCATTGGGGTATTTAATGATTATGGGAGAGTAAGGGGGTGAAAACCAAGATCAGGAACAGCCTCAGAGCTATTAATGTTTTGTGCTATGGTCTCGTTATGATACAGGCCTCTGAATGACACCAAGGTAGTAAGCGTGCACGTTCTGTTGCAATTAGTAGTTAGTTTAGTTGAAATTTGTATTCAGCAGTAGCAGTAGTAGCAACAGCAGCAGTAGTTGTAGTTATTGCTGTTGCTGTAGTAAGTAATATACAGTCTTTAACAGAACTTTTCTAAAAGGGGTATATTTAAATGCTCACCATGTGATAATTATATAATTTTGGAGTTAGCAGGTTATTTTTATGCATAATCTGATTTCTTTGTAATTGTTCACACTGCGCAGGAATTTACAGGGATTTTTTTTTTTTTAATGGGAAAACTAATGGGAGGGAAAGAGAAAATATAAAATCCTAAAAGTCTTATTTTAACATTGATTGTAGTTTGTCTAAATACAAGAGTTACTACAAAAATAAAGGAATATCTTATCTTATCTTATCTTAAATCCACTAATAAATTGACTTGTGTCGCAGGGTGTTTTAGATGATCAGATTTCTCTTTTTCATGTATACACACAAAAAATATAATAATTACGTTATCTAATTATTATTTTTGTTGGATACATTATGTACCCAATGGATGTTAAATGCAGTTGTCCATTCACTGCCTTTAACCACCAACAATCACACTATTGCCGTGCTGGGTGAAGGTTCCTGCCCAATGACTCAACATGATGCAATGCTGAACACATTTAAGAGCAAAACATGAATGTTCTATCTAAAATATGCATCATTATTTATCAGTGATCATCATTTGTTGGTTAATTGCTGTAAGTAAGACCATGCCATTTGCAGGGACAGAGGAGGAAAACATATCCATAACCGTGGCTTTTATCAGCAGAAAAACCCTAGCACCAGCACACCGTTGATTATTGTTGTCATGATGGGGATATTTAGAATGATGATTGCATTAAAGGAGGTCATTACCAGGGACAAGGTAGAAATGAAGTGCCCAGGTTAGCACATGGGCTCGAGCTCCTGCTGTATCAGCCTGATTACTAAACTAATCAGACAAGAAACTCATCTTGGTAAGTTAAGTTAACTTTATTTAATACAAAACAAAAAGTAATGGATGAATAGATTTGTCTTCCAAATATTGCTTGTGCCGTGGTGCCCTGCTCATATGTTAGACTTTTGGTAGCATCATATTAATTTTCTGTTCAAAATGTAATTTATAGTCCATGCAAAATACAGGCAGTTGACATAATCTTCTAAATTGAACATCATCTTTAATATCACTTCAAACAACCAGTATGAATCACTTTAATTTATCATTATTAGAAGTTGAAATATCAAAACATTCTTGTTTCTTATTTACTGCCTTGGATGCTACACTGGAAAATCCTTTGAGGTGCTGAGGTGGCTCGAGGCATCACTAGAATTATTCAGATTGCTTTTCCATCAGTCGATGAGCGAGTGTTGGCCCATAACGTGCTTTACCAAGCCATAGCCGCTGAGATATGAAAGGCTCTGCACCTTAAGGTTTTAGCAGCGCAGTTAGCATTAGCCCTGAGGGTTTGAAGCCCCTTATGTTGTCTAGTTGGTATTGGCCATGTGTGTTTGGCTCATATCAGACAAGCTATATCATAAAGAGTAGAAAATACACCAAGGAGTATCCACAAGATATGTGCTGTACATTTCGATAATTATTCACTTACTTATAAGTTTTGACAAACTCATACAGATATCTTTAAAATTATACATATATGATACATTAATCACAATTAATTAGTCATATTTTTTTGTTGACCCGAAACCTTGGTGCTTTAAACTTTAAACTCTAATATTGTTTGTTGGTATGTGAGGCACTGACGGAATCGAAACTATAATTATTATGGGTTTGTCGAGGGAAAAAATCTGAAAAGTTGAGAAGGCCAAAGCTTCTGCTGAGAGGGTTTGATGCACATACCATGTTGTTATGGCAGGGCTTTTAATCACAATTATTCTGCTCATAATTTAGATAACAATTATTTTGATTACTGTCTAAATTGACGTGCAGAATTACATAATTAATCCCTCATTCGTCCATTGTAGAAAAATACTCAGTTGTTCTCATCTGGACTCCGTTTTTGATACTTGTAAATGGAGGCGGTATCATTTTCATCTG
Organism: Eucyclogobius newberryi; assembly: GCF_026437365.1. Classification (NCBI taxonomy): domain Eukaryota; kingdom Metazoa; phylum Chordata; class Actinopteri; order Gobiiformes; family Gobiidae; genus Eucyclogobius; species Eucyclogobius newberryi. The sequence continues at coordinate 9,195,557 of NW_027315801.1, read as the reverse complement.
GAAGCCACAAACCACTCTTTTGAAGGCAGTGAAGGTGATATGCAGGGAGAAGAGATGGTTTGAAAAAGGAGTTCAGGAGGCCATTTTTGTTTAAAAGAGAGTAAAAAAAAGAAATGGAAGTTCAGTTTACCAGTAATATACAACAGCATTTCTAAACCATGGAGCAGGATCAACTCGTTCAGATGCTAGTCAGGTACTAATCAGTGATGAGGAAACTGCAGCCAGCTAACAATAGGAAGGCTATGGCCCATTACAGGGCTGAAGAAGATTACTTTCAGGTGAACTTTAAAAGAGTGCAAACAAATAGATAAACAGGACAGGGTATTATTAGGGGGTTCCGCCCGGTGGGCAGGGCTTACTCAGAGCATAGTCGGACACAAAAGATCAGCAGATTGAGAATTACTTTTGGATGAGAGTCTTGTTTTTCAAAAACAGTGTCTGGATGAATATAACTGAAGCTTTTTTCTACAACCTTATAACTGATTTATTAGTATTAGTTCCGGGACACTTTTGTTATAAAAAGCATTCTAAAAAGTGGTTTTGCTCCAGGTTTTGAGGGGCAGAACGTGCACACACATAATTCTGATCAGAAGTGAATTTATTGTATTTTAGATTTACAACCTCTGTCATTGAATAGAGTAATAATTCAAATCATGACTTTAAATTTGATAATGCACAGCCCGAGAGGGAGACCATTTATCAATCACTGTGAACGAGAGATTGGGAAATTGTAGGTGGGAAAAGGGTAGGAAGTCATGTCTTTTGGGTTTAATTTATGATTCAGCTTTGATTTCCCACATTCCTACATTGGGTATTGGCAGAAGACTAGAGAATAATTGAGTGAACCACAATTTGGGCTCAAAGACATTCAAATTGAGGACAAAAAAGTTCTGTGTGATTGATGAGAGGTGGTAAAGCATAACGGATAGTACAGTTTTAGAAGTTCCTGTCTACAGTGATAAAGCAGAGACGTGCCCCACTGTAAATCACCAGCCTGAGCCTCGTGCATTAGGCTGTCCTGCTGATGACACTATATTGATGCCAGTGTCCGGTAATCGATTAATATTCCTTAACTGTATTCCTCTGTGTTTAAGTGCCCCTCCATCATCTCCACACTGAGAAGTTAATGCTGTCATGTATTAATGATTAATTTTAGTGTGTAGTGTTTTGAAGGCATAGAGAGCTACGTACTTTTAAGTCATTCCTGTCATAAATCACCTCTTCTAATGGCACGTTAACGTAAAAAGCTATTCGTTGAACGTGCTGGGCCATTATGCAAATATTTAGTGTTTGCAGTAAACCCAATAGATCTTCCCATGTGTCCCAGAAATATAAAGTTTGTGGGGTTTGTCTTTAATGCCGACAATTAATTTTTCATCAGATCTATCACACGCTGGCCTATTTTTCATGGAAGCAAGGGGCATGCAAGGAATGCTTATTCAGAGTGGGATTCATGCTTCATTCTGTTGTCTTTTTTGTTTGTTTTATGAATGATGTTTATAGAATGCACTTTTAACTTTTGCTCAGAAGTAGTGCTGGAGTTATAGAACTAATACTCTTCTGGTCAGGGTTTAGCCCATATCTAGTACACACAAAAACTAAATTGAACCAGGTTTTGTCACTTTGCCCCCAATGTTATCATCAGTTTATTCAAGAATTATACTTTTCTAATTAGAAACACATTTTGGCAGCGATAGAAAATAACTCACTTCAACTATTTTTTGAAAGTACCTCCTCTTAACTACTAAATGTAACCTATATTTGGGACAACCTTAAGGTCAGCAATACATCCTCCAATGCCGTATGTCATATAGTGGAGTTCTCTCTGTTTGCTGCAGAAAAATACTGTGTCCCTTTCTCAGACAAGATCAGGACTTTTAAAACATAATGTTGACTTTTGGGTCGACAGCTCGCAAATTAAGCAATCAGAAATTGAGTTGCGTTGTATTTACTGTGACCTCCTCTACCTTTGTTGCTTCTTCAGAAAGTTGCATTGATGAAGTACCCTGTCACTTGCTCTCCTCTCTCTTCCTCCCTTCCTCTCTCTCTCTCTTCCCTACTCTTCTTTTTCCCTGACGCCAAAATTGTGACAGAAGGGTGAGGCTGTTGGCACGTAAGCGTTTTGTCAAGAGCTGCGAGAACGCCAACTCTGGTCTGTGCCAATCACAATCAGGGGCTGGACCACTCCTGACTTTGAATGCAACAGCTGAGGACGAGCCATGACACAAACAAGTGTACTATCCAACAAGATGCAAATTATAGCTTTACGTCCGCAAGTAAACAAACAAGTGATATTTTACACCACCGCTTCACATTTCCAACACACACAAAAAAAAACAGTTCTCATCTTGACTCTATGGTAATGCAGAAGTTTGTTTCTTTTTATCAAAATCTTCTACTGTTTTTGATTTACAAATCTCCCCTTTCATTTGAGAAACTGTAATACACACTTTCAAATCGTATAGGTCCTGTTCTTTATCCTAACTTTATCCGTCTTGTTGTCCCGTCCAATAAAAGCTAACTGGCAAAACAACTTAAGTAAACTTGTATTCTTTTCCCTGATGCCACCAACGGCAATTGCTATAATTGCTAATGGTAAATTGATAACCTGTGCATCTCTAATCACTGTGGACACTTAAATCCCCTTGAATAAAAAGTATACAGTTATTTAAAGGGTTGGAGAACAGGTAGAAGTGTTGACTTTAGCTGATCGCGTTGGCTCTCTTCACCGCCGCGTGAGAGGAGGCTCGAGGGTCCTCCTGAGTTCAAGCACCATCTTTGAAATTGGATGTCATTGAATCTGCGTCTCGGTGAAAGCAGTCCGGGAACCCAAGCCCCGTCGCAAACACAAACCAGCCGGCACGCTCATCCACCACTGGGAAGAGCGGCAGGACCACCCGCTACTCGTCTGTTACTCGTGTGTTGTCTTCAGAATGTCAGCGAGTCTCACAACAGCTCTGACTAATCTGCCCCTCTGCTGTCTGCTGTATGGAGTGTGATGCCAAGGGTGAAGAAGTGCCAGGAAAAGGCTTTATGATCTTTAGGAGTGTTTGCTCTTTGAGATGCTATACTTGTGCATAAGCGGCTCAGAGGCTGCTTCACGCCTGTTGGATGCAGTTGCCACCGAACAGAACATGCCCATGACTTGAGACGAGGGCCAGAGTCAAAATGTGTTTTCACGATATTAACTTTTTAAATCTTGCAAGGAAAAGGCTCAATTCGCAATTTGAATTTCAATAGTTAGGAAGAAGACATTTGAGAGCATTGTTGTATGTTGCACCGAACCACCAAAGCAAGTTCCTAGCATTGTCAGTGATCCAAATTGATCACTGACAAAGGCAATAAACCTTTTCTGATATTGATTCTGACTCTGAAAATGGGTTCACTGCGTATATAAAATGTCCTTCAAGAGAAATGTTGTTCAGTCCTTGGTTATCCATGGGTTTCAGAGTGACAATCTAACACTGCTGACGAAGGAATTAATGCAAAACAACATTTATTTGTGGCTAAGCATGTTTTTCCCAACTTGTTCCCCAAGTCAATTGGTGCTCCAGTTGTCATAGTCCCAGGTTTAGACACCAAAAAACTGACAAGCTTTAGTTTTGCATGTTGGTGTAGTTTACTAATCTTCTCGCATGAAGCTACAATGAGCCGCTTGCTTGGGAAACATCCGTCCGCAGCAATTCCTCTCCAAAAGAACAATGCTTTGTTTATCGTTTAGAGCTACTTTAGACCTAAGCTGTGGTGCCAGTTTTGTAAAGATTTTTTTAATACTCCCCATATTTCTTGACTCTTCTAAAAGAATGAATATTCCGTGGTGGCTCTCAAAAGCTTCTGGTGGGTACAAAGCACATTATAATCTGCCGAGGTATTACATGCAGTACACGTTATTCTTTGTGTAGTTGATCCCCTAAACGTCCGTGGCTTTAGTGAATCCCCATGGTGAGAGACACATGACAGGCATTGCTCGCCCCTCCTGTGGCTTATCCGGACAAAGCATGTGTTTGGACAACTAAAAGCCATTATATACAGCCTCTTAGCTGTTTTAGCACTCGTCAACACCCCTTTCACCCCATTTATTCTGTCCTCTTTCACTATGATGAACATTGGGCGAAAAATGTTCGCAACTCTACTACTTCCTTGTTGCTTGCTGTTTGTGCCACTACTGTTCATTTATTGTTCAGGGCCAGTAAAAGGCACATCATTAAACTCCTGAGAACCTAAAAGGGTTTGTGTGCTCAATGGAGAGGAGTGAAAGAATCAAAACCAAGGCACTCAATGGCTTTTTGTTCAAATTGCCACACTTAACGGGCCATAAAAGCGACACTCAGAATGTTTCAATTTCAAAATGACATGTCTTACAGGCTAAATCTTTTTTTTTTTTTTTTTGCAGTTTTCAGGGGAGGTACCGGAGAACAGGGTCGATGTGGTGGTGGCAAACCTGACTGTGATTGACGCAGACCAGCCGCACTCCCCCAACTGGAACGCCATCTACCGGATCATCAGCGGAGACCCCACCGGACACTTCACCATACGCACAGATCCAGTGTCCAACGACGGCATGGTTACTGTGGTCAAGGTAACGACTCAGAAAGGACTTTAATTGTAGATATGGAAAATGTACTCATCAAAAACATACCTGAAGTTGTATTTAGCTTACATGTGTTTGATTATAATGTTTAGTGAGTCCTTTCCTCTCTGAGCCTCAAAAAAAATACACTTTTGGGTTTTTAGTCTGTAAATAATTGCCAGACTCGTTCCCCTATAACAACGTTCCTGTGTTTGTTTACCTCCTCTATCTATTATTTAGTTCTAAAACAGGAGATGCCAAAGCAGAGCTACTCAATACCATGTTTAAAGGGCAATAACAATACAAATAATGGTAGAAAAAGTTTCAGTTGTAGTCATCTGGACTCAGTTTGAAAAAGTAGACGTTTCGACTCTCATCCAAGAGTCATTGTCAATAACAGAATTTAGATCGAGAACTCCGATATTAATACTGTTCTGTGGTAAGACCCGCCCATTGGGAGGCGCCTTCCTGAAGTAGAAAGAGTTGTTGGTTTCAACAGAAACTCCCCCCTTGTATCTACCGAGCTAGCCTATTCAGAATCTTAATGGGCTGTTAAAACCTCTTTGTCTTAGTGAGACCCTGGCTCAACCACCCTGAGTACCTGATTAGCATTTGAATTCCCTGGTCCTTTACCTTTCCAGGGGTTCAGTAACCCATTATAGATAACAGGAAGATTAAACCTAAGCCCTCCATTTCTGTTTAAAGAAGGTCTTTCTTTTTTAACAAAAATAGCTTCCTTGACTCCTCTTTCAAACCATCTTTTCTCCCTGCTTAAAACCTTCACCTCACCGTCTTCAAACGAGTGATTAGAGGCTTCAAGATGGAGATGCACGGCACTCTGAGGTCCTGAACTTGTATTTCTTCTGTGCTGATAGAGCCTCTTGTGTAGAGGCTGTTTCGTCTCACCTATGTACCGTTCTTTACAGCTTTCTTCACTGCATTGGATCGAATAAACTACATTGCTCTGTTTTTGAGTCGGCAACTTGTCCTTAGGGTGAACCAGTTTTTGTCTTAAAGTGTTGCCTGGTTTAAAATAAACAGGGACTTCGTGTTGTCTAAAAATTCTCTGCAGTTTTTCCAAATACAAATACAAATAATGCATAATATTTGTCCTTTAATACATAAATAAAATAAGAATTTTAGGTTTTCTTATTGTATTTTTGTATCACTTGCTTGTCATCACCTTTCTTTTTTTTTACATTTGATAAATATATGTACATGTGTTTGAGAATGATCTTCTTTTGAATGGTCAAATATCCTCAAAATGTTGAAAATTCATGAATACAGCGGACGATACACTTTATCTTTGTCAATCAATGATCAAAGAGATATTTCGACCAGGACATTTGACAAAAGAGTAATGATCCAAAGCTCCATGAATCACGCCTGGAAAAGTGGTGTCAAAATTACTCACATCAACCACACATTTTAGTTTGTTTGCAATACTCAAATGTTCTTTCTTTCATTGTCCTGTTGCAATCTCTCTTGATTTAAAGTTTGGCCGGCAACAATAGATAGAAAATGAAAAGGGGCAGGTTGTTTGCCTTTCAGGTGCCCCTTGTTGTCGTGATGAGAGATTGGAAAGTGTTGTGTCCTTCAGAACACCTCATCCACTCCCACGCAGACTTAAACACAATACCGACCCAGACCATTGTAGGAAATGAGCTATTGATTTCCCAATTACAAAGGCAACAGGATTTATACACACTAATGTTCAAGCCAATGCATTGAATGACAGAAACAACAGGGGATTGTCTTGTAACAGCCTGTTATGTCAGTGTTCAACCACTCCAATCAAGGCTTAATGCATTGGTAAACATGACAAGAAACATGGATGGAGATTGATTATTTACATTTTTTAAATGTTAATTTCAATGCATTTAGTCTGCTGTCTTTACCATTTGGAATTGCCCCAGCAAAGAGCAGCTACAGATTGAGGCAATATGTTTTATAAGGATTCCATTGTGAATACATAAACGTACATTATTTACACATTCTCAAAATGCTGCAAAAAGAGCTAATTAAAATTAAATGGAGCTAATCATTCAGACAAGAGTATATAGTTGATGTAATGCCTTATTTGTTCACAACTGGTCCATGGTCGACAAAGTAGTCATCTGGACACTGTTTTAAGAAATCAAGACCTCGATAATTTTTAATCTGATGGATTGATTGAAAATTACTTTCTTGTGGTTTGGTATATTTCTGCACATGTATTGGTAATTTTACAGTGCGCTCACATTTGTTGGATACGTAAACCTCAACTAATACACTTAAAGTCACGTTTTAGCTTAATTATCTAGCATATATGTCTTTTATTAGGGCTTGGTACTGGCACAACAGCTACACATGCTTTTGGCCTGTTATGGAGGATGAAGATTAGCCTATGCTGCATGTTTTTTTTCTTTCAGACAAAGATATTTGCAGCTAAAGATGAAAATGTGTGTCTGATCAATATCAGAATATTTGGGTACAACTCTAACTGGATCAGTATTTGCACAAGTGAGCTTCTGGAGTATTTGTCTTTGTTCATATGTGAACAGAACAGCTTGCTTGTTTGTGTGACCCTGTGGATTCCCGGAGGCCTTCTCACATCTCATATCCCACAATAATGTTTCAAAACTTGCAATAACATCCTGTTCCTTTAATTCCCTCAGCACCCTGAGCAATAAGCATCGGCATTTTGCTTCTCTTCATTATCTCTAGATGACTGCATTTTATAATCCATTCCTCCCCGCTCTCTCCCAGATGTAAAATTCTGCAGGCAGCCAGTTTGCCATAAGCCCACCACATATAGAGGGAAACCCATGGGGAGGTTATCACGGAATCATAAAATAAGAGACACAACACACCCCGCGGGTCAAAGGCAAATAGACTGTCTCACAGAGGAAACAGCGGGCGCGTGGGAGCCCCCTGGGAACCGGAGCTGGAATGGTCAACAGTGTGTTAGAGTTAGAGCGCGATGTGATGGAGAGGAGCTAGAACGCTGTAAGGATGTGCTATCTGCTTGTTTGATGTGGGTGTCAGAGTAGATAGATACAGAAGGATGCAGCGTTCAGCCACTAGGGACCGCCACGCTCCTCAATAAACAAGAGCAGAGGTCTGAACCGGAACGTGTCGCACACTTACAGAGCTCTCAGGGGAGCGGCTGATTTGCGATCCAGTGAAGTGTTAAGTCGGAAAACAAACAAGCAGTGATTAGGAGGAGTAAATGTAGGCTTATGATAGGCAGGAGCAAAAGAGGGTGAAGTGACATTCAATCATTTTAATCCAATATTAAACATAACAATCCATAATTTTATTTATTTAGCACATTTTAGAAACCAAACTGCTTCCAAAGTGCTGCACAGACATTCAACCATTTTAAAAAAGTGCTCAATTCGATCTTCCAGTCCTAAAACAATAAAGTAGGTAAAATCAAAGCAATAATGAGTAATATAAATGTAAATTGACTAATTGTATACTACTACGTATACACTATACTGTTATGTTTGTTTATTTTGTTCAGAACCTTTGTTAATTTTAGATTTCACATAGGTGTATGGGTGTAGGTTGTATTTTTAGTTTTGTATGCAATTTAAATGGTTTGCTAATACCTGAAGGTGCTTTTTTAAACGATTTTCTTTATCTAATTGAATGAATGTAAAGGCAGACAAAATAAGGTGTTATTAGGGATGGGACAAGATAAGAGCTTTCAAGACAAAATTGCCACAAAATGGTGCTAACATGAGGACATAAAAAATGTGCTTGCATTTGGATTGGACAAAAAAGGTTTAGCACTGTTCAGGAAACCATACTTACAAAAAGCAGTGCTGAAAAATATTAAATACAATCAATCAAAAACGGTGAAGCCGAAATGAACTGGAACTGAATGAACTGAATGTATTTATTATAAATCCAAATCTATTGAAATCTCGCTTCTTGTCTCCTCGAAATTGTGTCTTGTCCCACCTATAGTTGTTTTACATTAACTTTACCTTAACAGTGGAATTAATTTACCAGCTACTATATACTGACTTACATTTTTTTTACTTTGCTTAAATAAAATCTTTGACTTATCCATCCATAATAAAGACCTCAAATTTGCCTCTTTAGTTCACCACACAAATGGTATAAAAGGAGATCAGATGCTGCAATATCTCCAAAATGACTTCACGTGATAATGACCCTTTGCCCGGTTTGTTTCCCTGAGGGCCCGTCCGCATAGTATGTATTCATGTTTTGGTTAGCCTACAGCGATTCTCCGGCCCTGTGTGGGCTGGGAATACCACTGGCAGCAGATCAAAGAGCCTTGAGCGTGGCAAGCCTGCTAATCGGATCCCGGTGCACCGCGGGGTCACACCTATACAGATCCTTGCAAGCACATTTACCTTCACAAAAATCCCATCCAAATACAAGGTTAGCCCTCTTCTGCCCCTGTCAACCGAACTGTTTGATTAAAAAGCTTTTTATATTTCTCCATACAGATATTCTAAATGTGATTACCTCCTTGTCAAAAGCCATAACGTGCCTGTGGGTTCGCAAGAGACGGTTTATTTGTGGCAGCGGTGGCTAAAGTATCATTTATTTTCAAGCTTGTTGTTGTTTGTCATTGTGTAGCCTTCATTACAGGAGCACAAAACTGTCACTGTAGTTTAGGATCAGTCCGCAATCCCATCCAGAATACACAGCGGGTTAGAAGAAGACATTGTTCTCATTGTACTTGTGCTTGACGATGTAAAAGGCTAGGTTTCTGTTGGCATGACAACATTCAAATTCACATTTTATTGTATTAATATATCATTATAGCATTGTATAGCGCCTTTCATGACACTTTACATTGCATTATTCATTCACTCCACTCTCGTGATGATATATTAGTACTGTAGTCACAAATGCCCTGGGACAAACTGTCTGAAGCAAGGTTGCCAATCAGCCCCTCTAACCACCTCTCATTCATTCTGGACATGTGGGTGAAGTGACTTGCCTAAGGGCTCAAAACTGGCCTTTGTATCAGAGCGATAACGTCCCATTGTGGCTAATCAAGACGCGTCTTACTTGGCTTCTGAGATCAGACAAGAATGTACTGTTAATATGGTATTTATTTTCATGGTTGTGAATGTTCTTTTTAGCTATGTTGAATAATTGATACAGGGATGGACTTTCTACAATTTGAGTGTTCTCCAACTGACCATATTTTTTATGAAAAGGCTTATGGTAAATAAATGAAAAAAGGATACATTTCCATTTATTTTTGTACCGCCAAAAATTACAACAGCGGTTGCCTTGAAGGGCAACAGTGAGAACAGATTTAACTATGTTCATAGGGACAATGTCCCAGCATGCCCTGTCCTTAAACCCTCCTTCTCGGCAAGGACAAAACTACCAAACCTCTTTGGGAAAAGGTATAAACCTGGAGGAGTTCCACAGTGAAGGAGAGATCCGACTCCCTCAGAAGGACAGGCCGACAAGAGATAGACAGTGGAGCTGGAGCCACTCAGGAGGAGAACCAGTTCTTCGAGGCAGATGAAGAACCGTAAAGAATAAGCAATGAACAGATTGGCGAGGAAAATTAAATAGTTAATATCGTTGATAGGAAAACTAGTCAGTGCTCAAGCTGACATACTTCCCCCAGCATAGTTGCTCTTAGAGCAGTGTAGCTGGTAAACTCTAGTTTTTTTTTCTGTTCCTAACTGGCCTGACCATAAGTGATTTCAATGAGAGACTCTGTCGACCTTTTTGATGAACAGGGCGCTGATTCCATAACACAGGAGCTTGGTAGCTTAACGCTCTTCCTCCTACTGTGCTTTTAGAGACTCTGGAACACCAGAAGGCCGGCATTTTGAGAGCAAAGTGCTAATCTTCTCCACCTAAGGCCCATATTACTTTAACAGGTTAACAGGAATGTACAAGTTGGCTGCCCAGAGATTTCAGCTGTAACATGGTCCGGTGGCACCACCTGCTTGTCTCCATGGTGATTGCACAGTTTAATGCCATACTGTGGAACCTACAGCGATTACCTGTCCATAGAGACAAGCAGGTGACTGAACCTCCACCAGAGAGGTTACATGTTTTTTGTTTGTTTTTTAATGCTATATTTACCTTTTTTAAAGCACATTGTGTTGCATAGATGTATAAAATGTGCTCTATGAACAATTTTTTCTAGCGTACCGGTATATGAAATGTGACTCTGCTTTAAAATTGAATTAACACATTTTTAAATATGCTTGTCATTTCTATTGTACTGGTCTAAATGGGCACATCATTTAAAAACTCCACAGGCTATTTACCCAAAGCCTGACTGTGAGCTGACAATTCAATTAATTCAATTCATTGCAATACTCTCACAGACGCTCTCTTCTTTCCCTCTTACAGCCAGTGGACTTTGAGATGAACCGAGCCTTCATGTTGACCGTGGTCGTGTCCAACCAGGCACACTTGGCCAGTGGGATCCAGTCGTCTCTCCAGTCCACAGCCGGGGTCACCATCTCAGTCCAGGATGTAAATGAACCCCCGTACTTCCCAACGAACCCCAAACACATCCGCTTTGAGGAAGGAGTCCCTGCCGGCACCAGGCTGGAAACCTTCTCTGCTTCTGATCCAGACAGACTACAGATGCAGCAGATTATCAGGTTAGAGAAGACCCTACTTATTTGGTTTTACAGTAGGTTTAATATGTGATACATCCTCCTCCTGGAAAGTTACGCAGTGCAAACTTCAAGAATATGTGTTACTACCGTTACTATGAGATGAGTTCAGTAACTTGATACATGTGTTTCTCAATTTCTATAAAATATTGGAGGTATTTAGATAGTTTGGATATGTTCGGAGGCATGTATCCATTTGGATTTGCACTAAAATAGCTTTTGGTCATGCTCCTTGTTAGTAGTTCAGGTCAAAGTTCAAAATGTCAGCTCCGTTTTGGCCTCACCCTGGTTTCAACGTCTTGCACTTTGTTAGTCAGTGGAGAGTCAGGAGGCTAAGGAGGTTAATGCAGAGCCTCGGGGGTAATCAAAGGCAGTGTATTCTGTAGGTTGTATGAGCGAGAACAGTCACGAAGTAGAGAGAGAGAGAGAGAGAGAGAGAGAGAGAGAGAGAGAGGGGTGTTATGGCTGTTGGCACAAGCTTCGAAATCTGACACAGCATTCTGTCCACCTGCAGTGCTCTTTTCTGTCCTAAGCTTCTCCAGATTTTCAGTTTAAACCAAGACTTCAATGAGCAGAAGGCTGTATGTATGCAATATTTACTTTGCATACATTTTACCTGGTTGAAAAACGTTACATCTGCAGGTTTTCAATTTACGTAAGTCAATATTTATCTAGATATAATATTTAATGATCTGTGTATCAAAGGTACATTTTTACTTTCCACCAGCGCAAGGTGGAATAATAACATTTCATCACATGATTATAATTGCATTTTGTGCACCAGGGTCTATAGATTCTCAATTAGAGCTTTCTTTACAGCAAAACGTTTGCTCTCCAGTTTTATATCTGTATTATACTGTGTGCTTACATGTTTATGTGGCAAATAAAACATAGCCTTTCTAGGAAATAGCTTTGCAGCTCTGCAATAGTCCTTACAATTCATGTTCTCTGCAAATTCCACCTAAAATGTTAGTTTTTCAGTGCAGCTAGTGCAAAGTTTAACTAAATGTTGATACTTCCATTTTCATCTAAATTTGTATTGGTTTATGAACTCTGCACCTCATCATTGCTTTAAATTGCAATGAGATGACGCATTGGATGATGCATAAGCTAACTAAACAAGATGTTGATTCATATCAAGCTGTGAAAGTCAGAGGTCGGTTGATTAGATTATGTACATATATACTGTACATGTGGGTGTGAAGTGACCCGGAGCTGCAGATGGAGAGCAGACTGCGGGGTCAAGGTCTGAGCCTGACAGGTGCTTATCAAAGACGGGTGGACTGACGGAGTCCTGGGGGGGGAGAGGGCGGAAAGGGGAGGCAGGGGGAGGAGAAGGCACGAGACCTTGTGGTTTGGAAAAAGGTGCTTCAGGAAAGAGTATTCAGAAAGACCGACTGAGGCATCATGCATCACCTGTCAGACACCAACCAGTGAGGTCAAGACTGGAGACTGGAGACAGTGGCATAAATGATTACCCCTGCGCCTGTGCTTAAGCTTGAGACATGCATTTTTCATCCTCAGGGTCGGGGGCTTGAAAAATAAATTTCAGAGCTCTCCCCGCTGCTGCTAAGATCACTAACCTGCCAGGCCTAATCATACATCCAGTTGTACGCAGGCTCAAACCAGCTCCCAAATGAGCCAGACCTGCACATGTAGGAAGGCTCCGGAAAGCATTCGCAATAAAGTACAGAAGGTGTGGTGGAACATTTCTACCAGCTTCAGTGTTTAGTGTCGTTTTAATGCACGGGTAGCATCTGGGTAAACAAAAACTGTCTCCAAGAAAACGTGGAATTGGCAGAGTGCTGTGTTAAAAAGTTGGTAATGAGGGACGGAGGGGGGAATTTTGGCAATTTGTGGATTGTAGGGAACTGTACACAAAAACACTGAGAGCTTTCACGCCTGTTATCAAAATAGTAAATAGACCAGCCATAGAGAGAAAAGCTCAAGTACTCTCTGTGCCTTCTCCAAACTCGGATAAACAGCCAAATGTATATCAAATCACCCTTGATACTGGTGCTCAAGCAATGAATGTACTTGAATTATTTTAAGTTTTGTTTTGTCATGCCTAATGGCCGGATCACTGATGATAGTAATAGCAGTTGTAACCATTATTTTCTTCATTTTCTTTTAGTACTAACAATACTGTGACTTGTTTTGAGGATTCCTTCCCTTTCTCACGCTCTTTAATCGAAAAGAAATGAGAAGAATTTGCAGATTTAATTGTAAAGTTTTGTTTTGTTTTCATTCATTCATTCATTTTCTACCGCTTTATCCCTTTCGGGGTCGCGGGTGACTGGAGCCTATCCCAGTGACTTTGGGCCTTAGGCGGGGTACAACCTGGACATTTATTTATTTATTTAATACGAAAAATGGCTATGTGATATTATTCCACCCAATGTGTATGATCCAGAGTCGGACAGAGCAGTGGGCGGAAACTCAAACATACATAAATTGGTCAAAATACAACAGTGTGCTGATGAGATAAATGTGTCATAAAAGTTGGTAAAATTCCCTTTAAATAATTTTCTACAGAACCGAAAAGTTAGAATTCAAAGATTCAATAGCAGCACATTGTTTCTCAACCTATCATCAAAATACTAAAGCATGAGCTATATTTAAAAATGCTCATTTCCTGACGTTTTCCCCAAAGAATAAACCACGTCTAAGGGATTGGCTTTTGTCCAGGATGACCACAAAGCCTATTCACTCAAAACATCATTTACTCCCCCTGAGTTTTATTACAGCGACGTGGAGGAGAACTGTTTTGGAGACTTAATTAAAGTGCAGCGCTGGACAGAGGACTGGGGCTTTAGGAGCAGACCTTTGTGTTTTATCATCAAAGCCATGCAGGCAGCAGCGTTATCGCGCCGTGCAAAAGGTTCAGCACCGTTTTATGGTGCATCCTGGAGACGGCTAACTCTCTCATTTACATTTAGACTCTGTTCTGCTACTGTCTTTTTGACTCCTGGGTTGTGTTTGGACAATAGGGATGGTTAGTTAAGGGCATTTAGAATTACAGTTTACATTGAAGTGTTTTAATGGTCGGAATGTGAAAAGAATGTATCATCGTCTAACTATTAAAAATACATAATAAATATAAGCTAAGATATACAGTATGTATTGTACAGAAAGTAATGCATTCTACTTTCCCTAGATAAAGCAGATAATTCAGCTGATGTCCCACTTAATGTAAGTCGCTCATTCAATAGTTTGAAGGAAAGTGCACAGTTTTTGATTCAGAGTACAAGAATCCCACAGTTTTATATTGAATTAATATAACGAGAGATTGAACTTTCCAAATATTCTTGAAGATGCACTATGCCACCTGCTTGTCTCAGAGATGTTTGCCAGGTTTTATTGCAATCCCTTTAAACGCGGTGAGGTTTGCCTAACTACAGAGCTTACCTGTGCCCTGGTGGTCTCACGTGCTCGTCTCCAGGGAGATTTGTGTAATGCCATATGGCGGAACATTAAAAGGGTTCGGTCACACTTCCATGGAGACAAGTAGGTAAATAACAAAAGAAAAGTGAAGCAAATTCTCTTTAGCAAAGGATCCACCTGGACAATCCCAATTTACCATCAGTAAAGTTACACAGTGTACCTTTAACTTTATGCAGATACTACTGCTGTACTAGAGGGCATGAAACTATCAAAGGCAATAGAATCAATCATATACTTTTATTCACACAGTAATTGTAGCATATACAGTTGTAATGGCAGTATTAAACCAGATCCCACAATCCCGTTGTTCCCTCTTGATGTGTCCCCCGCCCTCACCCGATGGTCGCCCCTTCACCCTTTTATCCCCCCTCCCGCTGGGCCGGACCCTCTGTAGCCCTGCTGCTGATTTCACACCTCCACCGTTAGCCGCCGCGGGTTTGGCTGGCTCGTGTGAAGGCTGCTGGAGTGTGGGAATGTCATCCGTGTGATCCCTTTCCCTGCCTCGGATCATGCTCGTGGCCTGCTGGGAAAAGCCCTCCTCCTTCTCTGCTGGGGGGAGATTATTCCGTGTGTCCGCCACCCTGCGTTTCTCAGACCAAAGCCGCAGACAGGTTTGCAATGGATGCAGCGAGAGCCAAAATGTATAGTGTTTAATTAAAGGCAATAACTGAGTGGGTGGTTGGCTCAGCGTATTATTGCAGTAATTCAATAAATATAAATAAAACAGTGAGGTTGAAGGTCAAATCCATTTCAATTTGAAACGATTTAGAAGTGGAGCGCGTGCACACCAGGAACATGGCATTGTGGTTTGAAGTCAAATTGAGTATATAGAAATGGAAACCTTCAGGTCAGTTGTCCATAGGTGAGATTACAATATGAATACCAAATGTTGCAGTCAAGAGAGGCAAGGTTTTCTGTCGGGTTTTTTTTAAGTTTGATTTTTCAACATTGTTTTGGAGCTGAAATATGAAAAAATGTGATTGAGAGATGAGAGATACAGTGCCATTTCCAGATACACATGGCACAAATTTTACCATAAAATACTGTATATTGTCTATACGCTATGTGCTACTGATTTAAATAATATGATTGATAATCAACTGTAAATAAGTAAATATTTTTTTTCTAAAGTAATGGACAATGTTTTAAAAATCTCAACGTTTTGACTTCCATCAAACTTAAAGGGCAGGTCTGAGAAGCTTCACTTTCTAATTTTTAAAACACCCAGATTACTAGCTTTGAAACTTTTTAACGCTGGACAAATGACCTGTATATATATAAAAAGTGTCCCTACTTCCTCACATCATCCTCCATGTTTGACAATCACTTTCATCCTATATCCTCAGAGAAGGCATGTTCCAAGCACATACAGTAATAAACAAATGTAAGCGTATAGGCCCGGGGCACCAGCTTGAATTTGTGCATGCGCCACACATAGGCAGCTGCAGCGGTGCTTAACAACACAAGTAATTGACTTCAGTGCCTGGTACACAGGAGTGAAAAATGAGGGGAAATTGGCTGTAGGCTGGCGAAGTCAATGAAGAATTAAACAGTGTGAAGGTCAGGCTGCTGTGGTTTGCGCTGAATGAATGTGAGTGCTTCATGTGGGCTTCATGTAGAAATGCTAAACCACATAGAGATGGTCTGCTAGCGGGGCTGAATGTGCGGTTATTGATCTGTTGTTGTTTCTGTTCGGTCTTTCCCAGGTATTCCAAGCTGAATGACCCGGCAAACTGGCTGTCAATCAACCGGACCAACGGACAGATCGTGACCACGGCCATTCTCGACCGGGAATCCAGCTACGTGAAGAACAACATTTATGAGGCGACGTTCTTGGCAACAGACAATGGTGAGTTTTGCTTCAAAGTTGCTAAGAAAACAATGAATTAAAGTAGGCCTTGCTTTGTTGTTGAATTATGTTCAGTAACTTTTTTTTTCTTTCTTTTTTTCATATTTACTATTTTTAATTTACTTCTTTTGTAATAAACAATTTGCAGTAGTGTAGGTAGCTTATAGTTATCTATTAACAATTTGATGGCACAATTGAACTACATCTACCCATGAACTAGAACAACAGTAGGAATGTCCCAATGTCATTTTTAGTTGTGACTGTGGCCGATAACTAATACTTAAATTGAAGTAAAGATCACAAATGTACTTTTATATTTTTTGTATTTATCTGGGTTTTTCCTGAGTCCACTGTACAATACAGAACACAAACAAACCGTAAAACACAGAATATCGAGCTAAAATATCTATCAATAAACTATTCAATAAGTTCACACATTTATAAACACACACTTAGAAATGCAATATGAAATAAAATAATGCTAAGCAAGAGCAATGGCATTGTGGGTAACAAGCGCGTTGAATTAATTAAAAGAATAAGATTATCTAATTGAAATAGTCTTTGTGTTGCTGAAGGCCTTTTTTCCTGGTTCAGTGCTGACACGGTGCGACTGTAATATAAAGATGATCTGAGATCTCAATTGATGAATCTGGTATTCTAGATCGTGATAGACATCCTACTTTATAGTTTAATTCACAGTGATGGGTTCTGTGTCCATCTCCAGGTACTGTAATGACCCTTAGTTCTGAATGAAAAACTTCAAAGGTTTTTTACTCATTAGTCTGTTCAAAAAGACAAATTTGTTGCACTAATTGGCTGATATCTATATCGATACAAATGGTCCAATAACCCTAATTTTGAGCACCTTATGATATTGCACCAGAGACCTACTCTATCAGTTCTCTAAGACAACAAAATATTCAAATAAATATTATTAAATCTATTTTTTTGCTAGTTTGTAGTTCTCAGTTCTTCTTTTACCTGATCTGTCCTTACCTTCCTCGTATGTTTCTGCTTCCGTTTAATTCAAGAGTTAGTGTGTGCCCCGCTCAAGTAAAACCACTTTCCCTCCCAAATTGCCTTATCAGTGACAAGCAGTGCCCCTTGTTTACCTTCAGTTGAAACACTGTGCACTTTAGTTTAAATGCATTTGGACAGGCCTGTGTGCGCTTGTTTAATGCTTGTATATCAGTAGATTGTCAGTGTCAGGTGTAAAATGGCGCCCCCTCTTGAGTGATTGAGGTGGAAGAGGCAGAGGATTTACGGGTGACATGTTGCTCTTGTTTTGACTTCACAAACATCATTTTGTGCTCTGAGGTTATCAAGTCTTTTTTTTTTCTTTTTCAAACTCCATTTTCTAAAGACGGGTTTGGAAATTGATTGAGTTCATCCAATTATTGAGCTGTAATCATTTAGTATAGCTTCAAAGGTGGAATGGACGATTTTTCTCAGCAAATTTTTATCATATTTCCTCGTGGCGTGGATAAGTCATTTTATCCTGCCACGTATCAATCATAAAACGCACCTACCGCTCACCTGCAGCCACGTGTGGTTCGTCCCCACGTTTCCGCGTGCCTAAGCGCATGGATCTATCATAATATAGTTCCCTCAGTGTACGGGGCAAAATGAAGACGGAGAAAGACAGTTCGAGCTGACGCAGAAGTGGACAGAAATCTACGGGAGACGAGAGATGCGTTGCGCTCCGTTGCGCTAATAAACAAACGCACGTGTGTGTTGTATCAGTCCGCACGGGGGAGTGCGCATGCGCACTTCCGCCTGCGTTCTCAAATCGCCGAAAAATCGTCCGTTGCGCCTTTAATACAGTAAATTTAATACCATATTACTATTCATATTTTCTCTTTTTATTTAATTTGAGGACATTGTACCATTTGAAGAAATACTCTTCCCACTGTGAGTTTTTTTGTAGTGAATAACGGGAAATGCTTCAAACTCTTAGACCATGCCCTTAGATATGATGATGATGATGATGATGATGATGATGATGATGAGGATATCTCTTTTGGAAATACCAGAATCGGTGTATTACCGTACTTTTCAGGCTATAGAGTGCTTCTGAATAAAAGCCGCACCAACAAAATTGACAAATGAAAAATATATTGTGCATGTACGGGCCACACCTGTCAATAAGCCGCAGGAGCCCACGTTGTAGCATGAGATATTTATACACATATAAATACCAGTTGTCTTTTGAACCGGGCGTCTCGGCATCTTGGAACTATTTATTTAGTAAATGAGTTGGATTATAAAAAAAACAAAGAGCATTTTGAAGCTTAACAAACAGAAAACACATCGTAGTTGTCCCTACTGTTCCCTCTGTCCTTGATTACTATGAGCCGATTTACCGGTTTCTGTGTCTTTACATCTGGTTAATCTGCTTCTGAGCTCGTTCTTATCGAGTGATTGTTACGTTGTGACATGAGATATTTACACAGAAATATGGTCCATGGTAGTGATGCAGGGTTGTCTTTTGACTTGTGGGGCAGGTCTGGCCAAGAAAGTCTCATTTCATTGCGGCAGGTTCTAAACTGCAGACCGCGTATATCGCATGTCCATGCTCCACATTTGTCTTTGTGTTCAGCCACGTTTAGTTTCACTTCCGCAATTTCTCTGTGCATTTGAGTCTGATTATAATAAAACACAGAGTTTTGAAGCTTAAAATACAGAAAACACAACTTGCCCCCTGGACAGTGACCACTGGCCACTGACATCTTCTTTTACAGCGTGTCAAACACTTGTGCTTCCTGCTAGAGTGCCCTTTGGTGGCCATTAGCCAGTAAAAATCTATAAATTAGACGCACCGTTGTAATGGCTGCAGGGTTCAAAACTTGGGGAAAAAGTAGCGTCTTAAAGTCCGAAAAGTACGTTACGTAATATTTTGCTTTTCAAATTATACAAACTCAAATCGTAAATCATATTTTACGATTACTCAGTACTTGTACAAGTATTAGTTTCTCCAAATACTTACTCAATTACTTAATTTGTTGATTTTTACGTCTTCTTGAGTAATATCAAGTAACGTTAATCCTACTTAAGTACATATTTTGGCGGCTGTAGCCACCTCTGATTATTTCATATTCCTGTACTTTAGGTCAGCAGTGGAAAGTAATGAAGTACGAAAGTTAACGTAAAATGTTTAGGTATCTGTACTTTACTTGAGTACATTTTACTTGAGTCACTACATTTGAGAGCAGGGTTCTGTTTTTTCTGCTCCACTAAATTTTTGAAAGTTACTTTTTTTAGCACATATGTGATGACATCCTGCTTAAAGTTTTTGAGTTAGGGTCTTGGCTTTGAGCAAACAAGAATATACATATAAAGTCTAGAAACATTGAGAAATTGATCAAATCAGGACAATTTTGTATCAGATTCTTCATCAGTCTTTAACAGTTCTGCATAAAAAATACTTATGCTCTAAAAGTACAATTTAAACAGATTTAGCCAGTTTCAACTCCTTAACGCTTCAACCGATTTCAACATGTTATACCTCATTGTGATCGCTTTCACAGTAGTACGTGTGCTATTACTTTTGACATTTGAAAAACTTGTACTTTTTACAGAATTTGCAAGAATTTGCAAAAGTATTAGTACTCCATTTAGCCAGTTTCAACTCCTTAACGCTTCAACCGATTTCAACATGTTATACCTCATTACGATCGCTTTTGCAGTAGTACGTGTGCTATTACGTTTGACATTTGAACAACTTGTACTTTTTGCAGAATCTTCAAAGTATTAGTACTTTTTCCCCATTTAAAATGAATTTGGGCATTATTAGTGTCAGCGGAATTCTTTAGCCTTTATTCTTTAGGCTTTATTCTTCTTCTTCTTCGAGAGAGAGAGAGATGGAGAGAGAGAGGGTGGGGGAGAGGGGGAGAGGGAGGGAGTGAGAGGGAGATGAGGAGAGAGGGAGAGACACAGACACTCCAGCAATGGCTTCAGCCATTGCAGATTTTCTAGTTATATGTGATACTTTACTTCAGTATTTGTTTTGCTTCCATATCTGTACTTTGACTTAAGTAATCAGGCAATTGGATTGTCCTGAAAACTTAGAGGAAGTTTCCATTCATACAAAAGTGGCTGATGAATTTGATATTGCATCTAGTTTGCGGTACAGGGAGAATAATCCCTCCCACCATAATGCAGTGTATAAATATGAGATTTAATACAACACTTACACATTTCAGACATTGATGGATACAAGTAAACGCAACAGTTGCCCTTGAAATCCCAAATATAAAGTTGTATATATAGCGTCCAGTTTACATTTCTGATATTTACTTACACTGACGACTGCTCGCACAGACACAATGAAGATTTGCCTGTGTTTGCTGCGGCATAAGTCGGGCTCTGCAGGAGACGCCGGAGTGCCAGGCGTCATAACGGGAGAAGGATTAGGCTAAGACTCACCGCAAGTCGCTGAGTAGAGCCGAGACGTAACGCGGTGGCGACAGTGCGAAGACACCATTCTTACTGTCAAAACACCATCTGACCGCACACCTTTCGGCCGTTCAGTTTGCCATGCCAACACCTTTTTTATTGTTTTTGGTTGAATAATGTTATTTCTCACTGGGTTTTGGATTCAGAAGCCACCAGCTGAAAAGAGGAGTTAATGCCGTGCCTTTTGAGGAATTTACAGCAACATAATTATTTATTTAGCCTGTTAAACCCCACATAATTCTCATATCAGTCAGGACAAGCTGCTTCCACATGTTCCCCATGCAAGGCTAAATTTAAGAGAATGGCAGCGCTCAGGCTAAACCAGGGTAATTTTTGGACAACAAACTGTACGTTTTGATGTGAATGTAGTGGAGAATGTGGTGGGGCTAAGTTCACAAATGCAGGGTTAAGGCTATCGTCTCCATATAAATGAGATTATGTCATTCATGAACCATTGCCTGGTTTGGCATTAAACATAATTGTTGAGCATTTATTTGATTACGGGGTGATTCTATTGCTCAAAAATAGAATAAAAACATGCATTCTTACCATGAGCAGGGTCACTTCTCCACAGATCTGAATTTTGATTTGGTTGTGCCACCTATATGTCTCCATAGAGATAAAGAATTGAATGCCATACTCTGGAACATTCTGAGCAAAGCAATAACACAAAATACATGTGCACATTTACATTGAACATTATCACCGACAAGTATAAAAAATGATCAAAATATGTTTAGTTTATTATTCCAAAACCAAAAGTTGATTTCGTTGATGAAATATTTTGAACAGGCCATCATGCTCTCTGTCTCTCACTTGCATTGCAGCTATAGTATCTTGCTCCATTGCAGGGTTTAATTGGCAGATCTGTCGGCTTTGCATAAATCTTTGTAAATGACACGGCCTTATCTGAGCGTGGGATGGCCCTGGGGTTCTCGCTGCTATCCGATGGCAGGGGCAGTGGGCCGTGACACGGAAATGACTGGTAATTGGAAGCAGCTAAGCATCTTCACCCACTGACACACACTCGATAAACAGCTCTAAGCTCCATTCTGTCCAGGGTTCATCTCATTCAAACTCCACTCACAAATATCCATTGACCAACAGTGCGGTCTGGCTGGCTCATTGTTTAAAGTGTCAATACAGATGGTCGAGTACGCGTTTGTCTCTCTGTGCTGATATTATACTACTGAATGTGAATGTGCACCTGCTGGAACGTTTCAGAACCAGCACATTCTCTCTCATCTTAAACTATTTGCTAACACTTAGTGCTCTGGAGCATGAAAATCATCAAAACATTGCTGCCGTCAATAAACACTAGCATCTGAAATAGCAATTGCAACACTGACATTTATAAAGAATCAAACATTTAGATGTGGAGTAGCACTTCTGTCTCCCACAAGGAGGTCTCGGGTTAGATCGTTACTCTCGCCTATCAAACTTGTTAAGTGGAGTCGGCAAGTTAAAAGTGCTCCTGCTTGTCGCCATAGAAATGTTATAGCTTTTCCTGAATGTTCCCTAGTATGTCATAAACTATTTTCATTCTTGGCTATTGGGTAAGGAGCTGATCTTCATCTGCCTTCTCCCCCTCGACCTGCCCGGCATGGTTGACCCTGCCCCACCAGCAGAGTTATTGGGATTATTGAAGTACGTGAACTCATCCACCACAGTAAGGTGTCGGATCATGGATGAACTCAAAGGTTAAAGGTCAAAGGTACTGTTGAACATTGCAGTCAAAGCAGTATCATCTCCAAAGTGACGAGAAACGTTTTGTGCATCTTTAATGTATAGTTCTTTATTGTCTTTCAACTTCTTTTAAAATCAAAAGAAATGTGTGCTTCAATAAACCGATGAATAGAGTGAATTAGGTGAATTAATACGAGTCTTTCTTTCAAGTACTCTCTGTCACAGGGGTTGCTAAGAAACTTTCACCGAGGTCTAGTTTGAGAACATCCTTGCAAGGTCTGCCACTTTTTCACTTTTATATTCTAATATTATACACACAAAAGGAGTACTATAATAAGCCTTGTTATTTTAATTGTTATATTTTATATCAAATGTTCATTTAAATAAATTGAAATGCTTTATTGCTCATTTTATTAAGTTGATTTTAGGTAGAATATAAAGCTGACATGAGATGTGGGGCAGAATCATACACTGGACTGCACAAAATAACGCAGCGATGTGATTGGCTGATTGCCGTAACATGAAAAAACATTTTGTTCCTCTTGTTAATCTAAAGAGCAGAAAAGTTAGTGCTAAAGTTTCCTGTCCGGAGAAAAGCCACTTGCTTCGAGACAACAAAGAAAAGGAGCCGAGCACTGCGCTTCTAGTTTAGATGCATGTCCAAACTGGAGTATCATCATTTTTGAAATGCTGTGCAGTAGTGCAGATAAAAGCTTTTAATGCACAGAAAGTTGAAAATAAACTGCACAGGAAGTGTTGAGACTCGCTTGAGACTATAGCGATGATTTATGGACTTGTATTGGAGAGGAAAATACAACACTGTAGTTAACTTGAGCTTCACAAGGTGAGTAATAAAGTTTTGTCCTGTATTCTCCGTGTTTGAATCCTTTCTTTGTGTCTGTAATTCCGTCTGTTTTGCTCTGCTTTATTGGTTGTCACTGGCAGTTTTGCTGATGTCATGTGTTTTGGTGTTTGTCTGCACAGACATCATTTTGAGTCTCAAATCACTTGCGCTGTTAGCATGCCCAGTTTTACACAGCACCACTGAGCACCGGTTGTAATGGAAATGCAATCAGGGCTGAGCGGGGTCACGAGCACTGAGCCGAGCCGAGCTGAGTAGGGACTAATGGAAAAGGGACATTAGTGACCTGGGTTATATCTTCAACTAGAGACATGGAATGATGGTGCATAAATATTGTGGTCATGTTTATAGTTTTTTTTCTGGCCCGTGGGCTTTATTTAACAGGACATTACAGTGTTTAAATGTGGATGGGGCGGGAATGACATGCAGTAATATTCGAGAACGAACGTGCTCCACATGGCAGCGCTATCCACAGCGCTATCAACTATGAGCAGCACAATACAGCGTTGCACTCAAATTGCTTCACAGAATGAAACCACTTGCCCCTTTCACACATATTCACACATCATTGTTCGCCGACACAGGATGCAAGGCAGCGCGTCATGCCCAAGAACACAATAACAGTATAAACATTCTTTCTACTTAACATACAGTAGATGCAGATTGAAACTAATGAAGCAATGAAACATATTACAACCTTGAAATATGATGATTCAGTTGTGTGCCGATTGACGGACAGCACAGAGGCCAATCACGGCTGGACCAGGCCCTGAGCACCACAGCAATAGAGGCCCAGCTCTACCACACCAGACAAGACCCAAGGTGTAGGCTGTGCAAAGAGGCCCCTGAGACCATCCCGCACATAACTGCAGGGTGCAAGATGCTGCAGGGACAACATACATGGAGCCTCAAAACCAAGTGGCTGGCATAGTGTATAGAAACATCTGTGCAGAGTACGGGCTGGAGACCCCATGGACAAAGTGGGAAACACCTTCAAATGAGGGAGAGAATGACCGAGCCAAGATCCAGTGGGACTTCCAGATACAAAGCGACAGAATGGTAATGGAAAACAAACATTGTGGTGGAGGATAAACAGCAAAGGAAAGCTGTTGTGGTTGATGTGGCGATACCAAGAGATGACAACATCAGGAAAAAGGAACACGAGAAACTGGAGTCATACCAAGGGCTCGGAGAGGAAGTGAATGTATTAAGTAATGTCTTAGATTTACTATATAAGTAATATTATTAGATCTGTGTCACATCGGACATTCTGTTCTGTGTTTGTACTCTACAGTCTTGCAGCTGTGAATATGAAATAGTTTGGGGAAGGCAACCATAAGCTTTTCCTTCAGGCTTCTCCCTTTGGGCTCTGTTGAATGTCATGTATTTGTATCATGTATAATAATTTTTGCCATGTCCTTACGCTCGACTATAAAGTAAAAGTTTTAAATCTGATCAATTCAACCACACCAGACGAGATGTACTTTATCTAGCTTTGCACTTGAAACTTTGTACAGCCCTGACTAGTGCAGAGTACATATGAAGTTCATTTGAATGCTATAGAAGTGATGCCAGCTCTGAATAAAATCTTACCTCGGGTTATGTAAATAATTATTCAAAGGTCCTTGAGAATCTATAGCGGGGAGCAACATGTCTACAACTGCACACAAACACACCGCCAGCATCTCAGCAAAAGGTGCACTCGACCTTTTAAAAAATACCAGATGCTTAATATTGCATTGGGGCAGGGCTTCATGCACGCAAGCAAAGATACCGCGAGTTGTGTTGTGCGATTTCACCATGGGAAGGACTTGTTTGGTTGTGTTACGGTCATCATTATTGCACCAATGAGCCCTCTCCAGGTGATTGGATGGGCAGCCGGCGAGCCCTGTATTGAGCTTGATGGGTTTTGATTTGGCGGTGAGGGTGAAAGAGGAGACGGGGATGCACACACTGTCAGATGTGTTTCCGTCAAGGGCCCAGACTCCTCCAGCACCTCCACAGAGCAGCACTAAATAAATACGGCTGTCTCTGCTGCTTTTATCTGATTCCCCGTCTCACTTAAGTTTCTTTGTGTTATTGGCCATTTGTGCAAGAGCCTTCAGCACCTGTTTGCAATCTTAGTCCTATTATTTCAAATATAATACTTGTTCAATTGCTTAACTGTTCTGTGGCTTGTCTCCATACGGATGCTATTTCTTTGCCTGCAATACGTTTTCCACAGTATAACCAGTAGTGGAAGAACTACATTTTGTTACTTACTAAAAGTACAGATTCATGTGTTAAAAAAATAGTGGTAAAATATTTTCAATTCAATTTCAATTTGATGTATATAGTTCTTTCACTCCAGTACAAATACCTGATCTCAAATATTCAGTATTTAATTGCAGAAAAGGACTTCAACTTGTGTTACTTTCCACCATGAGATATAAGATTCACTAGAACGAATTGTGTCTCAGCTTCCTGTTATATGCAACGTTATAAAGACTTTTCCCCATTAATTTATTCAATCATTAATTAATTCATTCAATAATATAAATACTATTTTGTTTTAAATTGTTAATCATTATTGCAACAGTCCTAATGTTTCATTATTCCAAAACCAATGAATAGCCTTTATTTAATTATGAATGTTTCTATTACTCAAAAGATACCTTAAAAATCATACATTCTAATTGTTAACGGGGTCTCCACTCGACAGATCTGACCTGTAACTTTGCCTGGTTGCTCCATCGGCTTATCTCCATGGAGATAGAAATGCTTAGTGCCAAACTGTGTAACATTCCAGGCAAAACCATAACTCTACCCTCCAGGAAAGTTACTACGTGCCCCTTTACGCAACAAGCAATTCCAATTTAGCCTCTATTTCCTTGAACAACTTCAGAGAGTGTGATGCTGACTAGACTCACAACAGGAGCAGCCGTTTTGGAG
The DNA here is from genome assembly GCF_026437365.1 of Eucyclogobius newberryi. Lineage (NCBI taxonomy): Eukaryota > Metazoa > Chordata > Actinopteri > Gobiiformes > Gobiidae > Eucyclogobius > Eucyclogobius newberryi. Next base: position 9,169,134 of record NW_027315801.1, on the reverse strand, counting down.
ATGCTTTAATGAAGAGATTGTCTGTCAGTTATGTTTTGTTACAACCAACTAAAATAGACCAGAAAACAACATACAACAGGCCATGCTTTCATGCTCCACTGGGTTCCCCTTCACACAATCAAATATTTTGTGGATTGTAACAATGATAACAGTTTGAGTTTGGAGCATTTCTGGCAAGTAGGATCTGTTTAAGAGTACACTTTGTTACAGGGGCTGGCCGTAAAATATAATGTTTGTGTTTAAGCCTCATTTTTTTCTTTATTAATAAACTAATAAATTGTATTGCAAATAATATAGTTACTTATTTTGTCTGTTCAATCTAAATTGCACCCTAGATGACCAGCCTGCATTAGCTTCTCACATTTTATTTTTGATACAGTTGTTCTTATTTTTTTCTTTGGATTAGTAGAGTTAAATAGAGCTATATTTCATATTTGTGCATACTTGTTTTTACTCATATTGTGCAGCACTTCGGAGACTGTTTCTGATGGGAAATCAGGTTGGTTAAATATTTTCAGTATTGTAACAAAGATAACAGTTTGAATTTGAACAGATTCTGGGAGGAAAAGGATCTGTACATTTTGCAGTGGCTGGTCGTAAAATAACATTTGTTTTTAAGCTTGAACCACATCTCCAATAGATTTGTTATTCTTTATTAATAAGGTGTGTAATGGTCTTTGATAATATTTGCCAATAATAGATACTTAAGTGCACCCTTTATGACTTTCATAGCTTCTACATCATTGTGCACAAAACATCAGTTCCATCCTAAACAAGCTGATCCCAAGGTTGCATCAGATGAAGCCGCCTGTGCCAAATATGCAAATCACTGCAACTACAGGGGGCAGATCATTTCCTGTGGTGACCTGGGAAAAAAAATAATTATATTCTTTCCAATTTGTTGTCCTCTCTCCTGTGCAGGCTCACCTCCAGCCAGCGGGACGGGCACATTGCAGATCTACCTGATAGACATAAACGACAACCCCCCTGCGCTCATCCCCAAAGAGTCGCAGCTGTGTGAGCGCACGAGCCGGAGCGTCCACGGCGTCAACATCACCGCCGCGGACGCTGACACCGACCCCAACGCCGGGCCCTTTGTGTTCGAGCTGCCCAGTTTCCCCTCCAGCATCCGACGCAACTGGACCATCACCAGAATCAGTGGTGAAAAAGCATACCAAATATTGTTTTATGTTGTGTTGCCTAGCTCGTATTTCTAAGGCTTAACGTATTAATGCTGTTTGTATGCCTTAAATGTGAAGGATACATTTTTACTACATTAGGATCAAGCTGCCACACTTCCTCCCACATATTACTTTGCTTTCTGTCAGCAGATTAAATGTTAGCCACCTGACATCTACTAATTCAAACATATATTATGATGAAAATGAAATCAAGTTTGACAGCTCTTTTAACTTTCTTTAATGGCAGTTAAACATAAGAAAAAACATGGCAGTCATTACTGATCACATACTCAGCTTCCACGATAGAGAACTTTTATTCATATCCCAATAGGTAAATTCCGATGTTGTAACATAAGAACAGCAGATTAATAGAAAACTGCAATAAAAAAACAAGATACATTAAAAAAAAGAGCAAATATATAAAACACCATGATGTGCCAGTGGATGGACAGAATTAATAGAAAGATAAAGTGACCTCAGATAAGTGTATCAGAGATAATTCATTTTATGGCTTTTTATCTTCTTTCATGATTTATATTAGATACTTGTGTGTATTTTGTACCTAAGCATGGAACAGAATTTTATTCAATTGCAAACTCCAAAATAGTTACATTTGTTGCATTTTCACCTCTTAATTTCTCTATCTCCTGACACAGGGGACTATGCACGTCTGGGCCTGCGGTACCAGATCTATCTAGAACCTGGGGTCTATGAGGTTCCTATAATCGTGTCGGACTCAGGGAACCCTCCTCTGTCAAACCGCTCAGTCATCAAAGTCAAAGTGTGTCCCTGCGACCAGCACGGTGACTGCACCACTCAGGGAGCTGTGGCCGCTGCCAGTCTGGGGACAGGAGCCATTATATCTATCCTCATCTGCATCATCATATTGCTCAGTAAGTACAACTCAAATTATACAGTATAATGACTCTTGCTCTCTCAAATATGTCATTGGTTTTCCAATACACCCTAGATTGGACATTCAATATTTTACACAATATTTTCAAGTGTTATGAAAATATATTTTCATTCAACTACTTACCAGAATGTACTAACAAATACAAATAACTTGATTGTGAGTGATATATTTATATATTTTAGTATAGTCAAAGGTATGTGGTGTCGTTTCAGCCATGTAATCACATTCAGTACTAAAATATTTTACTTAAATCACTTTCCAATAGTAAGCATAGTAACATCACTCATAGATAAGCACTTTTTGAGTAATTATTTTCCTACTGTATTTACGACTACTTTTATTTCAATAAAAGAAATTTGGTACATTCCACTGTGTTAGTATTAACTCAGTGTGTACTCGGTATTAAAGATTGATCTGGGAGTGATAACATAAAGGCACGTACAGCAGTTTGTATTATAGATGATGTCTTTGGCTGCTGCTATCCTTCGTGTCTTCTTTGGCCATCGTGGGGTTTTGCTTTGCTTTTCCTCTCAGGGTAAATACAGATTACGTTGCCAATAATTCATACTGCTCGCTGCTGTCTTTGATGCCGTGGATAGAATTAGTGGTATATTCAGTTGGACAAACTCACTCGGACCTGGGCTTTGCCAGTACATTTGTGAAACAGCCTTCGATCCTTGTGAAACTTCCCACAGAAACGACTTTGTGAGCGTTGTTAGCTGTTTAAATTTAGATCAAGAATGGTCAGATGGATGAAATGTTAATGAAGATGAAAAGTTAGATTTACTTTTTACCATATGTACCTTTTAGCGCTTGTCTAGCACCAATTACATTACTCAGTTTCATAGCCATTTAAACTGCCCACAGCTAAAGTACAGAACCATCTCATTTTCCTTGATCGTCACTTTTCAGCAACTTCTCGTAAATCTCTTGTTCATTTTCCTACAACATAAAAACTCTCCATCCATCGTGACTCTGGCTTTTTGTGCCGAACACGCTCATACTTATATTCACGACCTAATAAAGTCCTGAATGCATTATTCATTTGTCTGACCATTTTATGTGTGTCTGATGGAATTGATAGTATGTAACAAATTGATGCGACGCAACTGTCTGACCATTTGCTTGATGTACAACATTATGTGCAAAACAGCAAATATGCAGACTTTGTTCATTTTACTATCACCTGACATGTAAAGTTTTTGTCTAACTTAATGTATGCATTTTTCCAGGTATGGTTTTGTTATTTGTAGTCTGGATTAAGCGCAGGGAAAAGGAAAGACAAACCAAACAGCTTTTGATCGACCCGGAGGACGACGTGAGGGACAATATACTCAAATATGATGAAGAGGGAGGAGGCGAGGAAGACCAGGTAGGACAAAGCCCACGTATGTAGCGATACTTGTGACTACCATTCATTCATGTGTGTCTGTGGTGCTGTAGGACTACGACCTGAGCCAGCTTCAGCAGCCCGACTCTCTGGAACACATCATCAGTAAGCCCCCCGGCGTCCGCAGAGTGGACGAGCGCCCCATCATCCCAGAGTCCCAGTTCTCCATCAGGCCAGTGGTGCCACACCCGGGAGACATCGGAGACTTTATACATGAGGTGAACCTGAACATCACTATTATATTAGGCATATTCTAGTTCAAATGAGAATGGGTTTGATGTTACCTAATATTACTAAGTGCATATGCCACATTTAAAACCAGCACCGATTTGCCATTCTTACCGCCCACCCAATGCAAATTCTGATTACTTTGATACGATATGTGATATGATTTACAACAGTCAAAATGAAATCTTTCTCATGGGAGATTTTAATATAGACTGCAACTCGTTACAGTGTCTTGTGAGGAATAAGCTTCACTCTATTATTGATTTATGTGGCTTAACAACACTTGTGACTACTCAGATATGCCTCAGGAGTGATGGCACAAAAACATCTGCTTTGATTGATCATATTTTTACTAACTCTGATTGTCTTTGTAGGAAAGCTATATCAGCCCCAGTAGGTTGTAGTGATCACAACTAGGTCCCAGTTTAGGATTTTTTGTTTTCTTACCAGTGCTACTCAAAGTCCTGATAACCCTGATGATGCAGTGGAAGTTTTTACTTAATAAACATGCCCCTGTAAAGACTGTGACTAAACTGAATAAAAAGAAAAGGAAGCTGTATTATGAAAATTGGACAATAAACTATGAACATGACAGAAAGAACTTATGGAGTATTCTAAATGATGTGCTGGGAGGGAATGTTCAGAGGCCCCATCATTTCTTAGTATTGACCCAAAGTTACTGAAACAAGTATCATAAAACATAACTGCTTTTCCGATCACTCACATTTTGAATTTGTTTGGAATACATCCACAAGCTTGGAAAAATGCCCCAAAAAAAATCTATTACCAAAGAGCAGAGCTGAACCTTTCTCTGGTCCTAACAGTAGAACTAATGGCCTACTGCCAACCCTGTTTTTGAACAAATTCAGAACAATCTTAAATGTTGACTTTCAGCACGTTCACAGGTTTGGCCATCAACCACTACAGCTATGGCACAAGTGACTGCCTTATAACATTAAATAACAAGATGTTGGCAGGGGCAGTCTTATTAGATTTTAGCTCTGCTTTTGATTTAATTGACCACAACCTTGCAATGTTACAGTTTCAGTCCAGCAGCTTTACTTTGGCTTCAGTATTACCTAGATAGGAGGCAGACTGTTTGCTGTGGGATACAAGGAAAACTGGAAAACCAGGTGCCATAAATGTCATTGTGTCCTTAGGCAAGACACCTCACCCACATTGACTAGTATGGATCATATGTGAAGCCTCTTTGAGTGATATTTTTCTCAATACAAGATCAATGTGTGAAAAAGAATGCAACACTGGATGGAAATACATCTTTATATTGCTGAAGCTTATTGAAACTATGCCACCGTGACTTATGTGCTGTAATCAAAGCAAAGCGGCGGTCCTACAAAATAGTAGCGAGTGTGCCTATTTTTTCAACTTTTTTGTGGACAGGCACTACTACTTGGCACGAGTTTGACACTGCATGTAGATACGATCACATAATAACAGGCTGTGGAGCTGATGCCTTGCCCAAGGACACAAAGGAAGTGAGCGTAAATAGTGTGGTACAAACTACAAACAAAACTGTGATTTTTTTAAAGTGAGACTAGGGCTACTGCTGTCCAGAAACGGTCACACCTCTGGAATCAGAAGAGGTGTTTCTGATCCACTGTTGACACTTGATGCAAATTTATACTTTGGCATATTATAAGCTTTATATAACTTCCCTTTAAATCGCATCAGTCTGCCTCACAGTCTGCCTTTTCCTGCCAGCGCTGGACTGGGTGTCACTTCCACTGTGTATTGATCTGACAGCAATGCGATTACTCATCTCTGTGGTGTTGTATATGTAAACTGTGGGCTGCGGAAGTGAGTTTGTTTTACTTTGCTGTCATGCTGCTCCACCTCTCTCCCTCAAACACACATAGACACAGGCAGAGTTTGCACTGTGGCGCGGGGAAATACTGATTGACAGACCAGTGACAACATGTTCACACTCGAGAGGCATTGGCATCTGTTCAGCCTTGATCTGTCTACACCCTCTCGCATACATATATATATACACGCACATATCCACACACACACCTGATCTCGCTTTAGTTTGCCGGTGAAACACAACAAACACATGCCGTCGGTGCCACCCACAACACCCTTGGGGGCTTCGAGTTGTTCCACAAGATCTGTGTATCATTTCTCTTTATTTGAGTGAAGCGAGCAAAGTCCAGTCTATTCAAAGAGAGAAGTGGGCAGCGAGCTCTGGCAGTCCACATCCTGTTTGCTAGCATCCATTCAATAATGTATCTTTCTTATGATGTGCCAAAAAATAAGCCCAAAACATAAATGGAAGAAATAAATATGTGCTTGTCCATATAATACGTGTTATTCTGTATGTTGGCAAAAAATAAAGCCTGGGAAATGTATTAAACGTTGAGATAAAGCCACTTAAGCCCCAAATGTTCACAATTATTTACCTAAAACATTATAGACTCGCTATCTCCATAAAGCAGATGCTGAATCCTTGTGCACTAATACTATGTGTGTTTAAAACCAGAAACACTGACAGGATCTGGGCTTGCATTTCATCAAACATCGATTTTGTAGGTACTGAACTTCTCTGCTCTTTCAAAATAAATGGGAAAAGAACATGAACAAAGATGCCATAAAATATCAAGCTTTTGGAGATGAGATTTGGGTAAAACTTTGACATGCAACAACTACTGGTCTGCCATCATCAATGTATCGATGTGGAAATACAATAACTTTAATCAGCCTTCCTTCTGGATCATAGTAAACTATATTTTATCCCTTACTTTTTGGATGTTTCTTTCTTCAAGAGCAAACCCACACTCTAGTGCATTGGCCTTCACAGTCACAGGTCTAGTTGGTTATTTTTTGTGACTGTATTTTCCTTCCGGCTCCTGCGCCATCTGCAGTCTGACTTCTCACATTATACCAGGTCCTTGAAAGCAGAAAGGCCCCCTCGTCTCTGTTTACTGTCCCATGGGTGTGTTTTCAAATCATAATAACATTTTAATTCAAATGTTTTTAGTTATCCTCTATCCCAAATATCCTTGTTCAAGTAACTTTTTAATCAAATTGTACATCTAAATCGAATCAAATTGTGGATTGTTGTTGTTTTCACGCTGCTTACTTTTACGTTTACTCTTACTTGAGTTTTGGTTAAATGTTTTGGTTAAATTTACTGTGAGTAAAGTGCCAAAAGCTTTATGTTGACAATAATGATTTGAAAACATGTGATTCTAACACAGCTCTTTCAGATTTATTCAATATTTGTCTAACCTTTTTGTGCTTTATTTGAAGTTTTGTCCTTAAAATTAAATTGACTGAAAATTACAAATCAGATGCTACTTCCAGACAGTCCCTCTTACTCTTAGATTCTCTTACTTGAGTAGTAATTTCCTCAAATACCTTCTTAGTCTTACTTGAGTAATTTCAGGGCTCACCACTTTGTACTTGTTTACTTGAGTAACAACCACAACAACCATTCCCTTTCATTCACACTTTCTGTGTTTCATTTGAAGGGCTTGCGAGCGGCGGACAATGACCCCACAGCGCCCCCTTATGACAGCCTCCTGGTGTTCGACTACGAGGGCAGCGGCTCCACTGCAGGCTCCGTCAGTTCTCTGAACTCGTCCAGCACGGGGGACCAGGACTATGACTATCTCAACGACTGGGGCCCCCGCTTCAAGAAACTGGCCGACATGTACGGGGGCGGGGCCGACGAATGAAACACTGCCCCCTGTAGGCCTGTACACTAAACGCACATAGACGCACATAAAAAGCCCTCGTCCGTCAGCTGGCCTGCCATGCTCTGTACCACCGGGGGAAACACACACACAGATGACATCACTGACTCAACAACCAATCAGATTTGAGGACCGGGTTTGTTATTCAGAGTGAGAAACTCTCTGATTCAGAGGTGTCTCTTAGCCACCAAATTGTGGTTATTTTACATTTTAGGATTCAAGCAGGATATATATAGATTTTTTTTTTCTTTTTTTCAAATCTTTCTTCAAGTTGTTTCTGATTCCTGGGGGAATTCACGTCCAAGTCCCCGTCTGCCACTCTCGTCGAAGCTTTAAGTTGAGTATGCTTGCTTTGTCTGGAGGGAACAAAAAAGAGATGAAAGAAGAAACGCCGAAGTGAAATTCAGAAGCACTGTTGTTTAAAAAAAGTGCCTTCAGTGGTGCATATTATAGCAGACTCCCGCTAACTCAGGATTGGTTGCCATTTTGTTGGGCTTCTTCGTACGCCCCCACATGACCCCATAACCCCTTTAACTCTGACCTTTCCCCCTGTCATTTCTTTGGGGATGCCGGAGATGTCAGCGCTGGTGACGGAGGACTTGCATATGAGGGTGCTTTATGTAGACCTACTGTATATTGTTTCTAAGTTATGGACGAACCTTTTATCTGTGCTCCTAGATCACAGTCAACTTGAAAGTGATTGTTGAAATCACAAAAACATACTTTGGGACTGTCCCCGACGATAAATGCTTTTTGTGTCATTTTAGTGTGGCGTCATTAGCGGCTGTGTTTGTTTTGGTGAAACATTTAAACATGGGAAAGATGAGTAATGTGTAGGTCCAAAAAGAAGGTCTAGTGAAATGTACAAACCGAAATCCATAAAGTTGGAACACTGTTAAAATAAAGAAGACGTGCTCTTGTCCTTTGCCTGGAAAGTTCCACAGTATGAAATATACTCAAACGCTCAAATATCTATTGAAAACATACATTTTAATGCCATACTGTGGAACATTCTAGTCAAAGCATAGAGCAGAAAAGTTACATAGTGCACCTTTAAACCAACTAACATTGATTTGATTTCAAATTGCTGTTTTTCTATCAAAACAACAATAAAATGTAAAACCTCAGTTCAATTCAGTTGTTTTCATTAGTACAATTTACAAATATGCAATGTTTTTTTGTTTGTTTGTTTTTTTCAAAAGCAAGAACTATGTTTTTTTATCTTATTGTTCTATGAATAGCAAATGATTTGGAAATTTAAGTAAATATCTAAATCTTAGCAATTATTTTGTTTATAACTGTTGGTACAACTTTTTAAAAGGTTTGCATGATTATCTCCAATTATAAAGCAGTTTTTTTTATGTGCTTTTGATTTGCTTTCTTTAAACCTTTTTTAAACACAAATTGATGCTGGTCCTTGTTAGAGTAACAAGCCTCAGCCAGGGACAGTGTGCATCCCCAATCTGTCTCTCTTCAGACCATGTTCCTTTCATTTAAAAAATCTGAAAAGTGTTGGCAGTGAGTTCACAAAGGTTGGAAAAAAGTCTATTTCTTAATCAAAGCAGACGGGCAAAACTAAAGTTCCAGATAAAAAGCTTTTAAAAACCGTTTTGTTGGGTCTAAATATAAAATGCTGCACCATGCATTGTTGAAGAAAAGTGAAAGAAAACCAGCTTTAATTTTATTTATCATTGAAATGATAGTGAATAATATTAAGGCTTAATCACATCTTGTGGGTTGTTTCTATATGCAGCTGCATAGACTAAATATACCTTGAACTGTTAGTTAAGTATGCACTGAATGAGCTCAAATGACTCAAATTCACCATTTGAATGCACTGCTGCATTCAAGCTGATGATGTATCTGTATTCAGTACAGTAGGGGTGAAGCCCCCAACAATCTAAATTATTATCTTCAAATTACTAGCATTGCAGTCTAATTAGAAATGAGCTATTATGATTGGCTTTGAGTCCATAATATATTTTTACAATTCAATACAGTGTGCATCAAAACTAGTATGCAGACTAGTTACTCATTTGTACAAATGTATCAATCGTGAAAAAGTATACAACTAAAACACATATTGACCTTTCCGGTTTAAAATAGTATTAGAATACTAATATATATTATGTAGTTTATGCGTGGTGAAAATGACATCCTCATTGTCTGAAAAAGGTTAAATCTTCCGATCAGACTTTTGTTTTGTTGACCTGACACTTTCGACTGCTCACTCATGATCTTCGCATGATATTGTGACGCGTTTTGTCGGCTCATTACAGGTTTTGAGGCCGTCTTCCTATTGGTAGAGGCAGGAGGACAGAGCCATCTACAGTCCAACTCCTTTAGGACAGCGTCCTGCAGGTGTAGGAGAGTAAAAAGGCCCCTTCATCCTGGTTTAAAGTCTTGTGAGCACATTTCCGTTATTCGATTGCCTCCTTAGTCCAGCGACGATGTTTGTTGTCCTCAATGATGTTTGTTCCATCCCAGTCCATGATCATGATCTCTTTTACTGTGATCAGAAATTGCCTATTTAAGCTGTTCCTTTTCTGCTTTGTCAACTCAGCTGACATAACACTTCACAGCAACATCAAAGGACACTTTGAAAAATTGAGCAGTCAAAACTGTCAGGTAAACAAACAAAAGGTAAAAAAGTCTGGTCTGAAAAGGAACCTTTTAAATAAATCATCAAATGAACCACATTGGACTAGTGTTTTTATTATGATTGTGGTAATGCATATTAAACCTTTTCCTTAGAATCAAAATCGAGTTTGAAGGGTTATTATCATGACAACACTAAACAGGGTCAACAAAAAAGAGTCAGATTCCTGGGAGAGAATACCAATCATATCACAAATGAATACTGTTAAAATAAGTAATATGTATGGATACCATCAGATGCTATTCCAATGCATTCTGTTTTTATTGTGTGTTTTTTTTTCTGCCTTTTTTTTATTGGGGTTACCAAAAATGAGTAGATGATGAAAAACTGTGCTGACAACTTGCTTACATAATCAATGTGATCATCATGCCGCATAAAATGCCTGTGATGGATTGAGATGGCCTGTCAACAGGGTTCGCGTGGTTTCGGGTATGTTGATGAATTGTTGCCGCCGCGCTGACAGACTCGAAAACCAGAGCGCACCTGGGAAATGTAGTGCTTTTTCAGCCGCCACCCTCTTATCAGACTGATTGCAGCACATCTCCCTCTGCAAAATAAACACAGCTGTTACCTTCTGCTATCAGTAATTCTTTCTGATGTACAAATGTGTATATACAACAAACATTTTTATATGTTTAGTGACACGATTCTCCCCTCTCTGTGCTTTTACTTTCTGTTTTGAGTGGCACAATATATTTCAAAAAGCCATGTACACAGATGATCCGTTTGTAAGAGCTGACAGCCATACTTCTTAGTGTTGCTGTTGCCGTTTAGCCTTGGTTCATTCAAGGGAATTTTCCACTTTCAGAACAACTCGCTGTACAGTGTATTCACACTCATTCACGTCTCTAGGCCTTATAACTGAGGGGTCAATGTTGTACCAGGAGCATTGTTGAGATAGCAATCTTCTCTATAGACGCTCTCTACACAAGGTTGCATACCTGTAGCGGAGACAAGAGCACATCTTAATAAAATGCTATAAAAAAGAGTTTGAATGTTAAATGCAAATTACAGGCAATGGCAGAGAGAAGAAAATCATTAGAAGATTACATGATGGGCTTGTAAAGATGAACACACCAAGGTCATTTTATCTGGTACATCTGTTGTTTCTAAATGTAAATATAGGACTAGTTTTCATCAATTGGTAAGAGTGATTAGGGCACTGCCTTCCCAGAAAAATGCAAAGAAGAAAGAAAAAAACCTGTGCCAAATAAGTGACCATACGTTTCAATCTGGATTAAAGATATTGAAAACGAGTTGAAATGTAATGTAAAGTGTAGTGTGTACATTTTCTGTTATGGGGGTCTGCACCTGCTTGTTTCCATGGAGATGTTATTGCTCTGCCCGGAATATTCCACAGTGTGTTCTTAATTTATCTTGCTTTTATTCAATTATGGGTGTTTTTATTGTTAAAAAAAGATACTTGGTCTAGTTACATCACCTGCTTGATGACTTTAATGCTGTACTGTGGAACATACCAGGCAAAGCATAATGTCTATGGAGTCAGGAAGGTGCTGAATCCTTCACCAGAGGTACACTGTGCACCTTTAAAGCTCATTCTAGTTAGCACACATCAATTTTGCAAATTGTGTTGAATTTTTTGGCCTTTAAAGAAATAAGATAAGCACTAAATGTACTGACTTACTTGACTGTGATAGGTTGACAACATACAGTAAATGCAAACAGAAGTACCTAATATAGTGGCCATTGTTTTGTTCCATGTTTTCTGAATGATGCTTGGTCTGTGGACACTGACCTTAAGTACACATGATAGAAGACTCCAGCCAATTTCAAAGATGGTCTAAAAAGTCTTTGTATGACTTTAAACAACCACCGCTGCTCCAGTTCGGTTGTACATATTGTAGAATACGCTTGAAGCTAAACAGACTGACATAGGCAAAAGTGTAAGTGTACAGATGGAGCTAATTGCATGTGTCTTTTTATATTGGGCAGATGAAAACAGTAACCCTATATTAAAGCTTTTGAAATGTGTGGCGGCCCGCATGATCAGGGTCTAGTCCAGAAAGGGTGCAACATAATCACACAATTTCAAATGGTAAAAAACTGAAAAAATACTTGCACAGTTATTATGTTGCGAAAATGTTTTTGTAAATTGTCAACAGCACAAATATTTTGTATTGTTGTTTGTACTATTTTGTATAAAAATGACAAAAAATCTGTATAAAAAGGGGAAAGTTTGTCGTTTCAAGCGTGTTTCTAGTGCCACTGCAATCTCAGTTTCCAGATACCATACAGTACTTGCGCAGCCTTGCAGATCAACCTTGTAAAATAGATGCTGAGCTGGAGACGCACCATGTGTTATAAATAAAATTCCCTCCTTATAAGAACACCGGAATCCTGTCTCTTTTCTGAATGACTATCATCACACTATCAGCACACATCACATCAAAGTTGAGACTATATTGATAATGAAATTTAGAACCAAACCTGAATTGCTTGACCAGCCATATCTTGTCTCTTCGATTTCAAATGGTGATTGACAGGCGGATTAACCAATCAGAGAAACGCACAGTCTAATTGTGTCTAAACAAAAATGGCAGCGTATGAAAAACGGATCAAGTTTCTGCTGGATCCACAAGCAAAGCACTAGAACTCCATAATTCTGAGGTAAAGTAACCTATATATTTTGTTCTAAATGTTACAAGAAGAATGATTAGTTTTCCAAATGAGAGTGGTCGGATTGTCTGAGGTTAGGATAGTGGGTTAGAACAGAATGTTGTAGGTACTGACTGGTCAAGTGTGAACGTAGTCTTGTTCGCTGAAAGTGCATCTGCCATTTCTTCCATTGTTTTTTTTTTGTCTTCATTATTTTCATCATTATTATTATTATAGTCATTATTTGCATTTTCCCACAGCGCAGTTTCTCTTCAATCACAAATGGAGCTTTGCACGAGCCCAGCGATGCATTCTAGGAAATATTCCCACAAAGTTAGAGCACAATTTAAAATCGTAATGTGCTTCTGTGCGCAGCGTTTTAATATGTGGATGATTGAGTTTTGTATTGTAAATTACTTTCAGTGCCAACCATGAACAAACATGAGCCAAAAGGATCAACGCAATTAAGAATGTTCATTTGTCAACTGTGACTGGCAAGGCACTCTTCCAAGTCTGAAGAATACAGCGCTATTCAGCAAAGATCAATTTTACTTGTAGATAAATCAGCTCTATTTGTCCTTATAATTTGTTACTGTAGTGTGTGTTGAATTTATATTATGATTACACTGTTCTTTAGAATAGTTTTACACAATTTATTTATTTAAAGCTGTGAGCTAAAGTAACTAGAAGCTTCTGGAACCTGCTTGACTCTATGGCGATGTTATTGCTTTATGTTTTACTTTAGCCTCCACTTCTGCTGTAAGAAACCTTGGAATCTTATTTGACCAAGAGTTCTTATTTACAGCACATATAAATCAAGCCCATAAAACAACGTGAATCCTACTTTTATTTGCGTAATAGGTCAAATCTGAAATGCTGAAAAACGTATTTATGTATTTCTTACACCTAGATTAGACTACTGGAACTCCCTGCGCGCAGCATCTCCTAAAAGCTCCATAAAAAGCTTTCAACTGGTTCAAAATGCAGCAGCAAGATTACTAAAAGGAACTAAAAGACGAAAGCAGATTGCAATGTTGAGTCTCTTCACTGGCTCCCTGTTGAGTCCAGAATCAAATTAGAAATTCTCCTCCTGACTTATAAAGCCATAAGTGTCATGGCCCCATCCTACCTCAAAAAAGCCACATCATATGCAAAGCATATCGCTCTCAAAATGGTCCCAAAAGTCTCTAAAAGCACATGAGCGTTCATGTGTAATGGAATCAGCTCCTGTCCATGTTAAAGAGGCCGACACAGTCTCTTCATGTAAGACCAGGCTTAAAATGTTTGAAAAAGCTTAGCTCTGCTAGGAACAGAAATAAATACCTACAGTTTCAGCTTTTCTGCCCTAAAAGCAACTATACTGGGGATGTATGGCAGCTTGAGCACTATCCTCTGCTTCTAACTACTTTCCCTATCAACAATATTCAATATTTTTAATTCACCTGTTGCATGTTCATTGCTGTTCACGGTTTCCCCTTTTCTGCAGGGAAGTTGTATTATTTCAGACACTGCTGATGCCCTATCTCACGACCCTGATCTGCAGACCTGGACGCTTCTCAACTACCTGTGGAACTCTCTCTTGTTTGATCAACTCTTTATGAAGAGTGAGTCTTGTCATCACTCCCTCTGAGTCTTGTCATCACTCCTCCCTCTGAGTCTTGTCATCACTCCCTCTGAGTCTTCAATCACTCCTCCCTCTGAGTCTTGTCATCACTCCTCCCTCTGAGTCTTGTCATCACTCCCTCTGAGTCTTGTCATCACTCCTCCCGCTGAGTCTTGTCATCACTCCTCCCTCTGAGTCTTGTCATCACTCCTCCCTCTGAGTCTTGTCATCACTCCTCCCTCTGAGTCTTGTCCTCACTCCCTCTGAGTCTTGTCCTCACTCCCTCTGAGTCTTGTCATCACTCCTCCCTCTGAGTCTTGTCATCACTCCCTCTGAGTCTTGTCATCACTCCCTCTGAGTCTTATCATCACTCCCTCTGAGTCTTGTCATCACTCCTCCCTCTGAGTCTTGTCATCACTCCCTCTGAGTCTTGTCATAACTCCCTCTGAGTCTTGTCATCACTCCCTCTGAGTCTTGTCATCACTCCCTCTGTGTCTTGTCATCACTCCCTCTGAGTCTTGTCCTCACTCCCTCTGAGTCTTGTCATCACTCCTCCCGCTGAGTCTTGTCATCACTCCTCCCTCTGAGTCTTGTCATCACTCCCTCTGAGTCTTGTCATCACTCCCTCTGTGTCTTGTCATCACTCCCTCTGAGTCTTGTCCTCACTCCCTCTGAGTCTTGTCATCACTCCTCCCGCTGAGTCTTGTCATCACTCCTCCCTCTGAGTCTTGTCATCACTCCCTCTGAGTCTTGTCATCACTCCTCCCTCTGAGTCTTGTCATCACTCCTCCCTCTGAGTCTTGTTCTCACTCCCTCTGAGTCTTGTCATCACTCCCTCTGAGTCTTGTCATCACTCCTCCCTCTGAGTCTTGTCATCACTCCCTCTGAGTCTTGTCATCACTCCCTCTGAGTCTTGTCATCACTCCCTCTGAGTCTTGTCATCACTCCTCCCTCTGAGTCTTGTCCTCACTCCCTCTGAGTCTTGTCCTCACTCCCTCTGAGTCTTGTCCTCACTCCCTCTGAGTCTTGTCATCACGCACCTTGAGCCAAACTCAAACAGAACTGTGCAATCAGATTTGTGTATTTCCGTGATAGTTTTGTACACAAATATCATAAAGAACAAAATATAACTTATTTCACCTCAGATTAACAGAGTTGAGTGCTTCGCTCATTGATTCTGCAGAGATTTATTCTGATATTTTTCAACTTTCTTTCCTCATAACCAGCCATATTTGTTTTAATAAAGATGGATCATGCAAATCCCTGTCATTTACACCCAACTCTGGGAGGTGTGATTCACTAGTACTACTGTTACTACCACAGCTACTGCTAATTAAACTGCTATTTTTTTCTGTAGTCAGACTTTTTTATTCTGCACAAGAGAGTAATATCTTTATACAAATTCATTCTAAATCATAGCCATTTTCCATTCAAATTCATCTTAAAACCCCAAATACTGTTTCAGTATTTTTCCCTTCAATCTGTTATAAAAAAAAATATAAACGGTACATTTATGTATGATTTCTGTCTCTAATTGGCTCATAATTGCCCTCATCAGCATTGAACCCACAGCCCACTGCTCCTACTGTCAAATGTGCTAATGCATAATTCAGTTGTATGTAATATAATTGAACTGATATTGTACATTTATTGGCACACACGGAAATGGTGAATGGTCACTTAAATGTAATGCACCGTTAATGGCTTTCATGAACCATGCATCGGGCCTCTGTTGCTAGGAAACTGGCAGTAAATGCGGCGAGTTAGAAGGCCGGCGCTCTCAGACAGACTTTGCGTTACAGTAGGGCACATGGAGGCGCTTGATAATGGTTAACCGCCACTGACACCATTATTCAATTCTAAAGGCAAAAGTTTAAACAGAGTAACAGCAGAACTCTCTTGTGTGGCATTCATACAGCTGCAATCAGATGGTGACATAAAGGTGAAAAGTAAACATTTAAATAAGATGGTTGTTGTTGTTTTTTTTTTTTATAAAATTTTGATTTTTTCCATCTTTGGCAGTTGAGCAATGCAGAAACAGGAATCTTCACTTAATTTGCCTTTTTCACCACATTATATTAAATAGTTGTATTTAAGGAAATAGTCATTGTTCTGACCAATTCTTGGGTTTTGTGTATCAGCCAATACCTGATACCACAGAGACTTAATGAATACTACTTGAAATAAAATGACTTGAACTCGTCTTAAAGGCACAGTAGCATTCAAAATATAGACTAAAAATGTGTGAAAACCGTACTGTGAGTGAGCTTGCATCTTGGCCTGATGGTGGAGGCTCTTCCTGCTTTTACCCATGGAAATGTTGTCCCTTTAGCCATAATATTCCACAGCATGGCATACAATTTATAGCTTAGTATGGTTTCTGTTTCCATGAATGCATGTGACTTTCCACCTCCAGTTACATACTGTGCCTTCAATATGGACGTTTTTTGTTGTCTTGTTTGAAAATATTACGCTGCAATTCAGCAGAAGCCAGCAATAAGTATTTTTCATTTCTACATTTATTGATTGACCTCTCCCTTGAAGAAAAAAATTATAAAAAATTGTTTGTTTTTGATCAGACTAGATAGCTATACTATCCATCAATGTTAGGGCATCTGTAGCATCTTATTTTTATCGTCACTCACAAATGTTATCCAATTCTGTACATTATAGGTTCCAGTATGAATATTCACGCGTGTTCCAAAAAAGTATATACTGGCTGTCTACTTCTTTCAACAGCAACATTTTGCTTGAGAACAAAGGTCCATTTTCTCCATGAAATTTCAGACAGTTTTTTATCTTAACTCACCTTTGTCCCTCATTAGAGAAATCAAATCGAAAGGAAGCAGTTAGCATTCGCCGCGAGTAACGGTGGCTACGTGAGGAGCTAGGTGCACTGACCCTGTACTTTTTGCACAGCGGGACAATGAAGCAGAGGCAGACTACATCTTCTCGCCATTGATTGATCTGTCAGAGCGCATCAATGCTCGGGCCGACAGAAGGAGCCCCACTGTAACTCACACAGCTAGTCTTTCGCACACATGGACACTGACATGTCAGGAGGGAAAAAAACTGCTCCTGCTAAAGAAAACTCCAGCGGACATCAACCTCATCAGGAGATATCGACAAGGAAGTCAAACTAGCTCACATCAAGAAACATTACTATTCCGAGTTTACAACAAGGATTGATCATGTCCTACAATTGGTTTCAGGGCCTCAATTTCAGGTCATCCGTGCATACTTGCCAACATGTTTGCTTTTGTTTGAGTCACGTACGCTGAGGACATTGTTTTATCAAAATAAATGCAGCTTGTTAACTGTGGAAAAGTCAAATTGCATTTTTATTTTTATCTAAAATAAATAAATTTATTATTTAGGTTGTTTTTTTTAGGTCCAGGACTTCTCTGAAAAAGATATTCTGAATCTCAGTTGGACATTCCTGGTTAAATAAAGGTACATTATTATTTATTTTTCTAAATGGTCAAGTGCATAATATGCAATGTTATTGGCCTTGGGTTCAAATGTAATGTTCATCAAAAATAATACATTTTCCTTTCCTTTGACCACATCCAGTCTTGCTGACTTCACTGCTCGCTGCAAAAGCTCTTTAAACCTCTGCTAAATGGACAAATGGATGTAATGACCAAAGTCCTGAGTTGCATTTATTTTTTTTACAGTAAAAGGAACATATTTTGCTCTGGAATTGCCATGCTTCAATGCTCCCTTGAATCTTCTATAAAAACTAATTTCCGCTATAGCTTTATGAGAAATGGTTTCTCAGAACAGGAATTGCTGTTCTGCAATTCCAAAGACAAACTCTTATGGTGCCTCATGATTGCAGTAATACATTTAATGTAAGTCATTTACATTATTCATTATGAAGCCTTGATTAGCTGGATCTCTCTGTCGCCACTGTTATCACTCCCACAGATGTCTCCATTCAAGAGCCGCTGGAGTGGACTGAATTAGGCTACATATAGGACTTAGGAGTTATACTCAGCTTTTTGTATTTGTTTGTTCTTTTTTTTTTTTTTGTTTTTTTTTTTTTCTGGGGTCGGTGGTAAGACAATGAAAATCAAAATTTATATCTGCTATTTAAGTGAACTTGTTCTTTTGTGATTCCCGGCTTTTGCTTTAATGTTATGCTCAAACACACAAACTCATTCTGTGACAGCTTTAACCAGTCACCATGAAGTTCTGTCAAAAGCAGCAGATGGCTTTACTTACCTACAGAAAGCATTATTACAACATTTATTAGTACAAATTTTGAATACATTTAAATAATGATCAAGACGCCAGAAAAAATGTGGTATGGATATGTTGCCATCACTTTCATGATCTCAAAGTATTTTTTTATTTTTTTTGTGTCCATGACTCTTGAAGATTTGTGGAGGAAACTGAGGTTGAGCAAAAAACAAAACACACAGACACTACATATTTGGTCTAAAAAATAAAAGTTATTGGAGTTATGGGCATGAGTAGAATCAATATGAATCCTTTGACAGAGTAAGTAATCTTTTATCTACCACCATTTCTGTATATCCGAAATCTTTTTATATCCACATTTTAGTTCAGTAACATAACATCCACGTTCACCATGTTCTCTGTTGAATAAGTCACCATGGTAACATAACAGGTCTCAAAGACAAAACATACTGCTATAATTATCCCCCTATAGCCTGTTCTCTTCATTGATTTCAGTTCAATGGGTGAATTGTATTTTTAGCTGACCGTCGGGACTTCCAATTTGGGCTAAGGTTGTACTTTTAGACACTAATAATGCATTCCCTTTCACCAAAATAAACACATTGCGCCACTGCACTGTCTCACATTGATTTACCCAGCAGCCGCAGTGGGGATATTATATGTAGATTAGCCGACGGCCTCGCATTGAACTCCTGATCTAATCCACTCGCAATAGGCTGAGAGTGGGTGAGGAATAGGTTTACACAACCATGAAACCCACCCAGAGAAACAGTACACAAACTTTAAAATCGACAATATTGGGTCATAGGCTTTCCAAAGCAGAGCAGTTTGGCGGGTGAAGGCAGGTAGCATGATGCGATAATGGCTAGTCATTTCAGAGAGACATAAAAGCTGAGATTGCAGAAGCTAATGGTCCCTGGTGGGTCAGTGAAAGCCCACCTCACACAGGGAGCAGGGCCAGTTGACCACATTATGGGTGGGGTTGAGGGGACGGAGATCGAGGAGTGCAGCTTGGGGCCCATAGTACCGGCTGAAATCTGATTTGGATTCCATTCTCACATCCAAATCATGTTACACTCCACAGCCACTGACGGAGCAGAGATACATCACTCTCATACGCAGACTGTCAACAGGATCCCACCATCTGCCATCGCTTATATCTGCTCACAGACACTCCTCGCACACTGCACAGAGAGGCCTGCCAATGGAAGTGGGCTTTAGGGGTAAAATGTACAGGTGGTCTAAGACATCAACGAATGCAATGTGGGGTAAAAAAGGCCACATTTGTAAATACAGACTCATATACAGAGTGTACCCACTGTGGTGAAAGTAAATATATGCAGTCTGAAGTAAATACTGGAAGTGGCACTTGGTTTTAGGACATAAGAAAAGAGTTCCATCCATACAGATAATGTGAAATGTATGCTAAAAGAACATATTTTACTGGACGTTTCAAAGCTCAATTAATGAAGTAAAGGCGGCGTCATATTTAGATTCCTAAAATAATAACAGTTATATTAGATAGCTGAGACATGCACAACAATGCATGTCACAGCTGCCCATACCCAACAGGAAGTAGAAATACTTTTTACTGTGGCGTGGGACCTTAAAGGTGGTATGGACGATTTTTTTCAGCAAATTTTTTATCATATTTCCTCGTGGCGTGGATAAATCATTTTATCCTGCCACGTATCGATCATAAAACGCACCTATCGCTCACCTGCAGCCGCGTCAGGCTCGTCCCCACGTTTCCGCGTGCCTAAGCGCATGGATCTATCATAATATAGTTCCCTCAGTGTACGGGGCAAAATGAAGACGGAGAAAGACAGTTTGAGCTGACGCAGAAGTGGACAGAATTCTACGGGAGACGAGCAATGCGATGCGATCCGTCGCGCTAATAAACAAATGCACGTGTGTGTTGTATCAGTCCACACGGGGGTTCGCAAATCGCCGAAAAATCGTCCATAACGCCTTTAAGTTTAACCAAATGAACTGTTCCTAACCCTAATACTAACACTAACCTTACACTAATTGTGGAATATGTTATCCAAAAAATTTGCCAAGAAAATGCAATAAAATTAAAATGCTAAGCTTCGCCCCAGAACTAAATGTCAAACGTTTAGGGAGTCCCACATGGATATACGAAGTCCCATACACTTCACTAAAAAGGCCAGCCCAACATTTTCTGCAGTCGCAAAATCTGTTCAGGACCCCCAGTTCATCTCCATCTCAACAGCTCTAATAACACATTTAAGTTTAGCTGCAGATCCTGAGAGACGTGTCAAATAAATGCCACCATTGCATTCTGCTGGCTCTAAAACATGCTTTTCAAAATAACCCCTTCAACTTATTCAATGGTGCTAATTTTCACAATCAGACCAAACAACACGCAATCTCTATTATAATCGGAGTTGTTTGGCAGGCACAAATGGCTTGTTGTCAACACTAAAATAAAACAGTCCACAAGTCTCTTGGAGGAGTTGAACCGGCACGATGTCAAAACAAAGATAGAAAAACGTCTTGTTGTTTCAATAGATTTGATGTCCTTGTTGTATTAGCTTCACTTCCAACTATTCTCCCACAATCTCATGAGTCTTACAGCTCTGCCTACAACAGAATGTGTTAATTGAGTCCAAGTTGGTGTCCACAATGACAATGATTAAACTTAGAACTAGGGCTGCACTACATATTGCAATAGAACCACAATCGCTATTTGAGTTTGCGCAATTATCAGGTGTTTGTAAAGGGAAATCTGGTTATACTTGTAGTTTTAATCTCTACAAACGTTTTTCTGAAATATTGAAATAATTATTTCAGTTCAAGAATCCTACTTTTTTAGTTTTTTGCAAAATAGAGCAGCCTTACTTCGAAGCCCTTTTCTCATCAGTCGACTTTCAATCTCTGTCAAACATGTGTTCAGCTGTAAACACAAGAACTCCATCGAAGAAACAGCAGAAGAACTCAGCTGTGAATTGTGGACTAAATCTCCCCATTTCCCTTTAGGTTCCTCATTTTTACAAGCACAAAAACACCTACAGCATGTAGCGCTGAGCATAAGACATTGACCTTTTTTTTCTTGAAAGGCTTTAACTCATACTGCAAATACTTCCTAACTCTGAAACTAAATCAATCTGTTTATTATAGCAGTATTGTCAATTATTACTATTGTGTTTTCTTGTTTGTTGGTCCAATTGTCCGCGTTTGTTCAGTGGAAGCTGATGGAACCTGAAGCTGATCACATCAAAAATCAAAGACATGGTCATTGATTTAAGAGAGAAAAAGGACACACCAGAGGCAACTACAATCCTGGACAGAGTGTTGAGTTAGTGCAGAGCTAGAAATACTGGGAACTGTGGCCCGCAGCTCAATTCTAATTCTAAAGCTGTGTCCAAAAAGGGCACCAGTGTATTTTCTGTCATTTTTGGAGTTAAATCACTTTCTTCGGTTGCATTGTTTGGCAGTCTTGCATTAAAAGACAGGAGTAAAGTGAGTCGGATCGTTAAATGGCCGGTGGGCTGATTGTTGAGCTCCAGCTGAGCCTTGAGGTCCTGCACACCCGACAGGTGCATCGTGGATCCTCCGACATTGTGAGCTGCGACTCTCATTCTTCACATGAGGAGAATCCCATCAGGACACAGCAGGTTCAGCAAGTGTCAAGGTGCAGAACAAAGCATTATGGGAACATCAGCAGCCATCCTTCTGAACAAATATCAAAGGGTTTATTTATCCATGCATTTATTAATATGTGACTTTTCGAGCCAACGTGAGTTTTATCGGATTATGTGTTTGTCACATTATTGTCATTTTTGTATTGACGCCAAACCAGAAAATTGCTGCACAACAAATCTACTTACGGGTACAAATAAAGTCAATTGAACTGAACTGTACCTCATCAGCGTGAAACACTTTTCACAGCACACGTTTTTTGGTGTAAAAGATGTTACATTAAATCACTCAAATTGGGACCTTTTCTTAAGGCACATGTGGCAATGCCTCACACCGGTTGAAGTTAAATGCACAAAGCTATATAGCGTGTAACTACGGCGACTTTACCACACAGAACTCATTAACTGAAGAATGAAGCATCGTACAGTGTGTCCTGATATGGATTTTAAACTCCAAAAATGTCCAAAATAATGTCTTATTAGGAGGGAAAACGTGTAGTGTTTTATATTTTTAATTGAGCATGTACATTTTTCTAACCGGATCTTGCTTCAACAGATCAAACCACTTTGCTGCTTTCAAGGCCGCATTTTGAATAGTGAGTACAAGTAAGATTTCTCTCGCTGACAGAATCATGAGCACCAATGTCATTATCTGCCCTGGGCAAACAGAAACGATACAAGCTTTATAACAGTTTGCTGTAAGTGAAGATGGGAGTTACGTGTCAAAATGGCACAAAGGTCCTGCGCTAATGAGAATGAGCCAAAGAAAGTTGTGCCGGCGCAAGTAACAGCAAACGATAAGATGAACGTTGTGTACTCGAGCTAAGAGTAAAAATAGTCCTTTGAGAGCACATGCATTTTTAACATTATTTTTAGGAAACTTTTCACAGTTTGTTGTTGATACTGATCTCAATGTTGTGATGGCAAAAGGAAACTGATGACAGACGACCAACAATCTGACAGCAAGTGTGTAACTAACTATTCTTTCTCATAAAACCTGTCTGTAAAGCAGCCGTGGAAGAAGTGCTCAGTTTGGTATCAAAATCGAGCCATTTAAAATTTTACATTTAGAATAAAAAAGTATTAAAGTATTATACACAGACTTCCCTATTTTCACAAAGTGTCAAATGTAGTTATTTTCAGAACTTATATAAGATTTATATATAAGATTTCTATTTATATGATACTTTTCTCAATCAATCTTAATCCCTAAAGAAAAAGCATTTTCTATTTTTCAGGGCAGTTCAAAGATGTAGTGGAGTAGAAAGTACAGATGCTCTCAAAAGTATCCACTGTGCTTACATAAAGTAGAGGTATAAAACGTCATTAAGTACAGTACTTTAACTAGTTAAATACTTACAATAAATATTATTCCAAAATCTTGGAAGCCTCACACTCAACTAAAGAGAAAAAATATGACTTGGGCTTTTGGAGGGTCCAGAAAACACAGGCTCAGCCACTAAACAGATACTGTGGCTGTGAAGATGGTCAATTAGACACATTATAAGAAAATAAACTGACTGAAAATTATTCTTATCATTCACAGTGGCTGGCATGGCAGACAGTGGAATATTTGTGTGTAATCTGATTGTTTTTAAATAGAGTTCATTAACTGCTTTGTACGGTGTCATTGAACGATAAAATATACTTAACACTAACCACTTAACACAATTTGACTGAGCAATATTTTTTTGATATACTTTCTACATCTTGGGAAGTGAAAGGAAAATGATGGATTAAAGTAAAGTGTGTGAAATAAAGTGCTATTCTTTTTCAAAAACTATTGAAATTCAAACTTTGCAGCGCTGCTGTGATGACTCTCCATTTTGCTGCCACAATTACCTCATGAGTTCAGTGCCCTAAAGTCAATTAAGTCGCACACTTTTGGCTCTGCGTAATTTTTTAGAGGCACTTATCCACAGCCTATGAACGCTGGGGCTTTATAAATGGCCATTAGCTGCCCCAGCCCACCTTTTCTCAGCTCTCTGCTTGATTAGTAAAAGCTACTGTGACCGCTAGTGGTACTCTTTTAATTCAAGGAGTCAAGAGGTGAAACCAAAAATTAAAATGAAGTCATGATGTTAATAATGTGACTGTCGACATGTTCAAATGTAAAAAAAAAGTTTAAATTCATTGGCGGATGAAGTTAATCATTGGGAGTTGAAATAATTCCTGTTCAATGAATTTGGTGAGTGATGGCGAAATGGCCTTCATTTACAATATGTAAGACTGAATGTCAGACGAAATAAGACTTTTAACTACACTCTTTACTCACATTCACATCGTAAGAGATGATAAGAAAGTTAGCTGACGTGTTAGCACGAATCATACAGTTATTATTCTTTTTTCCACTATTATTGGTGGACATTTAGCATCAATATATATATTTTAGTTTATATTGTTTTTATATTATACATAAAACAAACAAAATAAAAACAAATAGAACAAGACAAAGATAGGAGTGACATCACTTCTATCAATAACTCCTTTAATCAGTACAAATCATTATATTTGTGAAGCTTCTCTGAAGGTTATTCAAATTGAAACTAATATAGCCACTCCTCCTATCACAAAGAGCCGTATAGTTAGGTCAATCAAATGTTAGCGTTTGATGTTCCAGATCCTCCAGATGAGTTTCCTTCAGGGACACAATGTCCATTCCCTCTTTTCTCATTTTGTTTCCATCTAGTATCTTTGACCATTTGATTGGGTGTATTATACCGTTGACATCAAAGAATATGTAGCATCAATATTTTTAAAAACTTCATATCATTTAGACTATCTTTGTTTTTACAGTAAAAGCCTGAGTGCATAAAGCTATGCTTTCTTTATTCTCGACTACACAAAGGTGAACTCACTCGAGTGGTCCGAGCGCTGGACCATGTGGACCATAGGCTAATTGATGGACACTTGGCATGCTCTGTGTGCTCAGCAATTTGTAGAATCCATAAAAAGAGATGTAGAGGTAATTATGTTTGTCATGATGTAGTGGAGGCAGGGATGGGCCAGCTAATCAGAAAGGCTGACAGCTGTAGCATGCAGATGCTATCAGACCTCTTGTCCGCGGCTATAAAATGAAAGCAGGTCATTTTAACAGGTAACAGCTGTTCATAGCTAATTTGTTCAATTATGCGCGGAGGATGCTGGCGGAGGTTGTTACTCAGCCCTGGGGGACTTCGGTTCTCCTCTCCCTCCATTTCCAAGAGCATCTGAAAAATGAAAATCCATATCCATTATAAAAAAGCACGGGAGAAAAGCTCAGGAAACGCCTAAGGAAGACAACTGCAGCTCTGACACAATGCTTTAATGGCAAATTACTTTCACACAAGACAAATAGATTGTTAATTACCAACATAATTATTTTGAGTGATGGTTGGGAGAGCTTTGTCATTTAACTTATGACCATATCGGCCTCACGCGTCCACAGACTGACATGTTTACCAGCGCTGTGCCGCTGCTGAGGAGACAGACAGACTAATGTTGTCCAATAAACAAGAGGAATGCAGCGCAGGGGGAGGTGATCAGTCAGGAGCCGTAATGTTATTGTTAGGATTGATTTAGTGCCATGAGATTTCCTCCGCTGCACAGGCTCACTCTGACCTTTTAGAGAAAATGTGATTTGAGCGTGGGCCTCCTGCTTCACTGCCAAGTCACTGCACAATTGTCAGTTCAGCAATTATAAGCCTGTAAGCCACTCTGACCAGTCAATCATGTCAGAAAACACTTGTGTTAGTTCTGCTGGATAGGCAGAATCTTGTTGACTTGTTAAATACTTTGGGGAATAAACATGTTTATGTAATCCTCCATTTGTCCTGGAGTTGTCCATGGCATCAAAGGTTTCAAAGTTTTTTTTTCCTTCAAAATAGGACATTTGTTAACCCAACTTGCCCCGAGGGTTTAAATACATGCTGCCATTACTTTCAGAAATGTCACTGGCTTCTGATGGCCTTTATTTTTCAGATGACTATGATTTGATGATACTTTGGCGAATAAAATGTACTTACAGTATGTTTAAGGCATGACATTGTTGAGTGTTTTGAGTACAGAGACATGTAAAGAGGAGGGATAATAAACTAATCCAAAGAAAATTGCTGAGAGGGTGCAGAGGAAGACCAATATAAGAGATGTATTAAACTGACCAGCTGACACTTCTTTCCTATTCTATGCAAATCCATTGAACACACTACAGGAAATCAGAGGTCGAGTAGAGAAATTAAATTAAAGACTTTCCTTTGAATTATATGGAGATGTTTAAACGTAAATGGCCGCCATATAATTGGTTGAACGCCCTTTTATAAAACCACATTTTATACTTCATTTTATACTTGGAAATCAGCCTTGAGCATTTACTGTCTCAATCAGTTATGATAATATCACAACCTGAATATTTTAGATTTGATCAATGCCTACAGCTTTAAGTATTGTACAAGTTTAGTAAGTTTTAGTTTGTAATTTTCCTTCAAAACTAATTTTCTTTTTGAGTTGAGAGACTGCTGAGACACTTTATAATAACTTCTTTCCTGGGGCCAAACTGTGTGGCCCTGCACACGGGGCCCTGGCAGGTGAAAACTACCCAACTGTACCTGACATTTAAAAGGTTCTGCTTCTCATATTTTCTGACCATATTTGTACCATATTGACTAAATCTTGGGAAAGAAGTGAATCTCTTTGTCTGTATCCATCTGTTTTTTTTAAATATGTACTTATTGCACTGAATTGGGTTTTCTGACTGGGTGGATATTTTGCCTTCAGTTTACTCAGCTATTTTCTTTCCAAAATAAATACTTTTTTGAGCACAGACCTCCACCAAGATGTTGAAGTTGTTGAGGTCGCCCCCGGAGGTAAAGGTGACGTGACGTTGATGGGAGCCGAGGTGAGGCTTTGGAGAGTCTGACCTCACGCACAAACATGCCCCGAACCACATCCAGGACACTTCTAAGGACACACACATTGATCATAAGACGTACAACAACACAGCATTGCTTCAAATAAACCATTTGCATTCATTTATGTGGATGGGCTACAAATTGTTCTTTTTTCTTGTCCAGATGTTTAGCCCTGTGTGTGCAATTTGTCTTTTTTTAATGAGACGTGTCCTAAATGACTACAATTAATCTAATGTTTATTATGTCAAAAGAAAGGATTTTCAGGCCATTTAAAGGGCAAGAGGAATTAATAATTATACATAAGTAGATATGTTTAAATCATGGCCAATTGCATTGATTATAAACTATATTTAAAGTAATTCTGCAGAAAACTATAAGTGCCAATATTAAGTTTGGAGGAATTGAGCAGGGTGAAAGCATCGGGTGAAAAAGATGTGTAAAATAAAAAGCAAATCACGACAAAACAAGAGCAAGAGGTAATACAGAAGGTGATTTGTAGTAAAGATTACATGCGGAAAAAGGCCAAACAAAAAAAGCAGTCAAAAATAATACAAGAAAAAACAAAGCATATTGAGCAAAAGTCATGAATGTGCAAGCAGGAGGAGCAGCAGGAACTATGCAAATTAAATGAAGCAATTGAGTCCAACTGCCACGATATGTGCTGGTGCAGGCTGCTCTGTGTCCAATGACTTACTCTTTAAAAGTCTAAGGATTTTTCAGTCTGAATTTTCTAAATATTTCGGGTTCTTAGGAGATCTTCTGTGGACTCTCAAAAAAACCAGGGGATTTTAATGCGTAGTTCCTTGCAACATTTTTGTAATTTACCAACATATGTAAATTGTATAATCAAGTATTGGTTGCATTAAAATTGCTGAGTGTAGTTGAAAACAATTCATTCATGTCTATATCAATTTGCGTGAAATTAGAAAAAAGAAATACTGTGTGCAGAAAATGTTTTATTCATATTCTTGTAATTGTTATACTAGACAAAGATAAGAAATAAGCTATATTTTTTGTAATACATTGAATCCCTGTATTTTGAAGCATCATTTGTTGGGGCTTTCTGCTGTGACCGGCTGTGAGGCCTCATTGGTTCACGAGGCTTTGCTTTCCCCATCACTGGTCAGGAGCCGTGATGGCGACCACTGCAGCTAGAAGGTTTGACCTATGGTGCATGTGTTGAACTGATGGGGGAAACCGTAGTATCCTGAGGAAACCGTAGTATCCGGAGGAAACCGTAGTATCCGGAGGAAACCCGCGAACTTCTTGCCAATGGCCAATATATTGAAATTGAGATAATATCATTGATGTTGTTTTGAAGATATACTCCTCCCCCTTGTTAGCGCCCCCTCCTCCTCTTATGCTGGCGGGCGGCGTGGTGGCAGCATGGTGGTGGCGTGGTGGTGACGTGGTGAGGGCCTATCATTGCCGCTTGCGGCTATATATTTATGTTCGTTTTGTTGATTTATGTCTAAAGCCCAACCCGTGCTCTATCTTTGAGGGTAGCACAAGGGTTAAAACAATCGTTGGCCCCCAACGAAATTTCCCCATGTGGGACAATAAAGGAATATCTTATCTTAACCACTCTGCCCCCACCAGCCCCACATCAGCACACAACATGTGGCCGGGCGCAGACGAATACAAACCAGTCCACTGAGCACCGCAGTTCTTTGTATTGACTTGCCAGGTGCAGCAGTTGCTCAAAAACATTATCCAGGGAGCAGATTCTAAATATGCAAACTCAAACAAGACAATGGAATTGAGTCTGGTGTCCTGGTGTAACGTAAGCAAATATAGCCTGACAAATCATATCACTGAAGGTTTAGAAGTTTGTCCATGCTTTGACTTTCAAACAGTGCTCTGCAATGAGACAGGAAACAAAGACAATAGGTTGCCATGGCACACATTTGAAGCTAAAGCTCAGAATTGGCAGTACACAGATACATTTACTCAGTTGCATTTACTTGAGTATGATTTTGAAACAGATGTACTTCTCTGAGTCCTTTCCAGACTGTACTTAAAGTCATTTGAAAGTGTAAATGAAGAAGTAAAGGTTTGGTTCCTCTCCCCGCTGTAACCGACAAAAGCTTGTGTTTCTTGCTCCTTCAGAAATCATTGTTTTTTCTAATTTGATGGTCTTTACTCTTTACTTGATTTATCTCTGGACCACAACTTTTATACTACTTGAATAATATTATTTTGAAGTAACAGTACTCTTAAGTCAGTACATTTTTGGCGAAGCTACACACATTCCATGCCTTTAAAAAACCCAATTGTGTTTGAATTTTTACTAGACAAATATTTTTTTTTAAATAACTAATTATTTTGCTGTTTCATTTTGTCATAAATTGAGCTAACAATTTAATCTGGAAACCTGAAGTTAGAGAAGCAATGGGCAATCCAACAGTGGCACCTTGTGGACACATCCTCCTCTGCAATGTAAACGACTCCAAGGTTTTCCATTTAGCTAGAAAAAAAGCTCTATCAAAGTGTGAATTGTCTTTGTGTATCCGACATTATATGAGTTCAATGAGTAATTTGAGTTAATGATGCACTGCAACCTGTCCTTCCTACCACTCACCTGCACTATTCCTTCATAATGCTTAATGAGTCACAGACAGTGACAGTGACAGTGACAGTAATGTCTTTATAATGGCTCTAATAGACAAAGCACATGGAGCTCAGAACGCTCATACTGATACTAATAGATTGAAAAATCGTTCCCTAAACATGTGATTGATATTGGTAGATCTCCAAACTCTTGAGCACTCTTACATTTTCATGCTTTTTTATTATGCTTTTGCCAAAACAACGTCAGTGAATTAATTAAGCTCACAATAGAGATTAGAAAAAAACAACAATGCTAAAATATACTGCTATTTGGAAACACAATATGAATTCTGTTCTGGCTAACCTAGCAAAAACTACAATGATATGGTATATTTTTCACTATTGGCCAATAATGGCTATACTTCATCTAGTTCAAACTAAAAGGTATTGGAAAATAGTTTCCCCCGACAAAATGTACGCTGTCACCAAAGATACGCAATAAATCTAACAACGCCATATTATAAAAGCAATTGTATACTAAAAGCTAAAATGCACTATTGATTGATTTTAAATTCTTAATAGAGCATGGGTTCCCAAACGTATCAGGCTGGGAACCCCAAAATAACCTTGCAACCGATCCAGGACCCCAACTGTTTTGTTTTTAGGGGGCTTATTAAATAATTTGACTTATTTTCATTAAAATGTACGGTAAAAATACATTAAATACAGTGTCATATTTATTCCAACATCTTCCAAGTCATCTCGCGACCCCCAGCTCATGCCTTGCGACTCCCGACCCCCGCTTTGGGAACCACAAGTGTAGAGTACAAGTGTAACTTTGTATATTTGCTTCATCTCACGATACAAAGTCCTGAAGTTTGTGTTTCTTTTTGTTGACAACCTTTTCCACAGTAAAGTCCAACAGAGCAGACTGAGTTACAGAGGAGGACACATGAGAAGGTCCTGCAGTTTGACTCTGGTTTATAAACTGTCTGGGGCCCACTAAACCTGAAATAACAGAGACAAAAGATAAGGTACATAAAATACTCTCATACTTGTTGTTTACTATCACACCATGTATTTTCTTTCAGGTTACTACAAGGGTGGTCCCAGAACCACAGCATTGTCAAAAGAGGACAGTTGTCTTTGTGATAAATTGTCTAGATACAAACCAAAATGTTTTATTGGCAAATATTAACTTTATTTTCCATGCTAGACCTGCCTTGACTGACTCTGGAGTGTAATGCGTTTCAATATATTAGCGCTCTTGCCTCCCAAGAAGGAGATCATGGGTTCGATTCCCGGACCAGACCAACATCACATGATCTCTCTGGGTGGAGTCTGCATGTTCTCCCCATGTTACCGTGGGTTCTCTCCGGGTTCTCTGGCTTCCTCCCACCATCCAAAGACATGCATCTTTATTGGCCCTAGTGAATGAATGTGAGTGTGAACTGTCTGTAATGTCTATGTCTCTGTGTTGGCCCTGCGACAAGTTGGCCACTGTCTAGGGTGTACCCCGCCTAAGGCCCGAAGTTACTGGGATAGGCTCCAGTCACCCGCGACCCCGAAAGGGAACAAGCTGCTTTATTAAAGCAGCCTTTTTATTAATTCACTGACAGTCTCTCGCGGCTTCAGCAGAAGAAATGTGGACTTATCACTCGACTGTGACCCAGTGACACCAACACTCATCTTTTCACTTTTGTTCTTTTCTATTTTTATCAACCCAGTAGGCTATAAATAGGCTTGAAAAATATAATTTAGAGGGTAACAAGCCAAATGATTGTCCTGTCCAGTCCAAGGGTAAATTGTAAATAGAAATAAATGCCAGGTTCAGAGCAGGCCTATTAAAAAAGTGTCATGAGAGCAGTGAGCACAACATTTATCACCGCACTGTGATGCTGCCACGCCCCCTGCTGGAAACATGCACATTATCTTCTTACAAAATAAAACAATTGTCTTCTCCACACGACCAAATAATTGTGTTGTGTGAGTAATAATGTATTTTTTAATTGAAGAGAAAAAAAAACATAAGGAAAAAGCGACCATTTAAAGTGACGTAAATGCGATGTGTCTAATTATGACGTCAGCAGCCAGGTGCGCGCGTACTAAATGCCACGTGACTGATCGTGCTCCAGCTCACGCGGCTCTCAGTCTGAACTACGTTTTAGTGCTACTTTCTGTCAAAATGAACATAGCCAAACCCTACATTGGTTGTAAAATAGCTCTCATTTCCAAAGCTCTGAACAGATATGTGGGCATAGTGTACACCATTGACAAGGTGAACGCCACTGTGGTGCTGGCTAAAGGTAAGTGTGTAACCAGGGGCATTATGTGTGGGCGGCGAGGGCTATGTGGGATTGACTAGGTTAAAATTCAACAAGTTTATAAAAAAAATATATATATATGTTCAACAAAATTATAAGCTGTCTATACATTGCAAAAAATTGTACTTGGCCATGCCTGTGGTCAATGCCAGATCTCGGAGGCTAAGCAAGGCTGGGCCTGGTCAGTGCTGTGATGGGAGACGCAGGGCACAGCAGTAAGAACTGTCGTTGTGTCCATAGGCAACACACTTTACCCACACTGTAGGATTCCGGTGAGTGCTCGGAGGGCTGATTGTGGGGATCTACAGCCTCGCTTTAGCCAGTCTACCCCAGGGCAGCTGTGGCCACAATCTTATTACATCAGAATGTACAGTCCACTTTGGGGGTCATAAAATCTGCTAAATAAATCCTGTCAATTATTAAACATTGGTCTTTTTTTAGTACAATATGGACTATAACTTTAAATAAACATACTTCTGTTCTAGTGAAGTGTTATGGGACTGAAGGGCGACCGACTGACAGACCCACACCAGCCAGAGATGACGTCTATGAGTACATCACATTTAGAGGAAGTGATATTAAAGACATCAACCTCTGTGAATTGCCGCCATCCCAATATGGGCTGCCTCCAGATCCTGCAATTCTACTGGTCGGTGTCTATACAGTAAATATCAGACTTATGGGCTTGTTTTATGCCGAGTTAACATTTTGACATTAGTCCTCAGGAACAAGTTTTCCAGACGCACACTCTACGTTAAATCTTGGAGCAGTTCAAGTTCCTATTTACCACCAGGTTCCTGCCCAGCCCTTTCACAATGAGGATTATGCTGCAGTGTTTGGCTTTGGTAAGATGTTACAAATAATACCATGGTTTAGTCACATTATTTGTAGTTGCTGCGGATTTGTATCTGAATTTTGAATGCTAGCGATTGAATAAGAATTACTGGAATAAGATGCCACAATTTTCTAAAATGTTTTAATATGAGACTTCATTTCGGTTTAGCTATGAAACGGCCAATGGTGGAAAAGGCAGTGCAAACCATTGGCATTGAGAGAACCAGACGATTTATACATCCATCCAATGACGAATGGGAGCAAAATGAAACCCCGACTCGAGCCTCGGTCAGAGAACCCTTGGTAAGGCAACCGGTCAGACCACCGCCCAGACTACAGACTGAGAGAGACCCTCCTCGCCATAGACCACCTCCGATGACAAGTAAGCAAGGAAACTCCATATTTTCACATCTTTTTATAATATTTGTGATTTCTTATTTGAAGTGAGGGGAGGTTTGCGTTTCCCTCCAACTCGACAGGACCATGGATACCGGCAAAATATTGAAAACATACCACCAAGGAGGAGACTAGGTAATGTCATTTAGAGCCATTTAAGTGTGCGCTGGGAAGCTTTTTCTGGTGTGAAGTCTGCCTCCGGCTTGTCTCCTTGGAGATGTCCGTGCTCTTGCCTGGAGTGTTCCATAGTATGCCGTTAAAGTTGTATGTCTTACATTTATTCAATTAGTTTTTTTTGGTCTCAAACATCTTGGAAAAACGTGCCTTACAGTGAACGCGATCGCCTCTCCACAGATCTTGCCTGTAGTGATGGGAAAATGAAGCCTCATGAACCGATGAGGCTTCAAATCCAGTCACAGCACAAAGCTCCACCAAAGTGAGGCCTTAAAATACTGGGGGGGATTTGATTGTATTATAAAGAATAATAAGTATATTTTGAAAGTAATGTTTATGTTCACATACATAGTATTTCTTTTACTACTTTTCTGATTGCACACAAACCGAAGTCTTCGTCACGTGACTTCCTGATTACTGACACGTGATTTAATTTTGAGGCTTCATTTGGCATGCTCAGTTTAGCTAGAAATCTTGGTATTTCGCCGATCACTGCTGACCTGTAACTCAGACCGGTGGCGTCGCCTTCTCTCCATGGACATGGTGATTTAATGGCTTGGTGTAACATCTCAGACAAAGCACTGTCCAGGTGACCCTCCTCCAGAAAAGTTCAAAAGTGCACCTTAAGACTGGGGATGTAACCGTGATATTGAAGTTCCTGAGTGTATTTAGTTATAGCGTCACACTAGATGAGCAGGAAGTACATGGACCATGATAACTGCTTTTTCATATTGTCTTCAGATGTATTAGACTTGTGGATTAATTTGGACATAAGTTAAATAGTGAATATTGTGCTATGAGATTTGAATATGTGAAACTTAATCGAGACGGGTGTTGTCCTTATTGTGTATAAATACTTAAAAGGTTCCTGGAGAGGCCAGAATCGTCAGTATGACGGCCCACTGAGGTTTGATGCAGACTTTGATTTCGACTTTTCGAATGCGCAGTTCATCAATGATTCGCAAGGTAAAGTTAATGTGAAAATTATTTCTAAACTAGATTGCTAACATTTGTACATCAAATTAACACTTTCTATCCAGAGCCACGGAATGAAAGAAGGGAGGCGGCTGCAAATGACTCTCCCTTCGATGAGGATCCTTTTGGGCAAAAATGTGTCTATAATAAGGCAAAATCTTTCTATGATAACATTTCCTCTCCCTCCGAGCAGAAATTAAGGTGAGTTGTTGTTTAGCTCTCCTATTCAATTAGATTTGATATTTTCAACATTTATTATGTGTGTATCAAGATCATCATGGGCAGAGGAGCGCCAGCGCAATATGGAAACATTTGGTGCGTCTGGATGGCCTTTGAGCAGCCCGGGATTTAGAGGGGGTCCCATCAGGGGCCGAGGGCAGAGGTCTGGACCAGGAGTCTTTGTTTACTAAACTCAGAGGAAGACCTTTCGTTATCCTCATTATTCTCTTTAAATATGAATCACCAGTGTATATTAACATTAGAACTTGAATAATCTGTGTTTATAATGTAATGAAAATAATGAACATTGTGAATAAATGTGTTAATGGTTTTTATACACGTTATCATAGCTGCATTCAAACTTTGTAATAACACTTAAGATTTGCATCATGTACGTTTTGGAAATGTGGGTGTATCATGTGACCTTAAATAAATTCAAATAATAGATTGGATTTGTCTCTTTAAATGCATGCCAAAGAAATGGTTTGCATTTCTTTCCCTCCCTAATCCCAGTTAATGACGTGAAAGACATTTAGTCCAGTCAGCTTGATGGATGCGGTCTGAAGATGAAGGCTCCCGTCAACACAGACTCAGCATCCGGACTGTACCACAGCGGAGGGTTTGCCACAAGACCAGTGTGTTACGAGATCTAAACAAAATGAGCATCTTAAGGACATATAAAGTACAATCTTAAAGATCGTTATGGTTCGGCTGCGCAATAGAATGTAGTTGGATTTCTTTCTCACTTGTGCACATTAAACGTCTCACGCGCCACCCCTCCGTGTGATGGTAAAGGACAAACGGTGCAACTACAGGATTGCGCGCAAGATAATAAATACTAGAATAAAATACCCGCTTATATTTTCCACATGAGAAAATGTCAGTGGCGTTTTCATCTGCTCGTCCTCGGACTAAAGTGGAGGTGACGCCGCAGATCATTCAGAAGGTGAGCTGTAGGAAGACTTGATGTGCGCCGTCTTGGATGAAATGTACGCTGTCTGCACTGGGAGTGTGCGCTGCAAACGCTCATCTTCTCACTATTGAACTGGCAACATTAAGCTAAATGTGCAAAACTTGTAAACCTCTATTGTAGCCACTTGATGCTCAAATCTTTATTTTCCTGGGAACCACGACACTAAAATCAATTATATTATATTTGAGCAATTACGCACGAGGGCCATGACATGCCAAATACCTATAAAACCTTAACTGTTGTGTTTATGAGCAACATTACATAGTTCACTTTGTACGGCCAATGTATCCAAAGGTCCAGCCTGGACTAAAGCGCTGCTGAAGCTGTATCCTTGAGTGACCCGTGTTTGTTTTGGTGTGCAGTGTAGCATGTCCTTAAACATACCCTGGCCCCTGCACATGCTTTGACTGCATAAGCCAAATAACTGAACAAAAGTCTGGCATAGAACCACCACCCCGCAGAACACATCTAACACTCATAATTGTGCTCTGTCTCATTGTAGTCTTTTTCTCAGATGCTTGATGAAAACCATCACCTCATACAGTGTATAATGGACTACCAAAGCAAAGGCAAAACAGCTGAATGCACACAGTAAGTGCCCTATTTCTTCTCAAAACTGACATCGGGCAATTTAACATCATATGCAGTCAAACTTCCCTGAATGTTTTTGACAGATATCAGCAAATCCTGCACAGAAACCTTGTCTACTTGGCCACAATAGCGGATTCAAATCAGAACTTGCAGTCACTTTTACCCGCTGTGAGCACGACTTGAGTTTCATTATGTTATTAAGTATACTGCTCCTCTTCTAATGACTCCTCGCTGTAACAATAATTGGTTTCACTTGGTGTAGCCTCCCACTCACAACATGGGAATGGGCCAGAGTGGTGGACACACTTCAGGTAATGACAACATGACTTCAGGACTGACACCTACGTCGATGATGCAGAGTAACGGTAAGTGGGACGTTGATGTGCCATGTTTGTCCCATGTCTTTCCTGCACGTGTGGTGGCGTTACCTTTTATCAACGTGCAGGAGAAAGCTTGTACATGTTGTGAACCCCAGTGCCAACGGTGGATGGAGTAGCAAGCAAAAAAGAAATAAAATAAAACATAAGAAGAAGTAACCTGAGTAAAAGTAATGATCTTGTCGAAATGCTGTCCAAGCACTGAGTAATTGTTCGGACACAAGATCAGCATTTAAATGTAAAAAAAAAAAAATAATATAAATGGAATAACATGTAAAAAGACAACATCACAAGATAGGATACAGAAAATAAGGCTGATTTTCTCCCAAGAAGAATAGTCCAAAATGTAAGTACTCAAGTAAGTGTACCGTTACTTCAAAATACATTTCAATCAAGCAAAATTTTAAAAAATGTGATTAAACTCTTCTAAGAATTAGGCTGCAACATCAAGTAAATGTGACTCCATCCACCCCTGCCGAGTGCATCATTATGTGTTCCCATTGCTCGACTCCTGGCTGTACTAAAGGTGTGCAGTGAAGATGAACTGAATGTGGTTCTGTTATTGACCTTTGGGACATGTATCCATCAGGCCACAGTGTTATGCAGCAGCAGCAGTCAGTCCAGGTGCCCCGTGCTGCTCACAGCACATATGGCCACGCTGGGCCCCCTTCTCTAATGATCCAGGGCCCTGCCTATGTCTCCTCGTCTATTTCCTCTCGCAGCAACATACAGTCAAATCAAGGTGAGCCAGGTCATATTCTGAAGAAATGCAGGAAAAATGATGGACACTCACTTGAAATGAGATGAAGAATTAAGATATTTTATCCCCAACCCGGTTTTTGCAGGATGTGACTAGAACATGTATGACATCATTTGAAATCCTCATTTATTTTACCTCTTAATACAACTCTATTTAAAACAAACATAGTAGGCAATGTTTCTGCACATTCCTGACCCTGCTTAGCATATCTGAAAGTCAACATTTTATATTTAACCTTTATTTCATCCCAGAAAATTCCACTCGGATTTTAAAGGGCAGTAAGTACAACACATTGTTACAGCATACACAAACAACAACAATAACTGGAAGAATTATAGACTGTTAAAATGTGTAAGTAGCTTATCGAAAAACACAGTGATTCCTTATCACTTCTGGACTTCTGGAAGCTGAATTTGTAACACATTCAGTTCATTTTCAGTTTTTATGAATGCTATTTTTTCCTTCTTTCAGTTATAACCCTGAGATGCCTCCTATGTTCCATAATACTCCAGTGCATTGGCTGTGTATGCAATTACGTCAGTGACTTTGTTTGCACTGCGTCTTTTATTAAATCATTAAGACATTTGAAGCTGCTTTTGACCCCTTTTGGCTTTTCCCTGTGGCTTGTTGTAGTGTGACCTCGCCTACTTTCCTTGATTAGACCGTTTAATTAGTGTGCCCTCTTTAATTGAACACAGTTGCTTTGCGTGTTAATTATATATCTTTACCACTAACCTGCTTTACAGTCTCAATGATGCACCAACAGTCGGGCACTCCTCACTACTCCTCCGCCCAGATGGGTGGGCAGCACTATCAGGGACAGCAGGCCATGGGTTTGATGGGTCAAGGCAATCAAGGCAACAATGTGATGTCCCAGAGACCTATGGGATCCCACCGCACATCACAACCAGGTGAGAGCTGCACCTGACACAAGGGCTACGGTTAATGCTCGATATAAAAGATTATAGTGCGCTTTGACCGGACAGATTTCATATTGTGTTTCCGGGAAATATGTACATTAAGCATATAGTTTTCACGTTGTAAGCATGTGCCTAAGAATAGCTCCACCCCATTAAGATGTCTTTGAAGGAAGTAGCTGAGACAGATGTATTAAAAGAAAGAAAGGAAGGCTGTTTCTAGGGCAACACAGATTGGATCTAAGTCCTCATTCCCCTCACGTTCCCTGCATGACTGTTCGATCTATTTTAAAATCCTTTCGATTTTTTATCTTCATGATTACCTTTGTAGCTGCAGACCATGTCAGTTTGATATGTGTGTGTTGTTATAGGAAGGCGTGGCACACACATTTGAATTGTGCATGCCATGCTCCTATTTTTAGAGTCATAAAACCATGTGATCTGGAGTTTCAGCACACCAACACCAATTACATTTCCCAATAACCGGCAGTTTGACACCCTCGGTTGGTTTAACAAAAGTCTAGAACTCGTATAGTTTAAAATTGAGCTGGAGCAGGTCAGAATATGGTAGTCTCTGCTGTTTAACCGTCAAAGTGTAAATGTTTTCACCTGGTTTGAGGTTCATATCTCCATAATAAACTGGCACAAAGTTCAATGTCTCCAGTATAAATAAACAAAAGTGAAATGGATTGTTCACAAGAGCCTCAGAAAATGTTTCCATTATTCAACTTGAAAGAACTTTAGGCCATGAGATAAGTTTGTGTAGCCGATCCCAAATAATGATAAGGTTCAACGTTTGTGGATTCCTATTTTGAATATTTCTTCCCAAGATAATAAATATTCCATAGTGGGCCTTGCTCACCATCTGAGATTATGTCATAATCAAATTCTAGAACGTGAATGCAATGTATAAAAGACAGATTATAGAGTTATACGTATCTGTATATTACTATGGGAAGCTCCCGTATATTGTGGCTGTTTTAGGTCAAACATACTAGCGAGGCCAAAAGGAGACTCCTACTCAGCAGTTGGTTTCAAGCCTGGGTCTCACTGTGTTGCAGGGTCTGCACAGCAGTTCATGGGAGAAGACAAGTTCTACGGCGAGCAGTACGGACACACTCAGTGCTCCAGCGAGCCCATAAACCAGCAGTATTACCCTGATGGTAATCGTGCACAGCCATTAATGTCTTAAAATCTAAAATACACAATCCATTAGAGACAATGCAGTTTTTTTTTCGATTCTGCAAGAGGAAATGTAATATGGCCCCATTTAGCAAAGATTAAAACCATTTGGAGTTTAATCCAAATGATGTTTTCTCCCAGTGTGTCTGTGTCCATACTGTCCCCTTTGGTGTGCTGAAATTTCAGATTGTAGAACGTATGAGGTCAATGCATCAATACCAATGTTACAAATGGAGATTGAATAATGATTTCCTAAGGTCTTTATTGTAGTCTTCATCCTAACTTCTGTACCAACCACAGGTCATGGGGAATACTCGTATCAACAGTCCTCATATGGAGAGCAATACGAGAGGTCTTTTGATGAATCCTCACAGCATTTTTATGAAGGTATACGTTTACATTGTGTTTGTATGTACCTTAGATAATTGCTTTATATATGTACCTTTTCTCATGCTCATTGTCAGGTAACTCTCAGTACAGTCAGCAGCAGGGCCAGTATCAGCAGGGCTCTGGTCAGCAGCCCTTCGGACAGCAGCAGTACTCCACTCAGCCAGGCTACGGCGGACCACCTCAAGGATACGGTTAGATGCTTATGTATACTGAAGTGCGCAGAACATAAGAACAACATCTCTTAGTCATCTCTTTTATCACAGGACCAGGCCAAGGCAGTTCATCGCAGTATTCTCAGTATCCGCAGGCTCAGGGTCAGCAGTACGGGTCGTACCGCTCATCCCAGGGAGGACAGGCCCAAAGACCATACTCATATGAACAGGCAAGTTATTTTGTCTCAAAATATTACACTTTTTACAAGAGATGAAGGAGTTTCGTCTTTTTCCATTTGAACTTTCTCTTTGCAATTGCAGGGTCAGTACGGAAACTATCAGCAATAAGAAAAACAAGACTGTGATCTTAACATATTTTTACG
The DNA here is from genome assembly GCF_026437365.1 of Eucyclogobius newberryi. NCBI lineage: Eukaryota > Metazoa > Chordata > Actinopteri > Gobiiformes > Gobiidae > Eucyclogobius > Eucyclogobius newberryi. Next base: position 9,128,871 of record NW_027315801.1, on the reverse strand, counting down.
TTCAAACTTCAGAATGCTGTTTCTGTTAAGAGAAGCACTTTTTAAAAGGGGAATATAACACTAAAATAATGATTGGCTGGATACAGCTCAGTCCAATATTATATTTAACTCTATTTATACATAAAATAGCAACAAAATATGTACTCACGTATGTAACGATTCATCATAGTAGTACCCTATATGTCATTTTATTGCAGGGGTTAGATTTCACACTACTCTGGAGGCTATTCAGTAGTTATTTAAAAGTAACTTTGTTTGCACTTTATTTTCCAGTGACAGTATTTGTATGTATATCTAACTTTTGTAGCACTATATAACGTCGGTCTACGTTTTTGTGATTTGATCATGAGCACTTGGCCAACACTTGGCACCTCAATAGTTCAACAAGTGCAACACATCTTAAAGGCTGTACATTTCCCGTTTCTCAATTTATTACAATAAAATATTATTTGCATGATTTTGAAGTACTCAAACAATAGAGGCCGCATGTTTGAAAGGATTTCTGTTGGAAGAATGTGAGCCGTGTTTTTATAACACCATGTCAAGTGCTCATTACTCACAGGGAGAGGCCGGTGACGGGTTGTGGTGGACTGTTTTTGACACCTCTATCCCACTCGACTTCAAAACTCCTGCCATGGACACAATAAGCGGACTCCTTTGGAACATACTACTTACTGGCAGCTGGGAAAAAGGCCATCACAAAAGAATGTATTACACAAACTGGGCCGACGATTAAGGACTGGACCGACACCATAACTGACATAGTGGAAATAGAAAGAATGATGTATGGACTAATTAAATAGGAACTGGACTAAATGGACCGTTCTTATGGACTTTGTATGGCATAACTTTCTTTCTCCTTGGATGCCACACCCTCCTAAATTCTTATTTTCAATTATACCTCATTTGTTTCTTTTTGGTTTGCCCTGTTTGTTTGTTTTAGTTTTATTACAATTTTTAAAAATAAATGTTAAAAAAAAAAAGATTTAGAAGTCCTTCGCAGTAGGCTATTCTGCCAATACCTCAGTTTATAACAAAGGGACGAAATCTCATTTCCAGAAAAACTCCAGGGTCATTAAGAAAAGACAGCTCCTAACAGTGACAATCACAGGCTGCATACAGTTTACAAATTGGCCAAACATTTTACTGTGTTTGTTGTCTACCTGTTGTTCGACCTGTGTGTGCCTAGAGTGTAAGCGGGTGGGTAAAGAGGAAATCCTGTTGGAATAAGACTAAATTAGAATGTTCCTCTCATATCTATTGTAATGTCAGCAATCTTTTGTTACAGTGTGTTATTTTATAAAAAAAAATAAAAATTGATCTCTTGACATATTATGTTTATTGCCATATCTTTTTTTTTCGATAAACAAAATAAATATTAATAAATATGTTCCCTCTAGCCTTATATATTACCATTCATTAGGTGACTACTTTTCACAGCCTTATAGGCCTTTCTTTCATCACTATTTTGAGATTCATGTTTCATTGATGCAACATGAATTGTATTAAAAGTCAGATGTACATAGAAAATATTATTTAAAAACATTCTCACAAAGAAATCAATAATATTATATTAGTTTTGAGGGTTACTGGAACCCAGGATTTCCCGAGTCCCTTCATGTCCACTCACGTTCAACAGCTACTACTACTAGTGGGTCACCCTCCTATTACTTCATAGATTACCCTGCAACATTTTGAGGACTGTTGCCCACACAAAAGCCTTAATATACTACAGTGGAAAAAAATAAAAAAAAATCATAATTCTGAAACACATGGATAGTTTTCTTTCACTTGTTTTGCTCTATGATGAGAAATCCGGTCCAAAAAAACGTCATAAATGCACCTAAACACACGGTGGCAGCAGAGAGCAAAACAAACGCGAACGGTTCCTCTCGGTATCCGTAGGAACAAGCATGGGCGCGAACAGTTGTCAACATTGTTCACTCCACAGTTAAGTGACAAAACTACTGATAAACGTGAGATATTTTTGGACTTTTGAGGTTACTCTTTCAAAATCAACCACCAAGTTAATCACATGTAATTCTAGAGCTGTTCCCTGAAAAGACGTTTGATTTTAAGTGAGCTAAAGCTAACCGCTAACCTCTAATGACAGAACCGCGCCGATGTTTAGAGGGGCGACATATCGTTGTTGGGGGTCGATGGTTTTTGACAACCTAAAGCTTAACCTTTCATCCGTGAGGGGAAACCATCGGGGCGGTAGGAGCAGGGTTTTATCTGCCTGTGGGCTCCAGGAGTTCAGCACTAGCCACGTCCTCTGCGCCAAAACACGGAAAGACTCAAAGAAACCGCTGTCCGAGAAGAAACTGGTGAGTTATCATTTACTTTGCCCTCAGTGATGCAACAGTTGATGTGAGTGACCTTCACCAGCCATATTCCAAACCTACAATGTTTTTCATCTTAAGAACAGATGGCATGTTTATGGCTTCTGTCTATAACACCTATATTAACCATACAGTCATTTTATTTTCTGTATAAACCCTTTAAAATGGTAAAGAAATAACTCGAAGGCATCTGTAAACAAAAGTTAAATCAAATGGAATGGAGAAACTTGGATTGACCTCCAAATACCACTTAAAAATCAAGATTGTTTTTGGTAAATGTCAAATACATGCAAGTCTGATTTGAAGATATTTATTGAATAGGAGATAGTGATGGACACAGTATGTTTTCACTGGACAAATAGCCACAGAAAAATATACCCGACTATAATTCTTTGGTTTATCCACACATGTATTACTACTTTACTACTAAGTTCAAATGCAATTTTCAGGTTCGAAGATGGTGTTTTCGCTCTCTTTGTAACTCTTTGTAATAGAAAAGCAAACAAACATCTTTTCTTCCCTGGCCAAAACATTTCGTGCCATTTTAATTTCTCAGATATTCCCCTTATCCTCATAAAACGAAAGTGGAACGCGTTCAAGACCTGCCAAAGGAGCTCAACAGTCTCCATATCCTCTGCCACTTCAAAGGTTTCTTTGGTTCTTGAAGTAAATTTCTTATTGATTTTTGCCTTTGGGTTTTTGAAAAGTGTTAATCTCCAGAGTTACAAGACAAAAAAAACACACTCAAAGCTTAAACATTGGCAAAAAGTTTTAATAACTTGGTGATTTATAATGTTTCAGAAACGCTTGTGCTTATTACTTACAACATAGCTGATTAGCCCCGAGCAAGCTTTCATACATAATATTTGTTACTTTGCGGTCACTGTAGAGCTAATAATTATAGTGATGTTTGATGAGTATTTATGAGGTACTGATCTTTGGGTTTTATTCATTTTACAAGGGACACTTTTTATACATATTAGATTGTTTTTTGTAATTTAACTAGAGTTGTTGTTGCATTATCTTTATGTTAAAATACACTATAACTTGTTCCACTCAGACTCGATATTTTGTGGACCACCGCAAAGTGAAACTGGTCGCTGGCGCAGGCGGTAAAGGCGCCTGCAGCTTCCACAGTGAACCTCGCAAAGAATGGGGCGGCCCTGATGGGGGCAACGGAGGAGATGGAGGCGGTGTCATCATCAAGGGTGAGAAAATGCAGACTTATTATATCCATATTTTATGCATTACATTAAATCTAATTGTTTCTATACTTTCAGCTGACCGGGTTGTTAAATCGCTTGCTCAAGTAGTTCCCGTTTACAAGGGACAAGATGGTCAGTCAGGGTCCAACAAGAATTGTTATGGTCGCAATGGCGGTCCAACCTACATTAGAGTAAGTACTAGTAAGATACAAAGTGTTAAGTACATTTGTTGTTTTTTATTGAATTATTTTTGCTCTCATAGGTTCCTCTGGGCACCATAGTTAAAGAACATAGTGAGACAATAGTAGACCTGTCTGATCATGGCCAGGAGTATGTGGCTGTTTTTGGAGGCGCCGGGGGAAAGGGGAATCGATTTTTCCTGTCCAATGAGAACCGTGCCCCAATGTCTGCCACTTCTGGAGAGACTGGAGAGGAGAGACTTCTACAGCTAGAGTTACACACCATGGCACATGCTGGATTGGTAAGTAAGATGGGAAAATATACATTTGACTTAAGTAAAATTACTAATGGGCAAAACCATGTATTACTAACAAAAAAGTACAAATGCTTTGGACTTTTTTTGGACAAACATCTCACATTTAATGTAGAACTCAAAGCTCTGTCGGAGTCAGCAGGTCAAGCTTTAGGAGCAGTGGTGAATAAAGCGAAGGCATGTTGTAGCCTGGGCTATAAAACCTACACTGAACTGTACAGGTTCTGTGTCTGTCCTGTTGTTTGAGGACGCTGAGCTTCAGTTTATCTATAGAAATGAGTTTGTTGGCAATATTAGACAAATAAGGAATGTTTACTTTGAGACATACACACAGAAATGGGACAAAGACATTTATGTAAACCAAAACTGAGATATGTTTTTAGAACTACTTTCCTTAGTCCCATGACTTACAAAGTGAATTGTTTTCTGATTTGTCTTTGTTTGCCATGTCAGATGAACAGAAACTGGCATATCTGTTTAGAAATGTATATTCAAGCTTGCCAAGTTTGTGCTAAAGGCCTGGGAATGCTGTAAGAGGACACTGGGCCATTTGTACTTTCTGTTACTTTCCATTACTGAAAATATACAATACATGTATTTTCCCAGATTGGTTGATTCCCAAGTGATTTGATTTGTTTGTAATTTTTATCATTGGCAGGTTGGTTTTCCTAATGCTGGTAAATCATCTCTACTAAGAGCCATCTCCAATGCAAAGCCGGCTGTGGCTGCGTATCCTTTCACCACTCTCCATCCACATGTTGGGATTGTTAACTACAGGGATCATGAGCAAGTTGCAGGTATTTGCAATATAAACTCACTTTGCGTGTTTTTATTGTGCATTTCATTATTTTTCCTGCTCTCCCACTGTAGTTGCTGACATCCCTGGTATCATCCGTGGGGCACATTTGAATCGAGGGCTGGGTCTTTCTTTTCTCAGACACATTGAGCGTTGCCGTTTTCTCCTCTTCGTTCTGGACATTTCTTCTCCGGAGCCCTGGACGGAACTTGAACATCTGCGTTACGAGCTTGACCAGTATGAACAAGATCTGTCACATCGGCCTCACGTTATCATAGCCAACAAGATGGACCTTCCCGATTCTAAAGAGAGGCTTAAGGCTTTGAGAGGACATGTGAAGCAAAGGGTTATTCCAGTATCTGCGCTCACTGGACAGAACACAGAGGAGCTGATCCTACACCTCAGGGAGCTTTACGATGGATATCTGCTACAACCAGATGAAAAAGCTAAAAGATGGTAAAGGTAGCTGCAGCTATTCATCATAATATATCACCATTTCTGCTTTCTTGAAATGACTGTTAATACAAGACATTCAGCAGTAGGACTCACTGCCTCCCTGAAGAAATGCTATTAGTTTCTGGTAGGTATAAATATTGACCATTGTAGACTGTTTGAAATAAAATGACCTTCTTCTTCTACTCAATGCCTCCTTTCATCAAGTTCTCCAGTCATAAAATGTCATCAACAGTTTTGATGACATTTTATTTTTATATATATATATATATATATATATATATATATATATATATATATATATATTATAAGATAAGATAAGATATTCCTCCTTTATTGTCCCACATGGGGAAATTTCATTGGTGCAACGCAGGTAGATACAGAGGTAGATACAGAAGAACAGATCACTTATAGGAAGTCTGAAAAACACTTTCAGTAGAAGATCTCCTATAAATAAATAAAAACTCCCATAGACAAATAAATAAATACCATTGCATGTGATCCCGACAGTAATTGCACATGAATATGTGTCACGACAGCACATAGATTGCACATGAATTCCAACAGCAATTGCACATCAGTATTAGGTTAGGTCAGTATTGCGACGAGATAACGTGACGATCTCCGGGTAAGACGACTGTTCTCCGCAGTTTCATGAGTTCCTCCTTTGTGTAAACGCGGTACGGCACCGGCGGCGGGGGGCGGGGCCGGCGGCGGGAGGCGGGGCCGGGGGACTCAGAGCCAAGGCACATCGCAACGACACGACGAAAACACTCAATCCAGCCGAATAAAGTCAAAACAAGTTAATTTAAAGCGATTCCAGTGCGTGTCCCGATCGTTCATGAAGTTCCTCTTTCATATAAACGTGTATATAAACGTGTACCGACGACACGCCGTACTTTAGCGCGGCCGGAGGGCGCGGGGGGGGGCTGGTGGGCTCGCTCGGAGCTAGCTCACGTCACAACAACACAACGAACGCAACGAAAAACGCTCAAATCTAGCCGAAAAAAGTCAAAAACAGTTGAATTAAAAAACTATTCCAGCGCGTGTCCCTATCGTACAGTAAAATAGAAAAAATATACTAACTATATTTACAAAATATAGGAGATAAAGCACAATAAGTGTGAGAAAGAAGAGAGAGCGTTTACACCGGGCTGCCAGCTGTACCAGCGCCTTATGACGTATCAATATATATATATATATATATTATATAATATATGTATATATATATAGATTATATATATTATATTATATACAATATAATATATATATAAGGTAAAATAATCCTTTATTGTCCCACATGGGGAAATTTCATTGATGCAACGCAGGTAGATACAGAAGATAAGAACAGATCACTTATAGGAAGTTTGAAAAACACTCTCAGTAGAAGATCTCTTATAAAAATCTTAGGATGTCCGCCGGGATAACGTGACGATCTCCGGGTAAGACGACTGTTCTCCGCAGTTTCATGAGTTCCTCCTTTGTGTAAACGCGGTACGGCGCCGGCGGCGGGGGGCGGGGCCGGCGGCGGGAGGCGGGGCCGGGGGACTCAGAGCCAAGACACATCGCAACGACACGACGAAAACACTCAATCCACTGAGAGGCTCTGCTGCCCCCGTAGACTTATTTTCCCTCCTCTTATTTAAAAAGTTATTTAAAGACTTTTGTACTCAACTTATTTAGTTATTTCACATATAGTCTCATTACAATCTGGAAATACTGTTCCTTAATCTCCTGTCAATGTCGGAAAATTACAAAAAATAAATATTCATTGTCAAGGCATATTCTATATGCTTTCAATTCCATTGTTAATTTACATCTCGGACAACTCTTGCCATTATATTTGCTAAAGAAGCATTTAATGTACTATACAGTCATTTCTCTCTCCAATCTATTCGGTGTGTTTTGTAGATTTAAACATTAGTAGTTGCAAACAAAATATCCCTGTTGCCCTGCATACCCAGTAGTAAAGCTTCAGCGAAAACATCTTTATAATACTGGCATCCGTATTTGAATTCATTGCTGCAGTAAAAACCTTAAACCCTCTCACTATTTACACTTCTCTGGCAGTTCCACCAGTGCATTAGGTCCATCTTCATGCAGCGCACACGACGTGAGGTCCCATTGGGTGGGTTAGTGCCTCTGTAGCATTTCTGTCTCTGTTCAGTTCAGCTTGTAGGAAATCCAATTGTTAAGTAATATACATTATCTTCCCATTTTGTGTTTCAAAATGTGATGTTCTTTTCCTCAATGGCTTGTTGACAGATTTGTCCCAGAGTCTTGAACCTTGGCCCCAAATCATTCAGAAACTGCACATCGTCCAAGTTGCCCAAAGAAATCTGGTCCAGTGATTGGCTCCTGCTGCCCACTCCCTCATAGGCGTATTCATGAGGCTGGTACCCCACATCTTCTGATTGGCCAGCAGCAGATAGTATTTGCAATTTCTGTCACAGCAAATGAACCTATTAAGAATCTTTTATACATCCAAACTTTGATCAGGCCTTCAGCGCTGTGTCTTACCCTGTGGAGATGCTCTGAAATGTGCTGGTCGACCTGACTCAGGCCGTACTGCGATGTACCCTGTTCACAAGGACCACACCCATTAAATCTGTCTTACATTGTTAGACGTTACACTGTTCATGTCTGACCTACCATGTATGTGCCGCTCCTATGGGTCCACGTGTCCTGGAAATAAAATGACACAGTGCTTTGATTCTCAACATGAATAGTACTAGATATCAACCTTTTATCTGCAGATAATTAATTGCAATGTTTTCCTTGTTTTTCACTCACATTGTACATGCCTGCGCCTCTCATGCCTCCCGAGTGCATGTCCATTGTGCCCATTTCTTCTCCGTAATTGTTCTATGAAAACACAAAAGTTATGCATTTCTGCAGAAAACAATATACTATATTGTATATTGCCCTCAATCCCTTACTTGGTAAAATGAGTTGAACACGTTAGTCTTTTCAGTTGTATACATTGTCTTTGCATTCTAGACATACAATGAAAAGAAATGACATGATTTTAGTGACACACTAGGTAAAAACTTGAAAGAAAAACAGTTTATTTTAGAAATTATATTGGATGTAGTTCAAGTTTGGACAAATGTCTGCCCCCCCCCCCTTTTCATTATTTTTTGTTTAATAATGTTATTATCAAGTCTTGATGAATAGTATCCTTTTGCTGTCAACAAATTCCAGTAATTTTACTTACTTTATGTACTTGATGTAACCCTTTACAAAACCTGTTATTAATGGCACAAGATGAATGTGATTTCTATTCAAATTCTCCTACACCCGCCAACCCAATAAGATCTTACAGCGAGGTTTGTGTGCCAAGCAGATCACTGTACATGTTCCTACATGGGAAAACTGACATGTATGTCATGTTTTTGACTGTTGAGGGATGTAGATACCTGAAGAGTCTGTTGGCCATCTGTGACCGTGATATTATTTGTTGTGGTAGTAGTGGCCGGCAGTAACATGGAGGGTTCAGTCTGAAACAGAGCAAGTCATAACGTCCCTGTTTTGTTTGTAGTATATTCCGTATGAAGTCTTCCGTTTCCCTGTTTCCTTATCTCACCTTGCATTCTGCGCTGCCTCCTTCTTGATTGTACTTAATGAGAGTCTGGGTTCCCTCATCACTCCCAATGGGGAGTTTCTTGAACTTTTTTCCACAGTTGCACGCAAATATTAATAGTAGCACTGCAAACAAACACGTTAATCAAAGAATCATTGAAACGCATTATGTTGTGTTTTAATACATTTTCTCGTGTAATTTCCATCAAAATTGGATGTTCAGATGACTTACGCAAAAACAGTAGAAGTGACCCAAGGATCAGTCCAATGACCGCTCCCGACACGTCCACTGACAGCGGTTGTTTGAGGCAAGTGTTTGATTTTCCGCATTCACACACCACCACTAAGAGCGTCTCGGTGCTCTTCATGTTTTGTTGATCTTCAATAACCAATGGCACTGAATAATTACCATAAGCAAGGGTCTTAACCATTCTAAGTGCGCTTTCTTTACCTAAACAAAAGAGAGGAAAAAGTTAGGTTTTTCCAACTCGTATAATTTATTCAGGAACATCGATACATACCAAATGTTGGCACCAATTCCCAGTACTCTGACACTTTTTTGTCACTCTCATCAAATGCAAAGGAAAATGGTGCACTGTATGGGTCGGCATCAGAATCTTCGACCTTCACTGGGACCTCATCCAAATGTGCACAAAATGTCACACTATTGTTGAGCAGCATGGGCTTGTTGTCGTTTATGTCCTTTAGGTGAATTAAGACTGTTGCGGTGCCAGTCGCCATCGGCTCGCCTACATCAACAAGAACACATGTTTTGAGCCGCTTTGTTTCTTATATGATACTTGCTTGCAGCAAGGCAATTTGACAAAAAATAATCTTTATAAAAGTGAAATAGTTTTTTATATATCTATATATTAAATACACTATACAGTCATAAACAAGTCAATTTTTTCCTCTCAAGTCTGAATTTTAGTCAACCTTTACTTTTACTGACAGAGGAAAGGCTTTAGACTAGATCTTGATCTTTTTTTAATTAAATTTGATTGATTCATTTTACTATAGTAATTTTCTTACCGTTATCAATTGCACCAACAAGGATTGTATACACATTGTTCTCATCGACAAAGGGCGACTCTCTGTCCATCTTTTTAGTGGTTGATACTATTCCTGTGTTTGGATCTACTTTCATCCAGTCAGCAGGATCATCCAGGATCACAAACCTAGTCAGAACATTTTGAGTAAATATTTTTGATTAAATTGTGCAAAATCTTTCAAAATTATGCAAGTTTCAACCAAACTGACTTGATTTTGGAAATATCCGAGTCGACGTCAGTAACTTTTGAGACAAACACCGTTTTACCCGGTGGATCCTCTTCCTTTTGATGTACATTTGTTTTGTCTTTGTCAAAAACTGGTGGATCATTCACGTCGATGACTTTGATGGTGATGTTGGCCGTGCTGTGTTTGGCAGCGGGGCCAGGCTTATATGGACATTTAAACAACGGCTCCACATTCTCCACTTTAATCTGTACATGGGTAAATGTTGTCCGCTCGAAGTCTTTACCCTGAAAGAAAGAGCGGTCTCTTTTAAGATGTTGCATTGAAACATTTTAGTTAGACTCCCAGGGCTGTCTTTGCACCTTTTAGTGAAATAGTAATGTCTAAACAGTTCTGAGAAAATCTACCCAAATAACTTATCCTTAAAATGACAAACATGAGCACTTCATACACAAAGCCTTCTTGAAATACTTTTCTAGCTAACCATGTTGATTGTGAAAGTACACACCCAACCTTCTTTACCACTTCAATTATGTAATGCATAACTGCACAAATATTTTCACAACACTCCTCTTCACAGCTCAGGTAAAGACTAACTATTGTATATCACACGAATATGAATTACCTTTATAACTGAAAAAATTCCCTCATTTGTTTTGGGGTCTGTCACAATTTCATAGTTTTCATTCTCATTTCCGCTGACGAAAGAATATTTGGCCTGCCATCCAGGGGTGTTGGGTGAATCTTTATCTTCCACTGCCACCCTCAAAACGTCCTTCACCACAGCCATTTCATTAACCTCTCCATGATACTGAAAACATACAAAAACAATTTTACAATGCAATGTCTTCTGCCGGGGTCTGAGCGCCAAATAACTCATGTAATAAAGCTTTCTAAATGCTTCCTGTTTCTCTCCTGAGTCTCTCCATGGTGAATTGTAATTAAGTATGGCATGATATCCAATTTTGTTTCTTTTAATTCTTATTGTGAAATCCTTAATTTACCTGACGTTACGTTGTGTAATAGCTCACCATTCCTCTGATATGTGACCAGCTTTATGAAATCAGTCTTTCTGATTGATTGATAAACAGACGGATAAAACTATTTATTTGAATAGAAAGGACTTATTTTTGCTTCTAATTTTGTCAACATTATACTGTAACCTGATGAATTATTTATTAACCGAATAATCATGACATCGCTAATTGCAATTGAATACTTGCATTTTGATTTTTTGAATTACATTTTTTATATCGTACCATAGTTTCCTTAAATGTTGGTAGATGAGTGTTGGTATCCAAAATTTTGAGAGTTATAGATGCAGTGGAAGATCGAGGTGGCGTTCCATGATCTTGTACTTTTGCAATAATATTATACACTTTTGCTTTCTGGAAAAAATACATGTTTAAGTTAAGCAGAATATTTCAGTAGTTTGTCAAATGTAGCGACCAACCACGCTGTCTTACATCATAGTCAAAACATCCACCATTGTATGTAAGCTGGGCTGTTCTGTCGTCCATTTGCTTTAATTCGATCTTGGGTTCTGCGGGGGTTTGCGACACCAAGCTGAATGACATTGTTGAGTTTGGAGAATTCGGTTGATCGGGGTCCATTGCTTGTAGTCGCACTGCCAAGTAACCTGTGGAAAATGTGGGGAAATGTCTCAAAGAACTGGTGCACTCAAGCCTAGCAGACTTGGAAATATTTACCTTCTTCCGCATTTTCCTTAACTGACTCAATTATTTTTGGCCTTAAAAATTTTGGATCATTGTCATTTAGATCCTTGATTTCCACATCAAATGATAGCTCGTAGTCAATTGGTTCCCCAGTACTCTTGTCGAGAATATCAAACTGGATCTGAAAGGTTCATTGTATTGTATACCTTCAAAAATCTTCGTTGAAATTGTTTCATTAATATGCAGTGTAGCTTACATGGAAACAGCTTTTTTTTTCTCGGTCTATGGCTTTGTGGGCGTAGACCTTTCCATTGTCCTCGTCGATACTAAACACGTCCATCGGCTCCTCTGTCACTCCCGCACCTCTGATCCTAAATTTGGTTTTAGCGACTTTATCGATCTGGTCATTGTACATCTGGTGGAGACAAAAATAATCAGCATTTAAGTCAGAAAGATTCATATTAAATTAGACGTTCATGTGATGCAAAATGTACTGCATTATTTTACATTATTGGCAACTGCTGAATTCAGAATGTGTTTTTAAATCCTGCATTTAAGGTCAAACAATATAAAAATACAAAATAAAACCTGCAAAGTCTTTGTACTATAGATCCTTGCTCAGAATAAACAAAACTAATCTTGGTATCAACCTTGATGGTGAGTTTGATTTGTCTTTTATCATAATCAAAACTACTGGCTTTTTTTAAATCAATATTACGGGTGAAGAAGACAAGATAAGCCTCTTTTCTTTTTTTCAACAGAAAATTGTTAAATGTATCAGTTGAGGTTTAAGTATCAAACAAATATGAAAAATACTTAAAAACCGAATCCACAAATGTGCAGGAATATCACTTAACTTTCACTTAACTTTTGAACGTTTTTTTAATCAGCTCAAAAAAGTTGCACATTTTTATGAAATTCAAATTTTGCATATCCTCAAAACAACATATTTTGCCCACCTCTAATCAGCTGCCGTTAGAACTCATTTCCACATCCAAGTGTAATGAGTTTGCATTATTCTTTAATGACAAAGTTCAGGGCATTAAAATGCTATAAATCCCACAATGCAAAAAATTACCCTAAAACCACCACGACACTTAGAGCTAACTCACTTTGCACCAGTAACTGACAAAACTGTCCATGAGATCATCACCAGTCTGAGTTCATCTACATGCTGCCTCGATGTGTTACCCACCAGATTTCTAAAGTCTGTGCTGAACAATTTGTTAGCACCATTCACTCACATAGTTAACATGTCGCTTCAATCTGGAACATTCCCAATGTCTTTGAAAACTGCGGTCATAAAGCCTCTCCTAAAGAAGAGCAGTCTTGATGCCGCAGTACTGAGTAATTACCGGCCCATCTCTAATCTGCCATTTTGGGGCAAAGTCCTTGAAAAGGTTGTTTACCAACAGCTCACAGATTTCCTCTTAATAAACAACTCATTTGATGTTTTTCAGTCAGGTTTTAGACCTCATCACAGCACTGAGACTGCTCTTGTCAAGGTGACAAATGACATCCGCCTGAACACTGACACGGGCAAAGCCTCAGTCTTAATTCTGTTAGATCTGAGTGCTGCTTTTGACACTGTCGATCATGGGATCCTCTTACAGAGACTAGAGGACTGGGTGGGCATCACTGGCACTGCCCTAAACTGGTTAAGGTCCTATCTGGAAGACAGGAAGTACTTTGTTGAAATTGGTAGCTGTGTCTCAGACCACATGACCCTGACCTGTGGAGTGCCCCAAGGGTCAGTCCTGGGTCCCCTTCTGTTCAACCTCTACATGCTGCCGTTAGGTCAGTTGATACGCAGTGAAAATGTGTCCTATCACAATTATGCAGACGACACTCAGATCTATGTTTCACTATCGGCAGGTGACTATGGACCAGTAGATTCACTCTGTCACTGCATCCAACAGATCAGTGTGTGGATGCAAAACAACTTTCTCCAGCTGAACTCAGACAAGACTGAAATAATCGTTTTTGGCCCACAGAAACAAAGAGAAAGTGTTAGCGGTCACCTCCAGAGTCTCGCTCTAAAAACCTACAAACCAAATTAGAAATCTGGGGGACTCAGACTTGAACTTTAATAGCCACGTCAAATCAATAACATCAGCAGCTTTTTACCATCTAAAAAACATTGCCAAAATCAAAAATATGGTGTCAAAACCAGATTTAGAGAGACTTATCCACGCGTTTGTCTCCAGTAGATTAGACTACTGTAACGGCCTGCTCACTGGTCTCTCCAAACGAGCTGTAAAACAGCTGCAGTACATCCAGAACGCTGCTGCTCGGGTCCTGACTAGAACCAGGAAGTATGATCACATTAGTCCTGTTCTCAGGTCTCTGCACTGGCTCCTGTGGCTCAGAGAATAGACTTTAAAGCAGCTCTGCTTGTGTAAAAGTCTCTCCATGGCCTAGCACCAAAGTACATCTTGGATATGTTAGTGCCATATGAACCATTTCGGACTCTGAGGACCTCAGGGACCGGCCTCCTGCTGGTGCCCAGAGTCAGGACAAAACATGGGGAATCTGCGTTTCAGTTTTATGCAGCTAAAATCTGGAACAGTCTTCCTGAAGATGTGAGACAGGCTTCTACTCTGACAATGTTCAAATCTAAGCTAAAAACAGTTTTGTTTAGCTGCGCATATGACTGAAGGGATTTTTTCTTTGCACTCTTCTCTTTTGTTTGTGATTTTATTAGTTTAAACAATCAGTTGGATTGATAATTTTTAATTTAGTTAATTTTATTGTATTTCTGTTTCTGTAATTTCTTTGTGATTTTAATGCATTTTTCCTGCAGTGTGAAGCACTTTGAATTGCCTTGTGTATGAAATGTGCTCTACAAATAAACTTGCCTTGCCTTGCCTTACGTAGTAACATCATTTTAACAGTATCTTTTATTGCAGTTCACCTGGGATATTTCTTTTGGGAATGGGCCCTCGTCCTCTTCTGTGATTTCAATTGTAGATAAAACCCATCGTCTTTTGGCTCGTTTGAGAAGTTCTTCCTATTGATACAGAAAAGTTGCAATATTAGTGCGTTTTCTCATTTTGTTGTAACAGAGTGACATTTGAAGTTACCCGTTTGGTGCGTCTGTATCCTGTATCCACACATGCCAGTGCAGCCGATGCGGCCTGGGGGAAAGTAAGTCAGACTTGTAATACGTGTAAGGCTTGAGCTTAGGTCAAAAAGTCAAAAGTTGCAAGAGTAATTGACATGTCTTGAGTAAATCAGTATAATAAATTCAATTATTTCTGTTCTACTGTTACTACAAATTTGAAAGTCATTTGGCCCCTTGGACACAACAACCTGCAGATGTTTGAAGTTACAGTAAATATTACAGAGCCTCTATTGTCACACCCTTTACATAATGATCAGTAACTACAATACTTAAAGTACAGGTGTAATGGCATGGGCCCCTACCAGCAGAAGCAGTGCAGCAGTTCCCCTCATGTTGTCGGAGTCCTCTGTGGAAGTGTTCAGTGGGACGTCAGCTCAAGCTGCAAAGACCGCACAGAGACAGCCCACAATGCCTGAAGGCTATGGTTGGCTACGACAAAGAACTGTTTTTCCCTCTGTTCGTATAAATGTGTCATCCATACCTTAAACGTGAATAGGTTCAATTGGAGATAGAGCATATGTGGCCAAGCCCTTATAAGTGGTTTTAATAGAAAGCAGATTTAGTACAGACGGCTCCTCTATATCTCTCTGTCTCAAAGTGCGGGACGCAGGTAAACAGCCTGTGGCTCAGGTTACATGTCTTTTTTATCACTGGTTTACATTCAACACCGGACATGCACAGAATGTGTATTTGTGGTAAAAGTTTTATGATACCAGAAGTATGTCATTTAGTGTGTCATTTATGCAATACTTGAAAGAATAAAATTAGCCACAAACAGTATAATTTAGTTGCCAGAATTAAGACTAGCAAAATACTATTTTAAAACCTTGTTCTTTTGTATTAGTACTTTTAGCTATATTAGGTATATATCAGTAGAAGATCTCTTATAAAAATCTTAGGATGTCCGCCGGGATAACGTGACGATCTCCGGGTAAGACGACGGTTCTCCGCAGTTTCATGAGTTCCTCCTTTGTGTAAACGCGGTACGGCGCCGGCGGAGGGCGGGGCCGGGGGACTCAGAGCCAAGACACATCGCCACGACACGACGAAAACACTCAATCCAGCCGAATAAAGTCAAAACAAGTTGAATTAAAGCGATTCCAGTGCGTGTCCCGATCGTTCATGAAGTTCCTCTTTTGTATAAATGTGTACCGGCGGCGGCATACTGTACGTCGGCGGGCCGGAGGGCGAAGGGGCCGGGGGGGCTCGGAGCCAGCACACATCACGACGAATATAATATATATATTAGTTCTTCTATTAAGTGTGTGAGTGTTTTTTAAACTTCCTATAGGTTATCTGTCTTCCTCCTCTGTATCTACCTGCGTTGCAACAATAACATTTCCCCATGTGTGGACAATAAAGGAATATCTCATCTTATCTTATAAATATGCTGGTTTGTTTCCGATGGAACAAGCCAGCATAGGGCACACCTTTCACATTTGAATAAACTCAACTCAAGTCTCATTTTACAGTTTTTTTAATTACAAACTTCCAAGTTTTGAGAGCTGAGTAATCAGTAATTACAAAGGATAGTCATAGTGAAAATGCAATAAAAATGAAATAGATAATTATGATGATATGATAATTATAGTGTTTAACTCGCTTTTTCTTCTTATCAGAATTGAACCGTCCAGTGGCTGCACGTGTTGAGGGAGTTAATATACATCGAAAAAACAGGTGTGAACTATAACAAGTTCACCTTCAGAGTTTTGAACTCTGGCAAGTTTGTTCAAACAAAACCGGTTTGACAAGTGCTGTTCGTGAGAATACCTGCAGTAATATGTCGACTAATCAAACATCATGCTGCCAGAAAAATATCAAATGTTTTAAAAACACATCAAGGTCAATCTAGTCACACTTTCATTGCCATTCCATCTTTAATGCAGTTGCTTTTATATTACAAGTTTGTAACTGTCATGTTGCAGAGTTGCATGTCACCTTGTTTGTTAAACACATTTAGTTTTAGATGTGTTGCTTCTGGATTACAATGACATTTTTCTGAAAACTTCAGGTTTGATAGTGATGAACCAATTCAACACTACAGTGTCTTACAAGACGGCTGTCCTGTTCAGTGCTCCCCATGTTTCCCACTGAGAGGCTCTGCTGCCCCCGTAGACTTATTTTCCCTCCTCTTATTTAAAAAGTTATTTAAAGACTTTTGTACTCAACTTATTTAGTTATTTCACATATAGTCTCATTACAATCTGGAAATACTGTTCCTTAATCTCCTGTCAATGTCGGAAAATTACAAGAAATAAATATTCATTGTCAAGGCATATTCTATATGCTTTCAATTCCATTGTTAATTTACATCTCGGACAACTCTTGCCATTATATTTGCTAAAGAAGCATTTAATGTACTATACAGTCATTTCTCTCTCCAATCTATTCGGTGTGTTTTGTAGATTTAAACATTAGTAGTTGCAAACAAAATATCCCTGTTGCCCTGCATACCCAGTAGTAAAGCTTCAGCGAAAACATCTTTATAATACTGGCATCCGTATTTGAATTCATTGCTGCAGTAAAAACCTTAAACCCTCTCACTATTTACACTTCTCTGGCAGTTCCACCAGTGCATTAGGTCCATCTTCATGCAGCGCACACGACGTGAGGTCCCATTGGGTGGGTTAGTGCCTCTGTAGCATTTCTGTCTCTGTTCAGTTCAGCTTGTAGGAAATCCAATTGTTAAGTAATATACATTATCTTCCCATTTTGTGTTTCAAAATGTGATGTTCTTTTCCTCAATGGCTTGTTGACAGATTTGTCCCAGAGTCTTGAACCTTGGCCCCAAATCATTCAGAAACTGCACATCGTCCAAGTTGCCCAAAGAAATCTGGTCCAGTGATTGGCTCCTGCTGCCCACTCCCTCATAGGCGTATTCATGAGGCTGGTACCCCACATCTTCTGATTGGCCAGCAGCAGATAGTATTTGCAATTTCTGTCACAGCAAATGAACCTATTAAGAATCTTTTATACATCCAAACTTTGATCAGGCCTTCAGCGCTGTGTCTTACCCTGTGGAGATGCTCTGAAATGTGCTGGTCGACCTGACTCAGGCCGTACTGCGATGTACCCTGTTCACAAGGACCACACCCATTAAATCTGTCTTACATTGTTAGACGTTACACTGTTCATGTCTGACCTACCATGTATGTGCCGCTCCTATGGGTCCACGTGTCCTGGAAATAAAATGACACAGTGCTTTGATTCTCAACATGAATAGTACTAGATATCAACCTTTTATCTGCAGATAATTAATTGCAATGTTTTCCTTGTTTTTCACTCACATTGTACATGCCTGCGCCTCTCATGCCTCCCGAGTGCATGTCCATTGTGCCCATTTCTTCTCCGTAATTGTTCTATGAAAACACAAAAGTTATGCATTTCTGCAGAAAACAATATACTATATTGTATATTGCCCTCAATCCCTTACTTGGTAAAATGAGTTGAACACGTTAGTCTTTTCAGTTGTATACATTGTCTTTGCATTCTAGACATACAATGAAAAGAAATGACATGATTTTAGTGACACACTAGGTAAAAACTTGAAAGAAAAACAGTTTATTTTAGAAATTATATTGGATGTAGTTCAACTTTTCATTATTTTTTGTTTAATAATGTTATTATCAAGTCTTGATGAATAGTATCCTTTTGCTGTCAACAAATTCCAGTAATTTTACTTACTTTATGTACTTGATGTAACCCTTTACAAAACCTGTTATTAATGGCACAAGATGAATGTGATTTCTATTCAAATTCTCCTACACCCGCCAACCCAATAAGATCTTACGGCGAGGTTTGTGTGCCAAGCAGATCACTGTACATGTTCCTACATGGGAAAACTGACATGTATGTCATGTTTTTGACTGTTGAGGGATGTAGATACCTGAAGAGTCTGTTGGCCATCTGTGACCGTGATATTATTTGTTGTGGTAGTAGTGGCCGGCAGTAACATGGAGGGTTCAGTCTGAAACAGAGCAAGTCATAACGTCCCTGTTTTGTTTGTAGTATATTCCGTATGAAGTCTTCCGTTTCCCTGTTTCCTTATCTCACCTTGCATTCTGCGCTGCCTCCTTCTTGATTGTACTTAATGAGAGTCTGGGTTCCCTCATCACTCCCAATGGGGAGTTTCTTGAACTTTTTTCCACAGTTGCACGCAAATATTAATAGTAGCACTGCAAACAAACACGTTAATCAAAGAATCATTGAAACGCATTATGTTGTGTTTTAATACATTTTCTCGTGTAATTTCCATCAAAATTGGATGTTCCGATGACTTACGCAAAAACAGTAGAAGTGACCCAAGGATCAGTCCAATGACCGCTCCCGACACGTCCACTGACAGCGGTTGTTTGAGGCAAGTGTTTGATTTTCCGCATTCACACACCACCACTAAGAGCGTCTCGGTGCTCTTCATGTTTTGTTGATCTTCAATAACCAATGGCACTGAATAATTACCATAAGCAAGGGTCTTAACCATTCTAAGTGCGCTTTCTTTACCTAAACAAAAGAGAGGAAAAAGTTAGGTTTTTCCAACTCGTATAATTTATTCAGGAACATCGATACATACCAAATGTTGGCACCAATTCCCAGTACTCTGACACTTTTTTGTCACTCTCATCAAATGCAAAGGAAAATGGTGCACTGTATGGGTCGGCATCAGAATCTTCGACCTTCACTGGGACCTCATCCAAATGTGCACAAAATGTCACACTATTGTTGAGCAGCATGGGCTTGTTGTCGTTTATGTCCTTTAGGTGAATTAAGACTGTTGCGGTGCCAGTCGCCATCGGCTCGCCTACATCAACAAGAACACATGTTTTGAGCAGCTTTGTTTCTTATATGATACTTTTGTATTTTAGGCTTGCAGCAAGGCAATTTGACAAAAAAATAATCTTTATAAAAGTGAAATAGTTTTTTATATATCTATATATTAAATACACTATACAGTCATAAACAAGTCAATTTTTTCCTCTCAAGTCTGAATTTTAGTCAACCTTTACTTTTACTGACAGAGGAAAGGCTTTAGACTAGATCTTGATCTTTTTTTAATTAAATTTGATTGATTCATTTTACTATAGTAATTTTCTTACCGTTATCAATTGCACCAACAAGGATTGTATACACATTGTTCTCATCGACAAAGGGTGACTCTCTGTCCATCTTTTTAGTGGTTGATACTATTCCTGTGTTTGGATCTACTTTCATCCAGTCAGCAGGATCATCCAGGATCACAAACCTAGTCAGAACATTTTGAGTAAATATTTTTGATTAAATTGTGCAAAATCTTTCAAAATTATGCAAGTTTCAACCAAACTGACTTGATTTTGGAAATATCCGAGTCGACGTCAGTAACTTTTGAGACAAACACCGTTTTACCCGGTGGATCCTCTTCCTTTTGATGTACATTTGTTTTGTCTTTGTCAAAAACTGGTGGATCATTCATGTCGATGACTTTGATGGTGATGTTGGCCGTGCTGTGTTTGGCAGCGGGGCCAGGCTTATATGGACATTTAAACAACGGCTCCACATTCTCCACTTTAATCTGTACATGGGTAAATGTTGTCCGCTCGAAGTCTTTACCCTGAAAGAAAGAGCGGTCTCTTTTAAGATGTTGCATTGAAACATTTTAGTTAGACTCCCAGGGCTGTCTTTGCAGGAACCTGGCACCTTTTAGTGAAATAGTAATGTCTAAACAGTTCTGAGAAAATCTACCCAAATAACTTATCCTTAAAATGACAAACATGAGCACTTCATACACAAAGCCTTCTTGAAATACTTTTCTAGCTAACCATGTTGATTGTGAAAGTACACACCCAACCTTCTTTACCACTTCAATTATGTAATGCATAACTGCACAAATATTTTCACAACACTCCTCTTCACAGCTCAGGTAAAGACTAACTATTGTATATCACACGAATATGAATTACCTTTATAACTGAAAAAATTCCCTCATTTGTTTTGGGGTCTGTCACAATTTCATAGTTTTCATTCTCATTTCCGCTGACGAAAGAATATTTGGCCTGCCATCCAGGGGTGTTGGGTGAATCTTTATCTTCCACTGCCACCCTCAAAACGTCCTTCACCACAGCCATTTCATTAACCTCTCCATGATACTGAAAACATACAAAAACAATTTTACAATGCAATGTCTTCTGCCGGGGTCTGAGCGCCAAATAACTCATGTAATAAAGCTTTCTAAATGCTTCCTGTTTCTCTCCTGAGTCTCTCCATGGTGAGTTGTAATTAAGTATGGCATGATATCCAATTTTGTTTCTTTTAATTCTTATTGTGAAATCCTTAATTTACCTGACGTTACGTTGTGTAATAGCTCACCATTCCTCTGATATGTGACCAGCTTTATGAAATCAGTCTTTCTGATTGATTAAGTAAAGTTAATGTGACATAAACAGACGGATAAAACTATTTATTTGAATAGAAAGGACTTATTTTTGCTTCTAATTTTGTCAACATTATACTGTAACCTGTTGAATTATTTATTAACCGAATAATCATGACATCGCTAATTGCAATTGAATACTTGCATTTTGATTTTTTGAATAAAATTTGTTATGCCGTACCATAGTTTCCTTAAATGTTGGTAGATGAGTGTTGGTATCCAAAATTTTGAGAGTGATAGATGCAGTGGAAGATCGAGGTGGCGTTCCATGATCTTGTACTTTTGCAATAATATTATACACTTTTGCTTTCTGGAAAAAATACATGTTTAAGTTAAGCAGAATATTTCAGTAGTTTGTCAAATGTAGCGACCAACCACGCTGTCTTACATCATAGTCAAAACATCCACCATTGTATGTAAGCTGGGCTGTTCTGTCGTCCATTTGCTTTAATTCGATCTTGGGTTCTGCGGGGGTTTGCGACACCAAGCTGAATGACATTGTTGAGTTTGGAGAATTCGGTTGATCGGGGTCCATTGCTTGTAGTCGCACTGCCAAGTAACCTGTGGAAAATGTGGGGAAATGTCTCAAAGAACTGGTGCACTCAAGCCTAGCAGACTTGGAAATATTTACCTTCTTCCGCATTTTCCTTAACTGACTCAATTATTTTTGGCCTTAAAAATTTTGGATCATTGTCATTTAGATCCTTGATTTCCACATCAAATGATAGCTTGTTGTCAATTGGTTCCCCAGTACTCTTGTCGAGAATATCAAACTGGATCTGAAAGGTTCATTGTATTGTATACCTTCAAAAATCTTCGTTGAAATTGTTTCATTAATATGCAGTTTAGCTTACATGGAAACAGCTTTTTTTTTCTCGGTCTATGGCTTTGTGGGCGTAGACCTTTCCATTGTCCTCGTCGATACTAAACACGTCCATCGGCTCCTCTGTCACTCCCGCACCGCTGATCCTAAATTTGGTTTTAGCGACTTTATCGATCTGGTCATTGTACATCTGGTGGAGACAAAAATAATCAGCATTTAAGTCAGAAAGATTCATATTAAATTAGACGTTCATGTGATGCAAAATGTACTGCATTATTTTACATTATTGGCAACTGCTGAATTCAGAATGTGTTTTTAAATCCTGTATTTAAGGTCAAACAATATAAAAATACAAAATAAAACCTGCAAAGTCTTTGTACTATAGATCCTTGCTCAGAATAAACACAACTAATCTTGGTATCAACCTTGATGGTGAGTTTGATTTGTCTTTTATCATAATCAAAACTACTGGCTTTTTTTAAATCAATATTAGGGGTGAATTCAACAGAAAATTGTTAAATGTATCAGTTGAGGTTTAAGTATCAAACAAATATGAAAAATACTTAAAAACCGAATCCACAAATGTGCAGGAATATCACTTAACTTTCACTTAACTTTTGAACGTTTTTTTAATCAGTTTAAAAAAGTTGCACATTTTTATGAAATTCAAATTTTGCATATCCTCAAAACAACATATTTTGCCCACCTCTAATCAGTACGTAGTAACATCATTTTAACAGTATCTTTTATTGCAGTTCACCTGGGATATTTCTTTTGGGAATGGGCCCTCGTCCTCTTCTGTGATTTCAATTGTAGATAAAACCCATCGTCTTTTGGCTCGTTTGAGAAGTTCTTCCTATTGATACAGAAAAGTTGCAATATTAGCGCGTTTTCTCATTTTGTTGTAACAGAGAAGTTGAAGTTGAAGTTACCCGTTTGGTGCGTCTGTATCCTGTATCCACACATGCCAGTGCAGCCGATGCGGCCTGGGGGAAAGTAAGTCAGACGTAAGGCTTGAGCTTAGGTCAAAAAGTCGATTGCAAGATTAATTGACATGTCTTGAGTAAATCAGTATAATAAATTCAATTATTTCCGTTCTACTGTTACTACAAATTTGAAAGTCATTTGGCCCCTTGGACACAACAACCTGCAGATGTTTGAAGTTACAGTAAATATTACAGAGCCTCTATTGTCACCCTTTACATAATGATCAGTAACTACAATACTTAAAGTACAGGTGTAATGGCATGGGCCCCTACCAGCAGAAGCAGTGCAGCAGTTCCCCTCATGTTGTCGGAGTCCTCTGTGGAAGTGTTCAGTGGGACGTCAGCTCAAGCTGCAAAGACCGCACAGAGACAGCCCACAATGCCTGAAGGCTATGGTTGGCTACGACAAAGAACTGTTTTTCCCTCTGTTCGTATAAATGTGTCATCCGATACCTTAAACGTGAATAGGTTCAATTGGAGATAGAGCATATGTGTCTGACCGTGGCTAAACCAGTTACATGTCTACCCGGAGACATTTTGAGTTATTTACAGATTCTGCAAGTGTGAATTCAAAGCTTTCCAATGATGTCTCACTCATGTAGATCTGATAATATTTGAGTAAGTTGTGGTCATTTGAATGTATACAACTCTCAAACCCATTCACTGAGAAAACGGGGCTCAAAGTTTCTCATCGGAGTGAGCCCAGAGTCACAGGGGGGCTCATTTTCATCTCATTGAGATAAGCCCTCCCCCCTGTCACACTGACCACCTTCCCCCTACAGCTGTCACTGAAGACTCAAGAGGAGTGTTGTTATTGATGGTAACTGGACTTGAATCAGAATTAGAAGTTACTGTATTAAAATGGAAATACTTGGATTACAAAAGGCCCTGAATAGAATCAAAGAATCAGAATAGGGTTCATTGCATTTGTCGATAAACATAATTCACAGGTGATTCAGTGCACCAACAATGGACAACACAAACAAAAGATAAGATAAGATAGCCTTTAATGTTACAACGCAGTAGATACAGGGGGAAAGGACAGATAACTTATAGGAAGTTTAAAAAACACTCTTAATAGAAGAACTCTTATAAACAGATGTCAGGGCCAGGTATACGAACTGCAACGGGTCCATGGCTTTGAATATATGAGATAATAGATATGATATGTACACCACCAGAGTCCAATTACATCAGAGATCACATCCTCATCCTCTTCTTCGTCTGTGCACTCTTCTGTGCTGTGACTCTTGGAGCTGGGCATGTGATGTCTTTTGCCTCGTCAGCACAGAAAGGCCTGATTTTTTCATGCAGATGAGTCTGCCCGTCAAAGTTCAGTCCAGGTGGGACCAGGACATGGAGATTGTCAACCAGAGGCAGAACAGCTGAATTGCGTAGTAGCTGAAATTCCACTGGTTCTGCTTCAACAGTGACTTTTCGCAAGCACCACACCTGGTCTCTTGGCATCAAAGCTGTAAACAAATAACAGGACATTGAAGAAATGGCTAACTATTTCACATAACATTCATTAACTTATTATTATTTTTTTTTTAACAATGTGAGAGTTTCAATATAAATACCTGAAGTGCTGATAACTCTTGATCTTTGGAAGCCGTCTGAAGAAGGGACTCAGATGCTTCTGCCAGTCGAAGTTCTTGACAAACACTTTGCCATCCGCCGTTCCAACAAACTGTGGGATATTGAGGTGAGACTCAGGAGAGCTGTTTTCCACTACCTGATGACAAGGGCGACAATGTAAAAAAAATGAGAACAGAAGAAACATATCTTAAGCAGAGAGCAGCACTGAAGTTTTGCCAGGCTAATGTTAACACATTACATTAGTCAAATAATATAAACTAACCTCAGCGATGTCTTCCAAAGTGTCAACCCTGGTCTTCATGTATGCACGCTTGATAAGTCCAAAGCCGCAATCATTGGGAGAATTGTGTGGCCAGCAATGAGGAAGTGGATGTCCATTGTGTAGTGAAGCTTGGCCCCGGCTGCAGAGGATTGGACGGAAAGTGTATCTGTAGTAGACAGAGAGAGAAAGGAGATTAGATTAATACATATAACATTTTGATTAAGATGTATATGTCTCTATAATTGCTATTCTGCATTTGCACTATTATTAGTACCTGCTGTGCAAAGTCAAAGCTGTAATGCATCCTGATGTCTTTGCTTGCTGGCGGTGAGGGTCCAAAGACAGCACATTAGATTCTGTTGTAGAGATCTGTGCGTGGCCTGCAGCTTCTGATGTGTTGGAGAAGCTGTTTCCACAGTGATCTGAAGCTTGATTTACAAACTGCAGGCTCACCTGAAAAACAGATGTTGCTTATGGTTAATTATACTCAATAATAATCATTAAAACATGAAAATCACCAAAATAATGTTTTACACTTAACAAGCTCCTTAGCAGACTTCATGTAGAGACCTTAGTCACATGGGTTGGGAGCAACTTCACATGCCAGTCCCTATGGCCAGGATGTCGACCAGGTAGCATTATGGAATGGACTTCTGCATAGTTTTTGATAAACTCCATAACGGTGTGAATCACTTCATGGCTGATGAACCTGCGTGAATGTGGCTGTGGGCGCTTCTTCCTCAACCGTGGTGTTGCTCCATTTTCGTCATAGTGTTTGATTATGTCAGTCAGGGTGCCAATTCTGAAAAGGGGAAAAAAAGGTTTAGGGTTAACAGTAATATGGGAATAACACGCTTCACAGATAACAGTTCACATTGTGACGTTAACGGTGTATTTAAGATGCAAAACGCGGAGATATTGGGACATCTGCCCTCGGCTAGCGGGGCTAGCTAGCTCATTTGAGATAACACGGCTCGTAAAAGCAAAACACTTGCAGAACAGCACACCAAAACATAAACATACACTCGAGTTTAAAACCGGCGCACATTAAAGTGATTAAAAGCGGGTGTTTTAGTCGCAAAGCTTACCTCGTTCAGCCGTCCTGTTGTCTCTCCCAACACCGTGCACAGAGAGACACACAGGAAGCTGATAATGGCCAGGCAAGCGTGTGATTGGTTCGAGTGACGCAGTGCGTGCGTGACGTGCAACGTACGTAAGCCACGTGACCAGAAGTGGTATCGGGAGTTGTAGTTTTTTTCTATTTCTAGTTTTTTTATTTTCTAAAACTAACGCAAAACACCATATAACACACACAAAGCACAACCCACAGGTCAAGAAATACTACATAAGTATATAATTTGTACAGACAAAACGCCGAAAAATAACCCGATAACATAGCAAAGTTTAGCTTACAACTTAGCTCCGAATAGCTGCGTTTAGCTCCGGGCTGTGGGGCTAACAGCCGGTTTAGCACGATAAAACAGACACAAAGCACGACCCACACAACCCACGGGCCAACCCACGCCAAAAAATAACCCGATAACATGGTGATAACAGCAAGTAGTCACATTAAGCCCGTATTGCAGAGTGCACTGAAGCAACATGTTAGCTTAGCATTAGCTCCACCGGAGCAGACAAGTAAGATTCTAAAGTGATCACGAGACCGCCTTAAAACACAGCGTTAAAGCAATAATTTAGTAGTAAAGTAAAAGTGTACCTGAGTAAACAGTTCCGTTGCAATGTAGTCCAGGATATGTAAGCTCTGAAGACTGTGCTCTGCAGACGGTCTGGAGTAATGAGAGGAAAACATGGAGCACGCAGAGCACGCAGCTGGCCATGCGGATCACAGCTGATTGGTGGAAAATGTAAACAATACGTTGGCTAGAAAAAGGTGAAGCCCCCCAGGAGAGCAGGAAAAAGACCCGAAAACTCCACATTTTTAACAGCTTAATGTATACGTTTAAGACAACCAATAGTGTTATCTGAAGCACACAGGGGCTTATTCATAACTTCAACTAGCACATTCTGCAAAAAAACGAAAATCACACATTTCAAAAAAAAAAATCTTTTTTGGGGTTTATCTCAGTTTCACCGAGGCCGACATGTGCCGGCATTTAGGCTGCTGCGCCACATATGTGACCAAGCCCTTATATGTGGTTTTAATAGAAAGCAGATTTAGTACAGACGGCTCCTCTATATCTCTCTGTCTCAAAGTGCCGGACGCAGGTAAACAGCCTGTGGCTCAGGTTACATGTCTTTTTTATCACTGGTTTACATTCAACACCGGACATGCACAGAATGTGTATTTGTGGTAAAAGTTTTATGAAACCAGAAGTGTGTCATTTAGTGTGTCATTTATGCAATACTTGGAAGAATAAAATTAGCCACAAACAGTATAATTTAGTTGCCAGAATTAAGACTAGCAAAATACTATTTTAAAACCTTGTTCTTTTGTATTAGTACTTTTAGCTATATTAATCCCTTTCAGCAGATCATACCTAATGACGTGAGAGGTGATAATGTTGTGTAATAAACACTTGCCCATTCCTGTTCTACTGGCGAAATCACCATCCACGCATTGTTGGCTCTTCGCTGGAAGTCTTCTACTTCTGTAGATAGAAGTGTTTCAATGATATGCTGGGTATGATAGGAAGAGCTCACAAGGAGCTTCACGTGAGCTGGTGACTACGGCTACAATACTTCTTCAGTTTGTCACACACATGCACGTCATGATTAAAAAACATTTTTACACAGAACGAATTTAAGGGGAAATTTGATAAAGAGTGGCACATTGTGTGTGTTCTTGCAGTGTGGGAATGTATGAGATATAAAACCGTTGCCTACAACAACATGTCATAAAAAAGCCTCACCTTCAACCCTCAGGTCTTCTAAGACTCAATTGTCTTTATTGCCCTATATAAAAATGATTGTGTCAAAAATGCTCCATATATTTTTCTTTCCTGCAGCAGACACAATAATGGAGCGACACAAAGAGGGCATCGCCAGGCATGCCTTGGCCTGGTATATGCAAATCTTTCTTACACAAGACCGCAATGCAGCGATCAAATTATAAACCTGTCAAACTGGCTGAAAGAAAGCTAAACATACACAAACAAAATCACAAAAGTTAAAAGTGCCATCTATGCTTTCAATATTTACACCTTGACATTGATATTTTACATAATAAAAATGTCAATATTGTATGGAGAAAAAAGTCACTTCTGCTCTTAAAAGGGCAAATGTACTATGGGTTAGAACAGTCTAGACAGCCATAAAAAATAGATTGATAAATAAATAACCTTTTGGTGAATTTCTTTCTCAAAGTTGGCATAAAAAAATTAGCACAGATTTGAGCGAGTTTGACAGGGGCATTTTCATTGAATTTTACAATTGAGAACAATTAAAAACAACCCTCCCCCCAGCAGATAGTAATAAAACCTATGAATGGACCAATGTTTCCCACAAGTTATCCACATTTAAATCATTGTATTTAATAAACATTTTTGGTGTAAACATTTCACACGTTACCTGATCAAATAATCACTGATTCCAGATTGCATATAGTTACTTTTGCATGTTTTTGACGGTACAAGATTTTTTTTTTTTATTTGTTTTGCCAACGTGTTCTTGGACTAACGTTTTCTATAGCAATTCCGATAGTCTCTTCTATTAATGAGAAACACTGATTAAGTCCAAATAATCGATCAATCCATCCAACTTTATATATCCCTGAAGGGAATTTAGACCCTGTTTGGCATCTAAAACTGAGCTGATAAAATTCAAGAACTTATAGGAAAACCAAAGGCTTCAGGAAGACATCAGATTAGGTCTCGGGGCAGTTTGTGGAGAGTAACAACCCTCAGGACAGAAGTGTCTGAGTCCTGCAGACCGGTCTTCATAGTCAGCCTGGGAAACTCTGGAGACAAGAGTAAAACTCTCCTCTGAGCCTCATTCTTACTCCACTGTCCTTGTTTCAGTGTTGATGATGAGATGGGCCAGTCTTTCAAAGTATTGCCTCTGAAAGGTCTTCCTCCGCATTTGGTGTAAAACAGTCTGTAGCATTTCAGAGGTGCGAGCGGTGTGTGCGATGAACCCTCTAACCCCTGTTCCACCACCACTTTTGTCCACTGTATATTAACCCCAACCAATTTGAATATACAATGCCATATACTGTGATCTGTGATCTGAGCCATGTCCCATCTCTCTTTTCTTTTGGCAAGCTCAGGAAAACCACACACTCGCACCAACTACTGCAATAAAAACATTAGCTGCAAACACCAAAGTGCAGTATATGTTGACCACTGTGGTGCAAGACACAAAAAAATACAATTGTACTAATAAACAATTTCAAAGCATTTTATTTAGTACTTATCGTATCCGTTTATTCACATTTCATGTAATTTTAACCACACAGCCACACCTTTAAACAGATTATGTACTTATACTGCTTTCAAACTAATCCTTAGATTAATCATTCATTTACTCTTTATCTTACTTCGACAAAAACATGGCTACCAGGTGTATTATTGACATTGATCAGCACACAAAACAAGTAACTTTGTGATTGTAAGTTATCTATTTTGATTTATTTTTGCATGCATTACAGACACGTCCATCCACTAAAGAACCTCGTGCACTCAAAAAAGGAACAGACAACTATTTAAAATGGTCTCCTCTGTAAAAATGAAACGCGATATGTACGGTCTTTTTAACATTAACTGTTAAAAATTCCAATCCAGACACGTGTTACTTTCATCACAAAGAAATGTAATGGAACTAATATCCTCTGCAAAGATAATATGGCTTTATAGGGATTTAGACAGGTTTACGTTGTTGATTTAAGAAAAGGTCACCTATGACACCAGTTCCTTTGTCATTTAGCCAAGATGTCTTTCTGCTCTTTAATCGCCAACAGTGTTCACAATTCGTGTCATTATCAGCTTAAAATCATAATTACTTTGGTTTCCAGACAGCTGGTTTGACTGATGCTAGTGTTTACTTCTCCTTGTTGAAGTCAGAATTTTATATTTATATTACTCAAACTTTCAAAGCCCTTTTTTGTGACTATAAAAATAATCACTCACCACCGGGTTTTATTTTCTTAAGATGATGTCTTTGTTCTCTGATGTCAGTTAACACCGAAACCTTAAACAACCTGAAACAACCTCAACAGGTTCATCACATTGTTTCCTACACTATGTTAGTATGTGAATGACTCCTTGTCCTAAAGTTTGGCACTGTGTTTTTTAAAGACACAAAAAGGAGTGGCTGTTCCCTCTGGCAGTCCAGAGCATGTTTGCACACGACACCACCTTTACTCAACTGGCTAGAGGCCTTTCTGACATTATAAAATATATTCTTTTTACATTGAAGTCAGTTTCATGCTTGGATCTGCATTTGACAAAGAAATGGCTTCATATTCATAACAAACGCACATTATACTTTAGCGCATCGCTGCTCCTCGTCCTCGTCGCTCTCTTCGTCCCTGGTTTGGGGCACAGAGGTGAGGAGCAGCGTGTCTGCGTGGACCTCCTCGTCGTCCGACTGGATGACCGGTGTGTCTGCGTCCGCTCCGCTGGTGTCGCTGGACCCGGACGACGTGGACAGTATTCGTATTTTAGAGCGGCTCTTTGTCTCGTGGCGTTTCAGTGGGACTCCCTCTCTGTACAGCACCTCTTCCTCCTCTTCATCCTCGGCTTCTACAACAGACATGTTTTTCCTCTTACTAACAATGCCTCACACGATTCCATAGAAGTAGGTGTGTCAAGTTGTGAAATCATTTATAACCCTAATGGCAGGTCAAACAGGCGATTCGCTGCATTGTGAGAAGTCGCTTTAAAAACATTACACGGCCATTAGAATTCAGCAGAATCTCTGAGAATCGAGTACTGTTTATTTTTATTTGTTAACTCCTCACTACTACTGTGTCTCGTCATGCAAATTCAAAACATTCAAATGAAAATAACTTACTTCCTGAAACAACCCCAACCCTACAACAATGTCACGTACACTGCATTTGGTATTTGAAGAATTAATTGCAATAGGGTTGTCAAAACATAAGAAAGAATGGAAAACGATACTCAAAATGACATGAGAGTCTTTTCCTTACTACCAAAATGTAGTTCGATATTTTAGACAACTCTATTTAATATCAATAATATTAATGATGATAATAATAATGATAGTGTAATGAAGATATGTTGTTGTGTTACTTTTAATGGCGGTTGGCAGCCAACTGAAAAGGTGCATTTACAGCCGCCTAATGCAGTTTGTACGTGATAAAAAACAAGGAGAGAGAGAGAGAGAGAAACAATTACAATGTGTTGCTGATTATGATAATAATATAATAATAAAACATCATCAATAATATAATAATCTGCACCATCCAACCTCTATCACTCACGTACACAAAACATTCATGTGGGTGAGGTGTCTTGCCTAAGGGCTGTGGTACTTCACACTCCCCGCGGTTTCCCGTCCGAGCACCAACCAGACCCATGGCAGCCACTGTGAAGTTAATTATCTTTTCAATCTGAGTTCCCCACAATTTCAAAAGTTGGCACAGTGTGTATTATACAATTATACATTAATATACAAAGATTTATTATTATGACGGAACAACTAAGGATTCCAAAAAAATTAATCCAAAATAAAACTCATAGATGCACCTCAGGCTGTGTAATTGATTTTTATTGATGTTGAAACTGACATTAAGATTCAGTCATGTCTGATTGTCAATGATATTGGAGCTTTTAATAGAGATCTACTAATCCCTTGTCAACAAAAGCATGTGGTTTGGAAGTAAGAAGCTGGTATCAGTGCCAAAACACACACAAAAAGAGTAAAAGGAGTGTAATAAATAAAAGAAACAAGAATTATGCTTTGTTTTTTTTCATCATGGCCGAGGTGTTGACATTACTGTGACGTTGCCCAGGGTTGCGTGTGGAATCAGCGTGGATACCTGGTAGTGAGGGGGTCGGTGGCGCCTCCTCTGACCCGGACCCTGAGTTGAGGAACACGTCCAGTGCCTCTTGGTCCGAAATGTCCATCAGGTCCATCTGCTCCAGGACGTCCACGTTCACCTCCATGGACGAGATGCTGCCCATGGGCGCTACAAGCACATCGCCGTCAGTCAGTGTGTCATATAAAAGCCACATATCTTATCTTATCTTATCTTAACAGCTCTGAGATAATATTACAACTGACAAATGAAATTTTAGTCATTTGTTCCACATGTAGATTTCCTTAGTCAATGAAAAATAATAGTTATTTTAGAATGTGTGTGTGTGTGTGTGTGTGTGTCTGCTGTGTGTGTGTGTGTGTGTGTGTGTGTGTGTCTGCTGTGTGTGTGTGTGTGTGTCTGTGTGTGTGTCTGCTGTGTGTGTGTGTGTGTGTGTGTGTGTGTGTCTGCTGTGTGTGTGTGTGTGTGTGTCTGCTGTGTGTGTGTGTGTGTGTGTCTGTGTGTGTGTCTGCTGTGTGTGTGTGTGTGTGTGTGTGTGTCTGCTGTGTGTGTGTGTGTGTGTGTCTGCTGTGTGTGTGTGTGTGTGTGTCTGTGTGTGTGTGTGTGTGTCTGTGTGTGTGTGTGTGTGTGTGTGTGTCTGTGTGTGTGTGTCTGCTGTGTGTGTGTGTGTGTCTGTGTGTGTGTCTGCTGTGTGTGTGTGTGTGTGTGTGTCTGTGTGTGTGTGTCTGTGTGTGTGTGTGTGTGTCTGCTGTGTGTGTGTGTCTGTGTGTGTGTGTGTGTCTGCTGGGTGTGTGTCTACTGTGTGTGTGTGTGTCTGTGTGTGTGTGTGTGTGTGTCTGCTGTGTGTGTGTGTGTGTGTGTGTCTGTGTGTCTGCTGTGTGTGTGTGTGTGTGTGTCTGTGTGTCTGTGTGTCTGTGTGTGTGTGTCTGCTGTGTGTGTGTGTGTGTGTGTGTGTGTGTGTCTGTGTCTGTGTGTCTGTGTGTGTGTGTCTGCTGAGTGTGTGTCTGTGTCTGTGGGTGTGGGTGTGTGAGTGTGGGTGTGTCCGTGTGCGTGTGTGTGTGTGTGTGTGTGTGTCTGTGTCTGTGGGTGTGTCCGTGTGGGTGTGTCCGTGTGGGTGTGTGTGTGTGCGTGTGCATTCCAAAATTGCACTTTCCTGGTTAAACAAATGAATTATTTAAATGCATTTTTATTGATTTTATTTTACTAATCTATGGGAAAATCTCACCACATCAAATATTTCAGTCCAGGAAATAATTATGAAATTAAGATGAATATTTATTTAGATATTTATTTTACTACTATTATCTACGTCTTTTTGTATGGACGCCAGTGTTAGTATGTTGTATGAGTATTTTAATATGTGTTTCCATACGTTTCCTACAGTTGATCTGCAGATGAGTGGAGGGCAGATAGTTGTCCACATCGTGCTGGTAAACGTCCTCAAAGAAGCGCTGTCTGTCTTTGAGCTTCAGCCGGGAGTCATTGTCCAGGTGACGCTGCGAGTTGTCTGTCTCTGCTGAAAGACCGAGCAGAATAAGTCAGAAGCGGCCATTTCACAAGCTCCGTCTTGTTATGGCAAATGCGCCACTTGGAATCTATGGTCACAGTGCCAGTGGGAAAAGCTCACACATTTCACAGGTGGTAAGACTTTTTTTTACCTCTGCAAGTCCTTTCATGAGTTGCTGCAGGCTGCTGTGATCACCAGAGAGAGTTCCCAGCTTTTAATGCCAAGTTTCTCAAGACAAATCAACATGCTCTAAGTATGGTCGGTAATTATTAAGACATTTCCATATTTTAATTGCTTTTAAATGTTTTCTTAGTCTTACTCATCTTCAACGGCAGGTTTCTGTTTGGCCCAGAAAGTTATTCTACCCTCTAGTGGTTCTGATTCGGATTGCATTGCTAGAATCAGAAGAATCGTTATTGCTTTTGTAGATGGGCAAAATTCATAATTTAGGAATTTGCACTGATAAGTTGGTGCAACATATAACAGTAAAGTAATGTAGTATTTTGATATAGGCGTGCATAACAAAACCATCTGAAGCAACACTCACACCTTTAACAGTAGTGAATCATCTTTAACAGTTTAACAGTTCAAATCCCGTTTATTTATTTAGTTGAGATGAGGTGGGCCATCAAACCTTTTCCTAATTTAATTATTTTTGTCCACATCTGATAAAAGAAAGCTGTAACCCACTTTCAGTCAAATCGAACATTCTGGGATGAATCAGGCTCAGTTTGTACTCAAAACAACAACTTAAAAATGACCCTAAAACTGATTAGGACTTTTTTTTTAAACTTAATTAGTCCCTAAAACCCAACAAATGCCCAAACTAGTCTAAAGACCATCCCTCAGACAACAGCTTTACTGCTCTTTATACTTACCACAGAAAATCTAGGCAGGATTATAAATGTGATATTCCTTTGAGCAGTACGACACAGTATGTAGAGCAGAGCTTGATCACACTTATAATCATTATAAATCAGACATCAGAGGCCAAAACTGCAGAGAGCTTCACAAAGAGGTTCAGGAGCAGCTCCAATTTGAAATGGGTCTCATTTTAGTCGGACGTTTTGGGAAAAATAGGCTCTTTTGATAAGGGTTTGCACACTTTATACAGAGACATTGTTTCAAAAGTTATCCACAAACAAAAACAACAAAGGTTTTCTGCACTATAAGGCGCATTTAAAAGCCTTTATTTGTCTCAAAAAATGACAAATTATAATCCTATCCGCCTTACATATGGATTAATTCTGGTTGTGCTTACTGAGCTCGAAGCGATTTTGTTTGGCCTAATGCGCCTTATAATCCAGTGCGCCTTATAGTGCGGAAGATACGGTATACTAAGTGCTCAATTTGATCTTACTAGTACGAAAACAATAGACCATAACCATAAAATATACAATTACAATCAAACTTAACATTATTGCAGATCTTAACAACATGTTTTCTTACAATTAATGAAAAATAATGGGGTTTGATATGTAATCCCACAAATCAAGGTAGAAAAAGAGACGTTTAGGAACCATATAATCCATTGTCTGATTAGCATGTTTTCTCTAGTCTCTATGTTGTCTTCATTAGAGTAACATTTCACACAGGATTATGGTTAGAGCGTGCAAAGTGAGCATTCGTCCTTGTGCTCTCCTCCGCTGGACCTGTGACCGTCTGTGTTGTGTAATAGGCTTCTGCTGCTTCTGCTGCTTCTGCTGCTTCTGCTGCTTCTGCTGCTTCTGCTGCTTCTGCTGCTTCTGCTGCTTCTGCTGCTTCTGCTGCTTCTGCTGCTTCTGCTGCTTCTGCTGCTTCTGCTGCTTCTGCTGCTTCTGCTTGTGCCATTGGGCGTTCTGAGCTGACACACTCGCTCATGTCATTGTTTGACTCACAGCACCTGCAGAGTTATGCTGATGCTAATGTTCACAATGTGTTTGTGGAACTTTGCTTTGGATTTAAATGTTATTCTCATCATCGTATCCCATCCAGCTTTAATTGTGTAGCACATTTTATACACACAATAGTTTAAGTGCTGCGCATGATAGCATTATAAACATTTCGCTCTAAAAGGAAACATAAATACATTTAGAACAAATGTAACAATGCCTAATGAAAATAGATCAGAATAAATAAGAATATAAAAAAACAAAAAACTGTGCAAAAGGAGAATACATGAGTAAAAAATAGAAATAAAAAATACAATTAAATTAATAAAATGCCACATAAAAGCCAGAGAATAAAAGTGATACTATTATTTATCTGAAGTTGTCTGATTTGCTGATTTTAAATCCCGGTAGGTCTGTGTAGCAACAAGGTCTGTGTCCATTAAAGTCACACTCTAAGACATTTAAAACCATTTTGGAATGCATTGTTGACTTTTTATACATACCACACAAATTAGAGAATTTTATAAACAATTTACTGATGTCTCTTGCAGTTTATTCCCCACACGCCAACAATCAAATCAGCCCAAGTGCCCTGTTACTACTCAAAATGTCTGCAAGCCAAAGCTAGACTATGAAATATGTTTGCAGCCGTACGCTTGTGTATTCTATACCCTTGTCTTATGTACATCCACAGCGTTGACACATCCCACTTACTGTCCACTGTAGTGAAAAAGTGCTATACAGGAGTCTTTGTGGAAAAAGGCGCTGATGACAGAGCTTATATAAACACTTCTGTCTGCTGCTTTAGGCCTTTCTCTCTCGCTCACTCTCGCGATGTGTCTTCTAGAATCAAACTCCACTTGTGACTTCAGAAGGGCCACTGGACACTTCCAGCCCACACACTCAGCTGCACTGCACTGTCTGATCAAATACACATAATAGATGTGCAATTACAACCTTGGGACATGACTCAAACGTAAAAGATAAACATTGCGTGCTCTGCCCTCATTGGGATACTGACAGACATGATTTGTTATTGTTTAGTTCCTACAAAATGAAATTAAACTAGTCTAAATACATTAATGATAATTAATTAATTAATACATGCAATAATGGTTTCTTGGATCAAGACTCTCTTGAAAAATAAATTCCAAATTTCAGTGAGACTTTTGTGGTTAAATAAAAAATGTAAATAAATGCATGTGGTAATGCTTTAAATGCATTTAATACTTAATAATCCTTGAGCCATTCATAGATATGAAATATTCCCAAAATATTCTGACCTCTCATTGTCTCAAACTATACCATTCAGCACTTTTTTGAGGATGAAAGGGAAAT